>NC_136722.1:15767500-16967500 GCF_936440315.1 Barbus barbus | reverse complement strand
TTTACTCACCTCATGTCTTTCCAAACCTGTACAACCTACTTCGTTCTGTGAAATGCAGTATTGTGAAGAACATATTTATTTTTAATTGTTCATCTGTACAATGAACTATATTCGTCTGTGCATTTTAGATCATAATTATGAGCCATAAATTCTAATTTATATACCAAGTCATAATTATGAGACATGAAGTTGAAATTGAATAATTTTTTACTTTTATCTCATATTATGACTGTCAGCAGATAGACACAGAGGTAAGTACAATACAATCAACAAGTTTATTGAGTAGTAGCAGAGGGGAATGAGATGAGCAGAATGTCGTTTTTCTTTATCCAGGGGATCCGTAGGTAACAGTGGAGTGTGGAGATGGTGGAGAACTGGAGCGGTGGAGAACAGGGATAGGAACACTGGAGCAACTGGTAAGTAGACAAAAGGTAAGTGGGTCAGGTTAGTCAACATGGAAAATTTGAGACCAGACAGTAAGTGAACGGGAGGAGTGCAGGGATATAGTGCTGCTGATTAGTGCTGACTGGTGGCGGTGATCAGAAATAAGGAGATTGGGATCTGGTGAGTGTCGTTGGTGGAGACTGTGGTGACTGTGGTGACTCTCTGACAGTACCCCCTCCTCCAGGGGTTGCTCCAGACACCCTATTACGGCGACGGGGTCGGCCACGACCTCTGGGTGCAGGACGGTCAGGGTGGTTCTGGTGAAACTCGGCCAGGAGAGAGGGATCCCGCACATCGTCCTGGGCCACCCAGGATCGTTCCTCCGCCCCGTATCCCTCCCAGTCAATAAGATATTCCAGGAAACCACCCCGTTGCTGAGAGTCCAAGATATCCTGCACCCTGTAGACTAGGGGCTCCTCGATGATCTCGAGAGGAGGTGGTACTGCAGGCTCATCGGATTCTGTGACAGAGGGACAGACAGGCCTGAGGAGTGACACCTAGAATGCTTGATGGATACGATACCGTGCAGGGATTTAGAGACGGAAGGTTACCTCATTTATCTGTCTCTCGATGGAAAAGGGACCGATATAGTGGGGACTCAGCTTCCGGCAGGGCAGGCAGAGACGCAGATCCCGGGTGGAGAGCCAGACCTTATTTCCAGGACGATAGACCGACGGGCATCTGCATAGGTCTTGTGTCTCCGCACTGCCTGCTGGAGTTGGACATGAGCTGAGTCCCAAACTCTCTCGCTCGCTCGGAACCAGTGGTCAACAGCTGGAATGTCGGAGGGCTCTTCTGTCCAGGGAAACAGAGGGAGTTGGTAGCCGAGTATGCACTGGAAAGGGGTGAGGCCGGTGGTGATTTGCTTGAGGGAATTTTGTGCATACTCAGCCCACGGGAGGAAGCGGTTCCAGCTGTGCTGGTTGTCATGACAGTAGGCCCGGAGATATCTCCCAATCTCCTGAATATTCCGCTCAGTCTGGCCATTAGTCTGGGTGTGATACCCTGAGGAGAGACTGACGGTGACATCGAGGAGTTTGAAGAATGCTTTCCAGTCACGGGAGACAAACTGTGGTCCACGGTCGGAGACGACGACATCTTCCGGAATGCAGAAGGTGTGGAAGAGATTATGGAAGAGGGCCTCTGCTGCTTCGAGGGCTGTGGGTAAACCCCGGAGGGGAATTAACTTGCAGGCTTTGGACAATCTGTCAACTGCAACGAGTATGCAGGTATAACCTTCTGACTTGGGGAGATCTGTGACGAAGTCGAATCCGACGTGGGACCAGGGGCGATGTGGAATGAGTAACGGGACTAATTTTCCAGCGGGTAAATGATGTGGAGTCTTGGAGATAGCGCAGACTGAGCATCCACGAACGTACTGGAAGACATCCCGGGCCATACTGGGCCACCAGTACCGAGCTTGGAGGAGCGAGAGAGTACACTGACTGCCTGTGTGTCCAGAGCCCGGGGTAGCATGCAGGGAGCCCAGAAGTGAAGTCCTCAAGGAGGTGGGCACGTAGGTTATGCCCTCTGGGCCTCCCAGCAGAGTGGGTTCGGTGATGGAGGCGATGTGGATCGGTTCATCCAGGGCCCACCGGGTGGGGCTCACAAGGATGCCTGAAGGGAGTATGGGTTCAGGTGTGGAGGGTTCGTCAGGGGCATGGATACGTGAGAGGGAATCTGCCTTGACATTCTTATCTCCGGGTCGATACGTGATGGACAACTGGAACCGGGTGAAGAAGAGGGCCCAGCGAGCCTGCCAGGGGTTTAAGCTCTTAGCACTTCGGAGATATTCCAGGTTTTTGTGGTCAGTGATGACCGTAAAGGGGTGTTTAGCTCCCTCCAGCCAGTGTCTCCATTCCTCCAGTGCCAGTTTAATGGCGAGCAGCTCCCGATTTCCAATATCGTAGTTCCGCTCCTCTGGGGAAAGCTTCCTGGAGAAGTAAGCGCAAGGGTGGAGTCGGGGAGGCTCTCAGTGGTATTGAGACAGCACTGCTCCCACACCGGTGGTGGAGGCATCCACTTCCACTATGAATTTGCGAAGCCGAGAAATCGTAGAAGTTCCTTTACTGATTGAGGCTGGGGCCAGTCCCAGGTGGCTTGGACCTTCCCCTGGTCCATCTGGATCCCATCCGCACTGAGGATGTAACCGAGGAACTGGACCAGGTTTTACTCCATCGGAGGATCTCGCTGGTATCCCATCTGACTTCGGGGGACTGTTGAGACAGCCAGGGGCGTCCCAGGATGATATCGACGGTGGGTCCCTCCAGTACCAGAAAGGAAATCCTCTCCTGATGAAGACAGCCTACTTGCAGAGTGATCGGCGGAGACCGGAATTTGATGTGCCCACGCCCGAGCGGTTTTCCCTGTATGGTCTCGATCTTCAGCTCGGCCTGTCTCTGGCGGGGTAGATCAAGCTGTTTCTTGATCGAATGCTGATCAAAGCTGTAACTTCGCAGTAGAGGCACAGCCACACGAGGACAGAGTCCGGAACTGCAGAGTATAGTCACTGGCCGAAGAATCTTCCTGACGGAGGTGGATGAGTTGGTCGGCAATGGAGAGCGAGCCAGTGGATAGGCCGAAAACCTCCTTGAAGTGGGAAGAGAAAGCATCGAAAGAGTTTATTATAGTGGTCTGTGAGTTCCAGATGGCTCGTGCCCAGAGCAATGCCCGTCCGGTTAGCAGGGAGATTAGGAGGGCAACTTTAGCCCGTTCGCTGGAAAATTTATGGGATTGCATCTCTATGTAAAGTGGATCTTGGAGTAAAAAAAAAACGCTACATTCAACCGCCTCACCCGAATATTTTGCGGGGATGGCCATGGGACTGACAGAGGCAGACTGAGCGTGTGTGACCAGAGAGAGAGCTGATCGAAGAGCGCTGACCAGCTCTTCGAGGGGATCCGCAGTGACAGGGTTCGGGAACTCCATCTCCGGTTGTCGGTTCTGGTCTGGTCTTCTGTCAACAGATATACACAGGACAGAGAGGTAAGTGCAATACAATCAGCAGGTTTATTAGTAGTGGCATAGGGGAATAAGATGAGCAGAATGTCCAGGTAAGCAGGCGGGGAATGTGAATGTCTCTAGGGCTTATCTGAGTGTGAATGTCCTTTTTCCTTATCCAGGGGATCCGGAGGTAACAGTGGAGCGTGGAGACGGTGGAGAACAGGGATAGGAACACTGGAGCAACTGGTAAGTAGACAAAAGGTAAATGGATCAGGTTAATCAACATGGAAAGTTTGAGACCAGACAGTGAGTGAACGGGAGGAGTGCAGGGATATAGTGCTGCTGATTAGTGCTGACAGGTGGCGGTGATCAGAAATCAGGAGATTGGGATCTGGTGAGTGTCGTTGGTGGAGACTGCGGTGACTGTGGTGACTCTCTAACAATGACTTTGTATCTCATAATTATAAGTTTTTATGCAATAGTTTAAACTTATGAGATAAAAAGCCAAAATGTTGACGTACAGAGTCATAATTATGAGATAAAAAGTAATGACATGAAAAGCTTAATTTTTGTAATAATTATGACTTTATCTCAATTTCAACTTTCTCATAATTATCACTTGGTGTGTCATAGTTCCTATTTATGAGATATAAAGTAAAAGTTATAAAAAGTTGTAATTATGAGATACTAAGTAAAAATATGTGAAAAAGTTAAATATGTAGTAAGTTGAGACATACTAAGTTGTCTTCATGAGATAAAGTCAAAATCAACAAAAATTTGAAATTTAGATATTAATGACAAAAATGTGACTTTCCATGTAATCATTTAGATTTTTTTAAATTTCATGACTGACTTTTTATGTGTTAATAACCAAAGTGTTTTTGTTGTTTTTGTTTGTTTGTTTTTTTCTTTTCTTTTTTCTTATGTGCTAGAAATAGACTTTCATAATATGAAGATGAATAAATGATGACAGAACTTTCATTTTTGGGTGAACTGTTCCTTTAAGGCTATAGATACATACATAGATCCAAGATGGAGGCGCGATCAGACGCAGCGGCTGCACCGGGTCCCAAAGACGTTGCTTTTATGTCTTTTAATGTCGTCTGTTTGTCTCCAAATAGTGTCAGTTTACCGCTAACTCATAAGGAAATCACTCCAAAACTCATCTATGATCGCCAAAGTCTTTTGGATATCGGCAATGCATACAAACAACAACTCTCGCCGGCGGCTACAGAGAAGCTACGAGGCCTTTGTTTACTGCTGGAGGCGGACCTCGAGACCGCGGCCTCACCTACTGACGCTACCCGCACAAGGCAGCGTCGCAAGCGGTGTGAGAGAGGACGGAAGCGCGGTAAGCGCGGAGGTATACGAGCCAGGCTAAGGGCTAACCCCACAAGACCGGCTCTTCCAACACTCATGCTCTCAAACGTTCGCTCTCTGGAAAACAAACTGGACTTAATTCAACTCAGTCGGTCTACACAGCATGAGACAAGGGATTGTTGTGTGTTTTTCACCGAAACATGGCTAAATGACAACATCCCGGACTCTGCCTTTCAGCTGCACGGGCTAACCAACTTCCGAGCGGATAGAGATTCATCACTGTCTGGTAAGATCCACGGAGGTGGCTTGTGTGTGTATATCAACAAAGACTGGTGTAACAATGCTGCGGTATTATCAAAACACTGTTCATCGCTGGTGGAGTTTATGTTTGTGAAGTGTCGACCGTTCTATCTGCCACGGGAGTTCACGGTCATTGTTATTGTCGCGGTCTACATACCCCCGTGTGCAAACGCGAAAGACGCACTTCGTGAACTGTACAGCGCCATCAGTGAACAACAAACAAATAACCCTGACGGCTTTTTCATCATAGCCAGTGACTTCAACCGCGCAAACTTAAAGACAGTTTTGCCAAAGTTCTACCAACATGTGAACTTTGCAACAAGGGGAAACAACACACTGGACTTTGTTTACACAACAGTAAAGAACTCTTACAAGGCTGTACCCCGACCCACCTCGGGTACTCAGACTACATCACTGTTATGCTAATCCCAGCATATAGACCTCTTCTCAAACTTGCCAAACCGGTTCAAAAGCAGATCACCGTATGGCCAGACAATGCCACCTCAGCACTGCAGGACTGCTTCCAGGACACAGACTGGAACATGTTTAAAGAGGCAGCCACCTAAAACAACCACACAGACCTGCATGAGTACACTGAAACTGTGACTGCTTACATCAAAAAGTGCACTGATGATGTAACAGTCACCAAGACCATCACCACACGTGCCAACCAGAAGCCATGGATGACAGCAGAGGTTCGTGGGCTGCTAAAGACCAGAGATGAAGCATTCAGATCAGGAGATAAAGCAGCCCTCAAAACAGCAAGAGCCAGTCTGTCCTGTGGCATCAAAAATGCAAAACAGTCATATACTCAAAAAATCAACAATCACTTCACAGACAGCAGAGACACACAAAGCTTGTGGCAAGCTAATCAGACCATCGCTGACTACAAGCCCCTGCCACAGGCCTGTGATGATGCCACATCCCTCCCTGATGCACTCAACCACTTTTATTCACCTACACTTTCTCCGCCGGCTGAAAAGAGCAAGTCTCCCTTCACCCATCCTCACCACATTCTACAGAGGCACCATTGAGAGTGTGCTGACCAGCTGCATCACTGTCTGGTACGGGAACTGCAGTGCTGCTGACCGCAAGACCCTCCAGCGGACAGTGAACACAGCTGCAAAGATCATCGGTGCCCCTCTCCCCTCCATCCTGGACATTTTCCTTACACAATGCTCCAGCAAAACCAACAGCATCGTGAAGGACTCCACCCTTCCCTCCCACAGTCTCTTCCAGCTCCTACCATCAGGAAGACAGTACCGGAGCATCAGAGCCCGCTCCGCCAGACTGCTCAACAGCTTTTTCCCCCAGGCTGTGAGAGCCCTGAACTCAAATCACCCCGCCCCCCTCTGAAACCCCATGCAAACCCCTACCTCCTGAAACATGGTTCTGTCAGTAGGTTAGTTGTGTATAGGTTTATAGTGTTTTTTACTTCATTGTTATATGTCTGTATTTATGTAGCACCGTGGTCCTGTGAGGCACGACATTTCGTTCCACTGTATGTCCCCACATGTAGCGGAATGACAATAAAGCTCAACTTGACTTGACTTGACTAAAGAGCCATTCGCAGGGTTACGCTGTTTTAAAGCATGCGGTGCAACCAACTGCTGTTTTTATCACTGAGGCATTTGATCGGGTGGCTAGTATGTGTTTGCATTAATTAGATTCACCATTTACCTTGTTTATTTTTTTTTATATATATTTATCTTCCTTTTATGATTTTTAATGTGATTTCCATTGCAAATTATTTTCCACTGCTTTGGCTACACAGAAACATGCTGTCTTTTTCAGGCTGCGCTATTTAATTCTAGGATGTGGGAGCTCATGCTAAGGATTAGCATTAGTCAGGGTCGTCCTGCAGAGAAAAAACTGAACATTGGTATAAATATCAAAGGGATGACTGTGTGTGACACTGACAAATTGCAGTTGAGGCACCATTAATTAAACGGGATCAGTAATGTGTGTTTAAATGAATTTACTGTTGCATTATTGATTTGCTTGCCGCACAAATTATCTTTCGTGGTGCATATGGAGGTTGCGGGTCCGGCTCCCTGTGAAGGATTTGTCAGGGTGAGGTCTGTGGACGTGATCTAGGCCTAAGGATGTACCCGTCCCCATTTATCTGCCGAGGAAAGCCTGGGGGGATAGAGGGGGGTGGCGGAGCTTGCCGGCTTTGTTTGCATTCAAACTGCAGATAACAAGGAAGCCCGAGCGGCGGCTCAGAGAAATCACTGGCGCTGCCCATGCTGCCAGACTGAACGGTGAATTAGAGAGGTGTGCTTGCGTACTTCACACATGGCTGATTGTGTAGCGCACGTGCTTTGTTCTTCGCTCTCATTTTTCCTCCGTTTTTCAGAGGGAAAGTGCTGACAGCATGCTGAAGCTTCCTCTATCAGTGTTTATTTTGCCTATGAACCATTTGGGTTCAAGATAATGTCTGTCTTTACTTTGTCGGCATGCGGAAAATAGATTTTTGGAGGGGGTGGAATTGAAATGATTGCTTTTCTTTCCTCTTTCTAATGTAATAAATGAATGCAAATTCTAAATTTAATCAGCCCATAAAAGCACATACCTAACAAAGCCCCCTGCAGCTCTAACACTGATCTGAAATATATTCGATTACATCTATACAGGCTCTGCAATGCATAAACTCCAACCAGGCCTGTGACAATTTCTTTGCATTGTTCCCGAGGGCAAGATCGAGTCTGTCCATGCATCCCAGCATGCCTCAGGGCCCTGGCTGAGCGAGGGAGAAAGCGCGTTAACATGCAGCAATTTGCCAGGACAGCAGTCCTCTCTGAATTGCAGTTCATTGACAGGTACACAATGCACCAAAGGCAAGTGCTCTGACTCGATAAAAGTGAATGATGCCCTCTCCTAGATGTTTGCTCTTTTTAATTTCCTGTAATGGACTTTTGTATGCTTTGAGATTTGATTTTAGTTTGAAGCGGTCGGTTTTAGGAGTCTGTTAGCCAGTTTGCTTTTGCTCTAATTGTTTCAGAGTAATTCGAAGGCAGTGTGGAAAATGCTGCTGCCTCTCAGCTGCGTGTTTATAATCAGAGACACAGAGTAGATATATCATCCGTTTGCCAACTTTACCACCTACTTTAAGTAGCACCTCATTCATAATCTTTTCTTATATTTCTGATTCACATATGATCATTTTTATCAGAATAAAAGTGTAATGTCAACACTTGTGGGTAAGTTTACAGGTATGCAGAGGAATATTGGCATTTCTTTGTCTGTAGCAGTTCGTCAGTATTGTATGCACAACAATATAAATAATTCACGTCTTATATGTACAACATTTGTATTGACATTTTGTTTGGGTACATGATTGTTGTCCTTAACTAACCACAGAAATAACTTCCATGATAGTTTCGACAGCTACTATACACTGATTATAATAAAAATAAATAAATAACATGTAATTTAGTGAGGCTTGTGCTTATAACAAGTGAAACATCTGCCAATGAATCACGGCAAAATACTTTTTTTATTTTCAAAATTATTATTTTTTAAACCAATTTGTTTTGTCTTAATTTTGCTTGAAAGTAAATATACTGTATCTTTCTTTAAGGATGCATTGATGCTTTTATTGGAGAGTAAGACAAAGACACTTATGCAATGAATTGAATGTATTTTTTCTGTCTTGTTTTCCAGAATAAAATACATATATCTTGAATGAAATTTATTTTATTGTTTTTCAATAAACAATATTGCCTTTATATTTTTTCCTAACACCATTTATTGAGATTTATGCTTAAAACAAGAAAAGAACTGTAGTGCAAACAGTTTTACTTTTTATTTCTATATTTTTATTTTTGCAATTTTACAAGTTTTGAATAAAATTGTGAGTCTTAATTGAGGTAAACAAGGTTGGAAGTTAACTTTGCATTGCTGTCCTCCTCGACAAACGATGCAGCTTTGGGTCTGTGGCGAGGCACAGAGAGCAGCTGCCTTAGTTTGCCGAGAGAGCGTAATGACAGTAGGGCCCTTTGGGCCTGCCAGCCATCTGCAGGTACAGGTACACACTCTTCCACCTCCAGATCTCTCTCTCTCTCTCTCTCTCTCTCTCTCTGCAGTGCTGCTCCAGCTAACTTCCTCTGCTCTTTACACTTGTTGAACGTCCCCTTTCCATCTGTCCATCATGGCGCCTGCCCCTAGTTTTGGCATGGATGCGGTGTATCTGCTGCCAAGGGAAGGACAGTGAGAGAAAAAGAGAGATGGTGAGAAGGAGAGCAATAGCAGGCAGTATAGGGCAGATAGCGTATGACATTGTGACAGCAGACAGAGGTCAAACTCAGCAGGCACAGAACCAAGCAATATCATCAGTAGTGGTGCTGTGGGCTTGAACCTCAGGGGCCGGCTTCTCTGCCACTGTGCCCAAATCTCGAAATCTGTCTTTGTTTGTGCTATATGTTAATTTGATGCAATTACGGTGTCAATATGGTATAAATCAGCAGCTCGTTTTTGATCTGTGCTGAGTTATTTTATGGTTATACAAGATTCTGCATGTGTGTGGTTTACCTAAACATAGCCATGGCGATATGAAAACTCACTAAGCCGTTGTGGGATGACCTAGATAACTAAAGCCAAAACGCTGCTCACCCACATAATAATGCCAGATAATTTATGCAGGATTGGCTCATTTTTCCTCTTCTAATCATGGCGGTTATCTGGAAATAAAGAGCGACTGTCATTTTCTGCACCTCACAGAAGTTCTATATTTTAAAACAGATTAATCACATACATTATAGATGCATTTGCAGGTAATGTTTATATTGAGAGTATTATGATAAAGAACAAAAAAAAAAGGCTGCACAAGTCATGCCTAAATGCAGATAAGTTTTAATTACAGATGAAGGTAACTAATTAAAATCATTTACATTTGAAGAGTTTGAGTTCTATTTATATACAGTCAAACCAAATATTATTCAGACACCAGATATCATTTTTATATTTATTTACAAGTGGGTGCAGGACAGATCACACCTAATGACTATGCCACAGTTGCTGAACTATTGCAAAATATGTATAATTTTATTGCCATATATTATTTAGATTTTATTTGATCTTATATACATATATATATATATATATATATATATATATATATATATATATATATATATATATATATATATATATATATACATATACATATACATACACATACGTATATATATATATACATATATATTTGTAATTCTGTTGTGTTTTGTCATTTTTATTACTTTTCTTTCTTTTTTTTCAAAAAATATGTCTATATAGTTTTCGTTACATACATACATATATATATACATATATATATATATATATATATATATACACACACACACACACATACACACACACACACAAACACCCCTTATTAATAAGCAGCAAATTATGAGTTTATATAGTATAGTATATTTCTCCATTTATTTTTTCAGTCCTTCACTCACACGTTCCTGTATGCTTAAACACACAGTCATTATTTTGTGCCGCTATCATGACCCCTGCACACATGCGGCATGTGAGCTAGAGAGATGGAGGGGAGGAGGGGTGGAACATGATGGTGTCTTTCTTTCTTTGCCTGTCTCTGTCCTTGTCACTCCCTCTTTTCCTCTTATTCCATTTTTTCGTTCAGTTTCCCTTCAATTTTCCATCTTTCGTGCTCTCTTTGTCATTCATCTCCTGTTCTTTCCATACACACTGACACACAATGGATAATGAAAGGCAAATAATATCTCTGTTTGGCAAAATGCGTTCAGCCTAAACTGCACCGAATCTTCAATTAATCTCTCCTTGACTGTTTGTTTGCTCACCTAGAGTAGAAGATGATTTGAAAAAGAAGAGATCTAAAGTAATTAACTAATAAATTTAAGGTGAACAGTAGTGTGTACAAATACTGTTACATACCTTTGTAAAGGTATGTAAAAATAACCGTGCTTATGCATGTGCGCCTGCATGCTTTCATGAGTGTGTGTGTGTGTGTGTGTGTTTGTGTGCTCACTGGCTCTCACAGACAGTTAATAATGTTGCATATTAATCAGGGCCCAGGCGCCCTATGGCTGCATCAAAGCCTTCAGGTTGAGATTTTCTGCCATTAATTTTCTGAGGATGTGGAAGAGGCATTTAACCCAGCTGGGGCTGCCAAATAGAGAGCAAATCGTTCAATGTCCTTCCCATTACATTCTACTAAAAACCTTAAACGCGGCTTAAAGGGATAGTCCCCCCCCCCAAAATAAATAAATAAATAAGTAAATTATCCTTGTCCTTCCAAACCAGTATGGCCTTCCTTTGTGGAGCACAAAATGAGGTGTTTAGCAGAATGTCTGAAGCTCCATGTAATGAAAGTAAATGGGGACCAGGTGCATAAAAGACAAAATAGCTTTATAAAAGCATCATTAAAGTATTCCATATCACCCAAATGCACAAGTCTTCTAATGTATTTTTTAAATTTTTTAATTTTTTTATCTCTCAAACTAGACAAGCTATTTTTGGGCTGTTTTTTGTATCTTGTACTGTTTTGTAGAGCTCTGCCAAAATAATTTTAAAATGCCTTTAAATTCCTTTTTAGATTATTTAATTAATTCATTTATTCATTAATTTACTTACTGACTTAAATGAGGCAATACATTTTTGGGTTGTTTGTTGTACTGTTCTGTCAAAATAATAATAATAAAAAAATGCCTTTTAAAAAGGTGCAGCTAATTTTTAAGCATCTAAATTTGTGTTAACCATATCATATTAATATTTGTGTATTCTTTAGTTACCAAAAACATGCTGTTTTAAATCGCTAAACATTCATTAAGCTCTTGTTTCTTTTTGTGTTCTTATATCGTCCAGGTCCAGGTTAAGCATGACCAGGTGCAGAGAAAAGTCTTCTTGCTTCCTCTCAGCTGATTAGTGGAGCCGGTTGATTGGTGCAAATGAGGAAGCTTTTATCCTGCTTGAGTATAATCTGCTTGCATCTTTATTGGCTAAAAGCAGGCGTGATGCTGGCATGACCCAGGCTGGCCCAGGTACTGTCCTCAGAAAGGGTACTGACACTAATGTCTTCTGACAAACACATCCCCCATGCCCTTCCTGTTAAAGGTACACACACAGATACGCTGCGGGAAAAAAATCTCCAAAGCTTATGCATGCACTTTCCAATAACGTTACTTTTGTGAATATTTGTAAAAATATACACCATATTAAAATGCACATTCGCAGTGAAGGCGAGTTGGAAAGATCAGCGCTTTGTAGCTGTCGGCTTTGGCGTAATGGCTGCCTGTTTTCTTCTTATCCTCTTTTGTCCTTAAAGGACGCTGCCTTGCCTAGCTGCACAGATCCTTGGAGCATCTTTTCTATCTGTCTGTCCCTCTCTGTGCTGCAACACAGCCTGTTATTTCAAGGAAAGTGCAACCTTTGCCTTGGGCTTTAATTATGTTCAATTTGCCAAGCCGAGCCTGAAAAATTCAGAGGGTAAAAAAGCTCTATGACCTATTTATTAATGCTGCGTTGGGTCTAAAGCTACACTGAGATCAGCACTGCATCACTCAACAATAACATCCATCTCTGGGGAGCAGACTTCAATCGCGTTGTACTCCTACAGCGGGAATTCATTACTTTATAATAGATCACTGACCAGTTAATCATTATTAAAAGAAATTAAAAGTTTGTAGTTAATCGTGATTTGTAATTGGTGTATATTGTTGGAATTGTACATGAAATTGGCAAAATGGATATATATATATATATATATAATTCTATATTTTATGTAATAATAAAATACACATTATAATAATAATGTGTATATTTCTAAAATATATATCTAAATTATTTATTATATGTTATTTTATAACAAAATCAAACAAGGTTTTCTTTTCTCGAATGAGGTAAGTGATTTTTCTCTGTTTTTTTGTACCTTGTACTGTTTGGTTGAGCTGTGCTCTATAGCGGTGGAAGAGAGAATTCTTTGTGTCGATACAGAAGGAAAAGCATGAATGATTTATGGGTCAATCTGAAGGTTTCCCCAGCAGTGCAGTCACTGCTTCAGCCCTACAGCAGACAGAGACCCCCTTCCACCCCCTGAAACACTCCCTTCTGCAGTCATGCAAATGAGAACATTCTGGAGGCCAGGGCATTTGACAATTAGTTTTATTTTTAGAGCTTGTCCAATTTAACAATTTAGGCATGCAGTTGTTGTAGTCAAAGAGAATGAAAGCGATAGAGAGAGAGAATGTGTCATTAATGTCACACCCTTTGTTTATAAAAATTGAGAAATATTGATCTAGATTTATCTAAAGAGGGCATTATTATTTTAGAATCTGTTGAAATATTGTAAAAAAAAAAAAAATGGTTGGCCTGTATGCTCTGTGCCAGTCACTCATATATTAAGTATGCAATGGTAGTCTGACATGAATACAGTGCATGAGTGTGGCATTCATCATTTATGTGTGTGTGTGTGTGTGTGTGTGTGTGTGTGTGTGTGTGTGTGTGTGTGTGTGTGTGTGTGCGAAAGTCCACTGTCATTTTACCTTCCACTCTTCTCTATTGCACACACCTCTACATCTTCAAAGAAAGATGTCATATTCATAAACTACACAACCACTTAAATATTTAAATGCAGAAAATATGATTTTGTTATTACAGTCACTGTTTATCCACAATGCATTTGTTCCCCCACAAAAAGTATCACTGAAATTTACTGTTGGCAGGTTGGGGTGAAATTTTGCATAGTTATAATAGATTGAAAACAAAATATCCTCACTGTTACCCTGAAGCTCAGCGCAGAAATAGAATCCAGACTGCTGTTTCACCCGCTCCCTTACTGAAAGCACAGAGCATTTCAAGAGCTTACATTATTTGATGCCAATAATGACTGATTTATTTGTGAATGTTTCTAACAGCAATTATCTTTGATATCTATTGGTGTTCAAATTAGTGTGTGACTCTCAGAATGACCCTGATACGAGATAAATGGGGAAAAAAGGAATGTTCCATCTCTCTAGCCTTAATCACTCTTAATTATCATAGTTATTTTCAGCAAGGTTATTGTCTTAATTCTAAGAAGAAACTCTAAAAATCAAATGATTGATTTTGTAAGAGATTGTTTTTATTATAAACAGGCTGTCACTGAAATGTCATCTCAACTTTCTTTATACAGGTGATACACTACCGTTTAAAAGTTTTTTTTTTTTTTTAAGAAATTAATACTTTTTTCAGCAAGGATGAATTAAATTGATCAAAAGTGACAGTAAAATCATTTATTATGTTACAAAAGATTTCTATTTCAAATAAATGCTGTTCTTTTGAACTTTCTAATTATCCAAGAATCCTTAAAAGAGAAGTATTACATTTTTCACAAAAATATTAAGCAGCACAGCTGTTTTCAACATCAATAATAATAAGAAATATTTCAGAATATTAGAATAATTTCTAAAGGATCATGTGACACTGAAGACTGAACGCGGAGAATTCTACTTTTCCATCATAGAAATAAATTAGATTTTAAAAAGTATTAAAATAAAAAACTGTTATTTTAAATAATATTTCACAATATAAAGTTTTTACTGTATTTTTGATAAAAAAAAAAAAAAGTTTTTTACAAATGTCTTTTACAACAATCTTTCCAGACTCCCGTTTGTACAGATATTTGGATCATATAAAGACCATTGCAAAATTACCCTCCCTAGATACGGAGTTGCAAAAAATAAGATCAGCTTTCACATATACAAACAAACAAATGCTTATATCCCCCAATTATTTGTGACAATAAAGACTTCTTGCATATTCATAATTGGTCTGAGACTGCTGCAAGTATTAACAATTTGCATATGCATACAATTTATATAAATTGTAATGGGTCATTGAAGATGAAGCTCTGTTAGAAGTTTCTATAATATAATAAATGCATCCCTTGTCTAATCTTTCCTCCCATAAGATTTAGGCAAGACTAGTCATCCTGTTCACCACAAGGAGATGTATGACCTCCAAAGCCCAGGTGGAGGTAACAGATCATTTTGACAAGATATGATATATTGATGGTGTTCAGATTTCATCCATATTAATATGTTGACACCCTCCAATGGCTTCATTTATGGTTATTTGTTTACTTTCATTTGGAGGATAGAGAAATGGAGCAATGCTATATTTAAGGCTCATTACACTAGTTCCATCTCACAAGAGCTTCACCTACGATTCCAGTTAATCGGTCTGTATTGATCTCCCTGATGACGACGTATTTGATTGTGTTGTGACAGAGAATGTCACAGCGCTATAATCTTTGTTGGTGGAGGCAAAGAGCTTTCCAAATAGACTCAAAACACATTTAAGGCCTATTGTGTCACAATATAAAGACCAAGTGCATCACTAATGCAATTTGACTAGCCCGTGCAATTGTGTGGAAGAAGGTAACGCGTTTTCATGGGAGGGAAGAAGCTTTTAAACTGTCACCTCAACTGTCTTCCCTCCAGAAAGGAAACCTTTTAACGGGGAATGTCCTCTTGTTGGCCTAAGTTCTCTAATGGTGGAAAAACAATGCCTTCCCCCCATAACAGGGTGATGGTCCTTGGTTTAATAAGCATTTGTCTCATTCCCTTAAGGAAAGATACTAGACTGGAAGTAAGTGATGGTAAAAAAATGTGGTCAGGTTCTGTATCTCAGCTCGTTCTGGGAGTCTTACATGGATAGTATACCCAGAAAATTAGAAAATGTTATTTACTCACCTTGATGTCATTCCAAACATGCATTTTCTTTTTTCCTCATTTGTTCACTGTTTTCCATGCTCTTTTTCTGAGTGATTACTATGAACAGGGAGCTGTTCAAAGCTTTCAAGCTTCAAAAAGAATGCAAAATCACAGTAAAGGCATCATGAAAGTGGTCTATATGACTTGCATAATATATTTAAATACTTGAAGCTCTGTTTGAGACTAGTGATGTGTAATTTGCCAATTAATCATTCTTTGGAGTTGTTTTCAATGAATCAACATGATTCGGATTGATTGATTCATTATTAGACTGATTGATTCAATGACTTGAATTTAAGCCATATATACTGTTTTTATGATACGAGTATGATGCTTTTATGGAGCTTTTGCATCCTTTTTCAAGCTTCAGTCTCCAGATTTGTGAATATCCAGATTTATGTAACACTTTTAGTCCCTGTTTCACAGACAGGGTTTAGGTTAAACCAGGATTAGGCAATAGTTCAATTAAAACATTTAAGTAGTTTGTCTTGGAAAAAAACATTACTGGGGTGCAACTTGAGACCAAACAAATGCACATATTTTAAGATCAGTTAGTGCAAGTTTCTTTCAGTTGAAACAGCTCAGACTTATATTTTAGTCTGGGATTAGACCTAAACCTTGTTTGTGAAACCAGAGGTTAATGTGTGTTAATGAATCATTCTTTGGAGTCAATTTCATTTTCAGCGAATCAGTTGAACCAGTACACAGATCTGTTTGATTCAATCATGAATTAGACGGATTTAATAACAGTTCTTGAGTTCACCTCACTGACCCTGTAAGCAGATCACCAATAAATAATGATTTAAATAAACTGCTTTAATGATACATGTATGATTTTTTTCATGAGTTATGAGTCAAAAGGATTGCTTTGGTGTCCTTTTTCAAACTTCAGTCTCCATTTATTTTAATTGCATGGAAAAGACTGTTCAAGATATTCATCAGAATTTCTCTTTTTGTGTTCCACAGAAGAAAGAAACAGAAAAAGTGAGTAAATGATGAAAGAGTTTTCATTTGGGTTGAATGATTCCTTTAAGCCTGAGGGAGATGAGATGTCAGCCATGATTCAGAGTGGCTCCTTTTATCAATTTGCTTATTTCCACTTCTTGTTTCTTGATTTCGCTGGAGAATCACTGGAAAATATACAAGTGAAGTCATTCATTTCATTTTTTGTTCTCCATACTTAGTAACCCACACAGTGCTGTATCATGTAAATAGTTGTTTTTTTGTGTAAGTGTGAAAAAAAATTAAAGTAAATAAATTTGCAAAATGCTCAAAGTTCAAGTTTGTTTATTTAAAAAAATTAAAATATTATGAGCCGTGGCAAAGTTGATGGGCCTGCGTCTCGAGATTCATGCATGAATAATGTATAGGAAGCCTTGGGCTATAGATTGAGTGTGAATATTCATTAATTTGTTTGCCCTTTGGGAGGTAATGCATATTCAAACAAAGGCGTGCTCAAGTCTCTGTTTGCCAACTTGTCTGTCCACAGTTTGTGTGAGTAAATGACGGAATAAGTGCAGATAGTTCTCTTCAGAGGGGCTCGAGTGACTCTGTCTGTCCCTCTTAACAACTTTATAAGGACATCACATTAACTTTGCTAGTGGGTAAATAGTTTAAACACGGATTACGTATTTCACAGAAGGAACCCAGCTAGCTCTTTAAGTGCTAAAGTCACAGCAGCGCTGGAAATCCTATTACTTGACAGGACAGAATCAGCTCTGATTGCACTGATAGGATGCAGCAGACCTGTGCTGCCCAGGTCAAGATCAATAAGCCTCAGAATAGCCAAATGGATTCAAACATGGACTGTACAAAACGAACACATTCAGTCTAACTGCACTGTGTATTCTAGACAAAAGCAATGTCCTTTCCAGTTGTAAACCATTCCATAACCCTTCTCAAGAGAGTGGGTATGTTACACCAGCAGGCCACACTGATGCCAAAAATTGATTAAGACATCAGGACCTAAATCAAGGCTTCAAGTTTTGGCTGGTAAACATAACGCTGTTAGCCCCTGCTGGTAGATATTGTAACTACATCATCTGGACCCAAAAAAACACTTTTTTTATTGACACCAATAAAAATCAGCAGTCATGTTTTCTGACCGAATTATAATCGGTCAATTAAAGCTATTATGTAGATTGCAAAGAATGTATTAGATAGAAGTAAATACTTCACTTGTGCTTGTTTGTTTGTTTTTATTTGTTTGTTTGAAAATAAATGCATATAGCACCAATATTTTTATTTAGTTATTTAATTTAATAACAATAATTTGTTTAATAAGAAATCACTAGCTTCTATCCCTAATCATTACAAATTAATAATATTAATAAATAATTATTGTTGTTGTTTAATTATGATCATTTACAAGCTACTATTTCTAACTATTACAATAAAAATTATATTTGTTTGTTTGTTTAATAATAATAACAATAATAATACTTCACTAGCTTCTATCCCTAGTTATTACAGTTATAAATTATTATTGTTTAATAATAATAATAGATCATTCTAATAGATAATAATAATACAAATTTGATAATTCACCAACTACTATACCTAATTATTTCAATTGAAAATAATATTTGTTTGTTTTTAATAATAATAATAATAATAATAATTAACCAGCTACTCTTCCTAATTGTTACAAATAAAAATGAATATATATTTGTCTGTTTATTGATTGTTTAATAATTAATAATAATTCCTTAGCTACTACCAAATTACAATTATAAATGTTTTTTTTTTTATGTTTATTTGTAGAAGTAGTGGTAGTAATATTTTTTTTTTTTTTTGTAGTATTTATATTTGAGGGCTGTATGAAATACATTTTTCCCCCCTATTTTTCTGCTTGACTTCAGCTAACATTGAAGGGACTGTTGTCATCCTGAAGAAAGCCACATATAAAATGTGAATTTTTGTAAGGTCAAATTTTGAACTCAAAGATATCACACTAATCTGCTGAAAAGTCATAAATGATTCACCCCCTCCACCTCACATCCTGCTCTGCAAGCGTTTCATTCACACTGGTTCCAGCACCTCTCACCTCCCAATGCAGAAACGCTATTGAGGAGAAATTGCTTTTGTTTAGATGTTGATTTGTGCAGAGTTCATCAGCACCCGTGAGCTGTGCCTGCCCTCGGAGTGAGGGTGGGGTACTGAATGGACCAAGATGAATGACTCATTAGCTGTAGATTGATCACAGGCTGTAGGCCCACATGGACATTTCACTCATTAATATTCCAATTTAATTATTCTGCCGGCTCGGGACGCATGTTGACTTTGTAGCCCTAATTGACACGTCACTATGTGATATATGAATTATAATAATGAACGTCATTTTGGTTTTAATAGTTTGTGTGTTGTACACAAACGTTTGTGTGTGTGTGTGTGTGTGTGTGTGCAAGTGCATTCATGCACTGAGGATTCATACATACTAAACACTCTGGCATTTATCAATACAGTCTAATCAGTCTGTTACTGTCTCAAACACTCTGACCCAAAGGTCATCAACAGTTCTATATGAAGTGCCGTTGAAAATGTAGATAGAACTACAAGTTTAAACTCTGAATGAGCTAATTCTGTATGTGGGCAAACACTCAATGCAGCAGGATGACCCAGATAGCCTGTGGGCTTTGGTGGGTTGTGTTCGACATAAAACCAGTGTGTGTTTTGTCATTGTTAACACTTCTTGTTCTGAAGGGTGTCTGTGGAGCCATTTGTCATTGCAGGGTTGGTAAACAGACAATTAGTCTTATTTCTGCTTCTCTGCGTCTGTTATGTTTCCACAATGGATTTTTTTTTTTTTTTATAAAGATCATTGAAAATTCACAATTTGGACTTTTTTTCTCAGAATTCTGAGTTTATAGCTCATCATTCTGTATTTGTAGCGCACAATTCTGAGTTTAAATTTTGCAGCTTTTTTCTATAATATTTGCCACTTTTTACCTCACAATTCAGACATTTTTCTCCCAATTTTGAGTTTATATCTCACAATTCAGACTTTTCTTATTAGAATTGTGAGTTTATGTCTTGCAGTTTTGAGCTTATGCCTCACAATTCTGACTTATTTTGTAATTGATACTTTTTATCTTAAAATTCTGACATTTTTCTTGCAATTGAGAGTTCATATCTCACAATCCAATCATTTATCTCGCGCAACTCTGACTTTTTCTTCCAAATTGTGTACATCTTGCAGTTTTTCCCCCCCTCAAAATTCTACATTTATATCTTGTAATTTTGTATTTATATCTCACAATTTTGCACAATTTATTCCCAATTTATATTTAGAAAAAGTAATATGGAAAAAAATCTGAATTTTGAGAAATAAACCCACAATTCAGGAAAAAATGTCAATTGCATTTTTTTTGCTCTCAATCTTATGGCGGAAACAAGCTTCTATATTACCTCTGCAAACTTCTTTTCCAACCTGAGTAACATGACAAATTACACATGCCATCCGATCTGATCTGTAAACCGATTATTTATCAATGCATAGCTGCTGACATCCCTGATAGGCTGCTAGTGCAAGAGATGAATCAAAACCGGTGCATCAGCATGTCTTAATCTCAAAGGGCATTATCTGGGATTATTCCTCATGAGGACACAGATCAGTTTTGGTTCATGTGCGATATCAGTGCAACTTGCACATGCTTTTGCATACAAGTATGTGTGAGTGTGTGTGTGTGTGTGTGTGTGTGTGTGTGTGTGTCAGTCATTTTTTTGTGTATCTGTTGAAATTCACCCGTGCATGTATAAGTATATATACACACGTGCATGGCACCAGAGCTGTCGTTGGGATGTGGGAGTGTGGGAGGAGCATGAATCAGTCGAGTGGATTGTGATTGGTTGGTTTTTGGAGTAAGCCTCTATGTTGCCGGATCTTAGAAACAGCTCAGATAAGCTATAAATGATTATACACGACAGAGCTCAAGAGGCACGTTTTTGACAAAAGACCTCTGGGATGTTCAGACCTGAGTAATAAATGAGTCAGTTCTAGGAAATTCTTTGAAAATTGCTATAAATGGGTGCATTATTCAGTTTTAGAGATTTTTAAAGGAAATATTGCAGATTATAAACATTCCACTTTATAAAAATGTTGCAATCTTAGTTTTGTTAGTGTTTCAACAAATATCCAATTTCAGTTATCAATTGCTGATATACTGTATAATCAATTTATATATTTGAAAATATTTAATTCATATACTGTGTGTTTATTTATATAACATCTGAACAAAACAAACAAAACATGTACATATCCAAAGTACTATGTTTCTTGCTTCTATGTTAAAAGGACTTGCATTTAGATTCTAGAGTAATTGTTTTGTGATTAATTTAGTAGGTTGTTGACAAAGACATATCTATTTGTCAGTTTAGACAATCAGAGACAATAAGCTGTGTTGTACAGTATCTGAGGTGATATTATGTTTCAGACAGTAATGTTAATGTTTCCTCCCTCCCTGTGCCACATGGCCTTACCCTAATCCAGAGGTCAAGGGTCAGGGTGGAATGGCAGCCCATCCAGTCTCAGCAGCTTAAAGGACAGATGGGTGCTGGCTGTCTCATTGTCTGACCTGGGTTCAGCCTACTGTCCAGCAGGTCTGGATCGGAGCAGATATACTCATGGGTGTGCATACACTACCATCCATTTCCAATGGATTTTACCCTTATGCATTATAAGCTTCAACAAGAATTTAGCTTATAGATGGGAACATTTTAACGCCACTGGTAAAATGAAACAAAAGCAGAAGAAAAGCCTGTGCTCTAAATGTATTTATTTGTATTTTAATTTAATTACATCACTGAATGCAATTCGATACATATTATTGTTAATAATGCAGCATCGTATGTCTACAGCATTCATCAGTGGTTGCGTAACTCTCATTTCAAGCACTGCTGGCTGCATTATCTCTTTCCTTTTGCTTTTTCCATTTTTTTTTTTTTTTAGCATCTTGGATTTCCGGCAGTGTTTGTTTTAATAAGTTGTTCTCAGACGGACTCTGAGGTTAATGCAGACCAGGGGTAGCTCTCGCCTGTAGGCACAGCATAAATGAGATTGAACGCTGACTGTCTGTGTGTAGGACTGTTCCCATAGCTCTTAATTTGCTCAGGTTTTGCTCCAGGGACTTCATGTGCCGTGAGACTGCAATTTCCAGCCCGATATAAGCCTCTCGGCTCTTTTGGCCAGTTTCTTTACTGCTGTCATATATATTTACAAGTGTAGATTCTGAACGTACATGATCACAAGTCACTACTGGTGCAGTTTGTGGATGGTTTAGTACACATTTGTGTGCAAGTAGAGTTTTATGGTGCTAAAAATTATGGGATCATTGATTTACAGAACTGTAGAAGAGTATTAGTAATGAAATATCATCACGACAACTTAATTTCTATAGCACTGTATACAATACAGATTGTGTCAAAGCAGTGCTAAACAGGAAAATTACAATCAACTAAGGAAATGTAATATATGGGTTTGAAATGTATGTGAATATATGATATTTGGATTGCATACATGTTGATATAACACTTGCTCTTATAAGGCGAAAAAGCAACTCAGATTAGAAATCAACAAAAGCATCGCATTAGATTGAGTTCAGATTGCTTTTATTTATTAATACTCTGAAAGTGAGTCATTTTCAATAAAAATTCAGATGCTAAAAAACAGTACTGCATGTTTTTAATGTGTAAATAGCTAAATTATTTAATCATGAACTGGCACTTTTATTGTATTTATATAACAATTTGCAAATAAATGCCATACATCTGAGCTACAGTAAATAATTAATCTAGTAGCTAAACAAACAATGGCCAATTAATGTGTTTTCACTTGTTGTGCCAGTACTGTTTTATTTGTATGTATTTTGATTAAATTTTGATGTGCATGTCTGATATGAAAGGAAAAATTGCTCTGCATTTCACTTTAGATGTTTGCTGCATTTAGCCGTAATCTGGCCGTCCCTTTACAACACGAATGTAGTATTAAACTAGTCCCATTCAAAAGAATTTAATGCACCATAATCTGCTTTCCAAACCCATATTAGATATTCACATCAGAAAAAATCAGCAGGATGACACAGAGTGCACAAGCCGCAGGCTTTAAGTATATTATTTTCTCTCAGCATTATTCTGGTTTGTTGCAGGAGAGAGAGGTAATGGGCTCTAGTGCTGGATGTGTTTTAACACACACACACACACACACACACACACATACAAGATTATTCCGGAGAGCTGCCAGAATGAATATTAAAACATTTTCAGATTGTACACGTCCAATGCCTTATTACTCCCATTCTACGGCACTAGTCATAAAACTAGCCTAAATGGAAGGTGACATAATACGGAGCTGAAATTGAATAATATAATGAACACACAATTTAAGATATCAGCGACATCGCCGGATCAAAATGGAGACCATGCCATTTAGGGTGTGTGTGTGTGTGTGTGTGTGTGTGTGTGTGTGTGTGTGTGTGAAATAAGAACAGTTTACTTATTTATGACGCAGATGTTTGAACGTGATCCATGACATCGTTATAATGACCAATGACAGAGCACCTTTGACACTGTCAGCAAGTGAATATGTGAATGTTTGTACACAGATGAGTGTGTATGTATTGGGCTGGTTTGTGTGCTGCTGTGCAGTCAGGGAGCAGGTGAGAAAGGTGATGCCGGGGGGAGCGTAACGATCAGGATGGGCTGTTTTTCAGTCAGGCCTGTCAGACCTGCAGCTCAGCAGCCTGTCAATGCCAACACAAAGCTGAGAGACTGGAATATATTTCATCCCTGGCCTCCTACAGGTCAGCAATGACAGGCCTGTTCTTCAATTACCAAGCATCACTGCTTTCTCTCTCTCTGTCACACACAAACACACACACCTGTGCACATGCATGTGTCCCAGTGGTGTGTCAGGATGTATGTATGTGGTTTAACTGCATGTATTTAATGTGTGCATAATATGTGTATATGTATATAGTTTCCTGTGGACTTGTGGACCTTTCACACACTAACTTCTGCTAAATATATAGGCTATACACTGTAAAAAAGGATTTTTTCATTCATGTAAATAAAACGTTTTTTGAAATAGGTTTTACAAGAAGATACTATTTCAGTTTTTACACTTTTTACAATTTCATGTTCAACGTGTTACTTGCAGTTTCTTTGTCATTGTTTGTGAAATTTATTTTCTTTTTTTTTCAGTATATGTGCATGATAGGAGAATCCTGTTTGTTTTGTTATTTTTCAAACTCATAATGCCAAATACCATTTACTTTCCATTTCAAATTAAGTGTTGTGTTTAACAGTATTATGTGGTGTAAATTACATTATTGGAATAAAATGCCTGCCTCCTTTGTTTTACCAAAGTTAATTTCAGCTAGAACTTTATGTACTGTGAATATAGTTAAATAACATTTTTACACATTTTGCGTGTGAAAAGCTGTAATTTTGTCATATTATGCATAAATGTAAAATTGTTATTTGCAAATAATGCACAATAATATTATGTTGATATACAGTATATAATGATTTTTTCTTTATGCATCACGTGCATGTCTCTTTTTCTGACACTGTAAACAAGCAAAGCAATATTTGAATTTTGGGTGAAATTTGTGCTATGCGTAAAAAAATATATATTTTTAATACATTAAAACTTGTGGGAAGTCGTGGCCTAATGGTTAGAGAGTCGGACTCGTAATCGAAAGGTTGCGGGTTCGAGTCCCCGGCCGGCAGGGATTGTAGGTGGGGGGAGTGAATGTACAGCGCTCTCTCCACCCTCAATACCACGACTGAGGTGCCCTTGAGCAAGGCACCGAACCCACAATTGCTCCCCGGGCGCCGCAGCATGGCTGCCCACTGCTCCGTGTGTGTGTGTGTGCATTTGTTCACTACTCACTGCTGTGTGTGTGCACTTGGATGGGTTAAACGCAGAGCACCAATTTCGAGTATGGGTCACCATACTTGACAATACGTCACAACAACTTTAAACTTCTTCTTAAATCAATGTTTATTTAAAAATTTAATATTTATTTTTTATTGAGACATGGGTAAAACATTACAATTTATGCATAAATGTACAGCAAAAAAAAAGTGCCAATATTTGAAGAAACAAACTTGTTTGTACGTGTGCATTTGTAAGCTTTCAGTATGATTGTAATGAATCACTGCGTATTGTGTGATATATATTGTATGTATGGTGGCATAATATTTTTTTTTCTAAATCTCACCACCATGTCTGATTCTTGACAAAGCATCATTGTCTCATATAGATAAACTGTAGCTTTGCATATGCACACAAATGGGGGTTATCTAATAATCAAAGGCTGAACCGAGGGCTATGCATTTTAATGGGAGAACAGACACATGGCCTTACAATAGAATAGATTTAGGATAAGTCAATACAATAGCAGATTGACCAGCTGGAGCCTGTACTCTTTGACCCGGGTCAGCAACCATCATAGATCCGATTCCATGCCCTCTCATTTAATTACATGCTCCTTTTCAAATTGGAAACAGCTCATTTTGGCATAATTTTCAGTAATAATTGTTCATTTACCCACTTTTCCTTGATTCTTCTGCTCAGATACACTGTATTCTATTCATAGTCATTATAGTAAATTTGAATCATTTTTAATGCACAATTCTATGGAAGCTTATTACTGCGATGAGATAAGGTAATTGCTGTTTTTTTCCTTGAATTTCAAGTTTACATCTCAAAACTTCTGTTTTTTTAACAATTCTCTTTTTTTTCCCAGAATTCTGAGTTTACATCCTGCTGTTCTGTTTTTTTACTGTTCATTGTGACTTTATATCCCATAACTCATACTTTGTCTTGTAATTCTGACTTTTTTCCTCACGATTCTGACTTTTTTGAAGATATCAGGTGTGAATCAGAATTGCGACATGTAAACTGACAATTGTGAGGAAAATAGTCCGAATTGTGAGATTTAAAAAAAATCACAATTACCTTCTTTATTTTCATTTTTTATCAGTGATGTTCACAAACTATATATTAAACAAATAAAACATCATATGAGATAAACATGAATGATCTTGTCATTTCAAAGCTTAAAACAGAGATCAGATTTAAATTGTTAGTTGACCCAAAATAGAAGTAATGTCATCATTTAGTCTTCCTCATGTCTTTAAAAAGATATGTCTTAATTTCATTCATAAGCTTAAGTTGCATGCTATGTTAGCACTGTATTTTTGTCATGGTGTGAAGTGATTCAACCTGAAGTTGTTAACTTCTTTCTCCGAATAGCTTTGCTGACTTTGCTGAGAGTGTGTAACACCACAATCAACAACCAAATAAAATGAGACTTTTAATTATCTTCCTCTCTGCTGCCTGAACACAATATCATTCGTATAGTTATCTAATCTTTTTGTAAATGTAATTTGTCATTAACATAAAAGGTAGGAGGCGTATTGTCGGGTTCGGTTCTTTTTATATTTTGTCATTGTAACTTTCAGTGTGGTGATTTATGCTTTTGAGGTGCTGGCTGAGAAAGTGTTTGCTTTGCTCTTTGCTTTCAAACCCTTTTCAGAGAGATTCGTGTAGCCTGAAGCTAACCGTGATGTCAGATATAAAGGACCTTCATGTTTCTCTGTGGCTGAAGTAACCAAACAGTTCTGGATAGACGGTAATAGACATGCTTACCATTAACAGAGAGATGGACTCAACAAAACATAGGCCTCGGAGGTTTGAATCTGTGGGCATCTATTGTTAGCTGTGAATGCCTGGCTGCCATCCCATAATATCTTGAGAGCTCTTTGTTCGCTCAAGCCTGTCACCAGCCGTTTTTTCCTCACATTCTCTATAAGCTGCTTTTGCCTGATAGGCAGTTTGTTGTGGATTTCCCTCTGATATCTTCTGAAACAGGCCGATTGGTTGACAATATGAAACATTAACTAACTGAACTACATTTTTCAGTATAGTGCGACAGTCACAGTAGCACAGCATTTGATAAGTGATGATAAATGGTAAATCACAATGTTTATTAGCTATTTGTCATTCAGAATCTGTTATAAAATCTATTTTTTAATTATAAAATAAAATAATTTTATTAGTGTGTGTGTGTGGGTGTGTGATTTTTAAATATTTTTAATTAATAATTAAATTCCTAATGATTTAAAAAAATAATAAAAAATATATTAAAGATAGTAATATTGTTAAATATTATTGCAATTTAAAATAAATATTTTCTATTTTAATTTTTTTTTTTATTCATATTAAATTTATATATTTTAAAATGTAATTTATTCCTCTGATGGCAAAGCTGAATTTTCAGCATCATTACTCCAGTCTTCAGTGTCACATGATCCTTCATAAATCATTCTAATATGCTGATTTGGTGCTCAAAAAAAATTTCTCATGATCATAAGGAAAACAGATATTCTGCTTTATTTATGGAAACCGTAATATATATTGTTCAGGAGTCTTTGGTAAATTTCTATTTCTATTTCTATTTCTTTGATTTGAAATAAATCATTTGTAGCATTATCAGTGTCTTTAATATCACAATTTAATGCATTTTTGCTGAATAAATATAATATTTAAAAAACTAAATCTTATCTATATTGCATACCACTGCATAGCATACAATAAAAATTTTTTTTACATTTTTGGGCATACTTAGTCACTATAATATATTTGCCAAAGAGGTGGAGTTCTCCATACCTGTATGCAGCAGCAAATTCCCATTTCTCTAAGAATTATGTCCCGTGTCTCAGAGGCTCCAAATCAATAACCGAACCACTGATGGAATTTTCAGCATGAGTGCGTGCAGAACTCAGGCCTAGTTCTGGTCAGCCCAGCATGCTTTCTTATTCAACACTTTTTATTTGACTTTTCAATGCAAGAGGGATTGTATTTTTCATTAGGATTATTCTTTTTTTTTTTATCTAGTTCCCCCAGACTTGAAAGAGACTGATATATTTTGTACAACCGTGGCAGACCCTTTTCAAAGAAGGTTTCATAAGACAGGGACACTGAGGCAAGTGAATCCACGAAACCCTCCGTAAGAGCATTGTGCACCTAATTCATACTGATGGATCCAGGTCACCCCAGTGAGACGGCCTGACAGGTATGTTCCTGACCTTGACTTAAAATCCGGGATTGTTGAAATAAAAATGTTGAATTCTGAGAAGCTGCGGCCTGGATATTGATTTCTGTGGAAAAAACTGTTCGAGAAATCACCAGATTAAATGCGATTCATATGGCTCATCAATCTTCTGAACTCTTCTGCAGCAAACTTTTTTGAAATGACTACATTCAGTTCCCATGTTTTATTTACTTCCTTTGCCTTTTAAAGGAATATTTCACCCAAAAATGAAAATTTGCTAAAGATTTACCAGCCTTCAGGTCATCCAAGATGTAGATGAGTTTGTTTCTTCATTGGAACAGATTTGGAGAAATTTAGCATTACATCACTTGCTCACCTTTGCAGTGAATGGGTGCCGTCAGAATGAGAGTCCAAACAGCTTATAAAAAACGTCAAATACTCCACAAATAATCCACACGACTCCAGTTCGTCAAGAAATATCTTGTGAAGTGAAAAAAAAAAACGAAATTAGTCTTCAAAACAAATTTTGGAATATTTTTGTTTGCTAACTGTACTGGATCTGTGCATATTTCTCTCACAATTCAGACTAAACAACTTTTTCACTGGAGAAAGCAATGTTATGGATAGAGGACTCATTTCAGTTGGAAGCAACTTCTTTTTTATCAGCTGTTTGGACGCTCATTCTGACGGCACCCATTCACTGAAGAGGATCCATTGGTGAGCAAGTGATGTAATGTTAAATTTCTTTCTAAATTACAACAAGTCAGTTCTGATGAAGAAGCAAACACATTAACATCTTGGATGGTCAGAGGGTAAGTAAATTTTCATTTTTGGGGTATTCCTTGAAATATGAAATTATTCAATTGTATTTGGTTTGCTATTTCTTTATATATTGTTAGTACATTTTGGCAGGAGGTCATGTCTTGGTCATGTCTTGGCCAAAGTGAACTCACCTCTGTCCTAGTATCCTGGCTAACAAAAACATTCCCTTAAAGTGGCAGTAGAAGAGTTGAAATACTAGAATAACTCCAACAAAACAGAATTAAATCTAGTCCAAACATTTTATTTATTTATTTTTTCTAGACTTGTCATCCTGGACTAGGCACTGCATGACTGTGAAAACACTGCACTGTGTGGCATGCTGGAGAAAGAGAGAGAGAGAAACACTGTTTTAATCAGATTACGCTTGGCTATAGTCCCAAAATGAAGTTTTGTCCGTGACTTATCCTAAGTCTCATCCATGGAAATAATCTGCTTTTAAAAAGCAGGAAACAAATCAGCTACAGTAAGGACATAAGTCAGTGTCATTAGAGAGTGATTAAATATTTTATGTAGTGTGCTGCTGAGATTTTGCATGCGTTTTGGTGTGTGTGGTCCAGTTGGGAGAAATGGGATGCATGCGCTGAACTCTTCTTCATAGAACAGGAGTCATGGCCTGCCGCCCACCTGCCTGTTTTCTCTGAAAGTAAATAGCACACTTAAAGGCACAATCATAACATACCATCACAATGTTGCTGCCTTTATATACTGTAATAATATAGCAGCCTTGATTGCAAGTGTCCCAATTGTCCAAGACAATATTCTTTGAAAGTCCCCCATGTAAGAAATATATTTCCTCTGGTACTTCTGCTGTAATGATGACAAAGCTTCTGTAGTTTTCAAACTATAGTTTAAATCTATTTAAAGTAAACCTTTTATTTATTTATTTTTTTACATTATTTTTTATTTTATTTTTAGTTATTTTTCTTTTGTCATAGAAAGACTGTTAATAGATTCAAATAAATAACACTGATTAAATCCATGAATCCATAAATTGATTTTCTTCAATAAAAACAATTGTTCTGAAAACAAATTAAATATTGTACATTTTAAAATGTGTTTTATAGCATTTTAATTATGTTAATTAATTATTTTAATGGTACTTATTTTAGGTAATTTTAGTTATCCTGCAGCCCCCTTGAAAGTCAAAGAGCTTGGACAATATTCCACAATGAGGAGTCATCATTCTCACAAATGTGATATAATTTTTATTTTCTATTCATTAAGAAATAGAAATTCCTGAAAAAAATGCCAAAATAAATAAAAAAATCGACAAAACATTTTAGGCAGCATAACTGTTTTTAACACTGATAATCATAAGAAATGTTTATGAGCACCAAAGCATATTGATTTCTGAAGGACACTGAAATAAAAATTCAATAATAAAATTCGGTTTTATATTCACAGGAATCAATTACATTTTTTAATTATATTAAAACAGTTCTTTTAAATTGCAGTAATATTTCACAATATTCCTGTTTTTACTATATATATTTTTAAATGTAAATGCAGCCTTATTGAGCATAAGAGACTTCTTTCAAAAGCACTACTAACAATGGTGTGCATCTGCTATTTTAAGACAATGATCATAATAGTTTTATGATAGTTTTATAATAGGAACATTTCCCGATATTATAACCTTATTAAATTATAATTTCAAATTCAGTTTATTTTGCATGCGTTATGCAGGGCTTTAGAAGTAGCAAATGCTTTTATAAATAACGGTGCTATTTAATAAGTCCATATGCTTTCAGACAGTGAGGATTTACTTTATCGTAATAATGAAGTGATTTCCTTGGTCATGTGAAGTGTGAAGTGTGTGTGTGTGTGTGTGTGTGTGTGTGAGAGAGATCAGCTGATGTGGTTTTGCAGAGGGTCTAAGGGCCATGGTACGAGCAGCAGGGTTTTAAATTATTTATCAAAGGCCTCAGAGAAATCACTGCAGTGGTTCATTTCTCTTGCTGCCTCTCGTTCGCTCCCCTTTTCACTCAAGCGTAAATATCTAACAAGGAAAAGATGAACATCATCACACTCAAGATCATGCACACCATCCGACCAGATTTTAATGACACAGACCGATGTCTTTCATTAATTACAATACTCCACTGCAGCACGTCTGCGCTATACAGTAGGACGGCACGGTGAAGAACAGATTGATCAGACTCTGGTTGGGTTTGTCCGTGTCAGCTGCTGCCACACTTACCTTGATTGGATTCCGATACAGTCCGTTTCAAAACGAGCCAGGACTCATTATTTCCTTGGAGTTGACTCCATTTCATTCTATGCTCGCTAGATTAAATGTAAGAAATGCCATAATGCAATTTTAGCTCATTGAGTGCTGGGGATTTAATTGCATTAGGCTCAAGCGTTTGCGCACAGACACATGCATGCATCCGCTGTGGAGCAGCAGGTGGTGTTTTTGCATGTGCCAGCACTCAGTCAGATTAGCTGCAATCCATCCATCCACCTTAATGCACACAATAGCATAGCATATGCCCTGTAGGCTGACTGTCTGGTCTGTTTCGGGATTTTCCCGCTGAAGATTTTGTCCTCTATGGCAGAAAGACATGCCTGCACAAATACGTCTAGCCAAGGACATGATCTTCACCTTCACTCATATACAGCAGGGTGATTGGAAACTTAAGGATGGAGACCTTGGCAGGGAGGTTGGTTCGGTGATCTAAGGCAGGCTATTGAGACGGGAAGTAATTACAGACTTTTTGGATCCTGTGTGCAGCTTCTTTAGATTGGAAAACAGTTTTTCCTGCCTTCAGTATAGCTCTAAAAATGTATGTTTTTGTATCACTGATCTTTGAGTATTCACATGTAAAGGATGTATCAAGGTAATACTACCATTTAGATGTAATTTTGATAAGGTGTGACTCACATAGAACATGAAATGTGTCCTGTGAGGCCATCCGTGAAATCTGAAATGGGCCAATCCCTCTCGGTGTGCCATCTTTTTGCCTTCTTCCTGTGGGATGTGATATTCGGCTATGTGTGAAGCCTGCAGATGGAGTTGATTTAGAGCTACTGTGTACATGTGGATTATATGTTTGTTAAAGCATTTGTCATTTCCATTTTTCAACCAGTCTCACTGCGCATATGCATAGTCATACATACACTACCGGTATTTTTGAAAGAAATCTCTTTAATAATCTTTTAAATCTCACTCACATAATCTCTCACTCAAATAATCAGTAATAAGCAGTGATATTGTGAAATATTATTATAATTTAATATAACTGTCTCTATTTTAATATATCTTAAAATGTAATTTTTTCATGTGCTGCAACATTGAATTTTCAGCAGTCATTACTCCTGTGTTCAGTGTCACATGAGCCTTCAGAAATCATTCTAATATGCTGATTTGGTGCTTTATTTGATCAATTATTATTGGTGCTCAATTATTAATAATGTTTCCTATTAATGTCAATATTGAATAGAGTTTTTACTGTTTAATATTTTTGTGGAAATGTTATCCTTTTTTTCAGGATTCTTTTGTGAATAGAAAATTAAAAGAACAGCACTGAAACTGCATTTTTAAGTCTTTAACGTCACGTTTGTTCATTTGAATGCATCCTTGCTAGAGAAAAGTATGATTTCTTTTACAAAAACAAAACAAAACAAAATTGCTTGCACCATGAACCAAACCTTTGAACGGTACTTCATCATGGTTTCCACAAAATGTTTAGCAGCAAAAAATCTTAATTTTTACAAACTGTTGGCTAATGTGTATATTGTATGATAGATATGACTTTTTTCTTCTTATCAACATGATCTTAAGATCTTATGAGTGTTACCCATGAACATTTCTCATAAAATAGTGAAGTTTATCTAAATGTTTTTATTCAGAAATATTCTATTTAATATTTAATTATATATAGGTCTATAATTTAATTTTATTTTATTATTTTTTATTTTTATTTTATTTCTATACAATGAAAGTCATTGTGTCCATTGTAGTTTTGAATTTTTTGTGGATTTAAGCAAAATTAAATCAGTGATTTTAGAACATGTCTTTGCTTCCAAGCTGACAACTGTAACTTTAAGCTGCACACAGTACAACAAGCGTTTAAGAATTCTGCTGATGAATTCAATCAGTGGAGATCCAACAAATGGTGTTACAAGCCAACTGTGTGCTTTGACTCTGGAGTGAGTGAATTTGTTCTTTGAGTCGTGACATCCACTGCTGCAACCCCACTGAAAGGCAGAAGGCAGACCCCATCATAATACTCGGCCCCACGCCACAAGAATGGTCCTGTCAGGCTGTCGCCAATTACTGGGACAAGTGCCTAAAAGTAAACCAAACACGCCTGTCCGGCTTCCAGCAGACCCTACAAAGAACCAATTGACTAACCAAGTCTCCATTAATTCTCCAGCCAATTTGTAAACATCACGGGCATTAACTTTGACACCCACAGGCCACTAACATCTTAAGCCTCCGAATTGTGAGATTTTGCCCGATTAAGTGGAGGGAATGTGTCTGGCACTTGTGCATTATGCTAACAGTGCAACCTTAATTAAAGCCAAAGGCCACAAACCCACACACTCCCATCATGCATCATTCATGCAGATGGTGGAACAGAGATGATTTTTGTGCTTATTTTGGCCTTTAACTGAACAGAAGGTCTTTAGGGATCAAAACAATGCATTGTTTTTTAATCAGTTGTATTTAATAAAGAATGAATCCAGTTTAGTTAATAAATATGGTTTCTGCCAGTACAAGTGAATGTTACCATATGTCAATTACATTTTTTATTTTATTTAATTTTATTATTTACTTTAATTTATTTTATATTATTTTATTACTTTTATTATTTTCTTTTCTTTTCTAAACAATGAAAGTTACTGTGTCCACTGATGTTTTGGGCCCCTCTGACTTTTATTGTATATACAAAAGAAGTTGAAACTTTCTTCAAAATTTCATCTGCTGTGCTCTGTAGAATATTTTTGGAGAACTATTCCCCTTTAACATGATTTGAACATGTTCCTGCACAGTTCAGTAAAGCAAAGAGAAAAGATTTGAATAGCAGTATATCCTTAAAGACAACATCAATAATTAGAAACATAAAAGCTTAAATGGATAGGTGGATAAGATCTAAGAAATATAAGAACAAAGCAAAGTATGAACAGAGAGGATGAAAACAGTCAACAAGACTGCTTTTTAACACTTTTCGTTTGAAATATAAATCAGAACATTTTTATTCCTGTCTACTATCTGCAAATGAACAGAATCCCCATAATTTGCATCGTTAATGAAAAGTAAAATGTTGCTTAATCAACATTGGTTTTGTAAAACTGACAAAAGTCCAATGATAATAAGTCAACCAAATTTAGAGCAGCTATGTTTAAATAAGGTCCTATGCCTATCGTAATTAATATTTGTGCCCATAATTTTACTACTAAGAAAATGTTCCAGCACTGTTTCTTGATCTCCTTTAGCCACATTCTTCGTCCTGGTTTTACTGTATTTAATTTAACATTTATTGTTTTAGTTATATTTGAGATCAAGATCAAATCATTTGCTGTTTGCACATTTTTTATTTTACTTCCATGGTGTGACGTGAAACAGGATATTTAACAAGCAAAAGTGAAGGGTGGGATTTGATTGGGTCTTAAAAAGTGGGCGCTACATTACAGTTTGCTGAAACAATGTTTAAACAGCTATTGGTTAACATCATCCATTCACAATAAAACCAGGAATGTGCAAGTGAAATAGTAAATAGGGTCAGCTTTAAACAACTCACTATTGATTACTGTCTTCTGGCTCACACACAATCACATTGACACACTCTCTCGTGCAGCGTAACTACTGTACACTGTGCTGCAGAGATGCTGCTTGCTGCTATGTATTATTACATTTTCATCTTATTGAGTCTGACTCTTAAAAATGTGATCACCTCAGTGAAATGATAAATCTACCTTCCAGCCTTTAAGAGAAAATATGTGAGGAAAGGATTTGGCACTTTTCCCTCTAACAACCGAGGAACCCCAAGATGCTAATGTATTAAAGAAGCAGCTTTATGACTTTAGGACACTGTCTTTTCATGTCTTCTATTTTTGCAGCATAGCACGTATGTGTTAGACACTGTTTTAGGGAATTGGTGTCTTTACTGCAATGTGATTATTCTAAACTGTATACTGTACATTTTGCATGTGATTTTTTTATTTTATTTTTTTATTTTTGTTCAACGATGCAATAGTAACTTGGAATGCTGCATTAGTGTAAGCATCTTTTAATAATCTTTCATTTCTGAAAAGGATGTTTTTCCATTAAGAAATAAAAATATATGAACACATCGGAAAATATAATAAGATATATTACATAATGCATTTCTAGTCCTTACATTTTTTCAATACACTGTACTACATTACATGGAACATGTATGGATATTGATACAAATATATATATATATATATATATATATATATATATATATAACAGTATATATATAGAGAGAGAGAGAGTTTATTTACAAAAGCAGATAACTCAGTTTTTTTAATTTTCAAAAATCATGTTTTTTATTATGTTATCGTGTTTTTATTGTTTTATTGTTAGTTAGCTGTTTTTTTTTTTGTTTTTTTTTTACCTAGTCAAAATAACCCAACTGCAGTTTGATTGAGATTAATTGGAATGCACAATGAAAAAAAACATAATTTCTGAGAATTGTTCAAAATGTAGTTCAAAATCTGTTTTTGCAAATTAACTCTTCATATACAGAGAGAGAGAGAGAGAAACACTGTACTACAGTTTTACAAGTAATAGCGTCAACAAAACAATTACATTTTCTTTATTATTCTTGATTTAAAAAGTTATTCTTAATTCATAACATGTGTGTACAGTATATACTGTATGTATATAAGTGTGAGTGTGTGTGTATGAATATATATATATATATATATATATATATATATATACAGTCATGGCCAGAAAATATCGGCACCCTTGGTAAATATGATCAAAGAAGGCTGTAAAAATTAATCTGATTTGTTAATCCTTTTGATCTTTTATTTAAAAAAATTCACAAAAATCTAACCTTTCATTGGATAGTAAAAATTTAAAATGAGGAGAAATTTTATTATGAAATAAATGTTTTTCTCTAATACACATTGGCCACATTTAACGGCACCCTTTTATTCAATACTTTTTGAAACCTCCATTTGCCAGTTTAATAGCTCTAAATTTTCTCCTATAATCCCTGATGAGGTTAGAGTCAAGTCAAGTCAATATTATTTGTATAGCACTTTTAATAATGCAAATTGTGTCAAAGCAGCTCTACATCGGCTTGATATAAAGCTGGGTGGCTTTATATCAGCTTTACAATATTTAGATGGGGAAATAGTTTGTCAAAATAGTCTCATTCTCCTCTGGCCAGACAAAATCAGCAGTTTAAATCTAGGCTAAAGCAGAATCAGATTGTGCAAAGAACTCATCTGGTTCCTGTGGTCTTGTCCCGATGGCCGTCTTGGAGACTGGGTCTTCACTGGGGATCAGTCTCTGAGGCTCATCTAGGTGTCCTGGGTGTAGAGGTCATCTCTAGGTGCTGATCCACCATCTGATCTGGATACAGTCTGGATCTGGGTGGCTACGGTGACCTCAGAATAAGAAAGAAACAGACTAATATTAGTGTAGATGCCATTCTTCTAACAATGTAACAAGTACATCAGGTGTTTTGGGAAGTGTTCCCGGTTCCGGCTGACCTAATTAATGCAGCCTAACAATCCTTTAACGGATTTGAATTATAGAAATGCGATATTGCATTATGTGTAAGACAGGTTAAAGAGATGGGTCTTTAATCTAGATTTAAACTGACAGAGTGTGTCTGCTTCCCGAGCAGTGTTAGGTAGATTGTTCCAGAGTTTGGGAGCTAAATAGGAAAACGATCTCCTGCCCGCAGTTGATTTTGATATTCTAGGTATTATTAAATGGCCAGAGTTTTGAGATTGCAGCGGACGTGAAGGACTATAATGCGACAAGAGCTCACACAAATACTGAGGTGCCAAACCATTCAGGGCTTTATAGGTAATTAGCAAGATCTTAACATGTATACAATGTTTAATAGGGAGCCAGTGCAGTGTTGACAGAACCGGGCTAATGTGGTCATACTTCCTGGTTCTAGTAAGAACTCTAGCTGCTGTATTTTGAACCAGCTGGAGTTTGTTTATTAAACGTGCAGAGAAAACACCCAATAAAGCATTACAATAATCTACCCTCGAGGTCATGAATGCATGAATTAATGTTTATGCATTTGACATTGAGAGCATAGGTCGTAATTTAGATATATTTTTAAGATGGAAAAATGCAGTTTTACAAATGCTAGAAACGTAAAGTAATTACTTACTTCTTTGGGGTCAAGTTGTGATTTTTTTAATGAGAGGCTTAATAACAGCCAGTTTGAAGGTTTTTGGGACATATCCTAATGACAATGATGAGTTAATAATATTCATAAGAGGATCTATTACTTCTGGAAGCACCTCTTTTAGGAGCTTAGATGGAACAGGGTCTAAAATACAGGTTGTTGGTTTAGATGATTTAACAAGTTTATGCAATTCTTCATTTCCAATGGAAAAGAATGAGTGGAATTGTTCCTCGGGGGATCTATAGTGCACTATCTGATGCGATACTGTGTCTGACAGCTGCATGGTTACAATTTTATCTCTAATAGTTTCGATCTTGGAAGTAAAGTAGTTCATAAAGTCATTACTACTGTATTGCTGGGTAATGTCTGCACCTGCTGATGTTATATTTGTTGTTAATTTAGCCACTGTATTAAATAAATACTTGGGGTTGTGTTTTTTTTTTTTTCTTCTAAAAGAGATGTAATGTAAGCAGATCTAGCAGTTTTTAATGCTTTTCTGTAGGATAGGGTACTTTCCCGCCAAGCAATACGAAATACCTCTAATTTTGTTTTTCTACAGCTGCGCTCCCTTTTCCGGGCTGCTCTCTTTAGGGCCCGAGTGTGCTCATTATACCATGGTGTTGGACTCTTTTCCTTAATCTTCCTTAAGCGTAAAGGAGCAACCGTATCTAAGCGAGAGTCAATATTTTCTGTTACATCATCAAGTTGTTCTGAGCTATTGGATATGCTGAGGAATTGAGATAAGTCAGGAAGATTATTTATAAAGTAGTCTTTTGTGGTAGAAGTGATGGTTCTACCATATTTGTAACAAGGAGTTAGCTTTACAGCTTTAGCTATATGGAATATACCCGAAACTAGATAATGATCTGAGCTATCAAACATCCCAGGAGATTTATCATTAACACTTGTTTCTTTGGATAACGTTATATGAAGCACCATTACTTCGAACGAATTATACTTGAAACCGACCTCTGAGAAATACTGAAAATATTGCTATAATTTGTGGCAACACCTCCCCCTTTACCTTTTGGACGCGGTTCATGTTTGTAACTGTAATCTTGGGGGGTGGACTCATTTAAAGTAATGTAGTCATCTGGTTTTAGCCAGGTTTCTGTCAAATAAAGCACATCTAGTTTATGGTCAGTGATCATATTATTTACAAAAAGTGCTTTTGTAGAAAGATATCTAATATTCAATAAGCCAAGCTTTATCATTTGTTTATCTGTATCTATTTTTTATTTGTTGAACATCAATTAAATTGTTACTCTTACTTTGGTTTGGATGTTTTCTGTATTTTCTAGTTCGGGGAACAGACACAGTCTCTATAGTGTGATATCTAGGTGAAAGAGTCTCTATGTGCTAAGAATTAACTGACTTCTGTGACGTGAGGTGGCTAGCAGATGGTCGGTTTAGCTAGTCTGTCTGCTTCCTGACCTGGGCCCCAGTTAGTCAAGTACGAACTCTGAGACTATGTGCCATATTTCTAGAGAGAAGAGCGGCACCACCCCAAGAAGGATGAAGACCATCTCTTTTCAACAGGTCAGGTCTGCCCCAAAAATCCTTCCAATTGTCTATGAAACCTATGTTATTCTGCAGGCACCACTTAGACATCCAGCCATTGAGTGACGACAGTATGCTAAGCAGGGAGCGGACCAGAGCATATTACAGTGTCTGACATCATACTTGCAAGTTCACACACCTCTTTAACATTATATTTAATGATCTCCGACTGGCGAAGTCGAACATCATTAGCGCCGACGTGAATAACAATCTTACTGAATTTATGTTTAGCATTAGCCAGCACTTTTAAATTTGCCAAGATGTCAGGCGCTCTGGCTCCCGGTAAACATTGGACTATGGTGGCTGGTGTCTCTATTTTCATGTTCCGTCCAATAGAATCGCCAATAACTAGATCACTTTCATCAGGTTTCTCAGTGGGTGCGTCACTGAGTGGGGAGAACCTGTTTGATGTTTTGATCGGAACAGAAGAGCGGTGTTTTGACCCGCGACTAGGCAGCCTCACAGTCACCCAGTTGCCCTGCTGCACGGGCTCTACCGGAACCGAACAATGTACAGGACTCCCTGAGCTAGTCGCATCCAAAGCAGTATCTACAGCCTTCACATTCATATCGCACTCATGCATGTCTCTAATTCTGAAATCTTCTCTGTCAGCCTAACTATTTCCCTGCATTTATCACATGTGAATCCCTCGTCAGAGAGAGATAATCTGTACATGTGGCAAACAGTGCAAACAGCAATAGCAAAAGAAGAAGCCATTACTCACCGTGATTGAAGAATGATTCGTTTACCACTGTTGTTTGATGAACTTGTGAAAAACGGAGCGAGAAAAAAGAAAACAATAATAGGCACGAATAGAAATGCGAATGGAACCGCGAGTGACAAGCTAACCTGCTAACGAATGCTAACACACTCGCGGTTTTAAAAAGCGAACGATCAAATTAGTTTGATAGATAATACCAGAAATATGGTGGGAATTATATTATATATTATCACTTTAAACAACAGAGAGTGAAAGTAAGATAGAGATTCAACAGAAAATCGAAGCTACACGGAGCTACAATCACAAACCTCTCAGCAGCACAACAGACAGGGACAGACAGAAGCAATCGATCAGCAATCGATTTCAGCCTCAATATAATAAAACTCTGTCATGTGAAGGGAAGAGAATACCTGACAAGAGATCAGAGACCATTCCTTCATCCAGAATCACTCCAGACCCTTTAGATTCACAGCTGCATGTTGGTGCTTCTTCTCTTCAGCTCACCTCACTCATTTTCTACAGGTTTCAGGTCAGAGGACTGGAATGGCCATGGCAGAAGCTTGGTTTTGTGCCCAGTGACCAATTTTTGTGTTGTTTTTGAGGTTTGTATTTGGATTATTGAACGGTTGGAAGATCCAAACATGGCCCATTATAAGATTTCTAACACAGTCAGTCACTTATTGATTTTTTATCTGTTGGTATTTGATAGAATCCATGATGCCATGTATCTAAACAAGATGTCCATCCAGGACCTCCAGCAGAAATATAGGCCTACAACATCAAAAATACAGCAGTATATTTCATTGTGCACATGGGGTACTCTTTATCCATGTGTTCACCAAACCCATCTTGAGTGTTTGCTGCTGAAAAAGCTAATTTTTTAGTTTCATCTGACCATAGAAGCCAGTCCCATTTGAAGTTCCAGTCGTGTCTGACAACTGAATATGCTGGAGTTTGTTTTTGGATGAGCTAGGAGAATTTTTCTTGAAACCATCCCAAACAACATGTGGTGATGTAGGTGCTGTTTGACCATTTGTTTTAAAGGTTTTCTGACCCCGAGACTCAACTATTTTCTGCAGTTCTCCAGCTGTGGTCCTTGGAGAGTCTTTAGCCACTCAAACTCTCCTACTCACCATGCATTAGGACGATATAGACACACGTCCTCTTTCAGGCAGTTTCATAACATTTTATGTTGATTGGAAATTCTTAATTATTGCCCTTCTTAATTATCTCTAACTCCATATATTATCCTGTATACTTACAATATGCATGAAATTATTTAATTTATTGATTGTTTATGTATAAGGCAATATATTTTCTTTGTGTAAAGTTTGACATTGCTACGCATCCCCATCATGAATGTGACACTGCAGCAGGGCCCACATAAGCTTAATGCATTAGTTTGCGCATTACGCATTCATTAGTGGGATATGTCTTTCCTCACTGAACGCTGATGACAAACAAAGCTGTTTAATCCTCAACAAGCACCTCGGTTTGATAAATAGTGGGATAAAAATAATATGAAGACATCAGTAGGATTCAGAATCTTCTCGTTATGCTCCTCTTGTGGCATGAGCAGAGGCCCTTATAACAAGTTCATAATTAGTCGCATGCATAACCTACGGTGATTAGTGCAGACATAAGGTTGTTAACACTACGTTCCCTCATTTCCCTAAAGAGGTTCCTTTTAATTAGAGCGTATTGTTAGTTTTTCTGCTGCTATCTTTCTCTTTGTGCTAAACGAAAATTGCATCTGTTATAATGTAAGCCGAAATGTAAACTGCATAATGTATGTGTCAAATTCATCCATGCACACCGGAAATAGCCTTTCTACTTTATTTACAGCAAAATAACTATCTTACTTTTTTACACAGGCGTAAACAGCATCTCATGGAAGTCTATTGTTCCTTGAAATTGAATTCCTACAATCCACTAACCCTGAAAGGAAATAAACAAAACACAAAGCCATAAGATAACAAGACTGACTTGGCTATAATATTAAGTGTAATGAAGGTTTCCTCATCACTCTCAGCTCACGTGTTGGCCATCCTCACACACATGGTCAGTGGTGACTGACACGAGAATCTATTAAAGAGGTCAGGATTTTATCAGCACTGAATATTGATCCGTCGCCGTGCTAAGCCTACAAAAATGCGAAGGAAAGTGCAATTGGCTTCACGCTATACGATATGCTGTTTTGAGTTTGCTCATTCTAATGCAAGATGAGTTTGTAAGATCCATATTTATTGTTGGATTTTTTTTAATGATTTAAACCTGAAAACCTCCTTGCAAGAAAACCTGCAGCAACGTTTCAGTCAGGTGACTTTCATACCTAAAAATATGTCTATTCAGTCTATATGTGCATTTGTGTTTGTTGCAGAATTACAAGGAAAGTGAAGACTGTGATCATCTATCTATCTATCTATCTATCTATCTATCTGTTTGTTTTTATGTGACTTGCAAATCATGTTTAGTATAATTAACTAAAACTAAAACTACAAAAACGTTTTTCGTTACTTGAAATAAAATAAATGTTAATTAAAATAAAATATAAAAAGCGTCAGTTTGTTTTATAATTTAATTTAATTTAATTTAACTTGATGTACTAAAATAATGAAAATAATAAAATAAATAAAAAAATATAAAAAACTATACAGATAAAATTTTTTAAATAAAAATAATAAAAATGGTAAAAACACAACTAAATTACTAAAACTTTGAAATGACTATGAAAACAGAAAAAAAATCAACTCAAAAATCTAAATATTAATAAAAACTATTATAGTATTTCAGTGATATTAAGATAATCAGACTTGCAAGTCACATTTAGTATAATTAACTACAACCATAAAACATTTTTGCTACTTGAAATAAAATAAATGTTAACTGAAATAAAATATAAAAATCCTCTGTTTGTTTTTATCATTGAATTTACTTTGACTTGATGTACTAAAATAACTAAAACGTGAAATATGCTGTTATTTTGAGACAAACACAAAAACTGCACTCCTTTTAAATGAATCATTGCTTTTTAAGTGATGCATACTTCTCCTCTCTACATCGAATTATAGACGAATATATGAAATCTTTTTGAAATTGCAAAATCGATGCAAAAATTCAGCGTATAGCGCTCTCTCCCCCGGTGTCACCATTCATTTGCATGTTCTGTCAGCAGTGGTCAGAAGAGCTTTGATTCAGCAGAAAGAGGCATGCTCCGGTCTATAATATTGATGCCAAAAGAGAAAGAGGGGGAGGTGTGGAGGGGTAAAGGATGCAGAAGGGGTGGTGGGGGTGGGGCCTCTGGATTGGTGGGGGTGGGGCTGAGCCTTAGCTGCAGATTATTCTAGAAATTGCCATCTGCAGCAGTGTCTGCAATCAGGCTTAAACCGGTTTTGACTGGGGAGGTGGAAGTCACAGTCGATTTTTGTCAAGCCAACCCGGGTGACTGTTTATCTCTAGGGCTCAATGGGACAACATGCATTACAGCGAATGTGAAAATGTCCCAGCACTTCATAGTCAGTTTAATAATTCATTCACTTCCTTCTCCAGCCTGTCACAGATAGAGAGAGAGAGAGAGTTGTGATACTTCCATCCGGCTCTGATAAACCGTAACCCATGCGTTAAAATTCAAACAACAATAATATGTACCGAACAAAGCAAAGTAAACGGTGTAGTTTCGAGTGCTGGGAGATTAGATACAGCACAGGGTGTCAGGCCGCATTAGTTTTTTTTTTTTGTCCCCCTCAGGACGGTGTTCTCATTTCCACTGCACAGCTCTATGGAGCCGACAGATGCTGGAGGTCCTGCAGGATCCAGAGCCCTGGGACAGTGCCTGATTAAAACACACTATTAATAACGAAGAGCCGCTCTGCCAGCGACTGCACCCACGCAGATTTAATCTTAATCTGTAAGCGTTTGCATTACGGATCCCAGAGCTCCGGCTCTCAGCTCTGGCCCCCGATGGCCTTCATTCCCTGTGACATCAGCAAAGGCAGGGCGGCCATTTTCCCACACAGCGCTGAGAATTTGTAATGGAGGGAGCTGAGCTTGGTGAGGGGAGAGAAAGAGTGGAGGCGAGATGCATGGATGGCAATGCAGCAAATCTAATGCATGCAACTTGTGGGAAAAAAAATTGTCAGGTTTAAAAATTGTAGACAACCATTCAAAGGTTCAGGGTCAGTAAGATTTTTTTCAGTAAGATTGGATTAAGTCTGCATTTATTTGATCAAAAATGCAGTTAGAGCAGGAATATTGTGAAACATTATTACAAATTATCTGTCTTCTTTGTTAATATATTTCAAAATTTAATCCTGTGATGGCAAAGCTGAATTTTTATTATTTCAGTCTTCAGTGTCACATTATTCTTCAGAAATCAAACTAATATGCTGATTTGGTTGACATCTTTATTTTGATACCTTAATTTAGACAAATTACAAAGCAGCACAGTAGGCTATCCTTCCCGTAGAAAGCAATCCCAGAATGCATTGTGACAAGACAAAAATTAATCTTAAATGGAGGACAAGGTGAAAGAAATATGGATTCTTGTCACACCTTCTGAAAAGCATTAATGCAATTGATTTAATCTGATTTAAATCGATTCTTTTACCCTATATTTTTATTTGTTATGCTAGTTTGGGCTTATCACTGTTAGCTTAATATAGCAACATGCTAACATCAAACTGTTGAAATCAGTTCAAAGTCAAATCTCCTATTTGTGTGTTTTTGCTTTCTACCGATCAACAGCATTATAAACTGGTCACTTATTGATGTTAAAAAGAAGACAGCTGTCTAGGGAGTGAGAAAGCTCACTAGATTTTGTAACAGAGCTTATGTCTTCAAATACTACAACATTCCTCAGTAAACACAGTTTATCATATTGATTGCAGTGGGATCACTCCATCTTCAAACTGTCTAGAGACAAACATCCTGTCTTTCAAACCGAAATCATTTTTCTGATTTCAACATGAGCATACAGGTTCAGTCTGCAGAGGAAAATGAACACCCACAATGATTTCTTACATGTTAGCTTGCCTCTTTACCTGAGAGGACGGTTGATACACATAGGCTACCGCTTGTGAGTTAGTGTTTGTGTTTGTGTTAGTGTTTCTTCATCTGTGTTTGCAGAGTGAATTTGTGATAATATCTCTGGGCAGAGAAGTACATGACCACCAGCAAGGTAGTATGGGGCCAGTCAGAGATCAGGTGGATAAATTTAGCCTCGCTCCATCCTGTATTCACATCTGGAGAGGGCGGAAGAGAGCTGTGTAACAGCAGTTTGATTAAAATAACCACAGGTAACTATAAACCAGGTCAAAGCAGACACAAACCGTGTACATTTAAGAGTGTGACAACTTGCCTTCTCATATATAGCTTGTATATCTTTAATAAACCTTGCAGAAAAACGGTCATTGGTTTTAACAGAGCCTCATTCATTTGAATACTGTATATGATTCTAATCACTTTTGTTTTAGATTTGAGGGAATGAGGGTAAAATTCCAAGAAACAGTAGAAAGCAGCACCTGAATTTCAATTGATGGTTTGGCATCATGTGGAGGCTGATATTTCCTGTGTTGTTCTGCTCGTCGTGTCACTCCCTCTCTTCATTTCTCTCTCTCTCTCTGTTAGGCTCTTGGTTTTGCAGAGCCATAATCCCTTGACATTTGATGTTCTCACGTTTACTGTTTGAAGTTCTCTGTGCCTTGCTGCTCGCTCTCTTCCAAGCAAAGACAAGATCCTTCGTCCTGCCTTTGTACACTTGCAAAGCACAAAACAGCTTCTTCTACATATTCAGCTGTTGTCGCTATCAATCTTTGACGCATGTGCCCTACCAGGAGCTCAGTATGACTACTACAGTACATGCATTTGTTTTAGGCTTATTTTATGGTGTGAATTAAACAAGATCTATTTCTTGTCTTCCTCTACATCTTTTCTTACATTGCAGTATGTGTTTATATACAGTATTTAGATAATGTTTATTTTATTTATACTTATCCCAAAACATTTATGACACCTGGAAAAAAGTCATGTATTTTTCAGTAAAATATCTGAATGTTGTTAAACCAAGATGCATTTACTTGAGAAGCACAATAGTTAAACATTAAGATTTTGGATAATGTATCCCAAATTCAGTTAATTTTTCTTACATTGCATTGTCAAATTGGCTGTTAAAATTCTTGTTTAAAGCATAAACCTCACTAAATTGTCTTAATTTATGATTAAAACATAGGGGGGGGGGGCAGTTTGCTAAATGAATGGAAAAATAACTTTTTTTCATATTCTCTGAAAACAAATCTGAATAGCTCTCCCAAGCAGATATCAAATTTTGGGATGCTATATAATATTTTACTGGATGAAAAAATATAAAAAAAATGATTAAGAAAATAATTTTGTTGTGTTCACATTTACCATTTTTACATCATGATCCATATCAAAGCTACATTTTTTATGGTAGGTCAAGTTTTTGAATAGATGGTGCAGCTGTATGATACAAAACATTATAATTATAAATATTATAATGCAGTATCTTCATATGAATATATCGATTCCCTCTTTATGTTTAGCTAATATAAATTACATTTGTTTAGGATTTCAGAGTGAAATATGCTTTTTGATTATTTGAGCAATATAAAATCAAATAAGATAGACAATAAGACTGATTTCAGATTTACTTTGTGACATACATTTAAATTGTGAATTATTAATGGTGCCTTACTATTTCTCTAAGTAATGCATGTCAATGCAGAACTTGCCCTGCAACATGAATGATGTCAAATTGTGAGGCTTGATGAGGAGAGATACAGTATATTATTCAATTAATCAATCAATCAATCAATCAGTCAGTCAGTCAATATGTGGTTTTTACAGTTTTTTAAAAATATGAATGAAATGTATCAATCAATCAATCAATCAATATCAAGCAAGCAACAGATATGGACCAATATATAGAGACTGGACTTTTTTTCCCCAGAAATTATGTGCACAATAATATCAAAACCAATCTTAGTTCAAGAAAACACAGAAGCAGTAGTTTGGATTTCAGGAACACTTGAGGAGCAGGTGAAATCACTTGAAGAGGTGGTGGAGCGCTTCATAAGGTAAAAAAAGACAGCTCTGGTAGAAAGTAGCCTGGAGAACTGAGCTAATCAGACGCAGCTACAGTCAGGTGTCACTTTACCACAACTGTACAGCAGAAAGTGTGGGATTTCCTGGAGATCCATGAGATTGTTCTTAGAAGTAGATCTTGTTTAATTCACAGAATTTGAAAAGTAAGTAGAACCTGGTCAAAAAAGCCACCTGTGGTCCCATCAATAGATGACACATTTGCCAATTTGATTACTTCTGCGAATTGAGGATATCGTATACAATGACGTGGAACCTGTTTTCAAATTTATTTCCCCACAATAGTTTTATCATTCACCTCTAATTTTTCAAATGTTCTCTGGAAAACTGCACAAATGCAGTGCCCATTTGTTTGGACTGAAACAATCAATCACTTCTTGGTTGAAATCTTATATACTCGACACATTCATTTGCAAATCAAACAATGGGAACTTATATGTGAGATGGACCCCGTGTCATCACAGCTGTAATTTAAAGCAGTGATCCCCTGTTCCTGCCTCATTTTGCAATCACTCAGGGGGGTGTACGTCGTACTTTGTTCAAATGAGGCTATTTGAATATGAATAACACAAGGTGTGGTGCATTATGATAATAGCTTTCAATTAAGCACAGATATCTACATACTCCTTAAAGAAGCTGGAGTGGAATATTAGCCTGCTAACAACGTTTTGCACAATAGGAAGTGTTGGTGTTCATAACAACATGATATGATGATTTGCAATTTCATTATATCCTTGTATTTGTATTTGAACCTGTTGGCATTAATGTTAATGGATTGTCTTGTTTTTCAAGCCCTCCTGTTTTAAAAATTGCTTGGTGGCTGTCAATTGTGCGAGTCGATTTTTCCAACAGTCACCAAACCATTTAGTTTTCCCCATCGGCTGGTGAAATTGGTCCTTTTGAGGGTGTCTTTTCACATTTAATGTAAATAGAGTATTGATCAGTACTTCAGAGTAATGGCTTAAAATAACCTTTGATAAGTGCCAGAAATAACCACAGACAAAATTAAACCCAGACATTTTGCAGTGCGCCTTCACCTGAAATACTAGTTATGGTAGAAACATATATACTGTATATGTTATTTGTAGTACTTTCTGAATAAGGTATTGCACATAAAAGATGTTTGCATTTAGTCCACAAGACAGAATAATAGCTGAATTCATAAAAATGACCCTGTTCAAAAGTTTACATATACACTTCCTTCCATTCCTAACGTGTTACCTACTGTAGATGGTCCATCTCTATGTTTTTTTTTTTTTTTTGAATATCAGGGGAAATTGTGTTAATTTTTTCTTCTGGGAAACATGTAAGTATATTCTATAGCTTCTGAAGGGCAGTACTAAATAAAAAAAATATGATATTTAAACAATATAAGGAAAATTTACACATCTTCATCCTGTTTCAAAAGTTTTCACCCCCAGCAAGGGTGAAATATGCAAAAGATACTGGAAAACCAAATAATTTGCAGAACCTGGATGATTTTTCTGAAGAACGGTGGGCAGTCTAACTGTTCAGTACAAACAAACAAACAAAAAAAACTCAAAAACAAAAAACGGTTGTGAATTAGCAGAATAAACATTGATTAAAAGAATTGAATTTCATGAATTTGAGTTCCAGCATTTTTAGCTCCATACCATGCCAATTTATCAGTTTTATGAATACTACATTTCTGTATTAGCTTTCAACAACACACAGATTGTGCCGTTCACAGACTTGGTGTCAATCACAAAAGTAAGATCCTAAATGGCATTTTATGCAATGACAACAAAAACTTATTTTCATTTCCATCTGGTTTAAATAGCCCAATTTAAATAATTTTTCATCATTCGTCATGCTTGAATTTAGAAACAAAGTCTACAAGTTGTGCTATGTACTCATTCATCATGTTGGTACAAAAAACTTTTTCATTAAATGGCTTTTTTTGCTTAGATGATGTTGTTTAGACAATCAGTGTAGGTCCTGAATAATGTATTACTCATGATTGGGAGCGCTGGTGATTTGGAGAGGTCAGAACTGTAGACTTATACTGAAAAAAAAAAAAAAGATTTATGGCAGCATAATGACATGGTGGCATGAATATTCATGAGAGAAAAATTAGAGTAGGCTATGATAATTCTAGGGTCCTTTGTCTTTACAATGACTCAAAGCAGAAGAGCTTGTGTTTTTCAGATAGATTCCATAAGCAGGTAACGCTTCAAGTGTACACTGAAAAAAAAACCGTCAAAGAGGATTGTTCTTCTTTATCTGCCTTTGTCTGCATATTTACCTAATTCGGATGAATTCAACATTCATGGCGGCCTAATTATCATAATTATACATGTTTCTATGGAAACCTACTTGTCCTTTATTTTTGATTCATTAAGTTTTACCTTCCGGCAGATTTTAATTATTATGTTTTGATGTACAAGAGAATGTTACAATGGTGTTTTAAAAAGGCTAGATTAGAGTGGAATTTCAGCAGACTTTAAAGTGTGTCCTTTAAGAGTATTTCAGTTTCAGGGTGAAGAGAGCGTTTGAATGTATATGAGCAGCATTTGAATATCAATTTATACTGTGGGATGAACAAAGCTGATGTCTTCCATTAACATGGACACATCTTTGCATAAATGTACCCAGATGACATTAATTTAGAATTTACTTGTCCTGTCTATCTTTGAAATTACCAATACCGCAAAGGACGTTTTTGCATTTCCTTTACAAACAAGAACACTAAACGAACTGTTTGGTGCCAATTAACTGCTCAACTGGGGAAGATGTACTGCTTGCTATGCTTTTTATAGAAAAGAAGATCTCAGTTTAAAAAGACTTGATTTTAGTTTAAACATAAATAATCATTAAGTACCAGTTCTACATATGGGCATAATTGGGATATATATATATATAGTACATATACAGCTAGAGTATATATACATCTATACATTTTCTGCATTTGTGTGGAAATGTGTGTGGAGATTCTCATTAGCTATGGATGACTTTTGGTTTGTGAACGTTTCTATTTGCCATGTTGATGTATATTATAGATTTAAGTAATGCTTAATCTCCTTTTTAATTTTTTTCATGTATTTATTTATTTAGTGTTTTATCATTCAGATCATAAATTATTGTATATGTATGTTATTTGTTGAAGTGGTCTCTAAATCCCAACCAAGTAAGATGCCAGTCATAAAACCAGGATAACCATCTTTTATGCCTGGATATATCTCTACTGCAGCAGTATTTGATCATTTAATTTCAGCGAGACACCCAGATAGCTCTAAATGGATTAGATAGCATCCATTCAGGATCATGCACTTATAAAAGGAGCAGCGAAGGCCTGGTTCTTATTCAGGGGTAGTTCTAATATCTAGGAGTTCTGTCAGCTTTTGACAATTTTGTCCATTTTAGTATTACAGAGCTCTTTTCAAGTTGTCCTCTGTAACATGTAAGTCAATTTCCTGCTTATTTCAAATAGATAAATACGTAAATATTAAGTATTGATTTGATCTGAACTTAATTTACATTTTTGCCTTTATGTTATCTTAAGGCTTCCGCTAAGAAAAAAAAATAGGCCAACAAGACGAACACTGCAGCAATATTGCAATAAAATTATTTTTAGGTTATTTTCCCAACTGCGTTTGTATTAAAGGAGACAGAGTGAGTCATAAAAGTAGCTCGGTTTTCAGTTACCCGGATGAGCGCATTGATATCCATCTTATTTTGCAGCCAGTCTAGGTAAATAACTACAGGTATATCTAAAAAAATTAGAATATTGTGAAAAAGGTCAATATTTTTTGTCACTCATTTCAGAAAGGGAAACCCATATATTATATAGATTCATTACACATAGAGTGATATATATATATTTCAATATATATATATCACAAGCCTATTTCAATATTTCAAGCCTTTATTTCTTGAAATTTTGATGATTATGGCTTACAGATAATGAAAACCCAAAATTCAGTGTCTCAGAAAATTAGAATATTACATTAGATCAATAAAAGGATATTTTAAACAGAAATGTCAGGCTTCTGAAAAGTATGTTAATTTCTATGCACTCAATACTTGGTTGGGCCTCCTTTTGCATGAATTACTGCATCAATGCGGCGTGGCATGGAGGCAATCAGCCTGTGGCACTGCTCAGGTGTGGGAAGCCCAGGTTGCTTTGATAGCGGCCTTCCTAACCTGCTGGAAAATGAAATCAGCATCTCCATAAAGCTTGTCAGCAGAAGGAAGCATGAAGTGCTCTAAAATTTCCTGGTAGATGGATGTGTTGACTGTGGACTTCAGAAAACACAGTGGACCAACACCAGCAGATGGCATGGCAGCCCAAATCATCACTGACTGTGGAAAGTTCACACTGGACTTCAAGCAACATGGATTCTGTGCCTCTCCACTCTTCCTCCAGACTCTGGGACCTTGATTTCCAAATGAAATGCAAAATTTACTTTCATCTAAAAAGGGGACTTTGGACCACTGAGCAACAGTCCAGATCTTTTTCTCCACAGCCCAGGTAAGACGCTTCTGACGTTGTCTCTGGTTCAGAAGTGGCTTGGTAGCCCTTTTCCTGAAGACATCTGAGCGTGGTGACTCTTGATGCACTGACTCCAGCTTCAGTCCACTCCTTGTGAAGCTCTCCCAAGTGTTTGAATCAGCTTTGCTTGACAGCATTCTCAAGCTTGCAGTCATCCCTGTTGCTTTTGCACTTTTTCCTACCCAAATTCTTCCTTCCAGTCAACTTTGCATTTAATATGCTTTGATACAGCACTCTGTAAACAGCCACACCTTTCAGTAATGACCCTCTGTGACTTACCCTCTTTGTGGAGGGGGTCAATGTTCGTGTTCTGGATCATGGCCAAGGCAACAGTCTTCCCCATTATTGCGGTTTCAAAGAACAAGAGATGCCCGGAATTTATACTGTAGGGATGGTCATTAATCTCAAATGTAAATATTCTAATATTTTGAGATACTGATTTTTGACTTTCATAAGCTGTAAGCTCTAAACTTTTGAAATGTTTTATTTTACATGTAATGAATCTAAAATATATGAAAGTTTCACTTTTTGAAATAAGTTACAAGAAAAAATGACCTTTTTCACAATATTCTAATTTTTTTAGATGTACCTGTAGAAGAATAACAGTAGCCTAAATGATGCAATAAATAGTGAAACTATTTCTACAAACCAGTGTATTTGTAATTACGAAAAATTTTAAAATAATATGATAAGAAATACCAGTTAACAATATCAAGCCGCATGAGGAGCTGCTTTGTAAAGTTGAAAATAGCTGGAAGCGAATGACACTGGAAGTCTCACACACACAAGTTGCTAATTGACACATCTGCTCCAACATTAAAAATTAGGTTGATACAGCTTGAATGACCACGAAATATCAGCCTGCTGAATGCCGCGACTGACCAGTTAGAATCGAGTATTTCAGAGAGCCGTGTAATAAGGCATAACACAGTAAATCTGAAGCATTTTATTGTCATTTAAAGGTTGATGCAGTGCCTTCTAGTGTGCTGGCTTTGAAAATGAGACCGAGAGAGATTTGACAAACACTATTAAACTATGATAGCTATGTGGACAGATGTCCGAATTGATGTGAGACAGAAGCAGAGAAACTGATATTCTCCTCCTGCGGCTTTCATGAATTTCACTTGCAATGCAGGGGTCAGGCCACTGCACTGAAACATTAGCCAGTCTATTTCTGGGTTTCCCCAGTAGTGCTCTTTCCTTTCTGGTTACATGTTTGCAAAGCATTTTCCTCTCTCACTTTCTCTTCTCTTCTTTATTTGTTCGCCTCTTTTTATCCATTTCTATCTTGAGTCAGGGAAACGGTGGTCTTGCGTTGTCCATCCGTTCTGCACTGTCCTCCCCGTGACCTTAGAAAAGAGGCACACGCCGTGCTGTCGCTGTATTCGGCACAAGGCTCCTGTGGCTCGTTGGGGCCAAGGTCTCTGCGGGGATCCATCCAGCATGAAGGCTACAGTGTTGGTTGCAGGAATTAACTGAGCATGGCGTAATCACGTGGAAGGCAAGGCTCAGTCTTTGGGGAAGAAATGGGGGTAAGAGCAGCAGTCTGAACCACAAGACAGTTCATCTCACACACAAATGGGTTAAGGTACAAGGTTTTTTGTCAAGGTGGATCGGGGAACATATTGATGATTTCAGAATATCAATAGTGTTCTCAAATTGTTTAGAAGTAAATGTGTGTTGGTTGCATGTGTTAATTTTTCCACCTTTTTATTCATTTTCATCTTCAGGTTAGTGTGTGTGAGTGGGTTTACTAAGAGTTTAAGAACAAAATTGTCTCTAGAAGTGAGTTAATCTGAGAAGAAAAAGTTCTTAATTAACAAAATAGATTTATAGATGTATTATTCAATTTAATATAATTGTATTATTATTTATGTGGTATATATAAAATATAAAAAATATAATTTTACTATAATTCTATCTCTCTTTCTCTATTTATGGTATAGCTATATAAACATACATGTTTACTGCCAAAATATGTAAAAATTATGAACATCTTATTTAGGCATGATTGTACATTTGAACATAATTTCAGAGTTATTTAGTTTGTTACTATATAGAAAAAAAATAGACCCTATGTAAATAATAAAGAAGTGAAGTGACATACTGCCAAGTATGGTGACCCATACTCGGAATTCGTGCTCTGCATTTAACCCATCCAATGTGCACACACACAGCAGTGAACACACACACAGCAGTGAACACACACACACCGTGAACACACACCCGGAGCAGTGGGCAGCCATTTATGCTGCGGCGCCCGGGGAGCAGTTGGGGGTTCGGTGCCTTGCTCAAGGGCACCTCAGTCGAGGTATTGAGGGTGGAGAGAGCGCTGGACATTCACTCCCCCCACCTACAATCCCTGCCCTACCCTACCCTAAATACTATAATTAATATAATATAAATTATATATATGTAATATATATATTTTTTTATATATATAAATATACACATTGTGGTGCAATTAGTGTGTTTGTTCCTTTATTAATGCAGTGTATGGGAGAACCTAGTCTAGCCAGGTTAGATAAAACAGCGCCATCACCTGGTACCAGAAAGACATGCATCCAGCAAACCTCCAAATTCTGACCCCAAACATTATCCCAGTCTCCAAATATACATAATTTCGTATTCAGACTGACAACAATCAGTGATTCTTCTAATGGTGTGTTTATTTGACTCACAAAGGAAAAAAATTAAAGGCTGAGTGTTACCTATTATCATTTATCAAAATTACTAGAAGTCGTCATTTAATTCTTATTAGCATTTCACAAACACTGAGCCTATTTTCCTTTAATTTTTCTGTACCTGTTTATTGAATCCACCCACACATTCTGACACACAAATGAACCCATTAGAATGCTGGCATTAAAAGCATTAAAAGCAGTTTAATTCATAATGAAGTGCTTCATTTTAGAGCAATTCTTTTCACTCTAATGTTGCCACAACAATGCTGATGCTTCAGTGATATTTGTGGCAGGCTATTTTCATTATTACTAAAGTCATATAAAATAAACACATTAGTAAGACTTTACCAAATACTTTTGAGGAACAATGTGACCCAGAAGAGAACCTTGATATTGTTTGGTAATTAAGGGCTACTTTTTGTAGGCATATTATGTCGATTTCTCCTTGGTGAAGCCTACAAACACAAATGAAGAGTTAAATGAAAGTTAGCCTTGTTTTTTTTTTTGTTTTTTTACTTACCCTCAGGCCATCCAAGATGTAGATGAGTTTGCTTCTACATCAGAACAGATTTGGAGAAATTTAGCATTACATCACTTGTTTCTAACAAACAAGCAGCTTTTCACTTCACAAGATGTTAATTGATGGACTGGAGTTACTTGTGGATTATTGTGATACTATTTTTATCAGCTGTTTGGACTCTCTCTCTCTCTCTGACGGCACCCATTCACTGCAGAAGATATATTGGTTAGCAAGTGATGTAATGCTAAATTTCTCCAAATCTGTTTCAGTGACGAAACAAAGTCATCTTTGATGGCCTAAGGGTGAGAAGTACATTTTTAGCAAATTTTTCGTTTTTGGGTGAATTAACACTTTTAAATGACTGCACCAGTTTCTACACATGAATTCCAAGGTCCTGTATTTAAATGCACATATGATTCACACAAATGCACACAAGCGGGGCCATATTTCAGAATCGATAACAGGCCTGCAAAGAATGTGATATGGCTATGTGCTAGTTGCTTGTGCAATTTTAGGTTCACACACTCTCAGTGTTTGTGTTTATTCTGCTCATTTTTAAACGCCACTGACTGTGATTTACCTTTCACTACATAACTGAAAAAGAAAATCAATAGAACTCACTTGAGATTGCTGTCTCTCAGGAATTCTGACTCTTGGCTAATGAATCGATCCAGGGTTTTTTGTCCACGTTTTGTTCTCGGCTGAAAGAGCAACCAACCTTTCGTATTCATATCCACATATCTTGAGCTGTCAATCAAACCGCCAGACTCCTGACATTACATATTAATTTCGACACATACCATCACCGCATCTTACATGATTGCAACATGACTTGTTTAGCGCTGCTATCACAAATCGATGGCAGGTGGAATTTCTTTCTGACACACTTGGGCGTTTCTGAGTCCTGCTGTAATCTGTCCACTGGCAGAGGGAGGTGGAGTCCATTGTGCATCTCTGATATCTGCTGCAATGCTGAAACAATCCAGCCTGCTTCCTCCAGATGTGGTGAGCACACATGACTGGGTGGATCAATAGTGCTGGCTTGGGAAGCATATTGACTGGAGTATAATCACAGGAGAGATGGCTGCTTCAAAAATTCACAATCAAGGCTTAGAGAGAGATTCTGGTTTCATTGATTAGCATTATCCAAATCCAGTATTATTTCTGAATCTTTTGCCATAGGTGGATGGACAAGGCAACCACATTGCATTGTGGGATTTAGTATTCTATGCTAGTTACAACCTGCAGAAGTGAGTTCAATGGATGTGTTTGAGCATTTTGAATTTAATTACTGCAGAAAATTGAAAAAAAAAAAAAAACAATTTATATATATATATATATATATATATTGTGACATGATAAATGGATGGGAAAAATTATTAGCTGTATTGTAAATAATTATACTGTAAATTTAAATTAGGCATCAGCATTTATTTGTAATTTAGAAGTCAATTTGTGAGAAATTCTGACCAACTAGATATATTGAGATGTTTGCAGTTTGTTTCTTTATAATGACAGAATGAGAACAGCTCTCATCTGCCTCTGATCCTGACTCTGCATGCTGGGAGTGTGTGAACGACAGCTGACTGAAAGAGCTGTGCCATTTCTGAAGGTCAGCGCTGGGGGTGGCCTTTATCTCCCTCTTACTTCCCTTATCTCTTAATCACTGCCATTACCACAAAAATGCTGTTTGTTTGTTTGTTTTGGGCTGTCGTATTACAGTGTTTGTTTCTTCTGTGTGGCCCTCACAGCAGGAGCTGAGACTGTGGCACAAATTCATGCTGCCTGCTAACCCACAACCTATTACACACACACACACACATTTGTTTCTGTGACTTGTGGGGACTTTCCATAGACTTCTATTAATTTTATACTGAACAAACGTGGGTACCAGCCTGTGGGGACACAGCAATGTCAAAATTTTCAGGTTTTATTATCCTTTTGGGGACATTTGGTCCCCACAATATAGCATAAACAAACACACACACATACACACAATATGAAAAATATGGGGGGGAAAAATGTGTGTGTGCGTGTGTGTGTGTGTGTGTGTGTGTGTGTGTGCGCGGCCATGCTCTACTTGCCTGAATTACCTTGGGTTTAAACATGGTATTCATGGTCTTTTTGGAGCTGTGTCCCATTGCTAAAAGATTAATGTGTCATCTATGATTCTTCAGCATCTCTGGGCAGGTAATTTCCTCCATCAGCCTTTCCGTAGATGGTGACCTCCTTTTACATGGCAGGTCTCCTCTCTCCAGCCCATGTCGGAAAGAGTGTTATTAGACAGCAAACTGGCTGTGTGAGGTGAATGAGAGAGGGCAGCTCTATGAAGATGGTTAATCTTGTGAGTTCCTCTCACCTTTGCCCAGGGGTGAGACATCTACACTGTATAATTACCACATAAAACTTGCAGGAAACACCTCAAGCATGCTTAGAGAAATATAGAATCAAAGATGTCATTCTCACCACCTCTTTCTTGCTCTCTCTTACTCTAACTTTGCTAATTGTATCCTACTATGAATGAGAGGAGAAATGGTTCAGAGAGTGGTTACTGTAATCTATGAGTGATCTAAATGGGGATATACTGTAGACTACATACAGCTAGTTATACAGCATTAGTTGAGGGGGGTTACAGTTACTCCATCTGCAGGTTACATTGTTACACCATTAGGTGAAAGTGACTGTCTCTATAGGTGAATGAACTGTTTGGTCAACTGATTCATTCAGAAACAAAATAAGTGACCATGTGACCATAAGTGACCTTTACATGAGCAATTTAACCATTCACTCAACCGATTTGTTCAAAACACCAATTCATTCAGGACAAAACAAATGTCTTTTTGAAGTGTCATTGTGTCGATTCGATCACAAATACTAAATCATTAAGGGATTAAATAAACAACTGTTTTTATGAGAAAGTCATTGAATCATTTACATGACTCCAAAACATTCTGGCTGCATCTGTATTTGCATATGCATTTATATATGTAGCATATGTATCTATATGCCGAGATTACGCTCATGCTATACGCATTTCTATTACATAGAACATACTTTTTAATGGTTGCACGGTTCTTATCCAAAGTAGTACATACTCAGATTTTTGGATACAGCTACTATTTTTATAAGTGAGTCTTTGAATCATTTACTGAACCGACTCGTTCAAAAACACAGATTTTTTCAGGAATGCCACTATTTTGTGTTGTTTGGAGATGTACAAAGATGTATTCTACTTTGGCTGTGTTTGGAACCATTTTCATTGGTAAAGCAAACAGCACTGTTGATCAATTATTTTTGCATTTTTGAATAAAAATTATTTACTTTTGACTTTTTACTTCTTACTTGCTTTTGTGGATGTCCCCAAAAGAAAGATCACATTTACAGATTTAGCTCACATTTGGGAATAATACACACACACGTGCAACAGACTGTCTTATTAATTTCTAGTCATAATATTTATTTGTTTACAACTTGTCAAAATTCTGGTTTAAATTAGAATGTCGGATTTTCAATGTGGCCTCAGACTTTTTGACCCCGTTATCTCTCTTCATCATTTCTTGTCCCATATCTCTCTGTTTTTCCATCATTCCATCTTGCTTGTTATCTCACCCGCATATATTCTCTGAAAACGTCCATACATGTCAAACAAACAGAGAGAGGAGAGACAAAGCCACTGAGTTAATTGCCCATCATTTACAGCAGATGGCTGCTGACAATATGTAAATGGTAGTGTGTGTTTTTGTGTTTTCATGTGCTGTTAGGGCATAAGTGTGTGTGTGTATTTGGGGGAGATTTGGTCAATGATTTTATTTCTCTTGATTGATAGTTAATGACTATAAACTGATAACAGCTGCAATTACCGGTTGTAATTTTCAGCTATTTTTTCTAACCTTGCTTGTGCTTATTTTTAAATATTTGAGCATGTAAAACACGATTGCTGGTTATGAAATAGGATGTTTTTTATTATATAGGAACACCCAAGATAAAAAATATGGTAATCATTTGCGCACTCTCATGTCATCCACACTTTTATTGACAATATAAATGAATAGTGACTGTAAAGCAAAGTTTCTAGTTTTTCACACAAATCTTTCATATGGTTTCAGAATACTTCGATTTTTTTGCGCACAAGTCAGATTGACTACTTTTATAGTGCTTTTTCGAGCTTGCAGGCTCTAGTCCCCATTCGCTTTGATTATGCTAAAAAGAAAAGCTTGGACATTCTGCTAAAATTCTTTCTTGTGTGGATAAAGTTAAACAAATTTCAAACAACATGAGGGTAAGTAAATGACATTGTGGATTGAATCAATGTACTGTATAAACTCACAATTTGCAATTCGCATTCAATTCGCTCCTCTAAAATATCACACAGATGTAAAAACATCACTTAAAGTAGCCTTTTTATCCATCCAGCAAAGCTCTCCTATGTTTATGTGACAGTAGTCCTTTTTATTTAAAGCAAGGCCCTTGAGGTTTTGCCTTCCAAATCAAGCACTCTTCATAAAGAGCATGGACTGTGTTGGTAATTTAATACGGGTGGTTTTAATACTTAACATGAATTGAATAAGGGACTAGAATCAATGGACTAGGCAGAAGCTCAGTCCACAGAGCATGATCTATGTTCCAGTGGGCAGCTCACCCCGGCACACAGGAAGCTGTGAAACCACAACCGTGCAGAATCTTCCTGTCGCTGGATCGATACGGCCTCTGTAAACACTTACCCTCTTACTCTCTTGCTTGGCTATAAATCAGGATTCAACGTATAGTGCTTCCACAACAGACTTTGAGAGTGTGTGAATGTAAATATGAGGGTAGCTCCTTGGATATTAATAGTTGTATTCCCACATGGTAATCCAAAATCCTTTGAATGGCTTTTGGGCGAAATATATATTGGGCATTAGTGCCCATTCAGTGAAGAATGTATTCTCAGAGGACAATTTTATTGCTCAGAGGTTGCTCTGTCATGGCTCAGGAGAAATAATGGAGCTCTCAGTTATGCTTCAGTGAAGTAACTTTTTTAAAGAGATTTTTAAAACAAAATAGAAACATGAGCAACATAGCACATACATATTGACAGTACTGTTCCATTCTTATTATTTTGAAAGATTTTTATTTAATTTTATCATTTTGTCTAAGCTGGTTCTTGTGTGAAAACATGAAACGAGCAGTCTGTTAAAACATGTCCCCCTCTCACGCTGCATATTTTTATTAGATTAAATATTTGCTATTAAGTGTTATTGGATCCAGATGGAGTCTTGTTCATTTTACAGTAATTAGGACGAGACGAATCACTAATGAAACACACACATACTGTGTGGTGCTGCAGCATCCCTTCATCTGCTCACACATGATACAATTTGATCACTGCAATGTGTTGTGATTTCAATGTCTGGCTAAAATGACACTCTGCTTTCATTCAATTTTAACAATGTTGTCATACTTGCTTTTGGTGACCTCTAGAAATGTGCTCTATTGGTATTAAATATCAGGTTTTTATGTTTACATTTCTTCTGCTCTCTATTAAGGAGGATATACCAGTTGCAGTACTATATCAGACAATAGTGTTGCCTTGAAATCAAGGATACACCTCTAGTGATCGAGTCGGTGCATCACAGCTGGCCTTGAGTGCTCATTCGAGAGCAGAAACACTGTGCTCAGTAACCGGCTTCAAAGCAACGAGGACCTCTATTGGTCAAGATCCAGCACTTACACCGTGCCCACAAATGCAGAGGGAGGAGTAAACTGGCACTTATCTGTCAATATTTATTTGAAATGCAAATTCTGAGTGCCATGGAAATAATCACATGATGGTAATAAAAAAAAAATCTGATTTGTCAGTGTTTAGCTTTTTAAATAGATAGTTCACCCAAAAATGAAAATTACTGCATAATTTTCTCACCCTCAAGCCATGCTAGGTGTATATAACTTTCTTCTTTCAGATGAATACAATTGGAGTTAAAAATAGGCATATTTAAAGCTTTATAAACCAGCTTTATAAAAGAGTGGTGTTCCAGCAGATGGCGTTGGACGTAGGCGTAGCACAAGCTCTAGTGAGAAGTGACGAGCAGCAGTCATGAATTAGAAGTACAATAAAATGAGGATTTGTAAAGGAAACTGTCGGAAGATTTCGATATAAGCCAAGAGGAGACTGGTTTTCCTTTGCAGTACACACTATTTGGTTCTCATGAGACTAGCAATTAAAATACGTCTACGTCCTATGTCATTCGCTGGAATGCCACTCTCTTGTGAACGTATGTACGTCAGTTAGCAGAAACTAGAGATTAACAGATAGTTATACAGATAGAAATAGTTTTGAAATGCATTGCTTTGCTTCAGAAGGCCTTTATTAACCCACCGGAGCTGTGTAGAGTACTTTTTATGATGGATGGATGCACTTTTTTGGGCTTCAAAATCTCAACTACCATTCACTGCCATTATGAAGCTTGGAAGAGACAAGACATTTTTTTATATAACTCAGATTGTATTCGTATGAAAGAAGAAAGTCATACACATCTAATGGCTTGAGAGTGAGTAAATCATGGGGTAATTTTCATTTTTGTGTGAACTATGCCTTTAAGTAAACTGGAGAAATCTGAAAAATTAAAAACCAATCATTTTTCAAGTTGAGTATGATTCCACCAAAACTAGTGAATTCCCAACAAACAAGAAATATTCTCAGATTAACTTCAGTTAGCATTCTGGCAAGGTTCTTTAAAAATTATTTTTCAAAATTAATTCTCAAAATTAATTCTCAAAACATTAGTACAAAACATGTATTTATATATCACTCATTGGAAAGGTTTTATTTCTGAAATGTTTCAGTTGGACACTCATCTAATGTTTTTTAATGTTTCAGCTTGTTTCAGATGTTCAGAGAACATTCAAAACTAACATTCCCATAATGTTTGGAAAATTATAAAATGTAATGTTGCCTTAATGTTTGCATAACAAACATTTAAACATTTAAAAAACTGGGCGTTTTGAATGACATTCATTCAACATTCATAACATTTTCCTACAGTGAATGTTAGCAAGACAGAACATATTTTGTTGGGTTAAAAGGCCTTGACTCGTTCACATTAGTGAGCTAGCCAATAAGCCAATTATTTATTTAATTTCTTAGCAGACATGCTAATAAAACCATGCAGCACATCATATTAAATACATACTCTAGTAAGCAACATATCTTGCATCTGCTTTGCTCATTAACTGCCAGTGAAACCCCTCATTCTCTCTTTTCATACAAGCCTCCTCATCCCCAATCACTTGCATCACTTTCTGCCTGCTAGCGGTGTGTGTGTAGCTCTTTGATCCTTCCCGATCGGAGGATAAACACAGGTCTCGTCCTGAAGCAGAAAGCCATTAAATGCACTCTGTGTCTGCAACCGTCCGTCATGCATCGCGAGGCTCAGATCCCGGCGAATCAAAGGTGTCCATTCTACCTCCAGCTCTGGCATGAATATTAATGGGTGCTGTGCCGACTGCCCTCCTCTGTGATGTAATTGCAGTGCTGAGTGCCTCCATGCCACAGAGTTCATCCAATACAAAATAAAACACAAGGACCAAACACACCCCCTCTGTGTTCTAGCCTGTTTTTGACAAGAGAAAGTGAAAAGCACTTTTTCAGTGCTAAAAAAAGCACATGATCCGCAATTTGGAAGAGATGGTTATATAACACTTCAGGCTGTGGCTTCTACGCACGTATTAGTATTCAGGACAGAACAACTGCCTCTTTTCTTCACCTGATATGACCTTCTTTGTCTTTGTGACCATCTGCCCACAACACATATTCATATAGCCTACACAACTGATGAGTTGTATATCCATTCATATTTGACAGACTGTCATTCATCTGTGCAATATTACAACCTCTGCACATTAATGAGAACTGTAGAGGTTATATTAATTTACATACACTATCCCTGTTAAATATTTCAGTACATTCATTTAGGCCTACATAATTTACTAAAAATCTGAAATCTTTCTGAAATTCTTACACTGATGAGGTTAAAGCCTACAAAAATGTTGAATAGCCTACTATAGTGTTGTTGGTTTATGGAACGAATGACTATTGTGAGGTTGTTCTTTTTAATGAATGATGCTGTGAAACATACAGGACAACCAGTGTAGTCAGATTCCTGAATGAATCATTTTAATGATTCGGTTCTTATTAGTGAATCAAAAACATAGCGCAAACGGTATAGTGGAGTTTCCAAAGGAACATATAAAGCTTAACATGTAGGTGATCCCTGAATGAATGAGTCTTTTTAGTAAATCAAAACGTTTAATTACAACTAACTGTGAGTTTCTGAGTGGTTGTTTATGATTCATCTCAGCAAAATACAACCTCAGCACAGTGATGAGTTCAACTGTAGCAGTTTAACCAATTTACTTGTCTAATTACAAAATGAAAGACTCCTATGAATCGGTTCATTTTAGTGAATCAAAACAAACAGCACAAATAATGTATAGTAGGATTCTTTAATGAATCCTTTTATGAGTCTGTTCATTTTTACTGAAACAAAACATGCAAAGCTACCAGTGTAATAGCTTATGATTCCTGAACGAATGATACAAGTCTGTATTTTTGTAAATCAAACACAGTCAGCTTAATTAAAGCTAATTGTGAGTTACTGAGTGGTTGTTCATATGACATGTAGTTAGGGATGCACATTATGAGATTTGTCAGCATCTAATATCTCTGGAATCAGTAATCTGATGACACTTTTAGCATCGAGTCTCAGTTTCTGCCAAATTACTCTGTGATAAATCCTATTGTGGTGAAACTTGGGAAAATCTAGCCTGTGTGGTACATTCTTTATTGGCAGGCATGCTGAGACGTGGAACTTAACATAAATTCTGCTGTTCTGAGAACTTTGAGGGATTTTTCTCTCTCTCTCTCAATCTTTTGGGTTTATTTGGCACGTTGTTTGTTTGTCCTGGATCTGTCAATCATGTGTTATGTGACAGATTAGAGAATAAAAGAGAGTGCGATAATCACCAGCACCATCCACTCTGTGGAATAAGACCCAGTTCTGTCACGCGTTTCCTCAGAAAAGCTTATATGAGCACTATAAAGGCTTCTAGAATGACATCCAACTTCAGGTCCAGACAGAGAGCAGTCTGTAACTCTATCCCTGATGAATGGATAGGAGACATGCACACCTTAAGACAGGGATTTGAACACTTAACCCTAAGTATAAAACTTTGGCATATAACTTATCCCATTCTATTTGTGGTACGAGTCATCCTAAACAGTCCTTTTCGCATATGTAGCGCGCCCCATCCAGGTGGCAATACTGCAGTTAAATCTGTTTGAATAAAACAATAAGTCAGACATGTTGTGCTGCTTTCATTAACAGAGTCGCTCTTGTAATGCTTTATTACAATAATGAAAACAGTGTCTTATTATCACTGATATGTGAATTACTCAAGCAAAACACCAATAAACATGTTTGGCATAACCCTTGTCAGAGTCCTACTTCTTATACTCAAATAGTATATTTCTCCATAAACAGGCTTCACAATGTATTACAGTCTCTGTTATATGTGTACTAATAGCCACCGCAAACTTGAATAGTTGAGCGAACCATTAAATATATAATTTAAACATGTAAACTAAATGAATATAACAAACATGCCCCATCAGAAGAAATATCATTAAAACATTATAATATACACCCATCAACACTCTCTGAAATTAATATTTGAGAATTAGATATATGAACAATATAATAGACCAAGATCCCCATAAACATACTTTTAAATCTTAACTCAAATGATGATTACTCAATACATTGCCTTTTCCATATACAAACACAATTAGAAAGCTTAAACTCAATGAACTTCAAATATTTACGGGTAATCAGTGTGATCACTGTTAATCATTCAGATTTCATTATATTAACACCAGATCTGTTACGGCACGTCCGCGATTGAAACGCCATTTTCATAAACAAAACACCGTCTACATTAAACATCTTAATTCTACACAGAAAGTGTATATTATCCTCTTAAAACAATGTACACACATTTTCAACATTTTGTTTCATGTTTTATGTCCTTGGGGATAGCTTTCACCCACCTGTTTGAATAAAACAATAAGTCAGACACGTTGTGCTGCTTTCATTAACAGAGTCGCTCTTGTAATGGCTTCTTCTCCGCGACTCACCGTTAACCACTCAGTCTCTGTCTCACCCTGCTGTCCACTGGGGTTATTCCACAACATTCAGTATAATACCAGTACTCGAAACATCAAAAACATCAAAAACACCATAAAATAATCAAATACATTAAAAAAAAAAACAAATCCTGTGACTACCCATACAGGGTGTCACACTCTCCCTGACAAAAGAAATGGCTCCAGACAACACTGACCCATTTAACTCTTAAACTCTAGAATTAGTTTTCTCAATATAACCATTATCAATGCAGTGCACACACTTTCAAGATTACTGTGTCAATATGTAATGTGTGTTTCTGTGCATGTCTTAATTCTGTTTACTTGTAGGTACTAACTCTTTAGTATCCACCAAAGGCAGCATAAGGTGATACAGTGGGATAGGACCCTATCTGGTAAGGAAATGTAGGCGGGACATAAGCACAAGTCACATATACTGGTCCCTGTACCCCATTAGAATACTACGGTAACTTGGGTGTTGGCATCACCTATCTCAATAGGCAGTTCATAACTGGGCTGACCCAATGAGGGGTAAGTGAAGACCCGTGTGGGTTTCCTTTCTCTGCTGGATCTTCTCACATACCCATATTCTGAAGCTCCCTCAATTGGACTAACTATTTGTCTTTCTTCCTCCACAGGTTCCATCTCTCCTAGCTCATCCTCCATCACCTCATGTTCCGGTACAACAGGTATGTCAGTTAATGAGCGAGTTGCCAATGGCTCAGGTGAGTTTTCTTCCTCTACTCCTAAAATAATCTCATCATCCCTTGCCCATCCTTCCCCATTATTTCTCCGTCTCCATTCTCCTCTGTCGTAAGTGTCAGGCATCGTTCTTCTCTGCTCAGATCTCTGTTTTTTGGTGGAGCGCAACCAGAAATAAGCTCTTGGAGTATCACTGTCATCCGAACATGAATCACTTGAATTCACTTCCTCAGACTTTCTTGCCGATCTTAACAATCTCTGTTTTTTTTTCCTTAGGTCTACGAGACTCAGCAGCACTCGGAGGTGGTAGGTCTACAGGTAGGTCATTTACCAGGTGAAGCAGATTGCAATGCAATGTATGTATCACTGCTGGATTTTGGTCTCCACCGGATTCAGGGTATACTTGATAGACTGGTCCATCTCCTACTCTTTCTTTGACCACATGCACGGTTCTCTCCCAGTACGATATTAACTTTCCAGGCCCTCCCCGTTCACTCAGGTTCCGAACCAGAACTTGATCTCCTAGTTGCAAAACAACACCCTGAAGATGCTGGTCATAGTATTTCTTGTTTCGTGCACTTGCTTTTTTACTGTTGTCCGAAGCTAATTTATACACGTCAGCCATCCGTTGTGCCCAGTTCTCCGCATAATCTCGAGGTGAGTACTGGTCATCCTTTGATCTTAGACCAAACAACAAGTCGATTGGAAAGTGAGGGTGATGCCCATACAGGAGGAAGAATGGAGAGAACCCCGTCGAATCATGCTTGGTGCAATTATAAGCATGCACTACCTTCTGGAGGTGGTCTTTCCATCTGTCCTTATCCTTCTCCTCCAGCGTCCTCAACATTTGTAGCAGAGTACGATTGAAACGCTCTGCTGGATTTACTTGGGGGTGATAAGTTGTTGTCCTTGAGTTGCTGACCACAGTTAGCCTTTGCAAAATCGCAAAAAGATGGTTCTTAAATTCACGGCCTTGATCGTGATGGAGCCGGCAAGGGTACCCAAATCTTGGGATGTAATCATTAAATATCCTCTCAGCTGCTGTCCTGCCAGACTTGTCCTTTGTCGGATACGCCTGGGCAAACCTGGTAAAATGGTCCACCATCACCAGAATAGATTTATACCCGCCCCTACTCCTTTCCAAGTGTAGATAATCGATGGACACCAGATTCATTGGGCAACTTAAGGTGAGACTTCCCATAGGAGCTCTGATCTGCACCATGGGTTTCTTCTGCTTTACACATCGGCACTGCTGGGTGACATAGTGCTCAATCTCCCTCTTCATGAAAGGCCAGTAGAATCTGCTCCTCGCTAAGTCCAGAACCCGCTCCGTTCCCACGTGACCCATGTCATTGTGTAATTGTTTCAAGACCAACTACTTAAACTGAGATGGAAGAACAAATTGAGATCTGTGATTGGTCTTACGATAGAGCAGTCCCTCTTGGAGGTCCAATTTTCTCCACTCATACAACAGTCTTCAACCTGACTTTCTTCCTATGTAGCCCGGACCATTTCCTCTGTGAGAACTTTGGTACATGTGGCCATAAACATACTGATATCGAGGGGACAACGAGAAAGCATATCCGCATCAGCATTCGCTTTGCCAGGTCTGTAGCGGATGTCAAATCTGAAATCGGCTAATTCTCCTACCCACCTATGTCCCACGGCGTTGAGGACATACGTCAACTGGTTGTTGTCTGTGAAGACTGTAAAGTGTGGTGCATAGAATAGGTAGTCATGGAACTTCTCACACACCGCCTATTTAAGTGCTAGGAATTCCAGTTTTCCCGAGTGGAGCTTATAACGTCTCTCGGCAGGAGTCAGCGTCCTGGAGCCATAGCCAATGACTTGGAGCCTGCTCACTTGCTGTTGGTGAGCGGAACTCAAAGATCTAAGACATTTTCTATGTACACAAAAGGCCTATTTCTCTCAAATATTGTTCACAAATCTGTCTAAATCTGTGTTAGTGAGACAGCAGGATTATTGCACAGGTGTCCCTTAGGCTGACCACAATAAAAGGACACTCTAAAATGTGCAGTTTTATCACACAGCACAATACCACAGATGTCGCAAGTTTTGAGGGAGCGTGCAATTGGCATGCTGACTGCAGGAATGTAGCTGCAGCTGCTAGGACTGCACCAGAGCTGTTGCCCGTGAATTGAATGTTCATTTCTCTACCATAAGCCGTCTCCAAAGGCGTTTCAGAGAATTTGGCAGTACATCCAACCGGCCTCACAACAGACCACGTGTAACCACACCAGCCCAGGACCTCCACATCCAGCATCTTCACCTCCAAGATCGTCTGAGACCAGCCACCCGGACAGCTGCTGCAACAATCGGTTTGCATAACCAAAGAATTTCTGCACAAACTGTCAGAAACCGTCTCAGGGAAGCTCATCTGCATGCTCGTCGTCCTCATCGGGGTCTTGACCTGACTGCAGTTTGTCGTCGTAACCGACTTTAACAACCTGTAACCTATACACAGTCTCAGGGTGCCGTCTTTCTTCTGGATGCACACCACCGGGGCTGCATACGGCGACTTCGACTTGACCACCCAACCCCGAGCTAGTAAGTCCTGGATGTATTCCTTCACCTCCTTATACACGGGCTTTGGGATGGAGGCATATGCTCGCTGAACAGAGATTTCATCCTTAAAGTTAATCGTCATCTGTAAACTTGGGATACACCCAATATCATCATCTCCACGAGCAAAAACATTAGATTCCTCATAAAGCATCTCTTTGACAAATTTTTGCTCTTCTTCTTCCAGATGGCTCACGTCAACAGGCTGATGCCACAAGCTGTCTGCCTTGTGGATGTTCTCCTGTTCCTGGGAACCTGGATCTTCTCCTTGGCTCACTGGTATGTCACCACTGTTTCCCAAAACTTGTCGCTCTGCTTTAATAATACTGGCTATAGCCTGTATACTTCCTAGAGGTGTATGCTCTCTGACCGTGATTTGACAGGTGATAGGATTGCCCAGGGGAATTCTAACATAGGGACAATCTGTCCCCTCTAACTCCATCAGACCTTCTCCAAATTCTATTTGAGTTACCAACGCACTCTCTTCACTGGATTCAAACAGCACTACTGGTTCCCTGCATTCCAAGTCAACTGGAACTTTGCACATTACATAAGTCACCTGACTTGGTGGTACAACAACATCTCTAGGGCAGACTGTGATAACAGCTCCTGTGTTTACACAAGGTTGTTCCTGAATGAAGCTCACTATCGCATGGGCTAAAATGTCCGATTCATTCAAGCAAAGCAGTTCATCTTGAACAGACCTCTCTCTCATATCTAGTTAAAATCTCCAATTCATTCTAGTGAATCATCTTGAATGAACCTTTCTCTCGATTCATTCTAGTGAATCTCTTTTTTTGGACAATTAATTTAAATGACACAAAAATGATTCACCAATTTGAGTCCCTGTACTGTGTTTTTGACTCAGTTATGTAAATTGTTTTTGTTGTATTTCATATTAATTTGCTCATTCAGATTTGATAGTCACTCTAATTGAGATCGATAATTCATTCAAAACTCCACATTGCTTTTAAATGAGCAAAAAATATATACTTCTGGTTACATTATTAATTATATTACTGGGCAATTATACTTTAAATTATTTTAATTACCATACTTTAAATACTATACTTTTAATACTTTTAATCATAATTTGTCCCTTTAATTATTGTAATATATTGTTTGTATTGTGACTTTTCGTATCTAGGTTTAATTGCTGACACTATAAATTATTTGTTATTAGAATGATATATAGTATTGCAAATAACTACAAAATTAAGTTGCTGTTTTGGTTTTAAAACCATAGCTGCACATGTATTTCTGATTAAAATGGCTATATTGTGATCATTTAGGCTGAGAAACAGACAGAAAACATGGAGAACTGTGATACCCAGTGAGACACTGTGTAAATGAAATCCAAACAGATTAATAAGAAGCTTTGTCAATGTTAATAACTGCAGCGATTCCAAAACGCAGCCCCTCAGGCATCTTTTGATTCAGCAGTCCTGTCAAACTTTACATTATCTTGGCCATTCTCACATTCTCTTGGCAGTCAAGGCTGTCTGTTTGCTGGGCTTCTTAACCCAGACCTGTCATAATCCAGTAAGGCAGAGTTGCAGTCCAGCCTTGGTCTGCCTCAGTCCTGGTATGCACATGTCAGCATATGGTTCTATGGCATAACGGAGAACTTTAGCAGGGGACAGAAGGAAGAGGGCCAGGGGAGGGGTGACAACAGTTGTAATCGGATCATTGGCTAAAACAAGCTGAGTCGATGGGATCAATAGAAACTGCACATGCAGCAAAGAGCCTTTAATGGCCTTTAATCTCCATTAGGTCTTAGAGGGGAAGTCAGAGGAGAGAAGATTCAAGCCCCACCAAGTGTCTGTTTTGTGAAGATTGTTTCTTCTTTTTACATTTCAGGATGATTCAGTTTTTGAGTTCTGAGTAGATTTGTTATATTTAAATATAAAATGTAAATATAAAAAAAAAATTAACATCAATAAATAAATATGTATTCTTTTGATCAAATGTGACAGTTAAAACATTTAATTTTTTTAAGTGATTTATATTCATCAAAGAGTCTTGAAGTGCTTAATATATTCCACAAAAATATTCAGCAGCACAACTGTTTTTAACATTGATAATAATATAAAAACAACAATAATAATATAATATAATAATATTTTTTAAAATCAATAAAAAAATACGTTTCCAGAGCATCAAACGATTATATTAGAATGATTTCTGAAATATCATGTGACACTGAAGACTGGGGTAGTGACTGCTTGAAAAAATATTACAACAGAAAGCATGTAATATTTTAATGGTAATAATATTTCACAATATTTCTGTTTTACTGTAAATTTGATCAAATGAATGCAGCTTTAAGCATATATAAATCATATATATCTCACTAGGCTAATATAAGTTTTTTTTATATATATATATATATATTTATTTTTTTACTGATGCAAAAAAAATCTCTACATAGTATTATCATGCATTTAAAGGAAATGCTTTTAAAATAACACTTAAACATCATTATCCATTTTTTGGCAAAGCCCTATCAGATGGATAAGTAAAATCATTTTTCAACAGACAACCGTCCTATAAAGCTTCAGCCTAACCTTGCTCTCAGCCATTTCTCGGCAGTTAAATACGACAGTTGCTTCAAACAGAGCAGAATCAAAGGCCTTTGGCTGTGGCTCTCATCTCTTCCTAATTGGCTATGCTGAGCCTTCGAAAGGAACATCTGTAGAATAACAGAACACCTTTCAGTTGCATCAGAATGAATCAGCTCCTTCTGATAAAAAAAGATTTAAATCACTCACTCGGTTTGTTTATCAGGATGGATGATACAATTAAATGCATTATAAATATGCAAACCAGCACTAAAGTGAAGTATGTCACAGTTCCACTCTTGACTTTAAATTTGTGAAACATACTCTAATCAGATGGTTTAACATTAAAACTACTATGCAAAGGAGGCAGAAGGTGAGAGGGAAAATAAAAAATGTGAAAGCTGAGCACTTCTCAAAAGGTCATTGGCTATCATTTGCAATGCTAAGATCAAGAAGATGCATTCTTGAAATGTTCTACAGATGCATTTACATTCTCAACATGGTTATTTTAAAAATAAGTACTTTTTATGTACGCATAGCACAGTTCTGCACGTCTATTGATTAGCTGTGATTAATCTGAGATGTATGTTTTGTTCAAAAGGCCTGTTGTGATCTAATCCGACTTCTCAAAAACAAGGGCCAGGAAACCCCAAGCCAGCACAAGGGCTGATGAAATAAAAACCATCATTTGCATATTCAGCCTTTGTTCTTTTCATGCCTGTGAGCCAAACTGGCAATTAGAGGGAGTGTAGCAAAGGTTATTAACAGCATAGCCTGTGTTGTACAAACTCACCTAAAAAAAAAAAAAAAACGTTTAGCAGTTTGAGCCAGATGGGAGTACTGATACATATGTGGCGAACATGGTAAAGTCTTAATTTAAAGCCACCGTCTTAGTAATTACAACTTTTTCTGCAGCACCAGACAAAGAGGAATTTCCTCTGTCACGCAGAGGGATTCTCTTGGCAAGCCACCATTAATTGACTTTACAAAGGTGCAGATTGGACAACAAGTGCCATGTTCATGCTGTAATTGCCTGATTAAAGATGAAGAGGCTTCTGGGCGAGAGAGGAGACCTCTGCCTTTTCCACCGAAATGACATAAGACCTTGCCACCGAGTTCATGTAGCTGCACACTCATCCTTGCTTGCCATTATACTCTTCCAGTGGAACAGAATCCTTTTTAATATAATTTTCTTTGTACTGGTGTTGCTTTTTTGTAACATACAGTACATGCACACAAAAATATATTCCTGTAATATTTACCTTTTTAAAGGAATCTAGTGGACCACTGGTTTTCATTGCAGCACATTTGGTTAAATAAATATATAAATAAAATATAAAAAGAAACAGAAACTGTTAGTGTTAATATATTAATTAAACACAATTCATGTTATTCTAGAAATTTCAAGAGTTGTAAAAAATAACTTGGGGAGGGGGGTAACAAGAATTATGATTTCAGATAACACCTTGATTGTATGTTTCTTAGCATTTAAAGCAAGTTAGAATATTTTATTACATTATTAAAATATTAACATAATTTACATTAATACTTGTAAATTGTATTAAGTATTTTTAATTATATAAATCTATCATTCATTATATTATTGAGGCATTAGGTATTATGTATTTTTTACATAATATTTTTGTTAGTTTATTTATTTTCTTTTTATTTTATAATAATTTATTTGCCCAGATACTGGGTTCATTTTTTGACCTTGGCACAGTCATTTTGTTATATAGTTATTTATATCTGTTCATCTCAATAGATTTCAGATTAATTAGGAAAGTGAGGGATTTAAGAGAGAGAGAGAGAAAAAAAGAAAAACCAAATAGTCTTTCACAGAACAAGCTTTCCAGCAGCACTTCAGCCACTAGAACTGAAATGTATTGGCCAATAGCGCCACCTAATGAATGATCCATTAAACACAACAACTCAGGGTAAAATTCAATCAGAAACCATTTCCATAAATCTATATTTATTTTTCAAATCAGATTAATTAATCACATCATACCTCAATTAGCATCAGCATCATTAAGAAGCATTGACTTACAGTAACCTATACAAACATGGCCTTAAACCAAAGCACAAAGAGGAAGGGAACGGAAGGCTTCTCTTTTTGCAGCAGTGTCATCTTCCCGCTGATTTCGACCGTAGAACATAAACCCAGATGTGATGCCTGTTCCATCACTGGGTCCAGTTCTTCTTACCCACAACCTCCTGAAGCAAGAACAGCCTAAAGTTGTCTGTGGAGAAGGCAGCTTCCAGTGAACAAACAGGAAATAGCAGAGACTGTAATTACTTTGCATTACTCACAGATGTTTGAGAAGATCAAGTCTTATTGGCGGAGTGTGATCTCAAGACACCGGCATCTTCCCAGCGGGGAAACATTCGAACTGTAACGTCAGGCCATAGCAACAATATTAATTTGATCATTCATTCAATCAATCAATATAATCAAGACCTAAATATATTGTTTCATTTGCATGGCCTCAGAATAATGCTCAGTATATAGTTGCAAACAGCAAAACCGAAAGTTCTCATGCAATACAAATTTGGGAGAAACGAATAATGTTTCACGCTCATTAATTAAAGAAGGACATTCTGAAAGGAAAAACTCGAAACGTGGCATCGCTAAACATGGATAATGTTTATTTTAGCTAGTGAGTCACCTATAGGAGAAAACTGTCATGTTCTCACTGAGCTTCAGCAATTCGGACTGAATCCTGATTAGCAGCAGATTAGAATCCTGATCAGTCCAAAAAAGCGTTAAAGAGGTTCTCCTGAACACCAGGCCTGGTTACGTCTGGGGACGATGGACTTCAGAGGAACTTATGGCATTTCTGAGCAGGTTTCTCCTATGACAAATGCACTTTTGAATGACAAGATTGCAGGGAAAAAAATAACCAAACCAAAAAAAGAAAAAACAGGAAAAAAAATGTGCATTGGCTGGTGTCATTCTACACCAAGCTGCAAAACTATTATACACAGAAATAGATGCTGATACACAAAGGTGAAAGGGCTACTCTGGAAGCAGTCTACAATATCAGACGTGATTACTCTGACTTGGGATTCAGTCAGGTGGGACGCAAGCTTCTGCACCTCAATTATGCTTTTTACAGCTTCACGTAAACTCAAGTAAAGATTTTTCTTTCCTTGGATACATAATTCTTATCTCCTCGGAGTGTGCTCAAATTTAGAGCGCTAAAATTTAAATGATTTACCAAAACAAACAAAAACAAGACAAAACAATAAGCCTACAAATACATTTGAAATCCTCAGAACCAACTACACTGGTTAGTCGGTTAATACCAAACAGATGTCCAATGATAGTTAAGGATACTGGGTAGAAGCTTTTAGAAGGACTGAAAGTGCTTTAAGATACAGTTTACGTGAGTGATTTTCTTTCCGTTTCGTGCGAGACTTGAGCGTAAGGGCAGATCCATCAGAAGTTGACAAAGAAAAGTCCACTGTCGTGATTAAGTGTTCGTACATCGTATTCAGCAGAAAAAATACGTCAGTACCCCATTCTTACTCTGAGGTTACACAATATTTAAGGTTCTACATCATTAGTGTTGACGTTCTCTACCAAGGAGAGCTCTGTAAACCTACTGTTTATTTCTATTTCGCTCCTGTAAAGAAAGAGAAAGAGAGAAAAGAGACAAAATTAGATGATTAAATGGAACAAGAAGCCATTCAAATTTTACTAAGCTATAGTTTGTTTTCACTAAAAGAAATGAAAGTGTCTTTAAAACCTCTTGCGGTGTGTTATTTGTTTAAATAATATAAAAGAAAACTAACATTTAATTTTTTATGGTAACAATACATTATAATGTTGTGATACCTTTCAATGTATGAAAAATTTATATTAATTTTGAATTCTGACTGAGATTAGACAGTGATATTAAATTAGCGTTTCTATGAAGGAACTTTACCTTTGTCATCATCTAACTCGAAGTCAAATTTGAAAAATGAGCGCACAATTACATTTCTAAGATTGACTGATGTAAATCAACTAAATAAAATTAATTTGAAAAACATTATACATGTTGCGGGTCACCAAGTAAGCAATTTTGAGAATCTTTCTAAGAAAGACTTCAAATGTTCAAAGATTTCAAATGTTATTTTGCTGAAGATGGTGGTCCAACCACTGCTTGCAATACTGATTCTGCGTATCTGACGAATCAGAACTGCTGATACAGACAGTGGTTTCAAAACAGAATGAGGCTGATTAGATCTCTCTGACATGCAAATAGCAAAACTTTTCACCCTTAAAATATAAAAATATTTTTGACATGTTCACAGGAGATGAAGACCTCGGTTACATAAAAGCCATTTTTTCTACATTAGGGTGGTTGTCCCACATGTTGTATGACCAGCTGAATACTACTCGATTCATCTTAGTAACCCCTCTTGGAGCTATTGGATTGGATGTAATGATATTTACAATGATGTAACTGAAAACCTGCTTTTGCATGATGACCATGCTATCTTAATGTTGCTCAGAAACAACTTAAAGGCATAGTTCACTCAAAAATGAAAATTTGCTAAACAATTACTCACCCTGAGACCATCCAAAATGTAGTTGAGTTCATCAATTAAGCATTACATAACTTGCTCACCAATGGATCCTCTGCAGTGAATGGGTGCCGTCAAAATGAGAGTTCAAAAAGCATCACAATAATCCATAAGTAATCCACACAACTCCAGCCCATCACGTCTGGAGTTAAACAAAGTGAAAAGCTGCATGTTTGTAAGAAATAAATCCATCGTGGCGTATTAACTTTAAAACTTACTTCTGGACAAAATAGTCCATAATCCATAACATTTCCTCCAGTGAAAAAGTTCATCCCCTGTTGTTCCCTAACATCAAAATCCACTGACATTTTTGTTTAAAACGGTTTTTGCTTGGTACCAGTGCTTGATCTGTGCATCTTTCCTTCCTGATTCAGACAATATTTTTCAGTAATCAATATTATGATTAAAGGACTCTTATTTTAGTCAGAAGCAACAGTTTGAAGTTAAAAACATGTTAATGATGTATTATTACAATCGTTATAACAAACATGCTTTTAACTTTCACTGGAGTTGTGTGGATTACTGTAATGTTTTTTTTATCAGCTATCTGAACTCTAAACCAACGGAACCAAATCACTGCACACTACAATTCTCCAAATCTGTTCCGATGAAGAAACAAACTCATTTACTTTCCTGAGGGCGAGTACATTTTCAGCAAATTTCCATTTTTGGGTGAACTATTCCTTTAACCCTCTGGTGCTGTTCGGTCATTTTTTGAATGTAAAAACTTACTTTTTAACTTTTACTTTTGTTGTTGTTTTTACTTCACCTAAATAGAATGTAACTTGGTAAAGGTTTTGGCATATGCTATGTTAACAAACACACAAAATCATGGATATGATCTGAAAAAGTAAAATGGTCCTGAAAAAACTTGCATTGTTGTACTGCTCGCGGTCACACAAAAAAGAAAAAAAAAAAAAAAAAAAAAGAGTGCGATGTAAATGCATGAGAGGTGAATTTCCTTTAGTGGGAACATGTGGCATAATAATATCTTACTAAAAGTTCACCGTTTTTGTTTTTGAGATCTCAACCTCAATTTTGGAAAACAACTTGATTAGATTTATGAATTTTGTGCCGTTTTAGAGTAAAACATTAAATATTTTGGAAAATTTATATTTCATAGAAAATGTTAAAATAAAATTGAGCATTTCTCATAATAATACATTTCGTTTCCCTTTTTTTTTTTTATCTACCAAGTGTCGTCTTTAAAAAGAGAAGAGACCAAACTTAAGTCTGTGCTACAAAGCATTTGAGATTTACAACAGTTTAAGTAGGAAATTTCATTTTCAGGTATATGCTCAAAAAGGGTTACCAGGTAATAAATGGATAATAATTATCCCATAAATATGATTTAATACCATACCATCTAAGAATACAAAATATTAAATAAAAATTTCACTGGGAAAAAAAAAAATCTGTCATTTTTAATCACCATGTGAGCAGCACCAGAAGGTTAACATATTTTAATGCATAAATCTGTTACATTTAAAGCTATCATAAAGATATGAGGCAAAAAAAACCTTGTTTACTGGCTAAGCAGAGGTATGTTAGTTACATCAGGAGTCATGACTCCAGTCTGGCTCTTGTATTTCCAAACAACATAAAGCCATTAATACACTTAATTGGAGATACTGATTGCATTATAGACAGTGCTTTTATAGCCCCACTGTTGGTGACTAAATCAGTTGTCAAAATATCAATGACGCAGACTGACAGAATAGATTAGAATTTATTAGCTCATCATTCTTAAATGCTTGACATTTCTGATGATAATAAAAAATAAATAACCGCAGTTAAGCGTCACACATTTATGAATGCACAGTGCCATGCTATATAATGCAAATTTTTTTTCTATAAACACTGCTGTATGCCACAAAATTAAGACCACTTCATTAGATTAAATAAAGCAATAAAGCATAAGATTTCACAAATTAAACCAGAGGCCTTGGAGACCTTTTTAATTTAAATAGTTGATTTTATTATGGCTTTGGCAATCTACACATGATTGGCAAGGTAATAAAACAGAAAGAAATGAGGTTCTGAGAAAAACTTAATCTGAGGTTTGATAATCTCTCACGAAAAAAAAGAAGAAGCTAAATTAGTCCAAGTACAACAAGACATCATGATTAGGCCAAGCACCATTTTGATTGCAATTTTTTCCATTTATGTTCTTGACTAACAAGTTCATCCTAAAATGGCTTACGTAAAGATACACATATATTGTGTAAGTGACAAATACTCAATCAGCTGAATACAAATAACATGCTGATGTAACAAGGCCAATAGAGTTGCAGTGCTGCATACAGGCCATATACATGCAGCAACAATTTCAGTCAATTCACAATTTGGTTATTCACAGGAGTAAAAGCAGCAGCTTAACACTGATAAAACACAGAACTCTGTTCAGCCGAAGTTTATTGACAATTAAAACATTTATGGTAGCTTTGGTCAAAATATCTAAAACTAAAAAACTGCTGGCATTCATTCATGTTTATTCCTTACAGGCACGTGACGGCAAAACATTGCAATGGTTATCACCATGTAAACCATCACAAGTTTGGGAGTCACTCCCAAAACTCTGAAGTGAATACATGACCACAGTAGTACAAAGTTGGGCCAATGAGTTTAGTGTAGATATTAAACCTTCTAATGCCGAACAATTTCCAACAACTTCCAAACAAGTTTAAGCTCTATTAGGATGAGATACTGAATGACTTTCAGATGTCATATTTGTTCAGATGCAAGACACAACACATTTTTAAAGGTTTGACCTGATAAACCCCCAAAATCATGTGGAATCTGATCTAAATGCTGTTTTCATAACTCACAAGGACAAAAAGCAGCTGGTGCCGAGGTAACAGGACACAGACATCAATTATTTGTGTTGGTTGAGCAGGAAATGATGCAAGTCCAATCTATTAATGGGACATCTGCCTGCTGTTTGAGCAGAGACACTGATTGGCGTCACAGCTCAACGCCAGCCTGTGTCAATAAATGGTCAGAGACTTTTTTTAATTTTTTTAAAGAACCATTTATTTCACAATACCTATCTTCTGAGACTTTAGCAGTTCAATTAATTGAAATATAGGGGAAATGTGTTATGTGCAAGCAGTGTTGAGCAATAACACAAATAATTTATTATGTGACCACCAGTAATGATGTACTGGGTTACCAGATCTAACATTTCATTTCTAATTATGACCGACTGCACTGTTTTTGTCTTGCTGCTGCCTATTTCTGAAACGCAAAAGAGACAGAAAGGCTTGGAAATGAGTTGCTATTAAAAAAAACTACCTTTGGAAATGGATGGACATGCTGACAGCACTAAAACAATGTTTATAAGATCTAAAGGTGCAGTGCCTGCTTTCTGCTATTGTGAAGAGTGGCAGAAAGCTGCGCTTACCCTTCGCATGGCTTCCTCTTCCTCCTGCCGCTTTTCGTAATGTGCAAAATCGTCAAAGATTGAGGTGGTATGCTTGAAAGTCGCAATAATTTTAAGCACTTGCTTTGCCTTTTCTAGGGGCACTTCCTGAGTGTCCCTGGAGTTGGTGACAGGCTTGTTGTCATTGTTTTCTAAGCGAATGTGCCGCAGTTGGTTATTGGGCACGTCCTTAACAAAGATCCATTTCACCTCAAACTTGCCCTTCCACTTATCCTGGGACCAGACGCCGGCGTAGGCGTTATAGTCCACGGTTGACTTCATCTCAGCCACACCGCAGAAGTGTCCGCTGCCGTTGACGCTAAAGAGCAGGTACAGTGGACCTTTGGCACCGAGCGAGCGGTAGGCGCCGTCCAGACGCTTGTTTCCATGCTCTGTGCTGCACCAGATGGAGTACTTCATGGAACGGTGGATGTCATCCTCCGAGTAGCTCTTGATGATAAAGACCCGTCCGTTCTTCAAGTTCCAGTCAAAGTCTTTGGGGTTGTAATTGTTGAGGGCCTTGAGCTTCTCCAGCACAGGGTGAACCTCACTGGAAGAAGGCAATGAGCTCATGGGGACTCCCGTCCCAAGGCCAAAGTTCTCCATGCCGCTGTTCTGGTTAAATGTGGTTCCTCGGTTCCGAGGAGCCACCCAGCGGTTTTGGGGTGGGAGGTTCTGTGCCTGAGGTGGGTGATGGGGCTGCGGGAGACCTGGTTGCGAGTGATGGTGAGGGTGGGGAGGACCTGGAGGCAGCTGCTGAGGGTGCTGGGGAGATTGTAGCTGGAGCTGCTGGTGTTGGGGTTGAGGAGGCAATGGACTCTGCAGCATGGGCTGAGGTTGGGCCAAGAGTTGCTGCTGCACCAAGGGCTGAGGCGGGAGCATCTGCTGTGCAAGAGGGGGCTTGGTGATGGAGCCTTTGTCCTCCCAGGTCCCAATGTTCATGTTATGCTTTATTGGCGGAGGAGGAATTGTGCCGCTTCCTAAACCCATGTTGGGCTTTGTCTTCAACTTGGGCTGAGGTTTAGCCGGTTTCCTCGCGATGGCAGCCCACGAGGTGGGTTTTGGTGCGGAGGAGCTGACGGGTGGCATGCTGTTGGCAGCCATGCTACTCATACCCACCGTCCCACCTAAAGGAGATCCAACCGTTTTTGTAACAGCCGACATGTCGGAGCCGAGCTTGAGGCCGGCCATTCCCTGATCGATACTACTGAGCCCTGGAACTTTACTAAGTTGCGAGTCACTGCCAAATCCAGCCTGTCCATCAGCAATGGCCCGGCCCAATGAGCTCGGGGGATATCCGTAACTGCTGCTATATGCTGAGCTCTGTGTAGACTGTCCCTGAGAACCACTGGTGCCCCAGGTGGAAAAGTCTGCATTTCCAGGAAAGAAGTTAAATCCGTGTTGGCTGAGAAATGGGGGCGTGTTGCCTAAAGCACCAGGTTGACTGAAGACTCCGTCGGGAATGAAGTGATGCTCACCATTGCTCATCTGTCCATACGTGGTCAGGTACGGCATAGGCGGGTCTCCTGCGGTGGACCAAGCAGCCTCTCCCAGGGAGTAAGGGAATCCGATAGAGGGAGCATAATAGCTGGGCATGTAGGGATCAGACATTGGTGGGTAGCTATTACTCTGTAGGGGTTAATTAAAGATAAGTCAGTAATGATAATGTAACAAACCAGTGGCTAAATAAAGATGTGACACTTTTTTTTAATCAATTTAAAATTTAATATTCTATTTTCAATTAATGCTGTTCTTTTAAACTTGAAAAAATACATGCATCAATTTCCACAAAACTATTAAGCAGCACAACTGATTTCAACATTGATAATAATAAATGTTTCTTGAGCACCACATCAGCATTAGGTGGATTTCTGAGGGATCATGTGACACTGAAGAAATTATAAAATTATTTCTGCATTTTTAATGTATTTTTAATCAAATGCAGCTTTGGTGAATATAATAGTCTTCTTTAAAAAATATTTATTAAAATCTCCACAAATGGTAATACATAATATAGATGATAAGTATCAGAAAATAATAAAATATGGAAGAGGTCAATGGTTTGTTACATATTTATTTATCAGTTTAATCTTTAATGTAATGGAACACTGAAATGAAATCATAAAAATGGTAATACTAATATTTCCTGTACTGACAACTAATATGACAGTATAAGGACAAAAACTCACCTGATTTGTCTGGCTGCTCAGGTAATTGTCAAAGTCATCATCATTTACAGCATCCTTCTGATGCATCGAGCCGTTTTGCACTAAGCAAAATTACACCAAAGACAGAGACAGGGTGTCAGTTAGTTTTACTTAGTTCAATCCACCATGATGTTGATAAGAAATAATGGCACGCAGCAAAAGTAAATTACACTTGGAAATGATTATGTCTAAGCAAGAACAACAAGTAAAAGCATATTAAAAACTCTAAATTGCTTTATCGGTCAATGTCACGACTATAAAGTCACATGGAGAGCTAGATTAATATCAATACTGGTCTACTACATAAAATATGATTCACAGAAGGAGTGACTATTTATAAATGCACATCAGTAAACTAAACCCCCTTAAAGAGACAGTTCACACAAAATGAAATTTCTCATCCACGTTGTCCATTTAACTTTCTTTGACTGAATGATAGCCTCAGTCAACATTTATTTTAATAGCTGACTGAATATAATGCTGACTGAAGGTGTATGTCCCTACCATGATGTGTATCACAGAAGAACAGAACAGGTTTATAATAACATGAGGGTGAGTAAATGGTGACAGAAATGTAATGTTTGAGTGAACTGTCCCTTTAAAAATGGACAGAAAACGAATCTTTTCATCACATACCTTTGTTTCCTTGTCCTTTAGGTCTCTGATTTTGGGTTCAAAGTGTGCAGACAGTGACAAAAAGACAAAAAACAAACTATGAACATAAGTTTATCACGACTAGAACATGGATACAATGATTCGGCCTAGCAGAAACAGCTATCAAAAACCCAAGACTCCCAGGAGAAGCGGCTTGACTATGATTGACGTTAGCTGTGTTTAACAACATAATGAAGAGCCTTACTGTGCGTTAGTTTGTTTTGAAACGTTTATTCCTTCCAAGCGCGCCAATAATGCTGTCTAAGAAGGCAGATCACTAGGTTTTAAAACACAGCCACTACCTGTACATGCGCTATCATGCTTATATAGTTATATGGATGGAACCTGATCGACAGTTGTCGCAGACATCCTCCGGGAGCCCGAGCTGATCGCTGTTATAACTGTCCACGGCTGTCTTTCCTGCCACCGCTGCGGGTTCCTCTCTCTGGATTGCCCTATAATCACAGCGTAACGTTATTTCTCAGGCGTTGATCTCCTCGCCCGGTTTCAAACGGTCCTCTCGGCGGTACTGACAGCGAACGTCAAACGGCTGGGGGAGGATGGCTACTGTGTGATGTGTTTAAATTAGTCCGAAACATTCACACTCTGTGTAACGTCTGGAGAAAATATTACCCCTGCTCTGCTCCACAATGGCGGATGGGCTCTGATTCTCACTTCCGTTTGAGCGCTGACCTTCCGCCAGACACGCGCCTGCTTTTTCCACACAGTGCAAAATATTACTCGCGACTACTAATGTTGGCTTTAACTGAGTTATTAATCTACTTTGTACATTTTGTGGGTTTACAACGCGGTTTCTTTCGGCTTGTTTTTGGTTAGATTTCTGTACATTTATTAAGGATCACATCATTCCCAGCTTTTTCAGTCTATGGGTTTTCCCTTATGACATGTTTTATCATAAAAGACTATATTTAAATAATCTGCTGCTTCTGTTAGCTAAATTTAGCATACATGTTACGTAAACAAGCCTTTTTTTTTTATTAAAAATTCAACAATACCTTAAAGCAATAAAAAAATATATATATTTTTAAATATATTTTTTGAATAGTAAAATATGCACAGTGAGAAACAAAAATGTGTTTGGAAGTGAAATAATGATATAAAAAAAGCATAAAAATCATATTTTCAATTATTAATAGTATTTAGAAGTAGTACCAAATACATTTTAAAACATTTTAATATTATATGTGACATTACATATTCATTTGGGGGGGGGTAAATATTTAGTTATTTCATACTTATTATTATATTATTTTAATAATGAAATCACGTGACAAATATTTTGCAGGGCATACCAAACAGGCAGGTGAAAATAAGACAAAATATATCCATGATGACAACATTAATTCTGCTATAACTGCTCTTTACCGCTTGGTGACGCTGTTATATTTTTTACGAAAATAACATGACCGTAAATGACGTTCTTAACAAGTCATCAAAATAAAAGTCCCGTTACTGCTAATAACCATCAGAATGGTTATTAGCACCCCATGGTTATATATATATAATGGTTATATACACCCCAATAACCATCAGAAAATTGTAACTTAATTTGCAAACCTCAAGAAGATCCGGGCTATATCTGTTATGTTATATCTGTTATAATAATTTCCCATAAGAAATTTAAAAATATCAAAATGTAAATCAGTTAGTCATTGTGTGAGACTGTTCTCAGATTTGCTTTTCTATTAAATTATTTATTTATTTACAAAATACAAATACAAAAATGTACCTGTCACTTTACAAACGTGCATAATATGACTTAAAATTGTTATATTATTTTAATATCTATTATTTTAATATTTATTTAATAATTTCATTTTGTTGCTGTTGTTGTGCAAAGTTCAACTGAACTTTAATTCTTGAAACAGAGTGCAGTCCGATCCTCGGCTATACTGTGTTTCTGGCTTCAGCTCACTGTGTGGGGCTGATCCTCCTGAAACACTCCTGCACACTCAGGCTGGGCTTTGGAGCATGCAGAACATGCTGACAGTGATAGCAAACACACTTAAGGGTGGTGCCAAAATAAATGTAGGTATTATAATGTACATGTGTTTGCTGTAAAATAAGACAGAGCATTGAAAGAATCAAGCTCTGTTTAGCTTAGAGGCATTAAAAGATTTAGCGAGTCTAAACTAGATCTCTGCGGTCTCATCGGCCTTGTAGATGGTGTACCGTAAATGCAGAGTCATGCTTACTGTAAATGAAATGGCCACCAGATTTGATTAAACTGCAGAGTCATGCCCTGATTTGGTCACTCTATTGTGTGTTTAATTAACATAATAGGTTGTTTTTAGCTTTTCAGTCTGTGACACTGTCCAAGTGCAATTGAGAATTGGTATAATAATTTGTATGGACCACATTGTGGTCTTTTTCTGATATGCAGTCTTTATGTACTATTTATGTTCATTTACAGTATGTAAATACAATATGTTTTACCTTTTTGTTATTAAGTGTTATTTTGCAATGCTGTTTCTTGAGCACTAATTCAAATGATTTCTGAAGGGATATTCAACTCTGGAGTAATGATTTCTAAAAAAAACACAGCAATAAATCACATCTGATAATATATCAAAACAGAAAACATGTATTTTATTAAAATTGTAAAATTATTTCACAATATCACTGTATTTACTAAATTTTTTATCAAATAAATGCAGCATGGGTGAGCTTAAGATACTTTTTTCAAATACATAAAAAGAAAAACATTAAAAAAAACTAAAAAAGAAATAGAAAATTGAATCCAAACCTTTGAAAGACAGTGTTTATATAAAGCTGTATATAAATAGCAACTGAACTGCATTGGGTCCTGTTGTTGATTTCTTTTATTTAAAGGGATAGTTCACATGTATACGTCATGGTACTGTCATGAACGCACAAAGAAAAGACAAAAGAAGAAATTGTTCGATAAAGTCGTTATTTTTGTTTTCTTTGTGCACAAAAAATATTCTTGTAGCTTTATAAAATTACTGTTGGAACCACTGATGTGACATGGACTATTTGAACAAAGTCCTTACTACCTTTCTGGGCCTTGAACTTGATTGTTCCGTTGGTGTCTATGGAGAGTCAGAGAGCTCTTGGATTTCATCAAAAGTATCTTAATTTGTGTTCCATTCTTAACGGGTTTGGAATGATATGACATGAGGTTGAGAAATTCATGAATTTTCATTTTTGGGTGAAGTATCCCTTTAAGAGTTTCATCATTTACAGCAATAGCTGAGAGAGACGTTCTTACATATCAAAATTGGACTGTAACTAAAAAATACCAAATGAATCTGAATCAAATCAGAATCAAATTGAATCAAGAGCTTGTACTAGGAATCAAATCAAGAAATGTGTATCAATGCCCAGCCCTTATTTGAACATGTTTACAATCCATTTCAGTTTGAAGGGGTGGTGTTGCCAAAGGCAAGGGTGGCTTTATGAACATGTTTGCCAAAAATTTCTATGGCGGGAATGGTATTGTTGGTGCCCAGGTGAAATGCACGCACCATAGCTTACGAGAATATTACATCAGGCATTTCTAAATCTAAATGTCATTGTTTTGAAGGTTCCTCTTGGGAAAGGTGTGGCCCTGGCATGCCAGTATCAGGGTAAGAATGAGGTTTGTGGCACTCTGTATGGGGATGGAGCTACTAATCAGGTCAGAGCAACTTTTCCTCCATGTGTTCACAAGTTTGCGTGTGATCTGCTGTTGCAAAATAATGTCTTATCTGATTAATCTCTTTATCAGGGCCAGATTTTTGAGTCGTTTAACGTGGCAGCTTTGTGGAAACTCCCCTGTATTTTTATCTGTGAGAATAATAAATACGGCATGGGGACATCAGTGGAACGGGTCTCAGGCAGCACAGATTATTACAAGAGAGGAGACTACATTCCTGGTCTGAGGGTAACTACTTTTTTTTTTTTTCTTTTTTTGCTGCCTCATCCTGTTTTTATGTTCACCAGTGCGTGCAAATTTATACAGAAGTACATAAAATGCACATAAGTCAAGCAAATGAGCAAATAAGTCAACCTTGTTTCTTTGTTTTCTCCAGATGGATGGTATGGATGTTCTCAGCATGATAGAGGAGGCAACCAGGTTTGCGGCAGATTATTGCAGATCTGGAAAGGTAAAAGAAAAGTGACATATTTTACTTGCTTAACAAGTCAAGGAGAGGTCATAGATTTAAAGGAGTTCACCCTAAAATGAACATTTGCTGAAAATGTACTCACTCTCAGGCTGTACGAGATGAATTAGTTTTTTTCACCAGAACAGGTTTGGAGAAATTTAACATTACATCACTTGCTCACCAATGGATCCTCTACAGTGAATGGGTGCCGTCAGAATGAGAGTCAAAACAGCTGATAAAAACATCACAATAATCCACAAGTAATCCACAAATTTCCAGTACATAAACTAATGTCTTGTGAAGTGAAAAGCAGCATGTTTGTGATAAACAAATGTATCATTAAGACGTTTTCACTTCAAACTTTTGGTAAAAATGCCACAATAATCCATATTAACAGATTCCTCCAGTGAAAAAGTCCTCTTACATCAAAATCCACCAACATTTTTGTTTAAAACTGTTTTTGCTTTGTGCTTTATCTGTGTATATTTCTCTCCTGATTCAGATGAAATGACTTTTTCACTGGAGAAAGCAACATTACGGAGTTGTATTTTAGCCAGAAGCAGTTTGAAATTCTTGAAATTTCTTACACATACACAGCTTTTTGATGGACAGGAGTTGTGTAGATTACTTGTGGATTATTGCGATGTTTTTATCAGCTGTTTGGACTTTCATTCTGACGGCACCCATTCACTAAAGAGGATCTATTGGTGAGCAAGTGATGTAATGCTAAATTTCTCCAAATCTGTTTCGATGAATAAACAAACTCATTTATATCTTGGATGCCTTGAGGGTGAGTAAATGTACATTAAATTTTCATATTGGGGGGAAATGTTTTTTTTTAGGCACGGGCTAGTTTTGTAAATTAAAATTATTTTTGGGAGATCCGGTCTGTACTGGTGGGCAAATGTTTGGCCTATGCTCTTCAGGGTCCCATACTAATGGAGCTCCAGACATATCGTTACCACGGCCACAGCATAAGCGATCCTGGGGTCAGGTGAGGTTGACCTTCAACCTTCCCCCCGTGGCAGGCGCTCATCCTTCCTCAGTTCATTTAAAATCCTATCCTCATCTGCTAACCTCCATAATCACAGTTCTTCCTCTTTAGTTTTAGGTAGTTTGCACATCATTTCAGTGAGCTCACAGTTCGCTGTACTCTAAATCAGTGCTTTTCTCTTTTTAGTTATCGCACACGTGAGGAGATTAAGGAAGTTTGCAGTAAAAGTGACCCTATCACTATGCAGAAGGATAGTATGATTGGTAACAACATGGCTAGTTTGGAAGAGATCAAGGTACTTGATGCATTACCAGGTACGTAATGAATACTAGAGGGTTAACACCTACCATATCACCATGTTATGCTGTTGGAACCATGACAGGACATTCATTGATGCTGAGATTCGAAAGGAGATAGAAGAAGCAGCACAGTTTGCTACCTCTGATCCAGAGCCCCCGCTGGAGGATTTGTGCAACCACATCTTCTATAATGGTGCACCTTTAGAGGTCAGAGGCACCAACCCTTGGATGAAGCTGAAATCCATCAGCTAAAGAACCTGCTGATAATTCAGAATTTCATTCCTCATAGTACGGATGGGAGCGCTGTTCCTAAACCTATACGCACAAAAATATTGGATGAAATTGTTTATCCATAAAGTCATAATTACATTCCATAACCGCTGTTATTGCCTCTATATTTAGCAATCAGTTTGGCAGACTATTAATATATTAGAAAACACATAGCACAACATACAGCAATAAATATTTAGAGCAATACTGGAAAAATAGATTATGAATAAATGAATGGGCATCTTTACTTATAGACGTGAAATGTGAAATCAAAGGCCTCTGAATGAAATGTTGGCCTATTACAAATTATTTGTAACAATGATACAATTTTCATGTCCTATATTAGTGCGATGCTGTAAGTTCATTTTAATATAATATCCCAAAGCCTAAAATGCTGTTAGTAGCCTACCAAAATTTCACTAGCATCTAAGCTTAAGCAAATATTAGTCAGCACATTATTCTGGATTTCAGAACACTAAAATGGATGGAATGAATAAATATGTAATAATTTGGCTTACATTTGTGTCAGTTGTGTTCAGTTTGCTCGCCACCGAATGAATGCAATTTAAGTCCTGAGTCACTGAAACACACAAAAGAAATGACCATAGACTCACCAGCAGGTGTCGCACTCGCCACCTGCGTCAATCAAGCGTCAAATCACAGCTTGACATGGTGCATTCTTACACACTGTACGTTCCAATGTAATTTGATGCCACCCAAAAAATATGATAGATGATTATAAATCGATCTACATATTTACGAGTGTACACATACAACGCAGGATTGTTAAATTCATGTGCATAGTAGATTTCATCGTAAGCAAAAAAGATGCACTGCCCTTTGGAATGGATTTAAGAAATAACTAAAACTGTAAAATCATAATCTGATTTTTATTTATGGTTGCATGCAGAGAAGAAATAATGCAAACTCTGAATGGGTGCAGCTAGGCCTAAATGTACGGATGCAGATTTGCCAACTTCCATACAGTAAAATATGGTATTAATTAATGTAATTATTATATGAAAACCTGTCAGCTCAGATCACAGGTTGGGGCATCGAACGCACTGCGCTCCTGTCACCTGTCCGTCTGTGAGAGCCACAGCTTCAGTCCCGCCCTCTGAGAATGATTGACAAGCACATCAGCCAATCCGATGCGTCATACTGAAAGAAGCGGAAGTTAATAGAGAGCGTGTTTTTTTCTGTCAAAAGGGGACAGTGGAGAGAGAGAGAGTGCGACTGGCGCGAGATCAGGGGCAAGGTCTTTCTATTCCTATGGAAACGCTGCACTGACTGACAGGTGAGCGGAGGAGAAGGTGGCGGCGCTTTCGGATGCGTAACGGATTCACAGCTTTCTTCCTTCAGTGTCAAGAGCGCGGAAACAAACAGGCATTATCTCATCACAAAGTAGCTCAGAATTGTTCTTTTGAGTCTGATTTATAAAAGAAGGAACCTCCAAAAAGTGAAGATGCCCCTGGCACAACTAGTTGACCCTTGGCGAAAGATGGCAATTGGGAGCGCGGCGAGCGAGGTGAGTCTCCACCGCGTATAAACGGTTATATCACTGGTATGTTAATTACAAATTCGTTACTTCTGTTTTTAGACGCCGTTTCTGTGTGTCGTTGTACAACCTGTTCCAGATCTTTATCTGGGGATTAGCGGCTAAAGAGTATGACCCGTGTTATGTCTGTGCGTAAATGCTTTTAAAACGATCCGTTAGCCAAAGACCACGGATACGTTTTTCTTCTTTTTTGACTTGTAGTTTCTTTGTAACTAGCTTATGAGTTAACCTTGATCACTGAGCTTTGTTAATGGAGACTGAAGTTTTAATGAATGAGACTGCGTAGGTAATGTTCACGGATCTCAGTCTGAGGAATTTATGTAAATCAGTTTATTTAACCTGTTTAATATAATAATAATAACGTCTCTGTGTGTGTGTGGGGGGGGGGGGGGTGAATAAAACATATTTTTAATTGTTCACATGCTTTGAGTCATGCGATTAGAGAGATACAATTTTAGGATCATTCCAGAGAATTCTGAAGAGAAACAATTCAAACCTGAAAATCTTTTCATCATTTAGTCACCTACAATTATTCCATATATGTTTGACTTTCTTTTTCTGTATGTGGAGCACAAAAAGAAAGTTAGGAAGAATTACAATGAATGGTGACTCAGGCTGTTCTGCCTTATTTCTTTTCTTGTTCCATATTTTCATTTTAAGTAAACTGTCCCTTTAAGGGGCAACATTTTCCCCCTGAAATAATTTTTTATGGGCAATTAAGGGCATTTTGGGTTTTTAAGGTGTTTTCTGCCAGTTTAAGTAAAATGCTTCTGTTGAGTCAATTAATTGAAACAGTCACTAGAGTGTGTGACCCACTAAGCCTAGAATCAAATATACTACGGTATATATCAATTGTCAAATAACATGTTTAAAATCTGAGGAATTCTAGGCAAAATTTTTGTATCTGTGGCTGAAATTGATTCTCGTGGGGTTAAGTTTTAACATTTATTTACTGTCATCATGAACTCATGTCACTTTACCACAACTAAATTTGCTCTCTAAGACTTGGTTTAATCAGTTTCATGTGATATGTTATATGTTTTAAATATGTATTATATACACACATATACATGAGTAATGACACAAGGAAGATACAAAAGGTTTTTTTTATGTTTCCCGTGAATTCTAAAGAGAAATTTTATATAATTCAAATGTGAAAATGAAAATTCGTTAATCATTTACTCTCCCACAAAGTATTCCAAACATGTTTTAATATTTTTTCTGTATGTGGAGTACAAAAGGAAATGTTAGGAAGATAGACAATGAATGGCGATTGAGGCTGTGCTATTTTTTTTTTTCGTTACATAGAATTTTAATTTTAAGTGAACTGTCCCTTTAAGGGGCAACATTTTCCCACTTCAATTAATTTTTATGGACATTTTTTCTTCTTATGAGGGTTTTTCTACACTCTTAAAAATAAAGGTGCTTCACGATGCCATGGAAGAACCTTTTTTTGTCTAAATGGTGCCAAAAAGAACCTTTAACATCTGAAGAATGTTCTTTGTGGTGAAACACTGTTTAAAAAAATTAAAGTTGAGCCAACTTAAAAGTTTAAGACAACCAGCTTCAGCAGATTGTAAACTCAAAAATCTGCTGAAGCTGGTTGCCTTAAACTTTTAAGTTGGCCCAACTTATTTTTTTTTTTTACATTGAAGAAGATTCTTCAGATTATAAAAAGGTAAGAAAGAGAGAGTTCTTTAAAGAACCTTTGACTGAATGGTTCTTTGTGGAACCAAAAATAGTTCTTCTGGCATCACTGTGAAGAACCTTTTAAGCACCTTTATTTTTAAGAGTGTAACATGTAAAATGCTTCTGTTGAATCAGTTAATTGAAACCGTCACTAGTGTGTGCAAACCCATTATAAGATGCCTAAAATATAATATAATAATGTTTATGAAATTTTAAGTAACACATTTAAAATCTGAGGAATTTCAGACACAGTTTTTGTTTCTGTGGCTGAAAGTACACTGAAATGATTCCAAGGGTTATTTTACCCATAACAAAGATTAAACATTTACTGAACCCACATCACTTTCCCACAGCTAAGTTTACTCTGTAAGACTGTGTTTGATTAATTTAGTAGCTGAAAATTTCCTGAAAATTCAATACCCCTTACTTTGACTTTTCCTACACTGATTTGCAATGGGTAACAATTCTGTGAATTCAATAACATACATGCAAATTACTGCAGGCTATCCGGTAGGTTAGAAAAACTCCTATTCAGTCCAGCCTGCTCTGTCATCTACTCTGGAATAGCACGATGTTCAGAAATTACTGCTACAACCCTATTGATCCACATGTAATAAAGTCTGCTGTAAAGCTGCTGAGATGGTATTGTGAAAGAGACCGAGAGAAAAGAGAGGCAGGTAACACGATGTTCCCTTCCAGGCAGCAGATGATCATGGGCCATACGTCAGTTTCACTCCTGCGCGGTGACAGATCGGCCCGTCTGAGTCGCCACCCTGACTAATTAACCCTAAACAGTCAATGACAGCATGTAAGCCCGGTCTAACGAGACGTTCCACCACTGTCATTTGGTGCAGAGGAGCAGACGTTCATACTGGCACGAGTGTGTGTCTGCTGTAGTAATCAAGGCTTTGTATCGCTCTTAGAAACTGATCCACACTGCGATTATTCAGTTCAGTGTCGTCTCAGCCTCAGACGGACCACCTACAGACCTCCCACAGTCAGTTCAATGAGCATCTGATGATTCATATTTTATACAAAACTGAAAAGCAGTTGTGAAATTCACAAGCTCCAATCAGAATGTCAGATAGCAGCACAACGTCCGGGAGTGTTGGGAAACCAGGTACCAGTTGGTAATATAACTATTTGTCAGGTTAGGGATGCTTGGTACCATATTTGTTATTGACTGAGTGATTTTTGATTTATCTGTAATGGTCATTTAGAATATTAGATATTTAAGTGTTCATGTATTTAAGTGTTTGTCTTTACTGTGAAGCTCATTTTCCACCACATCAGAAAAATAAAATCATGTCCTAATCAATCAAAAATCAAATCATAATATGAGAAAAACAAAATGCGAAAATTACGACATAAAAATCATAATTTTGACATAGTAAAATGTGGCTTTTTATTTTGTAATTATGAGTTATCTCAAAAACTTTTGTTATAAATTCATAAATAAATGTTTGTCATGGTTATGATTTACTAAAAGATAACTTTTTTTCTCATGGGGTGGCAATGGGCTTCCATATTCATCACTCAAAGTTAATATTTAAAAACCCTACTTATTTTTTATAACTTATGTACATCAGAAAAATCTGGGGGGGGGGGGCAGAAACAATTCGTATGAAATAAAATGTGTAATTATTATATACTATAGGTCATAATATGAGAACAACTAAATGTCAAAATTATGTCATAAGTCATATGACTTGTAAAATGTATCTGTTTATGTCATAATTGAGTTCTTATATGAAAAATGTGCCTTTGTGATCATTTAGACTGTCATAAATTTATAAATAAATGTTAATGTCGTGGTTATGACTTTTTAATGTTTTTACCTAAAGATTACTTTTTCTTCAATATTCATCACTCAAATTTAATCTATAAAAACCTTAGTATCTTTTATAACACTGTTATGTAATCTTTAGCAAATCTCAAAATGAATATCTATTTTTTTTTAATACTGAACATATGTTGTGATGCCTAAATTCACTTTTAATTCAGCATTTAAAAAGATTGATTTTAGTGTCTTTAATGTGATATTTTATTTTATGTTATTGACCATAACATGAAAATAATTTAAAAAATGATAAATTATGTAAAACAGACATTAAACCTTTGAAACAGTTTTCCAATTTATTTTGAGTTATAAAATGAAATAGCCAGTGCTTATAACTTTTGGACAAAGTTCATAGAGCTTGTTTATTCTGGCACTATCTGGCACATAAATAATAAAGAATGAACCGTGGTTGTTCTGTGCTGGTCAGATGGTCTTTTCCTGTCTAAGTTGGCAGTTCTTGGCCAGAATAAGCCACAATGTGAACCAGGCGTTACTCCGTTAGTCAAAGTTCTGACTATGCACTACTGTGTTCAGTATAGTTCAGACCTTTAACACATTATATTGTGTTTTCTATTCGCAATGCTTCTTGAGACACTGATTTTCCATATTCACTTTTCTCTCACATGACAGACGGAGCCCCATCATGTCTTGGAGGACTCCACAGGAGAAGATGAAAATCTACCATGTCAAGTGAGTGTCATGCCTCCCCCTGCTTCTTCGCCCTTCTTACGTTTCTCTCTCTCACTTTTCTCGGTTGTCTCAAGCTGTCTATTTCTCAAGCTCTTTCTACCTTTTTATCCGTGTTTTTCTCATTTTTTCATGCTATGTCCCCTCATGGGCTTTGATCTTCGATATTATAGCAATTCAGTGTTTTATAACACTTGACATTTGTCAAGGAGCTTCTTTTCAAGGATGCAGCATAGATAAGTGGCTCTTCTGGGACGGTGGTCTGAAATGTCCCTCCATGTGCATCTGTAATATGAGTTGGTGGTAAATGGTAACTATTGATCATGTGTTCCCCATAGACAGCAATTGTATCGATCTGTCCTCTGATTGCTGTAAGCATGGTGGAGAAGCTGGAAATCCAGCTTGTTATATAGGCACCCTTACAGTCACACTGAGCGGCAGTGTACCATTCGCATTGTATGGGGGCCCAGCATTCCTGTGCCCCTGCTGAAAAGATACCAGCCTAGACAACAAAGTGCTTATTGTTTTTGTTTGTGGGAGCTTTTCTGCCTAAGCTGTAATGGTTGTTCTTGTTCAGGAAGGATTCTTCCTACACTGAAATGCCATTAATGAATTTCCGTAACACACATGTAACGAGTCCATTATGACATCATGCAGTCTGACCTCATACAGGAAATGGTAAAGACTTTTCAGGTCTCCTCTCCCACTAAAACACTTCCCCGTCTTCCTCCCTAGCTGGTGCCGAGAAGCATTGATTTTTAAATGCAGGGCAGATGGACCTATGGATCTCGTTTGCGAGTAAAGCTGGGCCATCAAAAGCATTCTCTAGAGTATTTGCTTTTCTCTCTGAACGTCCCCGTACATAAACACACACTCAGATGTATAAAGCGTCTGAAAGCTGCAAATGTTCTATGATAGACGTCGGATAGACGCATACTGTTTATTCCCTCGCTCCTTTTATATTCATACTTGTGTTTGACCTTGTATTGGAGAATCTCATGAAAACACCACAAAAATAAGAAAATGGGACATTTTTATAACAATTAAGCATATTTTTTCTCTAAATTCATTTTACCATAATTCGTTCAGAGTTTTTTTTATTTTTTTATTTTATTATTATTCATATCACTCTGAACAGGGACTGTCATAAAAATATTACTAATGTAAAACTTTTTTTTTTTACTATAATGCATTATTTATTCAGGCTTTCTGCAGATCTTAAAAGGGTCTTTAAAAATCTTAATCCACCTTTCCACAAATTAAGGCCTTAAAAATCAGAGTAGAAGGTCTTAAATTCATGAAGTCATGGCATTATATGTCGCATGTTGTGCAAAAAATTAATATCTTCCACAGTATTCTTGTCTTGTTTTCCTATGCCAATAACTAAACATCCTGAAGTCATAAATATAATAATGAAATGCAAAATGAATATAGTTGTTCATATAATTGTATACATGTTCTATATTATATATTGATTATCGCAGAATATATCTTTCTGATCCATTACAGTACTGACAATTAGATTTTAGAGAATTTAATGGGGGGAAATATGTTTAATTATCATGACCATTAATAATGCAAAAAGTCTTTATTTCTAATTATATAAATGCATTTTATCCATTAATTTATAAGCAAAATGTAATAAACAAATAATGTAATCATAAATGAAAAATAATTAAATAATACAATAATTAAAAAAATGTGGTTGTATGTTTTTATTTTTAAGCAAAATATAATTTTGCTCTGCCACTGTGACTTTGTAAAATAAAAGAGTACATAATATGATTATCCATCAGTGCATCAGCTCTATAAATGCATGTGGGTGTATCTTGGGGTTTTTGTGTCTATTTAGTCGACTGTTGTGGTTGTTTTTATGTGCGTATGTGTGTTCACCTGGACTTGTTCCGGTCCCTGTGTTTAATGGGGCATATGAGGGTAAACGGTATTTCAGTAGTGTAATGAGAGTTAATGAGTTGGAGAGTGTGTGAATGCATTAATCATGTGCTGTTAAATGGTCTTAAAGCAGCTCTCTTTCTCAGAACAGCTAATACAACGGGAAGGAATGAGTGAAAGTGTGTGTTCGTTATATTTAGTTTGCAATCAGCCACTTAATTTTATCTGGAAGCCATTTGAGAGTTTATAAACGGGATCATATTTAAAATATAGCTGCGAGCAGCGATGACGGGCCCAAGCCGTCAGCATACGCCATCCCGGTGGCATCGATAAAACGGTGCCCAGCGAGCACAAGCATCACAGTAACCCTCTGGCAGTTTGGTTTTAAGGGATACGGCAATTAAAGGGTTATTCCAAACCATCAACTCTGTGAAACACACACACACAGAACAACATATAAAACTTTAAATTCTGTGAAAATATATTTTTCATTGGTAGTTGATGTTAGTTAATGCATTTACTAATGCTAACAAATGAGAAATTATTATAGTTACCAAAGGTTTTAATGATTTATAAGCATTTTTTAATGATTTATTTTTCCATTAACTAACATGAATAATTTATTCTAACACAAATGAATAAAGTAAAACATATATTGTTAATATTTAATGTTATTTGTGAATTAACCAATGTTAAAAACAACATTATTTAACTGTTGTTAATTTACATCATTAATAAATATATACCATTTAATGTTTATCAAAATCAATTCCAAAATGTGTTAATATATTATTACATTTTAAAGTTTTATCTTTTGAACATGACTATTTTTCTAATATTAAAAATATTTTGTTCATTGTAAGTTCATTGTAAGTTCATACTATCAATGAAGAATTAACATGCTGTAAAAAATATATTTTTCATTGTTAGTTCATGTTAATTAATGCATTCCCTACTGTTAACAAAAGAGACTTAATTATAAAGTGTTATCAAAACCTTTAATGCTTTATAAGCATTTTTTAAGGATTTTATTGAGAAGTTTAAACAGACCCTCTCTCTCTCTCTCTCTCTCTCTCTCTCTCCCCCTCCACACTCACTGAACTCACACAGTCAGTCACCCACCCAGTCACCCACCGCACACATTAGAAGCACAGAGACAGGAGAACTCTGATAGTTTTAATTTTCTGCTCTCCATAGTGTATTGTAAATTCATGAAATTAATCACATATCTCAGACTGTCTTGTTCTGTGTATGTAATTTTTTATGAAGTGTTTGGAAGCTGCTCTTTAAAGATAAAAAAAAAAAGTGTTCTTTTTTACTGTAACTTTAATAAATTGCCATTAAATCACCGTTCAAGATATCCTAAATCAGTCCGCAATGTAGCATCTTCAGTATCTTGGAAGCATGTGAAAAAATGTTTGGTGTGAATTTTTGGTTTCTGCTTGAAGGAGTATGAATTTGTTTACAGCCCGTTTAAAAAAAAAAAAAACACATAAAAAAAAAAAATAGCCGATTTCCTGTTGGTCGTAGCTAATGACTGTAAATTAGAAAGTTGTCCGGATTAATAAGAACAATTTATGTACCGAGTTTGGTGTCTGTAGCTATCATTATATATATATATATATATATATATAATCATTAATAATTATATACCATTTAATGTTGATCAATATTAATTCCAAAATGTGTTTATATATTATTACATTTTAAAGTTTATCTTTTGAACATGACTAATTTTCTAACATTAAAAAGATTAATAAATGCTTTAAAAAAATTGTTCTTTGTTAGTTCATACTATCATGGAAGAATTAACATGCTGTAAAAATATATTTTTCATTGTTAGTTCACGTTAATTAATGCATTTCCTAATGTTAAGAATTGAGACCTTATTATAAAGTGTTATCAAAATCTTTAATGATTTATAAGCATTTTTTAAAGATTTAAAAAAACAGACCCTCTCTCTCTCTTTCTCTCTCTCACCCACTGGCTCAATCCACACAGTCACTCACACAGTCACTCACACCCCACCCCACCCCCACCCCTCACTCAGCTGCAGGCTGACAGGGATCTCTCACTCAGAAGCAGTCTAAGTCTAACTCTCTGATAGTTTTCAAATTTTCTCCTCTGCATAGTGTATTGTAAATTCATAAAATTAATCACATATCCTCAGACTGTATTGTTCTGTGTATGTAATTTTTTATGAAGTGTTTGGAAGCTGCTCTTAAAAGATTAAAAAAAAAAAAGAAATGATCTTTTTTACTGTAACTTTAATAAATTGCCATTAAATCATCGTTCAAGATATCCTAAATCCGTCCGCAATTTAGCATCTTCAGTATTTTGGCATCATGATAAAAAATGTTTGGTGTGATTTCCGTGTTTCTGCTTGGAGGAGTATTAATTTGTTTACAGCCCGTTTTTAAAAAAAACCCACATTAAAATAAATATAGCCGACTTCCTGTTGGTCGTAGCTAATGACTGTAAATTAGAAAGTTGTCCGGATTAATTAGAACAATTTATGTACCGAGTTTGGGGTCTGTAGCTAAAACTAACCCCCTCATTTTTGACAAAAGGTGGCGCTATAGAGTGCCTCTTCCACGCCCGTATATGAGCTTTTTCCAGTGTCTAACTATCATTAATACTCATATGTGTGTTGAGTTTCATGACATTCTAAACATGTTATCTGCCTCAAAATCACCAGAAACGAATTTTCAACTTTGACACGTTGCCATGGCAACATAATTTTAGATATCAATCTTCCCTTCACAGTTTTACATCGGCCGTGTTTTGACATTATTCTGGTGAAGTTTGAAGCAAATCGAGTAAAAATAAGATGCTGAATTCAAAGCATTTTGAAAACGACACACTTCCTGCAGCCAGTTGGTGGCGCTATAACTTTCAGTCATAATAGTCACATCTATCCGCTCGGCATCATACAAAGAACAAATCACTGAAGTTTGATCTACATCATACAATGTATGTGGACGTTATTAGGCATTTCCTGGGTCTCATTTTTCGCCATAACTTCATCGCCTCGCCACGGGCAAACCGTTCGACATATCAAAAATATCTTCGCAATTTAGCGTCCCCAATGTCCTGAGATCATGTTCACCGAGTTTGGTGGCAATCGTATGGAAATCCTCAGAGGAGTATATCAAATTCCAGAGCATGCGCTTTTTAAACAGCCCTGAATAGCCGACTTCCTGTTGGGCGGAGCCTAAGACATGCTGCGTGAAAGTTGTTCAGCTCAATGAGTTCTATATGTGTACCGAGTTTCATATGAATACGTGCAAGTATGTGTGAGCTATACATCAAGTTTTCTGACAATTTTCCAGGGGGCGCCGTAGAGCCCCTGTGCCACGCCCGGGTCCCAGCCTCAGCGGCGTCCTAATGGCCGCAGGTTCCAATGTGCGTGCCAATTTTCGAGAGTTTTCGGGCACGTTAAGGCCCCCAAAAGTGCCCGGATGATTGAAATAAAAAAAAAAAAATAAAAATAAATAAATATAGCTGCGAGCAGCGATGACGGGCCCAAGCCGTCAGCATACGCCATCCCGGTGGCATCGATAAAACGGTGCCCAGCGAGCACACACATTACAGTAACCCTCTGGCAGTTTGGTTTTAAGGGATACGGCAATTAAAGGGTTATTCCAAACCATCAACTCTGTGAAACACACACACACAGAACAACATATAAAACTTTAAATTCTGTGAAAATATATTTTTCATTGGTAGTTGATGTTAGTTAATGCATTTACTAATGCTAACAAATGAGAAATTATTATAGTTACCAAAGGTTTTAATGATTTATAAGCATTTTTTAATGATTTATTTTTCCATTAACTAACATGAATAATTTATTCTAACACAAATGAATAAAGTAAAACATATATTGTTAATATTTAATGTTATTTGTGAATTAACCAATGTTAAAAACAACATTATTTAACTGTTGTTAATTTACATCATTAATAAATATATACCATTTAATGTTTATCAAAATCAATTCCAAAATGTGTTAATATATTATTACATTTTAAAGTTTTATCTTTTGAACATGACTATTTTTCTAATATTAAAAACATTTTGTTCATTGTTAGTTCATTGTAAGTTCATACTATCAATGAAGAATTAACATGCTGTAAAAAATATATTTTTCATTGTTAGTTCATGTTAATTAATGCATTCCCTACTGTTAACAAAAGAGACTTAATTATAAAGTGTTATCAAAACCTTTAATGCTTTATAAGCATTTTTTAAGGATTTTATTGAGAAGTTTAAACAGACCCTCTCTCTCTCTCTCTCTCTCTCTCCCCCTCCACACTCACTGAACTCACACAGTCAGTCACCCACCCAGTCACCCACCGCACACATTAGAAGCACAGAGACAGGAGAACTCTGATAGTTTTAATTTTCTGCTCTCCATAGTGTATTGTAAATTCATGAAATTAATCACATATCTCAGACTGTCTTGTTCTGTGTATGTAATTTTTTATGAAGTGTTTGGAAGCTGCTCTTTAAAGATAAAAAAAAAAAGTGTTCTTTTTTACTGTAACTTTAATAAATTGCCATTAAATCACCGTTCAAGATATCCTAAATCAGTCCGCAATGTAGCATCTTCAGTATCTTGGAAGCATGTGAAAAAATGTTTGGTGTGAATTTTTGGTTTCTGCTTGAAGGAGTATGAATTTGTTTACAGCCCGTTTAAAAAAAAAAAAAACACATAAAAAAAAAAAATAGCCGATTTCCTGTTGGTCGTAGCTAATGACTGTAAATTAGAAAGTTGTCCGGATTAATAAGAACAATTTATGTACCGAGTTTGGTGTCTGTAGCTATCATTATATATATATAATCATTAATAATTATATACCATTTAATGTTGATCAATATTAATTCCAAAATGTGTTTATATATTATTACATTTTAAAGTTTATCTTTTGAACATGACTAATTTTCTAACATTAAAAAGATTAATAAATGCTTTAAAAAAATTGTTCTTTGTTAGTTCATACTATCATGGAAGAATTAACATGCTGTAAAAATATATTTTTCATTGTTAGTTCACGTTAATTAATGCATTTCCTAATGTTAAGAATTGAGACCTTATTATAAAGTGTTATCAAAATCTTTAATGATTTATAAGCATTTTTTAAAGATTTAAAAAAACAGACCCTCTCTCTCTCTTTCTCTCTCTCACCCACTGGCTCAATCCACACAGTCACTCACACAGTCACTCACACCCCACCCCACCCCCACCCCTCACTCAGCTGCAGGCTGACAGGGATCTCTCACTCAGAAGCAGTCTAAGTCTAACTCTCTGATAGTTTTCAAATTTTCTCCTCTGCATAGTGTATTGTAAATTCATAAAATTAATCACATATCCTCAGACTGTATTGTTCTGTGTATGTAATTTTTTATGAAGTGTTTGGAAGCTGCTCTTAAAAGATAAAAAAAAAAAAGAAATGATCTTTTTTACTGTAACTTTAATAAATTGCCATTAAATCATCGTTCAAGATATCCTAAATCCGTCCGCAATTTAGCATCTTCAGTATTTTGGCATCATGATAAAAAATGTTTGGTGTGATTTCCGTGTTTCTGCTTGGAGGAGTATTAATTTGTTTACAGCCCGTTTTTAAAAAAAACCCACATTAAAATAAATATAGCCGACTTCCTGTTGGTCGTAGCTAATGACTGTAAATTAGAAAGTTGTCCGGATTAATTAGAACAATTTATGTACCGAGTTTTTGGTCTGTAGCTAAAACTAACCCCCTCATTTTTGACAAAAGGTGGCGCTATAGAGTGCCTCTTCCACGCCCGTATATGAGCTTTTTCCAGTGTCTAACTATCATTAATACTCATATGTGTGTTGAGTTTCATGACATTCTAAACATGTTATCTGCCTCAAAATCACCAGAAACGAATTTTCAACTTTGACACGTTGCCATGGCAACATAATTTTAGATATCAATCTTCCCTTCACAGTTTTACATCGGCCGTGTTTTGACATTATTCTGGTGAAGTTTGAAGCAAATCGAGTAAAAATAAGATGCTGAATTCAAAGCATTTTGAAAACGACACACTTCCTGCAGCCAGTTGGTGGCGCTATAACTTTCAGTCATAATAGTCACATCTATCCGCTCGGCATCATACAAAGAACAAATCACTGAAGTTTGATCTACATCATACAATGTATGTGGACGTTATTAGGCATTTCCTGGGTCTCATTTTTCGCCATAAATTCATCGCCTCGCCACGGGCAAACCGTTCGACATATCAAAAATATCTTCGCAATTTAGCGTCCCCAATGTCCTGAGATCATGTTCACCGAGTTTGGTGGCAATCGTATGGAAATCCTCAGAGGAGTATATCAAATTCCAGAGCATGCGCTTTTTAAACAGCCCTGAATAGCCGACTTCCTGTTGGGCGGAGCCTAAGACATGCTGCGTGAAAGTTGTTCAGCTCAATGAGTTCTATATGTGTACCGAGTTTCATATGAATACGTGCAAGTATGTGTGAGCTATACATCAAGTTTTCTGACAATTTTCCAGGGGGCGCCGTAGAGCCCCTGTGCCACGCCCGGGTCCCAGCCTCAGCGGCGTCCTAATGGCCGCAGGTTCCAATGTGCGTGCCAATTTTCGAGAGTTTTCGGGCACGTTAAGGCCCCCAAAAGTGCCCGGATGATTGAAATAAAAAAAATAAAAAAAAAAAAAAAAATAATAATCCTTAGAAGAACAATAGGGCCCTGCGCCTTACTGGCTTGGGCCCTAATAATCCTTAGAAGAACAATAGGGCCCTGCGCCTTACTGGCTTGGGCCCTAATTAATTCTCAAAACAGATGCAAAACAGTGAATCACTCCAGTTAGCAGCTCACTGGCTCCCTCTGGTGAAAACGCACAGCTTTTTAAGGTGATTCATTTAAATTGAGATGTAAAGAATTTCAGACACACTAACAGAGTGGTTAGCAAAAACAGTAAGACTCTTTGATCCAAAACGTACACCTATTATGAGCACATTTCTCTAGAGTGACCCGGGATTACGTGCACAGTATTGATGACTCAAGTCTCCGTAGTTCAGACTTTTTGTTTGCAAGCTGAGATGTTCATCCACTGTACCACAGGTACATGCGAAAGAAACTCTACTAGAGAAGCGCTAGCTAAAAAAATGACCAACACATTTTTTTACGATCAACACAACCCCATCAGATATAACAGGGAACTCTTGAGGACTCCACATATAGTCTTTACCTCACACTAGTGAGCTTTTCCCATAATTCGAAATGAGTTGAAACGCCCCCTTTCTTCAAAACTATCCCCTCATCAGGTAGCTAGCCTATGACTGTCTATCGTCGTCCCAGTCGCTGTGATCAGACCCTGACACTGATGTACTGTATGTGTCCAGCATCATTCATGTGTATGTGCGGGGTGTGTGTGTCGCTTGTTTGTGCTAATGTTTGGCTATGTGTCCAGATCTCTCTGGCAGATGGTATTTAATCTTCTCTGGCCATCTGGACTGACTTTCTCTCACTTTGCGGACACCCACTCTTGCCTCTTTTTACCTCTGTCTCTCTCTCTCTCCATCTCTGTCTTCTTCTGCAGTCACTTGTGTGAGAGAGTGCGGAGACATCATGCTGTCTTTTATCTACTCTGACTCACTCTTCCAGCATGGCCCTGCACACCTGATTCACAGAACTTGCCTGAGTGTGATTAAGTAACAAACTCGGGTTAAAAATGACTCAGAGAGTATTTTAATTTGCTGCGGAATCAGTCATTAGGAGCACCACTATTACTATTGCTCTTAGTTGAGGTTAGGGATTGGAATAATGCATTAAATGGAAATGAATGATGCATTATGATACATGCATTTGAATGAATGATACATACATTTAGGCACACTCAAATTTGTTGAATGTGGTGAAGTCACTTGCAAACTAAACAGCTTTTTGTTGGTCAACCCAACAAATGCGCATTGACAACTTGAACCTGGTGTGAAACCTGTATGAGTGTATGTTTTGCCCTTATTCAAAAATTCCAGTTCGCGTGGATTTCCGTTTAAATGTCTGGATTTTGCCAACAGAATTTTGCCTAGCAACAATAAATGTGACTATACCTTTAATTTTGAAAGTTATTGGACAGACAGTTTTGGTTAATGAAATTCCTTTAGAACGGGATTTCCCAAACTGTGGTTTGTGAGGGAACTGCAGGGTGTTCGTGAGTTCATGAAATGCTAATAACTAACGAAATTATAAAAAAAAAATAAAAAAAAAATAAAAAAAATTGTCACAAAAGACGTTTTGTTTCATTGAAATATTAACTTTAAAATCTCAGAGGATACTTCAAGTAAATATTTTAGGCCAAAGAGGTTTGGCTGACAAAACATCTGGGAATCTCTGCCTTAAGATACATTTGTGGTCATGTTTGCGAAATTTTGTGGGCTAAAAGGTCGATTGTCCATTGTCAATATTGTAGCAATGCATGAAGCACAGCTCACAAAGAAGTCACTTTCAAACTAAGCTGCTTTCTTTTGGTCAGCTTGGGGAATTCACTTGATCAACTTGAACCCGATGAAATCTGTGATGGGCAATATTTTGCAGTCACATGAAATTCTCAATCCTATGAATTCCTGTTGAAATTACTGGATTTCGTCTGTGATAATTTGCCAAAAGATGGTAAATGTAACCTTTAGATTTGTGCACTTAAAGGGATAGTTCTCACAAAAATTAAAATTCTGTCGTTAATTTCTCACCCTCATGTCGTTCTAAACCTGTAAATCCTTCATTCATCCTCGGAACACAAGTTATGTTTGTTTTTTTTGTTTTTTATGTAATCTGAGAGCTTGCTAGACTGCCTTTCTGGACCTTGAATGTGGTAGTAGCATTGCTGTCTATGCAGGGTCAGAAAGTTCTCGCAAATGTGTTGCATTGAAATCTGCTTGGCTTGAAAGCGACTTCTGTGAGAGCACGCTACGCTACTGACAATGAACAACGCACCTGTTTTTTGCATGCAAAATTTCACTGAAATTGCACCAATAATCGTACCTATGATTCATAAAATGCACCTTATGTGATGCTGCGGTTTCACTAAATTGTAAGCCCAAGTTCTGATAACCATTTATAAAGGAAACATTTAAAAAAAAAAATTAGCATTTATTTGACTATTGATCTAAATATAGAATTCATATTTGTTTTCAAGATAAACTAGGTCTCATTAGGGAGTCTGTTGAGTGCACTGTATACTCATCTTAAAGTGAATCTGTTTACTGTTTATATATATATATCCTGTAAACCTATGGCTTTTTCAGGATTACATTTCTCTGCAGTGTTTCTTCCTGTTTCCCAAATGAAATCAGTCCAACTATTTTCAGTTACAGGCCATATGATCCTGCACCAATAGGTATAAAATACCATAATACCCTCTTCATTGATTAAAATATGGGTCTGTTTACTGACAGATCTATTGAGAGTCGTTTACACACGATGCTGATGGCGTAACCAGGTGGTGATTCAGTCACAATCCCTCCCCACCTCACCCTAAGTCCCAGCGGCATCGTGATGGGTCACAGCTGATGACTTACAGTCCTCTAATGCTTGAGGATCAATAGAGCTTTCTGGGAGTGATGGTCCTCTCTGCCTGTTTGCTGGGTCTGTGGATCCATGTGTCCATGCATGTAACACACACATACACACACAGAGGTTATACCATGTAATGGCATTAATTCTCACTAAAGGCTTCCTGTGGATCTTTCATTGTGAAGCTCTTTCTTCTAACGTCCCACATAACCTGGACACAAAAGCGGTGTGACGGCACTCTGTATGTGTGAAAGAGTGAGAGTGGGTGTGTGTCAGAGACGTGCCGTGTGACTGCGGAGCGATCCGAGACCCTCGGAATCCGTGTTGGTTAAACTCTGCTCTTTGTTCCCGGCTGAATAAGTGTGGGAGAGTTGATTCATCTTCATTCCATCGCTCAAGAGCTGCAAGGACAGGCTCTCATTAGCACGGCAGACTCACAGCCTCAAAAGTGGGGTGGGAGATCGGTCAGGACCCAGAAAATCACTCTGTATTTCGGGGTGATGATGAGGGGCACCGTACAACAATGCCTCAGTCTGCAAGGCTCAATTACAAGGATTTTTTTGTGCTGGCACAGTCGGGCAAGTAGGTCAGATTTTAGTTGCCCTACCTTTGCCATTTGACCTCATACATGTTTTGGCAACATATATTTATGTGTGAAGGGGGGGAACATGTTATAAATTATTATATTATATGTATATTTTATTTTTAAATTTTTTTTGGAAGAAATATTTATTTAATCAAAGATGCATTAAAAATGTAGCACAGTTTCATCAAAATTCCAAAACTGATTATAAGAAGAAGAAATGTCTGAAGGATCATGTGGCACTGAAGACTGGAGTAGTAGTTGCTGAAAATTCAGCTTTGCCATCACAAAAATAAATTTTGTTTTAAAGGGGTCATATGATGCGATTTCAAGTTTTCCTTTCTCTTTGGAGTGTTACGAGCTGTTCGTGCATAGATGAGATCCCTAAAGTTGCAAAGACTAAAGTCTCAAACCCAAAGAGATATTCTTTATAAAAGTTAAGACTCGTCCACGCCCCCCTAAAACGGGTCTATGTCATGATGTGAAAATATTTGCGTAATGCCGCCCAAATGTTCACGCAAAGAAAGAAGGCGTGGTTTCAGTAACTGCAGTTAGTGTTGATGCAGCCATGTCAGGGAGACGCTGTGTTTCTATGCGAAAGCAAAAGCACGTTATTTGGCCTTCCGAAAGTAGATGCAATTAGGAATCATAGGTTAAGATTATTTACAACAGAACAGCACAACCCAAATGTTCGAATTTGTGCAACGCATTTTATGGATGCAAGTTTCGTGAACCTAGTAGAGTATAAGCACGAAGGCTATTTCTAAAAAAAAAAAAAGGGTCATTTCCGACTTTGCTATGACAATCTGGCGCTTCTGAATCAGCGACTGCAAGTATGTTTTGTTATTAGTTCAAGTATTTGCTATTGACTGTTCAAATGCGGAGTTTTGCACGTAACGCGTCGTGTGTGTGTGTGTGAGGGAACAGGGTCACAGCACAGTGGAGTGTACAGCCCATCAGAAATCGTCTTAACCGCGGATTGTGTGCTGCAAATACATACGAGCATCATCACTGTGTCTGTCATGCGACTCTGTTCCCCTTTCGGGCTTGAACTGATAAAACTAACTTGAAAGCTGAAGCTCGCGATTATGGGAAGGGGCGTTGCATTTCCGACGCATGCTTGTGGTGTTCGGCCAATCACAATGCACTGGGTCAGTTGGCCAATCAGAGCAGTTTGCACTTGTCGGAAGGAGGGGCTTTGTAGAAAACAACGCGTTTGAGAGAGGCGGGGCATAGAGGAACTACAATAATGTAGTATTTGAAAAATAATGTGTTTTTTGAACATTAAAGCATGTCAAGATTCTGTTACACCAAATACACAAAATAATGATCTTTAAAATAGCATCATATGACCCCTTTAAAATATAATTACTGTCGGTGCTTATAACTTCATGGTTAGTGCACCAACATGTAGCGCAACTGCACTTGTAGCGAAACAAGTACGATTCCCATCTTGTGGTATTTTGCCCATCCGTTCTTCTCTCTCCACCCAACACATTCCTGTCATTTTCCACATATACATAATTATGGCTTAAAATAATAAAATACATTTCATGATATTATTATTTTTTTTACTTTATTTTTGATCAAATAAATGCAGCCATGGTGAGCTTAAAAGACTTGTTTCAAAAGTAAAAAAAATCTTACTGTTTTGAACTTTTGAAAAATATAATATAATTTAATATAATAAAATAATATAATAGCATATTTACATATATTAAATACATTAGTGTATACATTTGTATGCATCAGGTAAAAGTACATTCATATTGTATATTATATTCAAAAAAATTATTACTTTTATTTATTATTTTTATTGCAGTAGTATCTGGATATCTGATATAAAAAATATTGCATATGGTGCAGACATTATTTTTAAATAATTTTTTAACTCCGCTATCTAGACCACATACATTGATGTAATAAGACGACATGTAAGATGGCTGGAACGTACGTACTGTATCGACAGGGTACAGCTTCGCCAAGTGGTCTGAAGCTCTCTCACAGTGACTTTGATTCGTTGTTCGTTTTTATTGTTATGCCCTGGTCTGTATTGCCAAGATGAACACATGACAAAGGAATGTGAAAAAAAACAAGGAAAGTAAAGTGGCAGCCAGAGAGGAAATTGAAGGCAGAGAAAGAGAAACGGTTTTATGAGAGAGATTGTGGAGAGGGGGAGGTTGTTGAAAAGTTATTGAGATCTAGAGAGGGGGATCCATTAATCTTGTCTCTGTTGGCTTTAATGCAAATGTCTTCTTCAGCAGCACTCACTCTGCAGTTAAAACGCTCTCCATCTCATATACATTGGTGGCCCAGTGCCACAAGGCAATAATTATGAATGACTCCAGTGAGTGTTTTGATAAGACAGACACGTCTGTGAAGCAGCAGGAGAGACTCGCTGAGAAAATGCTGCTATTTTCTGCAGTGTGCAGTCTGTGCTGTGTCAGAATGAGTAAGTGCTGTCCATTGTGCTGCATGAAGGACACGGCATGTGGATGTTCATTAGGCATGTCAAAGGCAAGCAAGGCTATGCAATTTATATTTACGATTCAAAAGTTTGGGGTCAGATTTTATTTATTTATTTTTAATGAACATTTTTTTACTCCGCAAGGATGCATTAAAATGATCAAAAGGGACAGTAAAGACATATATTACTTTTTTACTAGGGTTGATGAATAGAAAGTTCAATGTTAAATATACATTTATTTCATACTAAGTATAGTTCAAATCTATTAATGTTTTTACTGACATATCGCTCAAGACTTACCAATATAAAAATTATAATTAAAATTTATCTGGAGTATTTCATTATTGCACAATGCACTTTTCTTTATATTAAGCCTAAAATGTGTTTTAATGTTACTATTGATGCGGATTGTATGATCTTTGAATAATATCAGTCTTTAAATACAAGATATTTAAAGTGTATCTGAAGTATACTTGCAATCAAATATACTTCAGTGTATCTTTGGTTGAACTTCAGCACTATTTCCGCACAGTTAAAGTACATTAACTGCAAAATTGCTTGTTCCAGGTTAGCAGACTTTAAAGCACACCAGTTTAGTATACTAAAAGTACAATTGCATAGTATTTTTATTAAGTACATAAATATGTAAATGTATTTGTAGTAAACTTTCACTAGCATGAAATGAATGTATTTCACATTTTAGTATATTTTTCACTAGAGAAAGAATCAATGGATCACAAAAATACTAAGCAGCAAAACCATTTTCAATATTAATAATAATCAGAAATGTTTCTTGAGCACCAAATCAGCATATTATAACGATTTATGAAGGATCATGTGACTGAAGGCTGGAGTAAAGACTGCTGAAAAATCTGCTTTGCCATCACATGAATAAATTTCATTTTTAAAATGTATTCAAACAGAAAAACATATTAAAATTATATTAAATTGTAATAATATTACTGTTTTTACTGTATGTTTTACTGTATTACTGTATCAAATAAAATAAATATTTATAAAATATTTATACATTTTTCTTGTTATTGGATTTTTAATTGGCTTTGTATTAATTTTATAAATATGATAAAAAAAAAAAAAAAAAAAAACGTTTTATATAATAATATTGTAGAATGGAGTTTAATGTCCGATATAAAAAAAAAAAAATTCATGACTGGTAAGTGGTTGTTGTTGTTGTTTTTTTTGCCACCATTGGCAGGTGTGAATAAACATTTAATTTTAGACCCTGGTCTCGCATCATTCTGCCTTTGGATCAATAAATCCTCCGGATTCTGTGTCCAACTTTGTTCAGTGTTAGGCGCTCTGTTCTGTTTATCATTCTCTAACTTAGAAAAACAGCAGAGTTGATGTCGCATTTCCCACTGAGACAAGAAGGAGACAGGGACGATGTTTTTCCACATCTGAAGGCGTGATTGGAGGCAGTCTTGGCACGGTTCCACGTGTGAGAGGAGGATTTTACATCCCTGTGAGGTCAGGATCTGAGGGTGATGTAATGCCCTCGTCAGGGTGCCGCACTTCCTGTGAGCTTTCCAAGAACGGGGCCGATGCGAGGGTTCCTGCTCTGTCATTCAGCACAGGAAGTCGGGTGAAGCAGATGAAAAAATAATACCAAACTTTGAACTTGATCTGGCGCCACATGACCTGGTTCAGCCCAGGATGATCTTACGTACACTGAATCTCAGCTGGAGAAGATCGGCACTTATATTAAATGTTCTTTGAGATGTTAACAGCATATATCTTGGGTTAAAAGGGCCCCACACATTAAAATATTAGCGACGATCCTGGTCCTAAGCATTATTTAACTGTGGAGGATGTGACCAGACCAAGCAACAGGAAACTATACACACACTCATATACAGCTCTACTTGTATGGTCATAGCTGATGTATTAGTGATGCTCTCTTTGGACAGATGTGCCTCTTCCTGTGCAGGTGTTGCCTAGGAAACCAGGGCAGGACATGGTCTAATCTCGGTGCTGACCCGCAGCTGTAGACCCTTCCTGGACAGGCGTTTCCTTTTGCTTGTCTTTTGTGTGCATGTATGACTGCACCACAGTCAGACCGCCTAAGTGACCACTCCTGCCACGCTGGACGAGAGTTCTGGTTTAGCCGCCCACAGCGTGAAGCGACTGACATGAGGACAGGACCATGCTGAAAATGTTTCCCTTGCGGATCAGGCAGAGAAACACACGGGTAGGAGTCATTTGGTATTGTCAATTTGAAATATTAGGGAGATTAAAGGTAATAATTGTCGTATTTGTGTGACTATTGAAGTGTGTGCAGCACACAGATGCTTTCTGAAGGTTAAGTGGATCTGATATAAACTGTTAGCTATGTTTCCTCACTTTTAAGGGAGAGACGTTTCATACGTTTTTCTTATAGGTCAAAGGAAGAGGAAACTGGACATAAGGAGGAAACTGATGATGTATTAAGGATGTGTAGATGGAACACTGTAGTGTAGTTTGTGGGAATTCTTTGCTCATTGTCGTTTTGAGCAGGAAGAACCACATCAAAGAGCTGAAACATTTTTTTTTTTCAGGAGTCTACAGCATGAAATAGTTAGGAATCTCCCTCAGCTGTGCTGTGTTTTGTCATAGCCCACACTTTCTCGTAATTCTGTTTTAGATTTTGTGTTTTGCATGTGTTCTTTTGTTGCATCTTTCTCTAATGAGCGAATGCTTTGTGCCCTAGAGACTGAAAGTTCGGCACGATCAGAACTTTCGCAATTAGTGGACCTGGCTCCAGAAAAAGGCCCCGGAGAAACAAAATTAATAGGCACATTGTCAATGAGATTGTGTTAACCAGGACGTGTGTTTGTGGTTGAGACTTGAGATTTTTGTGTTTGTATGTTACACAGTGGCTTAGATGAAATCTGTCAAGAACACACAACTAGTAAATATCAATATAAAAGTAAAATTATGTTGAAAACAGTTGTGCTGCTTAATATTTTTGTTGAAACTGTCAATCTTTTTTTTTTTTTTTTTTTTTTTTTATTCAAATACAGGATTCCTTTTATAAATGGAAATTTGAAAAGAATTATGTTTGAAATAGTCTTTTACTGTCACTTTTGTTCAATTTAAGAAAAAATCTCACAGAAACTAAACTTTTGAACAGTTGTGTATGTAGAAATTGCAAATAAAAGTATTGTTTGCTATTATGTTAATTACAACTAATGCATTAGTTAATTGAAACTTTTTGTGAAGTATTACCCTTTTGCCTGTACATTAGAAACAGTGTGACAATATTTTTATGATAGGCTTCATTTGTTTTATGCAAAATGTTTTTTTATTTATTTTTTTGGGTTCCTTGCCGCTGTCGCCTCTGGCTTGCTTAGTTGGGGACAATTCATTTCCAGGGATATCGTCGACCTGATTGCAATTTTTTTTTTCCTTTTTTCATTTTACACTATTGACACACTATTTCCTTTTTTGGGGGGGGATATTGTGCAGTTGCTTTGACACAATTTACATTGTTAAAAGCGCTATATAAATAAAGGTGACTTGACTTGACTTGACAAAATATTCTCGTTTGGTTTTGGGGTGAAATGTGTTCTTGACATATTTGATTCAAAACCTGACTGTCTGTTTTGTGTTGTGTGTTGGTCTGGTCTTTCTGACGTCTGTCAAAAATCAGATGAATCAGATTGACATTTTGGCTAGGACATGTCTTGGCTTGGAGAACCAAGTTTTAATTTCTTTCTTTCTTTGTGTTTTTGTCTTTTCTTTTCATCTCTTTTATGTTTTCTTTGCTCTCCGGGCATTTTGAGTTCACAGGGAGCACAGAAATTGTCAGGAAGTTGAGATTGTTGAGTTGGACACAAAGGACAAAGGAAACATTTTTAAAAAATATATAACCTATTTCGAATACAGTCAGCATTCTTGTGACTTGCAAACCACCCAAAGGAGCCTGTAAACCAGATAATCAAGTTTTTGTTTTTGACTTGTCATGGCTCAGTTCAAACCCCTGACCTTTAAGAACCGCAGAAACCCAGAGTACATGCTCTGGTTTTTGTGGGTTCTTTGCCTATTGGCTTCGGACATCTGTCGTGTCGTGACGTATTGTCAAGTATGGTGACCCATACTCGAAATTGGTGCTCTGCGTTTAACCCATCCAAGTGCACACACACAGCAGTGAGTAGTGAACAAATGCACACACACACACACACACACACACACACCGTGAACACACACCCGGAGCAGTGGGCAGCCATGCTGCAGCGCCCGGGGAGCAGTTGGGGGTTCGGTGCCTTGCTCAAGGGCACCTCAGTCGTGGTATTGAGGGTGGAGAGAGCGCTGTAAATTCACTCCCCCCACCTACAATCCCTGCCGACCGGGGACTCGAACCCGCAACCTTTCGATTACGAGTCCGACTCTCTAACCATTAGGCCACGACTTCCCCAATCTCTTTGGATTAGTCATTCAGCTCCTCAGTATTGAAATATTACAGAAAGTTCAGTGCTGTGGGCCAAAGAGTCGGACTGTGTTGAGGAGACTAGCTCACTTATAATTGATTAGTTCTATTGATCTTCCTGTCCCCCCTCGGAAATGTATGAATAAATTATGCCTCCATCTCTCTTCCATTTGCTGCATGTAGAAATCTTTTTGTCTCTTAAAAAATGCACACACTTCAGAAAAATTCACACAAAAATTCCTTAAGAATATGGATTGATATAGGATATGTTATTGAAGTAATTGCTTATGATGTCACTTGAAGAAAATCCTTTTTAATAATTATATAATTATATATAATATTAATATTATATATTAATGCATATTATTTAATTGATTTATTTTAGAAAATGTTGTTTCTAGCCCCTTAAATATTAATATTATATATAAATACATTTTGATTTGAGAAAAAAAGCTTTTTATTTTAACCTTTTAAATTTTAATATGATTAATTATTTAATCTTTTAATTATTTTTATTCATTTATTTTAGAAAATTGCTTTGCCAATTTTATTAAGAATAGTGAAAGAACAAGAACAAGAAATTAATAAATGCAAATGAAATCAGGAAATGTTGCAAGCTTTATTCAAACTTCAGTCGCTCACATGAGCGCCAAAGCTCATTATGTCAGCATAAACACAAGGCCAGAGTTCCAACTAAAATAGTATTTTTTTTTTATTTAATGTTATCTCTATGCTGTCATGCTGTGCTTTATTTGTGTGCATGCTTATTTTCGTCTTCTCTTAGTTCCTACAATGCACCTGCCTCTGACGTCTTTGAGTTTTAAGGGGTTTTATCTCATGAACAGTTGAATATTTCTGTTCTAGAGTGGATCATCAGGCTCTCACTTGTATCATTCACTACAATTGACCTTGAAATCCAACAGTACAATGAGAGAAACTGGATCCTCGGAGATCTCACAGCTGCTCTCTGAGGTCAGAAACCTGCTCCGTTGAGTTGCATAACCCATTTGCTCTTACACACATACGCAAAACCCAAACCCAGAGCAGAGAGTTCGCCACACTCTGCCTCTGTTTATTAGCACCTGGCTTATCGGAATAGGAAACTCTTCTCGTATCATGATAATGTGCTCTTTTCAGAGCTGTTGGTTGAGCTTGTGTCATCTGAGTGGAAAATGGTGAGTGTGATGTCCTGTTTATGGGGCATAGAGTTTGCTTTTCCAACTTCAAGGGCCACAAAGCCTGGCTAGCTGAGCTGTTAATTGTGTTGCGCAAGCGGCTTTAGTGAAGCTGACTCCCAGAATTCCATACATGCAGCTGACAGGATCTACGAGCATGGAGAGGTGGAAAATAGATTGTATGTTCCTCTTTGGTGATCCCTAGAAGCCGTTATTGTCCGTCAGTAATGTTCTCTTGGGAAATCAATGGTGTAAAAAATAAATTGGGTTTGTAAAGTAGTTATGCACAGATATATCGGTCAGGCTGAATATTCTGATACTATTTGGCCAATTTCCCGCATGTGTTTTGGCATCCTTGCCAATGGATAATACTCATTTTCTGTTTTCAAGTATTTTTCCAGTGAATTACGTATTTTTTGTTGTGTAAAATAAATGTTTATTTAACATTAGCAATATTCTGCCCCAGTTTTACTTGCCCTGCTAATATTTATACGGAACCAATGAACCCCCAAAAATATATAATATAGATGAAATGGTTTTTTGTGTTGTTGTTTTGTTTTGTTTTTAATTATTAAATTTTTCTCACATTTTATTCACTTTTTTCTTACACAAAGAACAACTGCAGTAAGATGTAAATTGTTCAGCTGTAACTCCATAAATTCATAAACACATTTGCTGGAAAACAATGTCACATGATGCAAAACTATTCATTTTTCAAGCAGTTTTTGACAAATGCTCATCTATCTTAGTCAACTACATTACACATACACTGCTTGTTATTTATATATCTCTAGTTATCAACACTGATTACTTATATAAAGCATATGTGAAGTTTTGTAAGTGTTTGTGAAGTTAATTGAAAGTTCACTGTGCACACTTAAAAGCACACTTATGGACTGTTTGAAGGCAAACAGCCTTCTGGACTGTATACAACAGGTGTTGTTAATCTCAGCTGTAGCCCAACATCTTGAAACAAGGCTGAGCGTGTGTGTATGTGTCTCTGTGTGACTGGTCAGCTGTGAGAGTGTGTGGGGATCTCCAGGACTCTGTACTGGAGGGATTGGTGGGTTCGCAGAAGGGGAATCTCCCAGTTTGGCTCTAACACGCCCTCCTTCAGGACTGGGCTTCCCACCTGTGAGTCAGTGATTGTCATCCAGACATTCACTCCTTACAACTTCTTGTAAGCACACACTGGCACACACACTCACTCACTTGGACCGTGTTCCTCTAAACCAGAGACAGAAGCAGGGCATTTGCGGTATGGCAGCTTCTAAGCCCTGGATGCTTGTTTTCGGCGAGGCAGGGATCCGCATGCTTCAATGTAGGCTGAAGGCTCTCCGGAGGTTGTTTCAGAGACCGCCTGAAAGATTCCCCTGCAGAATGGTGAGTACTGTACTCTGGACAGTGATCGGGTTGAAAGCTGACGTGTACCTCCAAAAGGCATGTATTAGACACTCACTTACAGGTTATTATGGAAAAAATAGGCCTACTTTATTATTATATATTAAATGATATATTGGTACTTTTAAAATTATTAGTTTTGGGGTGTTTTTCCCCTTAGGCATCTTGTAAAACTTTCATCTTTCAAAAAATAAGAAAAAAATAAGTAAATATGATCATTTAAGATTCAATATCCAATATGTATATTAGTATCTTCTTTCATTTTTTTTTTTTTTTTTTTTTTGATGAAAGCCGAGAGCTTTCTAGCCCTGCATAGACAGCAATATAATTACCACATTAAAGGGCCAGAAAAGAAGTAAGGACATCAATAAAATAAAATGTAAAAACGCTGAATAAAGTCATTATTTTTGTTTTCTTTGCACACAAAAATATTCTCGTACCTTAATAAAATTACGGTGGAACCACTTGTGTCTCATCGACAATTTTAGCGATGTCCTTATACCTCTCTGGGCCTTGACCGTGTCAGTTCCCTTGCTGTATATGGAGGGTCAGAAAGCTCTCGGATTTCATCAAAAATATTGTAATTGAATGAACAAAGGTTTTACGGGTTTGGAACGACATGAGGGTGAGTAATTAATGACAATTTTCATTTTTGGGTGAACTATCCCTTTAACCAAACCACTGTCGACAGAGCACGCTCTTGAAGGGTTGCCATGTCCACTTGTCTTGACTCATAAAGTGATTTCTTTTCTAACAAGATTTGGCAACACTGATGATTTAAGACGTACCTTGTTCCCTGTGATTTCTTGCAGCGTGCACACAAAGAAGAGACACTACTCTGATATGTTTAAATACATTGTTTATAACAAGTTGTTCAGTTCGTTTCCTGATACAGCATATCATTTTTGTAAATGCGGTTGCCACTACCTGAATTTTATAGCAGTTAATTCCATTATAGAATGTGGTTGTCAGTTCTGTGAATTACTGAACTGTGAGTGTTAAGCACTAAAAGGTGAATTGATAAATAAATTTAGGTGCAGTGTGTACTGTGTACTGCAGATGTGATTTTCTTTAGGTCAATAAGATGTGCCTTTGTTTGTACGTGTGGAACAGGTGCTCTTTAAGTCAGTGATTACATGGTGCATGCACATCCTGTATTGTCACCATCTGTACTCTGAATCACAGTCTCTAACATACCACCACAAGCACACAACACGTCCACCACAATCCACACACACACTGGACAACAGCTCTCCATCAGACAGGAATCATTCACAAACTGCACAAAAAACACACTCTCAAGCATCCTGGAATCAGGCCTAAAGTCTTTATTGTACACCTTTGATCTTTGTTGTACATCTGGCTCTGATTTGTAGATGAAGTTTGTAAGATGCAACTTAAATACCTCATCTTGTATTCCTATCAACTTCTAAGTGGACCCTAAAGCGTCAGCGACTCATTCTCATTCTGAAGTATCAGTTTCCATTCTTGGCGACATTGAGATGAGGTGTGAATTATGCTCAGCGAGAGCTGAGGAAAGAGGCGGGGAAGTGCTGCTGGTTGGATGCTAGTATGTGTTTAACATGATGCAGGTGAACGGCGGATTCATCATGCCTCCCTCCCTTTGCGTTTCTTTTCCTCCTTCGATTGGTTAAATGATTTTCTCTTTCGTAAATCAGGAAAACAGAGCTTGCATTGCAGCTTTATAGACTTCTGGATATTTCCAAAGAAGATTCCAAGTTCTTGCAGACCCTTTACCATGCTTTTCAGCAAGAACTTAACAAGCCAAGGCATCTGAAGTGGAGTGCAGTTGGCTTTCTTCTTTATCTCAACAGACCCTGTTTCTAGGAAATACTTAGCTTGGATGCTAGAGACAAACTCTCTAGACTGGACTAGACAAAGACGGCTGCACCGTCATACCATAGACTTGCCCGCGGGGCTTCAGGAAGTGACAGAAATGTTTGAAACGCTGTCAGGGCTGGACGGAGATCCAGCACCTCATGGCAGGATGCTGGCTGCTCTGAGGGAGCCCAGGCTGACACGATGCCAGACTGATTTGGGCTGGAACAGGATGGAGGATTCGCTGGCCTTACTTCCACATCGCTCTCCATGGGACTCTGAGGTATTTATGGTTCCATCGGCTTTAGAGATAACACTGGAGACGGGAAGAAGAGGGAATTTGGGGATTTTCACGGAGGTGGACTTTACACAAGTCTTGTGAGCTTTACACAGGGGATTGTAGAAAATCTCTGGGTGTGTTCAGAATGGAATACAAACATGCTGCACAGTGTTTACCGCCTTTTTTCCAGAATAATATTGAGAACAGAATGCAGTAAGCAACGATAAATGTTAATTTTGTCCTGACTTTTGGCTGTTCAGTCAAATGAGTCACTATGTAGATGAGGATTTGATATTGATTATGATTCATTTGTCACTCTCCAGATTGAAGGTTGGGTGCATTGCATTGAGGGGTAAAACAAAACACACAGTGTGCTTGTACAGAGTCTATACTTCATATTTTGGCAAATGTAGTAGGTTTTTCAGGTATTTTATGACAAAAATGTGCATATTATGGAAAGTATACAGACAGCATTATTCCCTTCTGAACATAACCTAATTTTTAAATGGAAAGAGAATTTTTAATTAATAATAATTATTTTGAATAACCACTAATATTTTCCAGATACAGTACAGTGATAATGTAACTACAACTACATTGTCTTTATAATATCACATCTTATAATATCCTTATTTTAGGAGAGAAGTTCATCATATTGCACATATTTGGTGGTCCTTTGCGATAAATAATAGATTATGCAAAAAAATTATAATTAATTTTTATTTCCATTTGAATCATTTTAGTAAAACTTAAGCTTATTTATTAATTAGTTTGTCTTTTTTTTTAGATTATTTTAGATTTGCTAATATCTATATATTTTATTTCAACTATATTTCAAATTTTTTTATTGATTTTGTTTCAGTTAACAATAACAACTTCAATTCTAAGCTGTCTGACTTCAAGCGTTTGCCTGGTGGACAATCAAATGGATAAGAAAATATAGACTTTGAAGGAGGGATCTGGGTGATATCATTTTTTAAGCTCTTCCATTTATCCCCTTCCTCTCATTGACTTGGATGTGTGTCATTAATTTCATTGCTCGAGTGCCCACTACTAGCGGAAGCCTTGCAATTTTCTGAATTGGTGATCACTTGGAATCTGCTATGAAGCATATTTATTATTTACATTTTTCCTCTTACTAATTTGTTTGATGTAGCATGATATACTGTATGTATATGGCTATGCTTTGGCTGTTTTAAATATTTAAAAAATAATAAATATATCATAGAGTTGTTTGAGGTGGGGATAATTTTAAACACAATCTGTGGTCATGTCACAACCTTGTTGCATTGTGGTCTATGGAGCTGCTTGACATATGAAGTAGACTTGCTTCCTTGGTCAGAATCGAGGGGTCAAGGGTCTGTCCACATAATCTTCCCTTATGCACTTCACAAAGTGGAACGTACTTTAAAATGCCAGCGGGGATTCACCCGAAGGGAAGTGCTAAGGGAGGTTTGTGAGTGTGTGTGTGTCTATAAGCAAAGTGAGGTGCAGCCAGTGTCCAGTTGCATTAACATAGCCACTATCAAAGCTGGGTAAATTACTTACAAATTGTAGTCCGTTACTGAATCCAAATTACGTGACAAAAATTGTAGTTAGTAAAATTTCAGGTTACTTCAAGTAAATATATTTGTGACCTTGGCTTGGACCACAAAATACAACAAGATACAACTATTTGAAAATCTTGAATCTGAGGGTGCAAAAAAATCTAAATATTGAGAAAATTCCCTTTAAAGTTATCCAAATGAAGTCCTTGCATATTACTAATCAAAAATTAAGTTTTGATATATTTATAGTAGAAAATGTACAAAATATATTCATAAAACATGATCTTTACTTAATATCCTAATGATTATTTGCATTAAAGAAAAATCTATAATTTTGACCCATACAATGTATTGTTGGCTATTGCTACAAATATACCCGTGCTACTTATGACTGCTTTTGTGCTCCAGGGTCACATATTAGGTCAAAGATGTTCAGATGACAAAAAAGTCCACATTACATGCAAATAAGAAATTATATGAATTTGTGCATTCTTTGTGTGAATGTCCACAAAACTGGAAGACTTTATGAATATAAGCAGTATAGGCTATTTTAGAAAGGAACATTTAATAGATAAAAAAGAGGAATTGGGAAGAATCACATTATGAATAATTTATTTACATTGTGTGAATATGTAATTATGTAATCAATAAAAAAAGTAACTGTAGTCTGATTGCAAGTATTTTCAAATGTAATTTAATCTAATTACAAGTGCTTACATTTTGAAATCTGGTTATGTAATCCAGATTAAATGTAATCAGTTACTACCCAGCTCTGGCCACTACACTGTAAAAAAAAAAAAGAAAAGAAGTTGGGCAAACTTAAAAGTTTAAGGCAACCAGCTTCAGCAGATTTTTGAGTTTTCTCAACTTCTGGTTTTAAGTTTATACAATAAAAAGTTTTAAAAATTTCCTAAAAAATAAATTGAGAAAAATCTAAAATCTGCTGAAGCTGGTTGCCTTAAACTTTTAAGTTTTACAGTGCATATGTAAGACTATGTCTAAAGAACTAGTTGGACCAACTAGCAGTTAGTCAAATTAGGTCTTTTTATGTTACTGACTTTAAAAAGTTATGACCAGTCTTGAACAAAAAAAAAAGAGGGGGGGGGGGGGCAAATATTAAGACTATAGCTAAAGCGGTTTATGCAGCTGAATTTTGTATCATTTCAGTTTAATTTTGTCACAGCAACTTCTCTTTCTTAATGCATCATGGTGGAGGTTTTGTTATTGTTTGGGTCTCAGTAGATTGAGCAATGGAGGACCGTCTGTGCCCATAAACTTTCATCAGTTGCATGAGAGACACTTTGCTGGTACGCCAACGTACGATGACATCATCTCACCGTGTGGAGATGGAAAGCTGATGGATTAGAGGGGGAGACAAAGAGAAATGGATGGAAAGAGAGAGAGAGAGAGTGGGAGGAAGAGAGTGAGGAAAGAAGAGCTTGAACGTTGTGTCTTTAGTCACCCTTCTCCACGCCCACCACTACTGTGATGGAGCAGGAGGATTGGGGGCGGTGTCATGGCAACCGTGTGGGAAGCTGTCCGTCACATGAGCTTTCTACCGAGTTTGATCCTGCTCGCTCTGTGCATCAGAAGCCCAGGCAGCAGCAGGCGCACGCTGCAGGGGGATTGCCGGGGCTCAACCCCTCCTTCCTCAGGCATGGAGCAGGGTGACGAGCCCCAGGTCGGGCCCGAGAACACGTGGAACACAACGTCACACTGCTGTGATGTGCGTGGCGTGGGTGAGAGTGATGCGTTTGCGACCGCATATTCAAGCCGTGTGTTCATTTAATGCTGCATGTTCAGGTTTATTATTGAGTTGAGGTGAATTAAGTAAAAGAGCTTTCTCTCTGGCTGGTGATCTTTTTTCTGGTTTACTTGAATTTCTTTGTACCATCTGTCAAAGTTTTTGTGTTTCTCGCTGATGTAATTCTCTCTCTGGCTTGTTGTCATCTTCTCTCCAGGAAGAAGTGTCTGTTAAAGAGATCAGCATCACACATCATGTTAAAGAGGGCTCCGAGAAGGCTGACCCGCAACAGTTTGAGCTCCGGAAGGTGCTTGGACAGGGCTCCTTCGGAAAGGTACGTCACATTAATTTAGGGCTGTGAAGTATGATTTTATATACTGTATACATGATGGGACAAATATATAAACAGGTACATTTTCTGTTATACTGTTTATACCAAGGGTCTTCAACCTTATTAGTCCAAGGTAGGGTTGGGTGATATGGCAAAAAAAAAAATTATCACAACATTTTTTTCATATCAGTCGATATCGATAATTATCATTATAAATGTCAAATCTTTATTTCTTTCAAGTTTAAAGCCAGAGTTTTGCTCCAAAGTAAAAGTTGTAGAAACCAGACCATTAATTTTCCTTAACAAAATAAATATCTAAATAGATGAGTGATATTCAAATCAAGAAACAGGTTTGGGTTGCCTGAAAATATTAATAATAATAATAACAACACTTTTTTGTCTCTTAGAAATGCACATTTGATAGTAGCTTGAGTTAGAATGCAGAGGTAAATTTTTGTTCATTATCAAAATCAGTAGTATCTGTAAAAATTGTAGCAACCTCAGTTTTATTTGGTTAAATTTATTCTGACCAAGTTTTTTTTTTTTTTTTTTTTTAAGCATTGGTCTCCTTTAGTAGCATACATTTAAATCATGATAACCACAGTTAAATGTATGTATAGATTTAAAAAGCCTTCTGACTGTCTTGTTGCAGTGTTCTCTTGTTTGGCTTTAAATTAGTTTAAATCATAGAGACGTGTGTGTTCATCGCTGAATTCAAACGTTTCACACTGGATCTCACAGCGCTGTTTAGTGCTCACGTGACCGAGTAAACGCATCAGCTTTAGTGAGCTCGCGCCGCGCGGCAATTAGAACTGTGATCCAAACGGATAAATGGTCAATGTGGCGCAATTCAAATGAGTCACGCTGTTTCACATAAACATTATATTGAACTCTTCATATCGTTTTATCGAGTAAAATAACATCGCGATAATTATCGTTATTGAATTATCGCCCAGCCCTAGTCCAAGGATTCCATAGGTCCATGGAGAGACAGAGCAGGGACTACTGTTGTTATTGTAAACTAATAAAAATTTTAATATTTGATGGAAAACTTTGTTTAATAAACTTAGCAACTAACTGAAATAAATATTTTTAAGATGGAATACTAAAATATTAAAATACTGATGAATGAAAATGAAAAAAGTACATAAAATTATAAATTATGGTGCTGTATTTTAAGACTGAACTAAATGTAAATAAATGTAATCAATATTATATTTTAGTTTAATGCTTACTTTTAATTTTTTCACAACAATTTTTTTAACTTTACAATAAGGTTTAATTTGTTAACTGCATTAGTTAGCATGAACTAACAATGAACAACACTACAACATTTATTAATCTTAGTTCATTTTAATTTCAATGTTTACTAATACATTTTTAAGATTGTATCTAAAAGTTGAAAAAGTTGTAACATTAATGAACTCTGAATTAACATGACATTTTTTTACTTAATTAACTACATTAATAAAATAAAAAAGGTTAATAAAATTATTAACCAGGTTAATAAATGTTGTAAAACTGTGGAAAGAAATAAACCTTTTTTGTGTGTTCATCAACTGTTTAGCAAGTTTGCTAAAAAATTAGCAAACAAGGTGCAATCTGTTTAATTTTTAGTGATTAAAGTAATTAAGTAATTAAGCTATTACATAATCAAATGATGCGTATAATGTGATATTTAAAATATTTAGGTAAAAGACTGTTTTGTGTACATATTGTTACTGTGATTTGGAATTACTCATACAGTGATATAAGATTTTGGTCATACCGCCCACCTATACGAATATATTTTTAGTGTGTGTGTGTGTTTGCATTTTGCTTTGAGAGGCTATCAGCACAGATGAAAGCATGAGCCATGCACAGATGAAAAACAGTCATTCATACTTTAATGACAATCTCAGGAGCTAGTCTTGGTCATTATAGTTACAGTATCACGACACAGAACTAATTATATTTTCTAGAAGAACTGATGAGTAAAATAGATCCTGTTTTAAAGTGTTTTTAATGTTGCTTTGATGAAGCCTTGATTTTGTTTGTGTTGCAGGTGTTTTTGGTGAAGAAGACAACAGGCCCGGATGCAGGACAGCTGTACGCAATGAAAGTGCTGAAAAAAGCCACCCTAAAAGGTATTAAGTAAGCCAATATTGGGTTTTCAGTGGCCAGTGCTGAGATATAAAACAATGGCCAACATTACAGTTATGTGCATGTACATACATGCATACATATTTATTTATTTATTTATTTACATTTTTCATTCATTTTTAAATTATTTATTTAAACATATAAGGTATGCATGTATTTAAATAATTTAAACAATTAATGAAAAATGCATATAAAATATAATAAATGTATTTTTTTAAATAATATATAACACATGAGATGTACACATTGCTAAAAATGAAATTACCATTTATATATTTTATCAAACTGCACTGCAATTGTTTATCATCCATTGACAAGTCTGCTGGTACAATTTGAAATTGACACAAAGGGCAAATTCTTTTCAAAACCCTTTAACTTCTGTAACTATTATTGAACCCTGCCGATGTTTATTGAATAGTCAAATATTGACGTGGGTCATGTTTAATCTAGGAATTATATGAAGTATGATTTGGCAAATTTGACTCCTTGAAACAAATTCAGTAAAACAGGAAGAAGGTTTGATGTTTGGCCTTAGTCCTATAGCTGAAAGTTCAAATTAATTGTTTTTGTCCTCTAGGAAGTCTTGCAGGTTTGCAAGCCAAGATATTAAAGGCAGTTTCAGAAGTCTCATTAACACGTGGGACTCCAGATTGCATTTACTTTTTCCACAGTAACCTGTTTAAATTCTGTTTATTCCAGTGTTTTGGTTGGTTAATTCCCAGCTGTAGCGGTTTAAGAATGTAAATTGATGTTTGTGGAAGGGTACAACTATGAAAAACAGCCCTTCCAGATGAAAAACACATCTACATCCACAGGAGTAAAATGACTCTCCTCCCCCTACAGCTCTTAGCTTCTCTTGTCTCTTGCACTGCATACTTTATTTAATTAGTCATCCGGTGCCATCTGTGTAATTCTGCTGTGCCAGATTTCTGGGCCGGGGGGGGACATTGTTAGAGGAGAGAGAAGCGTTGTTAGTGAACTCAATGGAAGTAAACAGAAGTGGTGTTATTTATGCGTGTGTTTTTAGTACGGGATCGGGTCAGGACTAAGATGGAGCGGGACATCCTGGTGGAGGTTAATCATCCCTTTATTGTTAAGCTACACTATGGTAAGTGCTGGTCATCAGCCAATCAGAATAAAGAACTGCTCTCGTTCTAATGCTCTGTTAACCAATGAAGCAATTCTTTCTTTCTCACACTCTTCTTGTGTACTTCTTGCAGCATTCCAGACTGAAGGAAAGCTTTATCTGATTCTGGACTTTTTAAGAGGAGGGGATCTCTTTACTCGACTGTCAAAAGAGGTAAATAGTGAATAGTTACCTCAAGCATTACATTTACATTTAAACATTTAGCAGATGCTTTTATCCAGAGCATAGTCTCATGTAGCCACCAACTTGAAGTCTCTTAGAGACTGCAGCTTAGAGAGGACGAGACTGTCTGATTGACATGTAAAGCATGTGCTCTCTTTCCTCAGGTGATGTTCACAGAGGAGGATGTGAAGTTTTATCTGGCTGAACTGGCTTTAGCTCTGGACCATCTGCATGGACTAGGCATCATCTACAGAGATCTGAAACCAGAAAAGTACTGAATGTTCTCAAATAAATCCAATTTAGACTAGAATTTAAAAGGATAGTTCACCCAAATCAATGAAAATTGTCATTATTTACAATATTTATTATTTCATTCCAAACTTATTTATTTTAAAACAAAAAAACCCCATCAAATTCCAAAAAGTGGAAATATGGAAATTTAACAAAAATTAAGTGATTATGTATTCATTGTTTAGACTTTTATTGTGCTTTTAAAAAAGAAAAAAAAGAAGGAAAAAAAAAACAAAGTATGGAAAGAAAATTTGGGGAAATTGTTTTTATTCATATTTTTTAATACTTTTATTTAGCAAAGATGCATGAAATTAATCAACAGTGACAGTATAGACAGTAATAATGTTACAGAAAATTATTTGTTAATAATTAAGAAATAAATTCTGTTTTTCTGAACGTTCCATTCAGGAAAGACACAGGAAAAATCACCACAGCTGAACTCAACATTGATAATAATACGAAATGTTTATTGAGCAACAAATCGGCATATCAGAATGATTTCTGAAGAATCATGTGACACTGAAGCGCAATGATAATGAAAATTCAGCTTTGCCATCATAGGAATAAATTACGACTTATATATATATTTAAAATAAAAAGCAGTTTAAATTGTAATAAAATTTCCCAATATTACTGTTGTACTGTATTTTTAATTCAAATAAATGCTGCATTGGTGAACATAAGAGAATCTTTTTCATTTTTTTTTTTATTTAAAAAATCATACTTTTAAAATCTTAAAAATCTTTTGATAAATAGTGTATATGTTTCCTTTCCATGTTTCCATTTGTTGCTTTTTTATCACTAAAACACTCACTCGTTCTCTTTTTTTTTTATCCTACCTCACTGCTGTCTGTAAGGTCCTCCATAAATCACATTTAAGTCTGGATAGAATAGGGTTATAAAAATAATGGCTGTAGTCTTGTAGGCGTGACATATAGAGATATGTCCTCATGGCTCAGGGTGGGAATGGCAGTAGAAAATAAGGGGACCCTTTGTGTAAGTGTGTTCATGCTCTATTAAATGACTTTTTAATGCTGTGAATCTGTGTAATTTCAGCATTCTCCTGGATGAGGAAGGCCACATAAAACTGACAGGTAGGTAATTTCAGATTGCTGGAATGGCTGCATCAGCATGGTGCCACCTTGAGCGTTTAGGGCTTTGTGTTGATACCGTTTGACTGCAGCCTCATGGGAGGAACGATTTAACCTTCCTTCTGTGGAGGTTTATGACCATCTAAACCACATTCATGCTATATGACAAAGTGAACTGCACAGAGCTAATGTGTGGAAAATGAGGTTTTGTGCAATGATTGTTGCCCCCTTTTTGAAGTATTATTTATTATTATTTTTAGCTGTTATAGTTTTTATTTTAATCTTTTATTTTTGTTGTACTTTTGTCTTTTTTTTTTAAATACTTTTCTAAATTTATTTATTTCTAATTAGCTTTTTTATTTATTATAAATTTTTTATTTCAGTTTTACTTTTAGTACTCTTAGTTCTTCAACTTCAACTTAAACGTTAGTTGCCAAGGCAGTATTTCTCATTTTTGTTTCATTTAAATGAATACAAATAGAATCTTTTAAACGTATTTTATTTCAGCATTATTTCAGTTAACAAAAACAATTTTGTTTAATTTTAATTGCAGTTTTAGTTCAGAGTAACAACACTAATGTTGCCATACTGAAAATGTGTTTGCGTGTGTCTTCAGATTTTGGACTCAGTAAGGAGTCGATCGATCATGAAAATAAAGCATACTCTTTCTGCGGGACAGTAGAGTATATGGCTCCGGAGGTGGTGAACAGAAGAGGACACACTTATAGCGCTGACTGGTGGTCTTACGGTGTACTCATGGTGAGGAAGCACCACTTCCTGTTTCTATTGTTGTTTATTAAGCATTTTGTATGTATTCCCATTAAAGGTGATCTCAATCATTTGTTTTCTCATTAAAGTTTTATTTTATTTAACCTACTGTGTAAATTTTATTTTACTTTGTTATTCATTTTGTATCTAAACTGGGCCGGAACAGTCTGAAATAGTGTTCCAGCCCATTCAACATCAGGCTGTTAAACATAAACAAAAAATTACAAGGTGCACATTTATTCATATAAAATCACTCTTCAGAGAAAAAACTTGTTTTGTTTTCCATCCTCAGTTTGAAATGCTGACTGGAACGCTGCCTTTCCAAGGCAAGGACCGCAAGGAAACCATGACTATGATTCTAAAGTGAGTGCGACGGCCTCATCCTTCCGCTGTCCTGGCAGAGACTCCACTCACACTATACTCTAAACACAGCCATCCACTCTGAGTGGGAAGAGCCAGCGGAATTGGTCGGCGTAACATCTGGATACTAAGTGCTGTAGAGATGAGGATAAGCCCTTGGTTTAGCTGACAGTGCTGTTTAGCTTAAAGACTAAGCACTTAACCATCAGTAAACACGCAACCACACAAAACACACGTCACATCATAATGCAAAGAGTGAACAACGCTCCGGCATGACACTAGCACTGCTGTGGTGGATAATTATAATCAAAGGTCTGCGTACAGTTTTACAGCTTTGATAAACTGTGGTAATGTGGTTTTAGTGGAATGACTGCAGACATTTAGAGAAGGCAAGATGAGAGTTTGTCAATTACAGTGTTCATCTGAGGCTTCTGCAGAGGACTGATAAGAACAGACAATTGCCACTGATGTGAATACACAAAGTATTAGCTGTGGAAGTGACATCAGTGCAGATGTTGCCGTTCTATGTTATCGGACCTCTAGGCTTGTGTAGACCGCTTTTGGACCATAATTTGACTTCATCATCACAAGATCTGATACACATTACAGCTCATGCTGGTAAAAAAAAACCGTTCACTTAGAGAGGAAGTGATTTTCTGGCTGACATGACATGTTTGACATGTGAGGCTGAAAAATTATATAGAAAAGACGCTCAATTGGATAACAGAAAATTAGAATTACAACGTTCTTCAATCTGATTGGTCAACGACCGGCATTTATAATTGTGTAGCTTAATAATAAAGGGATGCTCTTTCATTTGCTGACTATCTGAACTCTTGACTCTTGATATGTTTTTTTTTTTTTGTAGGGCGAAGCTTGGAATGCCTCAGTTTCTGAGTTCAGAAGCTCAGAGTCTCCTCAGGAGTCTTTTCAAAAGAAACCCTTCCAATAGATTTGGTGAGCCCATTCACATATACTGGCTTTTAAAAGTGTGGAGTCTTTATTCTATTCTGTTTCTATTTCCATTTCTATTTCTATTCTATTCTGCAAGGATGCACTGAATTAACCAAAGGTGACAACAAAGACATTTCTAATGTTACAAAAAATATATATTTCAAATAAATGCTGTTCTTTAAAGAATCCTGAAAAAATACATTGTTTTCCACAAAAAATGTACAACACAACTCTTTCATTATTGTTAATAATAATGTAAATAATGTTTCTTGAGCACCAAATCATCATATTAGAATGATTTCTGAAGGATCATGTGATTTTTGTTATTTAAATTTTTTCCCATCACAGGAAAAAACTACATTTTAAAATATATTAAAATAGAAAGCAGTTGTGTCAAATTATATTAGTATTTAATTAATCAAACATATTTAAATATATTTATTTTATTGTGTGAACTGTATTTTTTTATTTAAAAAAAATGCAACTGGTGAGCATAAGCGACTTCTTAAATCTTAAAAAAAAAAAAAAAATCTGACCTCAACCTTTTAAATAGCAGTGTATTAGACTGACTGGATGGTCATTTCTGCAGAGTTATGCATATTTGATTTTAACTTGACTGTGGTCATCTGCAGGTGCTGGTCCAGATGGAGTTGAAGAAATAAAGAGACACCCATTTTATGCTACCATTGACTGGAATGTGAGTCTTTACAATTTTACAGGAATGACACTCTGTTAATGTAAGGTGTTTTTCTAAATGTTTTATCGTGTCTTGTTTGTCTAAGAAATTATTTAGAAGAGAGATTCACCCACCCTTCAAACCAGCCTCTGGCAGACCAGATGACACATTCTACTTTGACCCAGAATTTACAGCAAAAACTCCCAAAGGTACATCAGCTTATAACGGACTATGTCTGACCCTAGATCAGGTAGACGGTGTTTGCCATCCGTCTTTAATCCCCTCTCAGACAAATACACGAAAACCTATTTAATTAAATGCCTTTTGAAATCTGTCGGATATGTGTATTTAATGACTAGACCAAAACCGCTGTGTGTTTTCTGGTAGACTCTCCAGGTGTACCCCCTAGTGCCAATGCCAATCAACTCTTCAGAGGTTTCAGTTTTGTGGCCATCAGCACGGAAGAAGAGTCTCAACCCTTGCAGAGCAACAGTGTGAGCTCTATAGTTCAGGTATACATGCAGTTAAGCGTCTTTCCACGTAGTAAATGCTGTAATGACTGTTTTTAACATCTAGCTATGAGTCAGATTTTATGTCAGCATTACATCTGGTTGTTTTCACTCTGTAGCAGCTCCACAGAAACGTGTCTCTGTTCAATGACGCATATGAGGTAAAGGAGGATATCGGAGTTGGCTCATATTCCATCTGCAGACGCTGCATACAGAAAAGCACAGGCATGGAGTATGCAGTGAAGGTGAGAAGCGAGTCATATTAAACCAACACACTGACTGGTTGCATTCATTGAGGCAGTAAGTCACCATCCAGAACACTTTAGCAAATTAATAGCAAAAAAAAGCATTTAAAACTAAATGTTATTTATATGTGCAAGTCATTATTGGATATTTAACTGTGCCTGTTCATTTCCCATTTAGTTTATATTTAGATTAAAAATAAAACACTAAAAACTAAAATCAATCATTTTAATTGTAAATTTAGGCCTCATAACATAAATGTAGCGAAAAGGAATGATCATTAATAATAATATAATAATAATAACAATTATTAAACACAAAAAAATGTACTTATTAAATATAATTTATAATTTACTTATTAAATTATACTTTAAATGAGCGTTAAATGTTATTTTTAAATTTTTATAGTGAAATTTTATGTTGACATTTTTCAAAAAACACTACTAATTTATTAACTTTGTTAAATTGTAATATTTAACATATAACAAAATTAATATCCTTTTTTTAGTGGACACTATAATGCAGAAATTCACTTGCAGCAATTAAAACATTTTGTTTTAGGCTTTATTGTTTTATTTTCAATTTATTATTGTTTAAATTCTAGACCTCTAGACAGCATTTATTTATTTTTTTTGTATTTTTTGCCTTCTTTGGACAGAATTTAATACTGCCTTTTTATACAATGACTTTCTTGGACATTGTAATATATCTCTCTATATTTTTCTTGTTTAGATAATCAATAAAGCTAAACGGGATCCAACGGAGGAGGTGGAAATTCTGTTACGCTATGGACAGCATCCAAATATAATCACCTTGAAAGACGTGAGTGTTTAGAAACAAGGATGTAGTCTTTTTATTTTCATCCATAAGGATTAAAGACAGTAGTCTGTGGCGGCAGACTCTGAGCTTTGTCTCAGTGGCTAAACACAATTATATTAAGGTAATGTCTTGTTCTTTTCAAAGAGCATTTATGTGTTTACCTAAAACCAATTCTGCTCTGATATTTCCGGAATGAGAGAGTGGTGTAATGAGTTTCTGCTCTTATAGGCTTTCCTGCAAATTACTCCGAGCAGGTTATCCATCATTCATATTCATTTAGCAGTGTATTAGTATTATTGTTTCCAGTGTTTCCTTACATTATAAATGCGTCTTCTAGTGTTCCTTAAACACGGCATTGATTGCCTTCAAACACAAAATAAATTTTGCTGCAGATGTAAACATCCTAATCATAGTGTTATGTATTGCAGAATTGGTTTCTATAGCATTTTATGAAAAGTGATGTTAGTAATAAAATAGAAGAGATGTTGAATTTAAACTGATTATCAATGATCAACTAATTTAACTGGGTATGCAGGTGTACGATGATGGCCGCTCAGTGTATCTGGTGACAGAATTGCTAAAGGGAGGGGAACTGCTGGATAAGATCCTCAGACAGAAGTTCTTCTCGGAGCGGGAGGCCAGCGCTGTACTGTACACCATCACAAAGACTGTGGAGTACCTGCACACTCAAGGGGTATGTGACCTCTAGAGCTCAAACTATAGTAAAGAACAAAGTAAAATGTGTCCAATACATCAGTGTTTAGGGAGACAATAGCTGAGGGAATGAAATTTAAAGCCCAGCTGAAGTACATTAAGATTGTGATCTTGGGAAACAGATGAGGCTTTGTGAGACTGCCGCACCCCTGGTCTTACCACATACTGGTTTATAATGGCTCTGATGCAGATAAACTCAACATTAGAAGCCAAGAGGGTCTAATTCAGACCGCAGTGGATGAAAAAGCCTGTAGTATACACTGCCATTCAAGAGTCTCATATGTTCATCAAGGCTGCATTTATTTGATGAAAAATACAGTAAAACCGTAATATTGTGAAATATTATCACAATGCTTTCTATTTGAATCTATTTTAAAATGTAATTTATTCCTGTGATGCAAAGCTGAATTTTCAGCATCCATTCTTCAGTGTCACATGATCCTTCAGAAATCATTTTAATATGCTGATTTGACGCTCAAGAAACATTTCTTATTATTAATAATGTTGAAAACAGTTGCGCTGTTTAAAATTTTTTTTTGGAAACTGGGATAATTTTTTTCAAGTTTATGAACAGCATTTATTCTAAATAGAAATCTTTTGTCAAGTCAAGTCTGCTTTATTGTCAATTCTTCCACATGTATGGCACGTTCAAATACAGATAAATACAGTTTAAACATATGTACATACAACTATACAGATATACAAATGAGGACATTGTAGAAAAATAAAGAAATAGATAGATAAAGTGGCATAAGGCACATGGCAGATATAGTGCAACCCAGTTAAATAAAACAAAACTGCAGATACAGTGGTGTGAAAAAGTGTTGGCCCCCTTCCTGATTTTTTTTTTTTTTTTTTTTTTTTGCATGTTTGTCACACTTTAATGTTTCAGATCATCAAACAAATTTAAATATTAATCAAATATAACACAAGTAAACACAACATGCTGTTTTTAAATGAAGGGTTTTGTTTATGAAGGGAAAACAAAATCCAAACCCACATCCCCCCTGTTAAATCATAACTGTGGTTTATCACACCTGAGTTCAGTTTCTCTAGCCACACCCAGGCCTGATTACTGCCACTCCTGTTCGTAATCAAGAAATCACTTAAATAGGACCTGCCTGACAAAGTGAAGTAGACCAAAAAATCCTCAAAAGCTACACATCATGTTGAGATCCAAAGAAATTCAGGAACAAATGAGAGAGTAAGTAATTGAGATCTATCAGTCTGGAAAAGGTTATAAAGCCATTTCCAAAGCTTTGGGATTCCAGCAAACCACAGTGAGAGCCATTATCCACAAATGGCGAAAACATGGAACAGTGGTGAACCTTCCCAGGAGTGGCCGGCCAACCAAAATTACCCCAAGAGTGCAGCGACGACTCATCCAAGAGGTCAGAAAAGACCCCACAACAACATCTAAAGAACTGCAGGCCTCACTTGCCTCAGTTAAGGTCAGTGTTCATGACTCCACCATAAGAAAGAGACTGGCCAAAATGGCCTGCATGGCAGAGTTCCAAGACGAAAACCGCTGCTGAGCAAAAAGAACAAAGGCTCATCTCAGTTTTGCCAGAAAACATCTTCATGATCCCCAAGACTTTTGGGAAAATACTCTGTGGACTGACGAGACAAAAGTTGAACTTTTTGGAAGGTGTGTGTCCCATTACATGTGGCGTAAAAGTAACACAGCATTTCAGAAAAAGGACATCATACCAACAGTAAAATATGGTGGTGGTAGTGTGATGGTCTGGGGCTGTTTTGCTGCTTCAGGACCTGGAAGACTTGCTGTGATAAATGGAACCATGAATTCAGCTGTCTACCAAAAAATCCTGAAGGACAATGTCCGGCCATCTGTTCGTGACCTCAAGCTGAAGCGAACTTGGGTTCTGCAGCAGGACAATGATCCAAAACACACCAGCAAATCCACCTCTGAATGGCTGAAGAAAAACTAAATGAAGACTTTGGAGTGGCCTAGTCAAAGTCCTGACCTGTATCCTATTGAGATGCTGTGGCATGACCTTAAAAAGGCGGTTCATGCTCGAAAACACTCCAATGTGGCTGAATTACAACAATTATGCCAAGATGAGTGGGCCAAAATTCCTCCACAGCGCTGTAACAGACTCATTGCAAGTTATCGCAAACGCTTGATTGCAGTTGTTGCTGCTAAGGGTGGCCCAACCAATTATTAGGTTTAGGGGGCAAGCACTTTTTCACACAGGGCCATGTGGGTTTGGATTTTGTTTTCCCTTCATAATAAAAAATTTCATTCAAAAACTGCATGTTGTGTTTACTTGTGTTATCTTTGATTAATATTTAAATTTGTTTGATGATCTGAAACATTAAAGTGTGACAAACAAGCAAAAAAATAAAAAATCAGGAAGGGGGCCAACACTTTTTCACACCACTGTATATGTATAGAGTGTGTGTGTATATATATATATATAGTGCAAGAGGAGCTTATCAGTCTGAGGACATTGTAGAAAAATAAAAAAAGAGATAAATAAAGTGGCATAAGGCACATGGCAGAATAGACAAATAGTGCAAACCAGTTAAATAAAAACCTTACAAAAAAAAAATTGTAACCTTATAAATGTCACTTTTGATCATTGTAATGTGTCCTTGCTGAATGAAAGTATTAATTTCTTTTTAAAAAAATCATACTGACTCCAAACTTTTGAACGGTAGTGTATATAACTGTATATAATAAAATTGAAATTATGTAAAAATGTATGATAACAGTAGTAATTTGATTTAGAAGTGAAATGATAATTTAAAATGTATTTAAAAATGTATTTATATGGTCCGTGAGCCACCTTGGTTCTAATGTAAGCTTCCTTTCCTCCTCATCAGGTGGTTCACAGGGATCTGAAGCCCAGTAACATCCTTTATGTTGATGAATCTGGGAATCCCGAGTCCATCCGGATCTGTGACTTCGGCTTTGCCAAGCAACTGAGAGCAGAAAACGGACTGCTGATGACGCCCTGTTACACTGCCAACTTTGTGGCCCCAGAGGTACATTTTGCATGTCAGAGGTGGCACAATATTTTGTAAAATAAAAAGTCAGTTTCTTAATCAAAAAAATAATTTTGGTCCCCAGGTGCTAAAGAAACAGGGTTATGATGCTGCTTGTGATATCTGGAGTTTAGGCGTCCTTCTGTACACAATGTTAACTGGGTAAGTAAGCAAACTTAGCACTATAGTTTTCAAAATGTGTTTGTATTCAACTGACACTGGGCTTTTTCTCAGATTTACTCCATTTGCTAATGGCCCAGAGGACACACCGGAGGAGATTCTAGCTCGAATTGGCAGTGGGAAGTTTTCTCTCACAGGTGGATACTGGAGCTCTGTATCACTTGAGGCAAAGGTACCCACTTTAGAAGAGCATCTAAATTACACTCTTCAAAAAACATCTCCTTAAGGGCCCACAAGACACAAAAAATCATTCAAAGACTTTGTCTTTAACAGGACTTGGTGTCTAAGATGTTGCATGTAGATCCCCATCAGAGACTAACAGCTGCACAGGTGTTGAAACATCCCTGGATCCTTCACAGAGACCAGCTCCCTAAATACCAGCTGAACAGACAGGATGCCCCCCATCTGGTTAAGGTTTGGTCCTGTCCACACATTATGCGTTAGAATAAAACTTAAATATATAAAACTATTCCCATAAATATTTAACTTTGCTTTTAGACTTATATTTCAAATGCTCCTAGAATACACAAGATTCCCAAATTCACTGATTTTTTTTAAATATCAAGGAATTATTAACAAATGTACTGTATTTTTATAGTACTAACAGTTTTTTTTTATATATATTATTAAAATTATATTTAAATCCTTAATATATATCATATGTGACCCTGGACCACGAAACCAGTCATAAGGGTCAATTTTTTTAAATTGAGATTTATACTTCTAGATAGATGGAGAGAGGAATGGATAGATAGATGGATGGATGGATAGATACCTTCCAGTAGATAAGGACTAATTATTATGAATGACTACAGTATAGTGAATGACTATAATTGTTTGTGTGAAATCTTTCCTCCTGTAGGGGGCGATGGCTGCTACATACTCTGCCTTGAATAGGAATGTTCCTCCCATGCTGGAGCCAGTGGGCTGTTCTATTCTCGCTCAACGCAGAGGAGTGAAAAAACTGACCTCCACTGCTTTATGAGCAAATACCGTCCACCTCAAACCCCCTGACCTCTAGCTTGGTTTGAGCACAGCCTGAACTCGGCTTGCTTGCTGCCCATCATGCATCAAGGCTTTAGAGCCAAGTGTAGATTCTGAGCACCCCTGGTGGACAATCAAAATCTTCCTTCACTGGTTACTAGAGGGCCAACAAAAACAGTTTGGCCTGTACAATCACACCTCTGCCTCTAAACGCAAACCAATGAAGAATCTGTAGACTATTCCTGAGGAGCAAATTACCTGAGTGTATGAATATGAACATACTGTATCTCAGTCATTATAAAAAGCTAAAATGTATTCAGGGAGGATGTGGATTTTAGAGGATGACAACAAATTCCTGCACCAAAGTGTGCGCACAGTTGCGAAAAGCTCCAGTTGTATGGGGATGTTGTATACGGGATACGTTCCTGTCTGGCTGACACTGAATATTCAAATTGTATCCTGTTCTGACCTATTATTTTACATCATTAACGCCACATTGCATATTTAAGTCTCACCAAACCTGGTGTATCCCAGCAAACCTTATTCTCTTTTGGACAGCGAGTCCAAATGTTTATATGACCGCTGCTGGCATTACCTTAGCGTTCTTTTTACAAAATGACAATGTGAATGAGGTCCAAAGCACAAAAATGCAGTGGAGGCCTACATGTAAACAGCACAGAATGTCAAATAGAGAACTCAGGTGAAACGCAATACATTATACAAAAAACTATAAGCTGGGACAGAAATGTATACGGCTGTATCGCCTCACCTAAAACCTGCTGGCCTGTTTATTTGTTTGGATGTAGGGAAGTACAGAAATGGTCAGAGATATATGTAGTGACTTTTTTAAGTGACTACTTAAGCCTTGACATATTTTTATAAATGTGCATGGGCAAGATGCTATATTAGCTAGTAGCTCTGTGGAAGTGGGCATGACTGAGGATGTTTTCCCCCTTTAATATTTTTTTTTAATTCTTCTTATAATTCCTTGCAGGGTTTTTTTCTGATTTTAAATATGTTGTACATTTTTCTTTTCATCTCAGTTGTATTTTTCCCGTGTTTGACTTGGAAGAGTGCTGGAAATGTTGCTGTCCATATAGCAAGCTGCTATCCTGTTCTTTCTTTTGTACATGTAGAAAATAAAGTTTGCCATTTTTACAAAAACACTTTATTATGACTGTAAATGTATTTTTTGCACTGTTGTCATGTTTATGGAAAGTGTTCATCACACAATACTCAGAACATGGGTGAGCCAAAGCGCAAAGACAAGCTTTTAATTATTTTGCATGTTAGATTCATATTTGGTAAACTCTGACCTAAATTTGCATAGCACATTTGATGATCTGAATGTCACTTTGACCTTTTGATTCAATGCAAAAAATTCTAATTGCATGGCTGGAAGTGTTGTAGGAAACAATGTGTTTTAACACTATATTTATTATTTATAATTCTGGTATTTAATAATTTTCCTTTAGAAAAAAAATTGTAAATATATACAGTGGGTACGGAAAGTATTCAGACCCCCTTAAATTTTTCACTTTGTTATATTGCAGCCATTTGCTAAAATCATTTAAGTTCATTTTTGTCCTCATTAATGTACACACAGCACCCCATATTGACAGAAAAACACAGAATTGTTGACATTTTTGCAGATTTATTAAAAAAGAAAAACTGAAATATCACATGGTCCTAAGTATTCAGACCCTTTGCTGTGACACTCATATATTTAACTCAGGTGCTGTCCATTTCTTCGGATCATCCTTGAGATGGTTCTACACCTTCATTTGAGTCCAGTTGTGTTTGATTATACTGACTGGACTTGATTAGGAAAGCCACACACCTGTCTATATAAGACCTTACAGCTCACAGTGCATGTCAGAGCAAATGAGAATCATGAGGTCAAAGGAACTGCCTGAAGAGCTCAGAGACAGAATTGTGGCAAGGCACAGATCTGGCCAAGGTTACAAAAAAAATTCTGCTGTACTTAAGGTTCCTAAGAGCACAGTGGCCTCCATAATCCTTAAATTGATGACGTTTGGGACGACCAAAACCCTTCTTAGAGCTGGCCGTCCGGCCAAACTGAGCTATCGGGGGAGAAGAGCCTTGGTGAGAGAGGTAAAGAAGAACCCAAAGATCACTGTGGGTGACCTCCAGAGATGCAGTCGGGAGATGGGAGAAAGTTGTAGAAAGTCAACCATCACTGCAGCCCTCCACCAGTCGGGGCTTTATGGCAGAGTGGCCTGACGGAGGCCTCTCCTCAGTGCAAGACACAAAAAAACACCTGAAGGACCACAAGATGGTGAGAAATAAGATTCTCTGGTCTGATGAGACCAAGATAGAACTTTTTGGCCTTAATTCTAAGCGGTATGTGTGGAGAAAACCAGGCACTGCTCATCACCTGTCCAATACAGTCCCAACAGTGAAGCATGGTGGTGGCAGCATCATGCTGTGGGGGTGTTTTTCAGCTGCAGGGACAGGACGACTGGTTGCAATCGAAGGAAAGATGAATGCGGCAAAGTACAGGGATATCCTGGACGAAAACCTTCTCCAGAGTGCTCAGGACCTCAGACTGGGCCGAAGGTTTACCCTCCAACAAGACAATGACCCTAAGCACACAGCTAAAACAACGAAGGAGTGGCTTCACAACAACTCTGTTCTGTTCTTGAATGGCCCAGCCAGAGCCCTGACTTAAACCCAATTGAGCATCTCTGGAGAGACCTAAAAATGGCTGTCCACCAACGTTTACCATCCAACCTGACAGAACTGGAGAGGATCTGCAAGGAGGAATGGCAGAGGATCCCCAAATCCAGGTGTGAAAAACTTATTGCATCTTTCCCAAAAAGACTCGTGGCTGTATTAGATCAAAAGGGTGCTTCTACTAAATACTGAGCAAAGGGTCTGAATACCATGTGATATTTCAGTTTTTCTTTTTTAATAAATCTCCAAAAATGTCAACAATTCTGTGTTTTTCTGTCAATATGGGGTGCTGTGTACATTAATGAGGGAAAAAAATGATAAATGATTTTAGCAAATGGCTGCAATATAACAGTGAAAAATGTAAGGGGGTCTGAATACTTTCTGTACCCACTGTATATACTACCATTTAAAATGTTGGTCTTTTATGCTCACCAAGGCTGTATTTATTTAGTAAATGGTAAAATACTAACATTATTACAATTCAAAAATTGTTTTAAAATGTATTCCTGTAATGGTAAAGCTGAATTTTCAGTCTTCAGTGTCGCATGATCCTCCAGAAATCATTCTAATATGCTGATTGAATGCTCTAGAAACATTTCTTATCATTGTCAGTGTTGAAAACCGTGGTGCTGCCTAATATTTTTGTGGAAATCATGACACATTTTCTAGATGAATAGAAAGTTTAAAAGAACAGCATTTATCAGAAATTGAAATTGTCTTTACTGTCACGTTCAGTCAATATAATGCATCCCATGCTTAAAAGTATTAATTTCTAATTTTTAAAAAGAGAGAAAAAAAAAAACTTTATAATGCCAAACCTTTAAACTAGTGTATTTATAACTATAAAACTGAGAAAATCTGACCATAAATGCATCTTCGCATCAAGAAAATTTGACCACACAACAACCAGTCTTAAAGTAATAATCGTGATATTTGGATAATTTTTTAAAGAAATGCATCTTACAATGTATTTGTCTTTGTGAATTTGCACGTAGAATGTCTAAACATGATTAGCAGCTAAACATTATTACTAACACCACAGAGACTAACATTTTCTACATAAGATAATCAAATGTACGTACAATATTTGTTACATATTCTGAAAAAATAAATATAGAAATCTGCCTACAAGATACATGACCATTTAAGCTAAAAATTGTAACTAAAATTGTAACTAAATTAGACCCTTCGGTTTAACCATAAACCTAATTAGTGAAATAAAAAATGCATGAGATTTTTCACCTTGGGTAAACAAAACTTTTTTTTTTAACTAAACTATAAAACTTCCATCTCATCTTCACTGAGCAGCTCCATCTCAGCCTCTTCCTGCCTCACAGTCACTGGATCCATTCCTTCCTCAGAGCTATTCACACTGACAAGACTTTTTTCAGTATCGTTTGGCTGGTTCTCAACAGACTCATCAGGCTGCTGCTCTGGAAGGCTCTTCTGCTCATGGGTGACCATGTGTGCTGTGTAGCCTCGCTGTGAGAAGTAAATTTTGCAGATGTCGCAGTAGAATGGGGTCATCACGTTGTGTTTGTCCATGTGTTTGACGTAGCCGTTGACTCTTAGGAAACCCTTATCGCAGGTCTTACACAAGAGTTTCTCTCCAGCATGAGATGATTTGAGATGCTGAATGAGGGAACCTCTGAACTGAAAGCTCTTTTCACAGATGGGGCAGATGCATGTGAGTTTGGATGAGTGATGTTTCATGTGAGCAACGAGAGCAACTTTGTAGCCGAAACGTCTGGGACATAAGTGGCATGTGAACGGCATGGTCGACTCTGCATCCTCGTGAACTTTCTGGTGAGCTTTCAAAAAAGCTTGATGGGGGAAGCCCTTTCCACACTGTTGGCACACAAACCTCCCTTCTGGATTCTCCTTAGTGTGTATGACTCGATGGCGCAAAAGGAGACCCATTTTATGAAACCTCTCCCCACAAATTGAACAAATGTAAAACTTTTCTTTGACTTCAGATTCAGTTTTATTTTTAGCGTGATTAGCCCGTCGATGCTTCATTAGAGTGCGTCTACTACGGAACCTCTGGCCACATGTTAGACAGTTGATACACTTTCTGCCATGATTTTCTTTAACCCCGAAAATTGCAGTCGAGCTGCCGTTCTCAGTAACGGCTAGCTCACTCTCTTCATATTTAACACTCTCATCAGGTGAGGTGTTCAGCTCTTGTCCAGATGTCATGTTGGTACTTAGCTCATATTCAAGAGGCTCCTCTTTGACACAAGCAAGTGAAACGGCCTCAGAAATGGTGATTTTACATGTGTCCTCTTCCACACTCTCATCTTCTGCTTCCTGTCAGATAAAATATCATATAGTGTAGTATTACAGACAGACAGACAGATAGATGCGTTTATGTACACCAGATGGATGGATGTGGTTACATTTCTATATACACATTCAATTTAAATGACATATAACAAATGTAATTATATGTATATATAAATTATGTACTTTATATGTAATTTACGTAACGTAAATAAATGTAATTTATATATAATTTATGTAAGCAAAATATATTTAACATTTTAACATGACATGTATAACATCTTTTAATATATTTATATTAAATTACATATAAATACATTTCATTTATATATTATAAACAAAATGACATTTTACATATTTACAGAATATGTAGGGTACATATTTACATTTGATTTATATTACATAAAATAAATTTCATTGTGCATTAAATGTAATTTTATAATATATAATAAATTGTGTAATTTACATAAGAGCAAAATGAATAACTATTTTAATAAAATATTGATGTTTAATTTTATAATGTAATTACATTTAATTTATATATTATATACAAAAAAATTAAATGGAATTACATTATGAATAATTAAAATATGTAATTTATAGTAAATATATATGAAATAATAAACTAATTTAATTGTATACATATATATTATATATATATATATATATATATATATATATATATATATATAGTGCTATCAAACAATTAATCGCGATTAATCGCATACAAAATAAAAGTTTTTGTTTGCATAATACGTGTGTGTTCTGTGTATATTTATTATGTATATACAAATACACACACATACAGTATATATAACCGAAGGTGCGTAGGCTCCTATTGTAATCGTTGGCGTTCTTATTCTTCCATTTCTTCCGCTGTGGAAGTCTATGGCAGCCCATAGAACCGCTTACGGGAAAGTTGTCAAATTTGGCACATTGATAGAGGATAGTGTAAATAGTAACCACACCGAATTTGGAGTCTCTAACTCAAACTCTCTAGCGCCGCCACTTGTCCAAAATTTCACTCATGTTTATGCTAATAACTTTGGAACCGTAAGCCACAAAATGAAAATTCTTGGCTCAAGCCGAGTCGAATGAAGTCCAAAACTTAAAAATCGTAAGGTTTAGTTTTTTTGCTATTTTCAATTGTTCATAAAGCCTACTTTTTCGAACTAGTCCTAGACGGTTCGTCCGATTTGCACAAATATATAAGCATTTAACAACATAGTGTTGTTTAATTTATTTATTTATATATATATATATATATATATATATATATATATAATTGCAAATCATTTATATAGAATAATTAAATGTTACTGTACTTTAAGTGTAATTATATATTAAGTTTATAATTTATATATAATAAGCTAAATTAATTTCCAACCTGTCTCTCTCTTTCTGGCTCGGGTGATCGATGAATAGTTTGTACTGTAGGAACCGCATCCACGCTCAGTATCATGCATGTGGTGTAACCCACATCCATTTTGAAGTAGTTCTCCTCAGAGAAATGATCCCCGCACACTCGGCATGAAGACGTCCCGTCTTCCCCATCACCTTTACTGTCTTCGATAAACTTTAACCACAGACTGCGTCTTTTCGGATCCTCGGGTAGCATATAATGAATAATGGTGTCCGAACGGTTCGGACAACCACCTACTACACATTTATGTAGCATAATGTTTACGACGTAATTGGTTTGGGCTTTAATATAGAATGTTTAGACTACATAAACAAGCTGTTATTTGCTTACAATCCCTTGACCATAGTAGTTTACTCCACTTTAATACCTTTTAAATGATATAATATGAGAAAAAGCGTTCAAAACAAGCCGCAATGCTGTTTCTTCTGATGCCACACGCGTTAATTATGACACTGTCGCCACCTACGGGATAGGAGGACAAGTACATTTATTTCGATTAGTTTGTTTTTCGATCTTAAATTTATTTTTATCAAACGCATGTTGTATTGTTATCCGTGTTTGCATCGATACTTTTAGCTTTACAGAATATTACTGTACTTTTTCCCTTTTCTCTTAAAAATGTTTCAGAAATGAGTTGATACATCATATTAATTTTATATAATATCATCATATTATAACGTAACAGATAATAATAAATTAGATTTAGCCCACTACTATAAAAATTAATTTTCTATCAGCTGAGCTGTTTGCGGTTGTGAATAAAGTTTTGCCGTTGAATGAGGCGATCTGCGCATGCGTTGTTGTCAGCTTTTTTCGCTAGCTGCGCTCTTCTTCTCATAACAGCACGTTTGAGAAGTAAAATATTTGACATATTGTTATAATTCCATAACGTTTCTGATCATTATACGAGAGCCTTCGACGTCGTTCAAAGAACATGCCGAAAAACAAAGGTAAGGTGGTTTCTAAAGATACCCGTGTGCGATGTTAGCATTGAATTTAGCAAACAAGGTAATGTGAGCTATTGCGCGTGATGTTGAATGTCGCAGTTTATTGTCAGTGTTTGATGTTTAATTTTGGCAGTTTAATTTATTTGTCTGTATTTTATGAATTTTGGTTAATAATATGACATAAAATCTGCTGTGAGATAATGATGCGCTCGGCCGCTATGTATTGGGTTAGGCAGGTAACGTTACTTATGGATAGTAGCGGACATGTTAAACTTATTTTGATCTTTACATGCCTATAAACGTATTGCGTTTAATTATTAAGCTAGTATTTGTATAAGGGATCATACATGCTAAAGTTGCCCGACAAATACACATGAGATTAACAATAGTTTAAGATGTTATTGATGTAATGGGTATTCTGCTAAATGTGTGTACTTTGCTCAGTCATTAGGCAACACTTCGTTATTGTCATAGGACTCTGTAGTGTGTTAATAAGATTGGCATTTCTCCAAGTGTATGATGGTATCTGAGCACATTTTATTTCTCTGTATCCAGGTAAAGGAGGAAAGAATCGGCGACGTGGTAAGAATGAGAATGAATCTGAGAAAAGGGAGCTGGTGTTTAAAGAGGATGGACAAGGTGTGTTGTGATACTCGTACATTTAATGAGCGTTCATGATGTAGGGCACTACCTTCTCTTCAAAACATGATCTGCTTTTAGATCTACCATTTTTCGAAAAAGCTTCTTCTATCCCCTAGAATATGCTCAGGTCATCAAGATGTTGGGAAACGGGAGATTGGAGGCCATGTGTTTTGATGGAGTCAAGCGGCTTTGTCACATCCGAGGAAAGCTCCGGAAAAAGGTGCACTTTACAGATCTAGTCTGTGAAGCTTCAGACTGAATGCAGATTCAGCATTTCCATCACTTTGTGAATGAGATTGGCTGTGTGGACTGACAGAAATGTTTAGGCCAATCAGTCAATATTGTTTGACGAAAGTACTGTAACTAATTTTAGGTATGAAAATTTCAGAATAGGACAAAATGTTATGAAATGAATGTTGTTGTTTTTTTTAGCAATGTTTATATTCTTTAACAAGAAACCCTAAGATGTTTGTCTTCCTCGAGGTTTTATGTCTTTGTTTTTAATTTAGGTGTGGATTAACACATCAGACATTATTCTCATTGGATTAAGGGACTACCAGGTTTGTTAAATATTTCTTAATATAATTTCATGTAATATTATACATAAAATAGCTATTATATAATTAAATGATTTAATATTTACACACTTTTTACTGTAATAACTGACTGCTGAGTATGTTCAGTAGTTAGTATAATTATGTATTGTAATACTATCTTAATGTAATAAAAATAGAATTGTTTATACTAACTGGATTAAGGAGTTATCAGGTTTAAAAATTAATTTTAATATAACTAATTATATACTAAAACAGCTATACACAAAGCAAATAAGCATATTTTGTGATTTTTAATATAATTAAATATAAATGTATTGGGAATTAAATCTAAATGTCATTTGTTTGCCTGGAAAGAAGTATTTTGTCAGTATTTTGCATTTAAAAGCTTTAGTCTTTTAGTTTAAAAATGAGATTCATGCTGCTGATGAAACTACAGTTCTTTTATTCACAGGAGTGAATATCTGACATTTTTAAATTCTGAAATGTCTTCTCAGGATAACAAAGCAGATGTCATTTTGAAGTATAATGCTGATGAGGCTCGGAGTCTGAAAGCTTATGGAGAGCTTCCAGAACACGGTGAGTATATTTAGTTCTTGGCTTACAATACGCTGATCTTTTTGCTGCACTGTATTAAATGTCTTGTCATTAAATTCTTACTGTTGGTGCCTTGCAGCCAAAATCAACGAGACTGACACCTTCGGGCCTGGTGATGACGACGAGATTCAGTTCGATGATATTGGTGATGACGATGAGGACATTGATGATGTTAGTACTAAAACACTCTTATATTCATCTGATTAATTGAAAAACTCAATGTTTTGATTAATTGAAATTTAGACGTGATGTAAAGTAGTCAGTACAGCAATCGGTGTTTTGTTCTGACAATACCACATTCCTTCCCCAGATCTAAGAGGAAAACGCTGGGAAGTGAATGTTTCTCAACCCGAAGCGACAATATCCTCACATCCCCCCTGAAGTCGCCCCTCCATCATTATGCACACGGAGGCTCAAGTTTTAGGTTTCTCTGACTAAACGCATGACTGCATTGTCACCTTCAATCCATTTTGTTATCTTTTAATGTATTTATATTGATTTCACATCAAGTGGAATTTAGTTACAGTACAGAATCTATGGATTCGCAATAAAAAGATAACCAATTTTATGTTTGGTCTTGGTCTGTATCCTAATAGACATGTTTAAAAGCTCTGTAAAGGTGAGTGAAACTCTTTTGGTAAAAGCTGATACCTCTAGAACGCCTCCTGTCTTTTTGAATGTTTTTGATGTCTCTTATGATTTACTGGTCACACAATGATGCATTGGACGATGCATTTATTCAGAAAGCCTATCTGATTGTTTCAATCCATCCTAATTTTCTTTTGTGTTCTTGTCTACTTCAGATGATAATTGAATACTCATTTTGCAGGGCTGCTGAATTTATGAAACTAACTAATCTCGATGCTCTATGTATTACTTCATGTTGTTACTCAGTTACAATGTAATAGCTTGATACTAAACTACAGTCGACATCAGTAACTGAAATATTTGTAAGATGAAAATGGAGTCACTTTTTTTTTCTAAAAATGATAGCTCACAAAACAAATAACCAGAAAAAGGAAGTATTTTTGTATGCAAATAGGCTAATCAATGCAAGAGTTATGAGTTTATTGATTGTATTCTTGCAGACTGGCCCTTTTGAATGAGCATGGTGGTTGTTGGTTATAACTTGTTAATTTTAGGTATATTGTTTTGATGAGCTTATGATGGTTGCTTTTTGTCCTCTGCTGCTTTTGATCAGAAAACCTGTGGTTTTGAAATAAAATTCATCAACATTCAAAATCCTAGAAATGTGTATTTTAAGCCTATTTTAAGTCATTGTTCTATTTTTTTTTATTATCCATCAGGTTTCTTCATTTTGTGGGAAAACTATTTTTACCTCCAGTATTTATGAAAAGTACCATCTTGTTTTAATTTATTTTAATCAATTTATTTTCTTTATGGCTGCAGGTGTTTTGGATTATGTGGGTATAAACAATGTGGTATGTTTATATTAAGTGTGTGTCTAAGCATAGGCTTGAGTGATATTAGTCACGGTGTTCCGCCCCATCACGTGTGTTGCAGTGTGAAAAACAAAGGTAGCCTATAGCACATGTGTCTACATGCTCAGACAGATGTTAATACAGGCTTGGAGGACAATACTGTAGTGTGAAAATAGCCCATATGTTCCATAATGTATTTGGTTTGTGGTTAAAATTGTCTTGCTAAAAAATCAAATCACATTCTCTAACTGGATGTCTACACTAGAAATAGTCTTCAGAGGACCTGATTGTGCACATTTTGCATGTATATATCTAGTCTAGACATAATCCAGTCATGTATTTGAGCAGTCTTAACCTCAATTATAAGACAATGGCATGTTAAGTAGATAAATGGCATCTTTCCCTTTGTGATCACTGAAGTAGGCTATGGTTATATATTTCTAGCCACGTTTAATTAAACGTCTCTAGGGGAAATAAATGGAAATTTCTGCCCTGTGCTCAGCTTCTGAGCTTTCCATATATAGCGCTATGTAAACTATGACGTAATGCGTTGCTCGCGGGTGCATTGCTTCGCGCGCGTGCACGCGGCAATTGGTCCAGCGTTATAATTTATTAGAACCTCGCGCTCTCGTGGCTCTGCCTTCGTCCTTCGCTAGTAATATCTGGTCGAAGAACGAGACGGTGTTCGGATGAAATCAAACCTGAGGGGAAACTGTGTTTAGTTTTTCGTCGCGTTTTGATATTTTCTACTTAAATAGGGATTGATAAATAAATGTAGTGGGACGGAATGTCATCTGGATATTGATCGTTGGAAAACTCCCATAGATCAAATGGAAATGGCCACCATTGTGGAAAACCTGACAGGTACGTTATGTTTTGTTATATTTTCATTCTTTAAAAAAGCCTCACCCAAATTTGACAGAGGAACGGATAACTGGGAAAGCGAGCTGTTGTCATGGAAACAGGCTGCTGAGGTGAGAGGAGGATGGGAAACCTAAGACTGACCTGTCCAGGTGAACACTGCGTAACCCTTTTGAAAAGGAAACATACGTTTTTGCAAAGTACAGTATATTCATTTAAATATGTGTAAAAGTGTGATTTTATCATAGGGAGGGAAGACCGGAGCTAGATGTCGCACTGTTTATGCCAGTAAATTCTTCTCAGAATTGGTTAAGTTTCTATTCATACACACAACGTTACCTTAAACTCTGTACTACACAAAAAAAGGCTATTGAACATTTCCACTGTTATTAGAAAGAAAGATGCAGGTTATTAAAACACGTTGATATTTTGTGACAACATGCCCCAGCAGCAGGACATGTTATGCTACATTACATCGCGCAAATTTGTACTTGCCATTATGAAGCCTATTAGGCTTTTCAGCTAAATTTACACAGTAAAATGATCATGAATCATAAAACAATTCAAGAAACAGTAAGATGATCAAACCACTGTTTTAGCAGACAAATTGTGCAGCAATTAAAAAAAGCCCAGAAATTCTCATTTAAGACCACTTACAAAAATATTTGAAACTTACATACAAAATCACTGCCGTAGAAAACTTGCACTCAAAATCTTGTAGTTACAAATATACATTATATGTGACAACTAGCCCTGGTTTGCACTGCAAGCTATTTATAGCTATTTTTTGACGGACACATCAGAATAAATGTTTGATATTGGGTTTATTTATTAGATTCTGAAAGATTCCTATAATGATTTAACAATGCATACTGTCTGATATGCCTTTTCCTTTAAAAAACAAAAAAAACTAAAAATGTGCTTCGTCAAATGTGCTTTAGATTTGAAGCTAACAGGGATCTGACAGACTGTGCCACAGGCTCTGCTGTGAATCATGGAAAATGACTTTACGAAAAATTGCATTTGTGTTCCCTTTGAGCATTTTGACTTTGCATATATTTGCATACCATTACACGATTAAAGCCAATGTTTTCCGCCAGCTTGTAACAGTACTATAACCATTGTATATAACATTGAGGGGCTTGAATAAGGTGTGTTCATTGTTTATTCGCATTTTAACATTTTGTTTCTTTTCTCATGCAAAGATGGAGGCCCGAAGAAGGACAGAATTCGACTGGCCAAAGAAAGAAGAGAGGAGAAAGATAAGAGCCAAGGTGAAATGCAAGTCTTTTATTCAGTTATTACTGTCAACAACAAAATTATATATTCCTTTCAAAGTTGTCTAAAACACTGGCCTGCTTTAGAATCATGTTTAATTCCTAAATGGATTTCATGACAATCTTGTGGATAAGTTAAAGCAGAGGGTTATTCCAGGGCGATAGACTACTGCTCCATTCATCACTGAATCCGATGGTGGAAGACTTCTGATAATACCCACTAAGTGCTTAGCACAAATGAATCAGTATTGTCAGCAGGTATAGGGAGAGGCTTGGCCTTTCCCGTATCAGGGCAATCTATAGACTTACCCGTGTCCACCCCCACCGTGTGTCTAGCTGTGCGGGAGCGTACTCTCTTGGAGAAGGAACAGCGTGCACAGCAGCAGTATGAACGCTCGCTGGTGGAGCGAGGGAGGCGTCTAGAGGAGCAGCGGCAAAAGGAGATGCTCCGTCGTTCTGCCGTGGAGGAGAAAAGGAAGCAGCGCATGGAGGATGAAAAGGTCAGGGGTTACAGCCAAACTTTATTCTCTTTGGGGTATGCACTCATAGCACAGATATGAAGTATTTTTTTATCATACACCTTCTTATCTGTGAATTGTTTTATTTTTGGATTTGTTTTGTGTGTAATATTATGATAAAATTGTGTATTTTTTATTATGCATTTTATTGCTGTTCATTTCTCTCAGCTTCTAATTTTTAGCTATTAAAATGCTTAAACACAGTTTAAGAAAAATGCAGCAGATAGGGAAAAATATAAGTAATATGCAATACTGTTGAAAGTTTGATGTCAGAAAATAAAACGCATTGTATAGATATATTAATATAATTAATACATTTATTTAGCAAGGTTGCATGAAACTGATCAAAAGACAGACATTTGTCTTTACAAATTTTACAATTTCTCGTCATCATAGTCTATTCACCTAAGATGCCTGAATCGCAGTTTACAAAAGTTACCAAGAAGATAAGTTGTTTTCGACAATAATAAGAAACATTTCTTGAGCTGCAGATCAGCATATTAGAATTATTTCTGAAGCATCAAGTGACACTGAAGACTGGAGTAATGATGCTGAAAATTCAGCCTTGCCATAACGAATAAGTGACATTTTTAAATATATTCAAATAGAAAAGGGTTAATTGAGCTAGTACTGCTAGTATTTCATTATACTATAATCTATATTTATGCTAAACATTGGCCCCTTTGATCTCAAGACAACAAAAGACACTCAACCAATTCATAGCTTTCAGTCACATGACCAGCTCGAAGACCTGGAGGACAAAACATCCATAGAACTGCAGGACAAACCTGTCAATTTTCCATCTGTTTCACAGCCACAAATATTTAGATCACCTCTCAAAAGAGTAAAACAAAGGTATGTGAACAAAATGCAAGTTTTGGGCATTTGCAATAAATATTATACACCCGCAGCAATCATTAAACAGTGCAACAAAACGTTGTAAAAACACTTAAAGTGCCTTAATATATTTAAAACAGTAATATTAAAATATCAAATTCAGTAATCTCTATAGTTAATGATGCATAGTTTACATAGGCAAGCAGATGAGACCTTAATATGAACCCAATCCGCTTAATGGTTCAGTGTTTTCCTTCTAATGGTTTTCTATGGGAAACAATTTAACGTGAAACTTTGCACATTGCATTTATATTCTGACTTCATCTGCTTCCCTGTACAAAATATACATCATCAATAAGGTGTTTACTGAATTTCGCCTTTTAATATCTGCATTGTACTACATTACTACTTAATGCAAACTGGCGGTCAGTGGAGCAAAGCTTCTTTTTGCCCTCCAGGTGGGCATTCCTATAAGGGTGTGACATCTCGTGAAAACTATCAATAGTGTGAGTTTGGGGCGGGACTACCTTTTTGTCCAAACAATGGGAGATCTAAGGAACATCTGAGAAATCGGTTTGGAAACAGTTATTATCTTTGCATTTTTGCTGATAGCACAAACATTATACACATCATCTTTAAGCCGGAGCAAAAATGTTATTTTTTGAGGTGTAGTAAGTCATTCCACCAGTTTTCATATTGTAATATAAAAGCCATTACATTGTAAATATCTTGCAGTTGTGGAAAGAATCAGATTTGAGTTTAAAATATAAAAAAAAAAAAAAATTTATTAAATAGCTGTAGCTATATTAGCTCAAGATGTCCAATTTGTGATGGTGACATCACACATGTTGGCATTTTTACTGGGCACCGGTTAGATTTTATAAAAAGAATAGGTTTTGTAACCTGTGTAATTACGTCTTTATTCCTGTTGAATTTAACCTCCTAGAGTTCCCACTTTTTGTGACATTGAGCTTTGTCTTAGCAGGAGAGCAAAGTCTTTGTTTATATTGATTGAAAGCTAGCCCCCCCCCCCCCCCCCCCCCCCCCCAGTCAGATGCTGCAATGATTGGTGACTCTCTCTGGAGTGATCAAATGACCTCACTGTTCCCGGTATTCATCTTAACTGACATGTACAAATCAAATTTCTCTAGAAAAACGTGGTGTGTCATAGTAATGGTGTGTTTGAAGAAGCTAAAAGGAAAATACTGTATGGTGTGATTAAGATGCATACTAAGAGAGACTGCAGTTAGGCAGTGGATCATTGTGTACAGGGTGTGGTGCTGTTTCTGTGTTCTGATATGGTAGTGCTGTGTAGTCTCACTTCAGACTACTCTGATCTTGGCCAGCGTTTGGATTTAAATTAATTCTGGCTCCTCTGTATCTGCAGTGGTATCAAATCTTTTGCGGTAGCCTGGCCTCCTTACGTCCACCTGCAGACAATATGCAGCATGAGCCACCTAGTTTTATGTTTGCTCAAAGCCATTCATCACCTTTTTTCTTCATTAGTCTTCTTCATTTGATTAATCAAATGAAAAAATAATGAGATGTAAGAGGGGTTTTGTATCACCCTAATGGGTTTATTTTGTGATAATGAATCATTGTTGCTGATTACATGGCTAAATTATAATGAGTCTGTCATTGTTTACTCACCTTCATGTTCACTTGTGTGACGTGACTGACGTCTGAGGAAAATAAAAGGTGAATTTTTGAAAAATGGTCTGCCTTATGCTTTTCCTTTTAATTAAAGTGAATAGGGACTGGATCTGTTAAGCTACAAAATGACAAAGAAGCACTATAAAAGTATCATAAGTGTGATCCACACAAAATGTGCAGTAACAATGTATCTTTATGAGAAACAATGGTGTTTGAATTTCAATCGATTCATCACACAAAGCTACCGTACATCTTCAGAATATTTTGAATATTTCACAAGTCATGTGAACTGCTTTTATGATACTTTTATGGTGGTTGTTTGTGATTTTAAATCTTGACAGTCCTAGTCCATTTCATTTTGTTATATGGAAAAGAGCAACCAGCATGTTCTTTGAAAATTCACTTTTTTAAATCCACGGATGAAATAGCTTCATGGAGTCTGAGATGGCATGAATCTTAGTAAATGATGACAGAATGTTGATTTTGGGTGAACTGTCTCTTGTGAAAAAGAAGTACACTTTTATACAGAGCACTTATTACAAAAATAATATACTTAAAAATATATATATATACTGTAACTACGTATACATTGAATGTAATGTTTTCAGGCAATTAACTGCATAATTGCAATTAAATAAAAATATATTGTTTGTTTAATTTGATGCAATTAGTTGAATTAGCACTTTTTTGACTCACTTACGTAGGACTTAAGTACATCTTTATATGTAATTTAATAATTGCTTTTAATATCTATGAAATATGGTTAAACTGAATTGCTGAATATATGAACAAGCATTTATGGTAAACCAAATTACACTTTAATGTCATTTCTATTGAAACTTTTATTGAATAAAGCATTACAGTTTAAAATTATAATCAAGTACTTTACATGTGCTATGTTATATGTATTTAAGAACATGACAAAAGAATATTAAAACTGATTCAGTATGTATGTTGAAGTAAAACTTTTAATTTGACAAAAAGGTGTACTTCATTTTGTTGGGAAGCAGACATTAAATGATGTGCCAAGATCTTACTATCCCTTCGTATCATATAAGCAGTATTACAGCTCTGAATTGTCAAGCCCTAATGTACCAAAATGAGTTCAGAGTGACAGAAAATAGCCATTTACTCACCCTCATGTCACAAAATCTTGCCTTTTCCAATTAATAGTGACTACAGCTGTCAGCCTCCCTCCTGACCTTTGGGGAAGTACACTATTAAATGATCCGCTGGATGGAAACTGCGTACGCTCTTCTATGTTACCCACATACCGGATGGGCTTTTTTCGTTTAAAATCAAAGCGTAAATATACGTAGATGACGTATCCGCGGGGTGCAGCTGACACAGAAGAGGGTAAGCAGTTTCCATCCAGTGGATATTCTCCAAAATGGCGCTACCCTGACGTAGAGGAAACGAACTGTTGAATAAAGTTATTTTTGTTTTCTTTGCATACAAAAAGTATTCTCGTAGCTTCGTAAAATTACGGTTGAACCCCTGATGTCACATGGATTATTTTACCGATCTCCTTGCTACGTTTCTGGACCTTGATCGTGTAAGGACCCTTGCTGTCTATGGAGGGCCTGAGACCTCTCAGATTCCATCAAAAATATCATAATTTGTGTTCCGAAGATGAACAAAGGTCTCAAGGGTTTGAAACGACATGAGGGTGAGTAATTAATGACATAATTTTCATTTTTGGGTGAACTAACCCTTTAAGAGAGTCATGTTATTTCACTCTGATGATTTTATTGCTCATCTGACTAGGCTATGTTTGCTTCTTTGAATCTGGGGAGTTGTTTAATTGTGTAGTTTATATGTGTAAACATCAGTGTTTTGGGAAGGGTTTTGAGTATACAAAATCATTCATAATGTTAAAATCAGAGTGAGAAACAAGGTTATACTGGTTAGAGGAAATCCAGATAGTGGAGTGAAACAGATAGAGAGAAATTCAGGAAAATACATATAGGCTTCCTTATTTTCACTGATGCAACCTGTGTCATTATAATGGTCCCTCTGTGTGCGTGTGCTCACCATTTATGTCAGCTGCTGAGGGGGGAGGGTGTGGGTGGAGTTATGGCCGTTCTCTCCTCCGTCTGGCTGTACGCTCTCTTAGACACACAGTCACCTGGGAGGAGAGAGATACGAAGAGAGAGTCACTGAGTGCAAGGCAGGGAGAGGCAGAAACAGAAGGCATTTTGCACACACGCATACGAGGAGGGAAGAGCAGGGAGAGTCAGAGACGGATAGGAGAGGTGGTCGCCATGGAGCAGCCAGCCTCATCCCCGTCCACTCGCCGCCGCAGTGAGAGCTCTGTCAAAGAGTCTCTTTTCTTTCCTGTTTTGGAACGCAACGAACAGGAGCGACTGGAGGCCCTGATGCGACGTTCTATCGAGCGGAACCTGCAGACGGACCAGAGGCCCAAGCGTTGGACCTGGGGCGGACCTCCTGGAGTCTGCGAGGGTGAGTGTGTGTGTGTGTGTGTGCCTGCAAGGGCGTGGAGGATCCCTTGTGTGAACTCCTCAGGGCCGTGGGGAGCGGGAATGGATGGAGAGATAGGAAAACAGGGTGTGGGAACTGCACTGCAGCCCTTTTGTTTCAAAACCGACTGGGATATTGACTAATACAGCAGCTGTGGGATGAAAATGCAGCTGTTTTATGAGGGAGTTGCAGTGTCACACTGAGACATCGAGCTGTTGTTGATTTCAAGGAGTATCCCCAGTCGCATGAAAACACTGTCTCAAGGTTAGCGCTGTCAGTGACCGATCACAGACTCGTTGGCATTATAAATCATCCGTGCAATAGCTGCCTGGGGGCAAGGGGCAATTTGGGCTGTTTTAGCTAGAGAACAAACACCGTAAACTGCTGTCACTGTGACTGCACAGGGTATATTAGACTGCGCAGCTGAAGGCTTTTTGCTCTGTCACTGCCTCGTTCTGACTTTAAGTAATGCCTTTTTTCCCTGAACATTTCAATTACACAAGCCTACGCTGAGTTTATTGGAGTATGTTTTACAAATGCTATTTCAGTATTCAGTCTTATGCTCAGTTCAGTGTTTTACTTGCCGTTTCTTTGATATGGTGAAATTTACTAGTAATTTCTGAGTTAAAAATTGTTTTTACACCAACTCCTCAGTAGACCTGAGGCTTTGGTAAATCATATCAACACTGGAAAATAATACTGCTTTCAAGACAGATGTGAAAGCACCACCCTGAATCTGTGGTGCATTCATAACTACATCAATTATTTACACTGTCCAAGAGCTGAGCCTTAAGCCTGATCCTGAGTCAGTCTGGTAATATATCTAGACAACATGCATGTAGCGTCTGTTTTGCTTTGTGGATAAGGGCGAACGATTGAGAATGAGTTTATGGTCGCCCTTGGAAAACATTAGGCTCTCTGATGACCTGATATCATCGCATCAGCTGCATGATGTGCTCTGGGTTATTTCATCTTGCAGCGGTTCATATTACCATCCTGCTTTTATTAGCGAAATTACTTTTTTTTTTTAATAAAGAAAAATGCCCTGCTGGAAATTATGCAGCTTCCTGTCAGAGGAAAAAACTGCTGACGGGGTATATTAGTATTTCACAGGGACACTGTTATGACTTCTCATAATATTCACTGTGATCTTGTGAAATACTCTGTGCTCACGCACCTGTACTTTCTCTGCTTTGCATCACCTGCCGCACAGGTGATCCTAAGATTCCCCCATCCTCTCCTGCTGCTTCAGCCTCCTTAACCAATGAGCCCGCTGCTCACCCTACTGCCAGCAAATCCAGGAACGGTACTGACTTCCTGCTGCTTTACGTGTTATCCCCATTCGCTTCCCTAAAGACTCAATCACAGTGATTCTGATGTTGTTGTTGTGATGGTTTGCATGTGCATGAAATTTTACATAGGTGTATGTTATATGTGTGCTAAGATTTATACTAACGATTAAAAGTTTGTGGTTGGTCATATTTTTTATGTTATTTTTAAGTTTAATGTAAAAAGTCACAAGGCAGCATTTATTTTAATAAACAGTAATTTATTGAAATATTATTAAAATTTAAGATGTTTTAATAGGCTATATTTTATTGACTGGAGTAATCAGTAAATCAGCTTTGCAATTACAAGAAGAAATGTTCAAAACTGTTATGCTGCGTGATATGTTTGTGGAAACATTTATTTAATTTATTGTGATACAGTACATTTATTTCAGAGTTCTTTGATGAATAGAAAGTTGAATAGAAAGAACATAAAACATAAATATTTTACTGTCACTTTAGATCAATTTAATGTCCTTACTGAATAAAAGTATTAATTTCTTTAAAAATAAATCTTACTGACCCCAAACTTTTGAACGTTAGTGTATATAGGTTTTATCCATAGGTGTTTTTTATGCACTGTTGTCTGTTTTCTTGTTTATTTCAGTGGTGAGGTTTGTTAATAATGGTGCTTGCAAACATCACTATTGCTATTGTTCTTCTATTACATTTTCCACTTAAATCATCATTTCTAAGTGAATGACTTAAAATATTTGCCTGACAGTTGATAACCAGGAAAAAACATTTTTAATCATTTTAAATTAGGGACGTTAGTGTATCTAGGGACCAGAATAACATAGTGGGTCAGCATTTTAGACTCTGGTCAGTAAGAAACCACTTAAAACACCTCAAATGTCTGCTGAAATCTACTTGAAACCCCTTAACATCCACATAGCGATATGCTAAAATCAAATGCACAGAACACCTTAGCAAACTAATAGCAATATGCTAAAATATTTGCATATAAATAACTGGCTTTCATATGGCTTTATATGATATACTGTGTGCTTGCGCGCGTGCATGTGTGTGTGTGCGTGTGTGTGTGTGTAGTACAAAGGCCAAGTCAAATAATTTAAATATTATCGGAAAATACTACTTTAATATAAAAAGAGATGTGTATATAGTGTTGTCCACAGCCAAAAAAAAAAGGGGAATCCATGGGCCCCCATCAAACCTCAACAAAATGAAGGTGAAGGTCTTCACAAAATGTAAAAGTCTAGTTGTAATCATCATTATATTGTTTGAAGTGTATGTTTATAAGCAATTGTATAGGCTATATTTATGCTGCAGCGCCCTGGTAACACCCTATTATCAGGTTTTGCATGGACAAGCACCTCCTATCATTTTTGTGTTTGGAGTAGTTTTTATACTGTCAGTTTCTTTCTTTCCAAGGTGGATGTAAACATTGTATCAATGAGGAAATGAAACATTCTGGAGAACCAATCAAGCTCTAATAACAGGACATATTGATTACATCCATCAGATTTGGAGTCTGTCATTTTGATACTCGTCTAGTAAGGGATCCGGATGCACAAGAAAAGAAGTGTAATCCGGATCTGCCTACAGCTGCATAGCACCCCCTAAAGAATGCACAGGGGGTCTCATCTGTCAGCTCATTTTCAATGCAGGCCAGCTTAGCAAACTCTCCTGCAACATCACACATGAGCTACATAAACTCAGAAACCTAGCTCATATGAAAATGAGCCTGCTGTTCATGAAAGTCTTTGATCAGTGTAAATATTCATACCCAAATGGCCACTAATTATTAATCAGAAAGAAAGCCTCTGGCATTTATCTTCAGAATTAACTTGTATCTGTTAAGTCTCTGGGTGAATGAATATCATTATGATTGTGTCTGATCGCCTCTGTCTGTGTTTTATTTCTCCCTGGAACCTTTCGTAATATGTTTCACTGCAGTCCAAGATTTTATGATTCCGCCCGAGTCCCCAGACTCTGTCCTGAGCAAGCATCTCTCCTCCTCCTCCACTACTTTGCCCAATGTGACAGAGAAAGGCAAGTGTTTTTGCATTAACCTTCACGATTTAATTGATTGCAATTTCTGCCCCGCCCCTTTTTGCTCCTTTGTCTTCCTGTGACCTCTGGCCCCTCAGTGTCTTGTCTTTGTTCCCGAATAGTCTCCTCCAGCCCTCACAGGTCTCCTTACAGGGCTTTACCCAGTAGAGCCGAGCGAAAGAAGGTTAGCACATCGTTCTACGGACAGCTGGACGACTCCAGAGCGGCCACAACCCCGAAAAGCCCTCAGGTCTGAATTGCATGGATGTGATCAACATTTTGTCAGATAGCTCAGATATTTATATTTGGTGCAAAGCACAATGGGACACAACCCACAGACTAGGGCGGGGCTTGACGGGGCTATAGCCCCATCAGAAACTTGCTTAGCCCCGGCACAGCCCCCCTAAGGATTTCCAAATGATTTTCCTGTTTTTTAACTCTTGGTGTCACTCTCATTAACATTGAAAAATAAACATTAAAAACCTAATGTGGCCTAGAAACAATTGATATTATGGGGGAGGGGTCAAGCAACGCGCAAACTGTGCGCAAGAGTTACGCCGGTGAACGTCAGTCAATTCACTATAGAGAAAGTGAAAGTAAAAAATAATACTGACGGCTAACGGCGCATATTCTCTCTGAGACAACGAGAGACGAATCTACTCTAACATATGCTGATAACGGTATATAATTGTCTTAAATTATTCCCTTAATGTTTCTCTTGTGGCTCGTATATAGTGAAAAACATGAGAAGAAACGTGTTTCGCATAATACAGGTTGTTTTTGAAAATCATGAAATAAAGCTGCTCTGAATTTTCATTGATGACTGCAGTGTTAATAATAATAATGTTAATAATAATAGTTATAGGTCTATAATTCATTTTATAAATGAAAAGACCTGTTTTAAAAAATCTTTTTAGTTTCAATGAGTAAGCTATAGCATATATTATTATCCTCGCAGCGCATCATGCGGTGATGCGCTATAAAATTATTGCGGGGCAATAATTTCATGTAATTTATTAATAAAAGTACTGTAATAATAATAATAGGCCTAATAATAATAAGAATGTAACAGGCCTACGTTCATTTGAAGTGCTAAATCCTCTTAATATTGCCATTTTTTGATGCTTATCTCTGGCTATCAACACATGATATCGTGCAAATCAGCACAGGGAGGTTATCACCCGCAATGTGTGCCCGTGTGGAAATAGTTTTATGAATTGTAAAAAAATGTAAAAAAATAAGTTTTTATTGAATAAAAAAAAAAAATCAACTTTCTCTCTTTTCTATATTCGTTCATAAATTATATTACTTTTTTAAGGAAAAAAGTAAAAAATGCCTTTTTAGAAGCTGCTGTATATAAAAAACTGATAGCTAAAGTTTAGACGTTCATTACTTTCTCTCTAATTTAATTAGTTTTTTTTAGCACCCCCTCTGAACTGTTAAGCCCCCCCTTAGCACCCCCAACAAAAAAATCCTGGAGCCGCCACTGCCCACAGAGGAGCTGGTCTCCTAGCAACTGCATTGCACAGATCTGTGCATGTCCAGTTTCAGTCATGGATTTATAGCCATAGATTTCTGAAGAGGGGGGTTGTGTATGTCCTGCAGGGGGTCTTTTGACAGATACAGTATGAGACATATAATTTTTTTGGTATACTTCAGAATGTATTTCTAAAATGTGTACGTCATGAACATTCTAGAAGGTAAAAATGTTGATATTGGTGAAAATTAATTCATCCTTCATCTTATTCCAAACCTGTGTGACTTTCTTTCTTCTGTGAAACAAAAATAATTGATAGATAGTTGAGAAATATTTCCCAAAATATCTTTTTATGATCCACAGAAGAAAGTCAAAAGACCTGAGCAAATCAGTGTCATTATAGTTAAATAAAATAAAATTTAAAACAAGTAAAAAATGTTGTTACTTGAAATAAACTAATTGTTAACTGAAATCAAATGCGATATAAAAACCGTAAACTTGTTTTATTTTGGCTAGTTCCCAAGGCAGCATTTCTTATTTTCATTTAGTATAACTTAATTTACTAAAATAGTTCAATTCAATTAATAAAAACTATACAATACAGATATATTAGAAACAACAAAAAGTTTTTTTTTTAAATTACAAATACATACAACAAAAAAATTCTAAAGCCTTAACTAAAATGAACTTGAAAGCAAAAAATATGAAAAAAAAAATCTAATTCAATTTGTGAATTTGAAATGAATAAATGAGGACAGAATTTGAATTCTTGGTTATACTATAACTTAATGCATTATTCTTCATGAATGAACAATACTTCTGCTGCATTTAGTAAATTTAGTTTACATATACATATACTAATGCAAAGTATAAATTAACTAATGTATTATGAACACAAATGATTTAACCATGAACAACAAATATATTTGTAAATTACCGTTAACATAGATTAATTCTGGTGTCTGTTTTGGGTGTTTAGACTGAGAGACCCGAAAAGAGCATCGCTCAAACCTTAGCTGACTCATCTACAAAAAAACTTGAGTCTCCAACAACACCCACCCAAAGTTCTTCTACCAGCAAGAACCCCAGCACACCGAAAAGGTTTTGTATTTTATCATATTATCATATATTATTACTTGTTGTTATTTATTTATTTATTTATTTAAAGACTTTAGACTGAGTGTATATTTGTGTTTTTCATTTGTAATTAGATCCAAGTCCTGTAAGAGCCACATCCAGTCCCCAGCCTCCCCGGGTCAATACCCCCCTTCCCCGATGAGGCACAGAGCCACAACGCCAAGTTTAGAAAACAAGAGGTGGGAAGGAGAGGAGAAAGGGTCTGTGGAGAGTAAAGGCTGCAGCACTCTAGAGAGAAAGACCTCCAGAACAGAGAAAATCACAAAATCTGCAAGCAAGGAATTTGGACATAATGCAGGTATTGTTTTTTTAAAGGAAAAGTTCAATAGTCTGTCTAGTTTTATTTAGTATTATTTATATACTATTATAGCATTTATATTTATTTTGAACTTGCTTTTATTTTTAGATTTTCAGGTTTAATTTTAATTTAATTCCTTTTTTATAAGTTTATTTGTTATTTGTCTAAATTTCATTTTCATCTAATTTTCAAGTGTAAGTTTTCTCATTTTTATATTTGATATAATTTTAGCTTTATTTCAGTTATACAATTTGAATGGTTTTAGTTTTAATTTCAGTTAACATTAACAATACTCATTCTTACATTATTTACTATGACTGACTTTCTTCTGATTTAAAAGCTGTGCCAATGGGATCTCAATCACGTGACGTGGATTAAGTGCCTCCTGTCTTGTGTTTCAGAGTCTCCAGTAACTCCCACTGGGAAAGGAGGTACCACTGATGCCGAGGAGGCCTCCAGGCTGCTGGCAGAGAGACGACGCCTGGCAAGAGTACAGAAGGAGCAGGAAGAAAAGCAACGCCTAGACGAGGAAAGGTAGATATATTGTGTGTCTCTAGGGTCTGTGTGTCACATTTATGTGTTTGCTTCCGTATTATATATCATCTTCTTCATGAATTTCAGGCTCAAGGCTGAGGAGCTCCAGAGGCAGCAGGAAGAGGAGAGACAGCGGCAGGAACAGGCAGCTCGAGAGGCAGAGGAGAAAAGACAGAGGCAGGAGGAGGAGCGCTGTCGAAGAGAGCTGGAAGACAGGCACCAAAAGGAACAACGCTGGAAGGAGCTCCAGGATGATCTGGAGAGACAGGTCAGAGGGATATTACAATGAATTACATTAAAATACAATTAATTAGATTCATTTTTCAAATAGTATAAACTAAAATCTGAGACTGATGAAAATGTTATACATTTTTATTTATTTAATACATTTTTAAAATAAATGACATTAATAATATAATGCAACATTATTTTAGATTTATATTATTAAAAAATAAATTAAAATAAAAAAGATCTATTACATTTTCAGCAATGGTCTCAGATTTGGACCTCACTGTTTAAACAAACAAAATAAAAAAATAAAAAAATCTACATAATCTTCACATAAATACCATAAGAACAATGAAAAGACACAAAAATAAAACACATTCAGCATACTCATCCATTAGGTCACTGACTTAGGGCACCAATCTGTTCTAATTAATTATAATAATTGTTTAAACACTGGAGCTCAAAAATCTGAGACCACTGCTGAAGTGATTTTTTTACATTTATTATATTATATTTTACATTTATTAGATGTTTTATTTTTTTTATTATAAATTATATTTATAATTAGAAATATATTATACTGTCAGCAGTGGTCTCAGTTCTTTCGACCCTGCTATTTGAGCAAACACAAATTAATAATAATAAAAAAGCAAAGTAGCATTACATAAATACAAAAAAGACAACAAAAACAAACAGAAATAACAGCTGACTCATCAAGACACATTCAGCATACTCATCCATCCAGTCACATGCAGCACCAATCTGTCTTCTGTAGCTGTGAATATCTGTAGGGAAGAATGTGATATAGTAGGAGATTCACATTCAGGAGCCTGAGATTCATGTGTCATGATGTTTGGCAGAGGGAGGAAGCAGTGCAGCGCGTTCATAGAGAGGCTGAACGGAAGAGACAGGAGCGAGAGCTTCTGAAAATTCAAGAGGAGCAGGAAAGACTTCAAAGGAAGAAGGTTCTTCTCTTTTATGTGTATTTACATTTAGAATGAAGCAATACATGGAAAATGTATACACATTGACACAATTAAAATGATTATGCAATGTAAAGTGCATTATAATGAGAAAAGTTTAGTGGTAAGTAGTTATGAAGTGGTAATCTCTAAGGGCTACTTATCTATGCATAAATGTATTTCTTAATTCAAGCTTGATTCAAACTTTATAGGGTGTGCAACAGAGCAGCTGAATCTGGCTGCATGTAAAGTCAAGAAGAAATGGTATTTGCAACCCATTTTTGTAACTGAAATCTTTTCATGGCAAACAGGATATTCTAGTATTTAAATAAAAACAAAGCATGACTTGATATTATACATTAGGAAATTACTAGGTGTATTTTATATTGTCTGGTTTGTGGCAAGGGTTGAAAAAATGATCAAAACAACATCAGAAACTACTTACTTTGTTGCTTTTGAGGTTATGTTTTAATTAAAGCTTATTATGAATGATGTTTGCATCTTTGATTTTGCCAGCGTATTGAGGAGATTATGAAAAGGACAAGAAGATCGGATGGGGAAAAGGTAAATAAATTCTCAGCAGGCCAATTAAATTATCAGATGACAAAGATTTACTGACTGTAGCAAATAATATTGCATGTCATGTGTTTGGATAGAAAGAAGAGGTGCAGATGGAAGTCCCATCCCCCATTTCTGTTTCCCAGTCCATCTCACCATCTGCCTTGGAAACTGAAGGTATTGATATGACCCGTATCACTATACAGTTCTATAGTGAGCATGTGTTTAACCCTCCCTTTCACTATGTAAATTCACTCAAACACACACACTCATTATTATTATTAGTCTTTTTCTTGTTGCTGAGTGACTCAGCATGTGGAAATCTATTTTGTCCGTAGGAAAAAACGAAAGAGCGCCATCAAGTGGTGTAATTACGAACTGAATAGAATGTTGATAATCTGGTAACACAGCTCAGATTTTTTTTTTCTTTTGGATTAAACTACATAAATCTTGCACAACAGGTAACACAGTGATTATTAGTCCACCAAAGGCAATATCTGAGTCTCCAATCATTTGCCTTGAGCCACTGGAGGCAAAGACCTGCGGGGCAGATGATCTCTCAGATGGAGTTCAGTCCATGGATGTCAGGTTAGCTCCAACATGCCAAGTAATTTCAGAAAAAATAGGTCTGCTAACCACATTGATAAAATATTGCCAGTCCCTGTTATAAACCAAAATACTTGTCATTGCAGTCCAGTGTCCAGAGACGAGCTTGTTCCAGAATATTCCCCCATCGGCGAGATCTCACAGAACAGCATGACTTCTGTGGCTTTGGGTGATATTCACATTCTGACGGGGCAGGTCTCGCATCCCAAAGTGTCTGCTGCTCCAGCTTTTGGTGACTGCAACAAGAACCTGATCCAGGATTGCAATAGCACTGCTATTGACTCATCACTTTTCCAGAGTCTTAGACCCACCTCTGACAAGCTCAACATCTAATGCAAAGGTGATTTTGGATTTCTTTTTATCACTTCATGAATCAGAATTTTTTTTGCTATATTTTTGGGAATAGAATGCTTTATAAAATTAGGCAATTTATATATGAACAAACCCCTCGTAAAAACCTTCAGAATATAGATAATAATTAAACTGTACAGTCTGGTGTGTGTGTGTGTGAGTGCTGCTGAAGTGGAGATTTCTGACTCGTTGCATAAGGGGAAAACAGCCTTTAAAACATATATTGTAATTGAAATCTAGAGAGACTATTCTATTTTTAATATTTAAAAATGTATTTTGGATGTTTCACTTTTCACACGTTATGAAAAGCCAAATACCCCAAAATCTCAAAACTGACCAAATGTTTTTGCCTGTAGTGTCTTGCCTTAAATGGACAGTTCACCCAAAAATGGATGTTCTGTCATCATTTACTCACCCTCATGTTATTTCAAACCTGTATGACCTTTTTATTATTCTGTGGAAAACAAAATTACATGTTCATGAGATCAGTAGCAAAGTCTGATTCTTGAATGAATCATTCAGACTAGTTTTGTGAACCTGAGCAACTGATTCATTGATGACTCAGAAGAACAAGTTGTTCACTAATTGGCCATATTCATTGTTTAAAGAAACCCAGGTTTGAACCAAAATGATAGTGAGCAAATGAGGACAGAATATAAATTTTGGGGGTAAACTATCCCTTTAGTTTAACCCAGAGATGGGCACTCGACTTAAGAGTTAGACTTCAGACTTGAATCCTCCGGCTGCAATGACACGGTTATTTTAACAACAGAAACACTGTGAGCAGCAAAATTATAGATTACTTTCACTTAAACAAATGCTGCAAACGTAGTTATTTTTCTTACTGTATATCAGATGTGATTCAGCGTTATTAATCTGTAGGCTAAGAACATTTCAAAAGAATCATATAGCCTAATTATAATTGGGAAAATTGTTGTTAGATGGCTAGGATAGAACTTAAACTTTGAAACTGCTAGTTATCTTTCTTTTTCGGTCAAGATGAGAGCAAAATTTTGATTATTGTAGCTATGTTGAATTTCAGTTTATTAAAATAGATTTCAGGAACAAAACACGGAAAAAAATGTATTTAATCCTGTCACATGGCCTTGCATGGATCTAAATGTAAAAACATAATAAAAAGGATTTTTTTTTTTTTTTTGTCCAGACCTCTGCTTGGAAAATATAGAGGCCACGCCTCTTGGAACTTTAATTGAATACCCCTGACTTATGTCATAAAGAAATACTTTATTTGTATGGTTTTGTAATAGCTATCTGTGCCACATATTTCGTTATGTGTCGTCGTAGATCGGACTCTTATTATAGAATTTAATTACAGAAAAACTCTTTTGAACATGGTAATGGATTAAAACATAACAGGCTGGATGTACACTTTACATCTTAAAACCAGCAGATCACAGATAATATATTTTGTCTATAGCCTATAAAACAGCTTCGTAAAAAGGAAGATTTCAGCACATGAGGATTATGAATGGGATTTTTTTAGCGAGCCATTAAATGACTTGAGACTCGACTCGAGACTTGACTAAGACTCCAGGTCAAACACTTCAGACTTGACTCGGACTCCAAGTTAAAGACTTGTGAACATCTCTGGTTTAACCATCTTGTATTTGTTGTCTTTTCTGTTTTAGTCACTATTGAAGCTTGGGGCTGGAGTGAACTGATGATTTGGAGTTGAGCTGAAAGATGAGACCAGCCCTTTGTGCCTCAGCAGCTTCCTGAATATCCTCTGAACAGAAGAACGAGGACTGAATGTTGAATCATGTGTTAATAGCAAAGAAGGGACAACCTGACAGTTGATTCCCCCACACATAAAATAAAGTTTGCCTGATCCTCGTAGATATATTTCACACCATTTCAGCTTAGTATCACCAGACAATGCAACTGTATTAGCGCAGTCCTAGTGGTCTTATTCTTGTTATACACCTGTAGCATTGATGAGTGATACACCGTGACAATTGTAGCAGCTCCATTGTGTAATTTATTTTATTTTGGGTTGCATAAATGACCAGCAAACCGAGCAATTATGTGCTAAGTCTGCTAATTGTGCTGTATTGTATGGCTGGGGTTTGCAAACAGTATATTGTGTAAATCCGTGACTTCTCTGCGTCGTCTCTGCAATCCAAGCTTTGTAGTCTGAAAGTGGATATGAATAGATGTAAAGTATGATATTATTCCACCATAACACTGTTATACTGGCATTAATGTATTATTAGTCAATAGCAGTTAGACGTTATGGGGACGTATACAGAAAAAAGTGTACTTCTAATGTAATTTATTGTGTAAAAGTTTAAAAAGGGAAATTAAAAGTGCACAATTTCATTGTGTTAAATAGCATAGTGCTTTTAATTCTTCATAGACTTTTTCTGTATTGTTTTGTTATATGACATCATTGCAAACAGCTCTATGCAGATCAAGAAAACCAAGCAACCGTAAGAGCAACACAGATCAAGGTAATTCAGCATCCCTACAAATGTACAGCATTGACTCAAAAGATCTGTACTTCCTGAGTATGTTGCTTAAAATACTCTGTTTACCATCTTGTATACTCAGGGTGCTAGTGAGCTTTGCATGTGAGCTCAGTTCTTTTGATGTTTGGTGGTAATATCATGATGCTGTAGTAACCTCAGATGCGCTGGATTGCTTCAGGACCAATAAGAAACAAATTTCTTGAAAGATGGAAGGATCCTATCTATCACAGAACTTGGGATGTTGATTACATTTTTGATTATGCAGAGAGTGATGGGTTAATACTGTAATTCAGCACTTCAAAATGACGTTTGAGAAAAGGTGCATGAATCAGCTGCTATGAAGTTGCCGAACCTTGAGATAATGACATTACAATAAAACATGTATCACACCGTGATCTTTCCTTGTTTACAATTTATATAGTTGTACTGGTTTACAGTATGTATTTGCTTACATTATTATATCGAGCACATGCAGCGACATACTATATATGGGATACAGGGATATACTGTATGGATGCAGTTTATTAAAAGCTCGATTACCAAAAGTGGTATAATATAATATAATATATAGCCAAAACAATGGTTTAATATTTTTGTCACAGTGTATAATATAATATAATATAATGCATCCAAAACAATGGTTTAATATTTTTGTCACAGTGTATAATATAATATAATATAATGCATCCAAAACAATGGTTTGATATTTTTGTGAATTATCTTTTACATTTTATGTTTCATGATAGTCAAGTCAAGTCAGGGGCGTAGCCATCATTTCAAAAGTGGGGGGGACAGAATGTCTAGTGTTATACCTGGTTTTTTTTTCAGTTAACCCTTGTCTAATTGACAGGTTTTATTTTTAATCATACCTTTTTGCTTAATATGCTTTATGATTATGTTATTATATATGATTATAAAATAGAAGGAAAGAAAGATAGAAAAAAGAAAGAAATACAACAGTTTGTCACTGGGACAGTACCATTAAAAGGACATCTTTGTACCTTATTTACCCCAAAAAGTTTCATAGTTGTACATTACGGTTCATATTGGTACTCTAAGGTACTAAATTTTGGGGAAGTCGTGGCCTAATGGTTAGAGAGTCGGACTCGTAATCCAAAGGTTGCAGGTTCGAGTCTCGGGCAGGCAGGGATTGTAGGTGGGGGGAGTGAATGTCCAGCGCTCTCTCCACCCTCAATACCACGACTGAGGTGCCCTTGAGCAAGGCACCGAACCCCCAACTGCTCCCCGAGCGCTGCAGCATAAAATGGCTGCCCACTGCTCCGGGTGTATGTTCACGGTGTGTGTGTGTGTTCACTGCTGTGTGTGTGTGTGTGTGTGTTCACTGCTGTGTGTGTGCACGTTGGATGGGTTAAATGCAGAGCACGAATTCCGAGTATGGGTCACCATACTTGGCTGAATGTCACTTCACTTCACTTTCACTTTTTCACTAATGTCCACCTTTTTGAGTATAAGTTACAAAGATGTCCTTATAAGGGTACTATTGTTTACATATTTCAGATTGTATTTTGTGAGTGATGTATGTACAGTACATGGCACACAGTAATGGATACTTGCACATTCACATACTTCTCTATTCTGTTCTGTTCTATTATACATTAGTCTGATTAGTCTATGTTAAAATAAATATCTTATTATAGACAATGCTGTAAATAATCTTTACCTCTGAAGCCTCACTGAAACTTTCTGCCTCATTCACTCTCAGCTGTGAATTCACTTCTGTCTCTGTCTACAGCAAATAAAGCAGTGTTTGAAACATGTACATACAGGGAATAGTGGCATACAGAAGAAAATAACTAATTAAGTAAACTGCTGGACAATAACCAATCATTTGTATCCTAAATTATTTTTTAACACTTTAGAATGATAAACACATATTCACTATTAACTATGACTTTTGCCTCAATAAACTCTTCATTTACTGCTTATTATAGCTTGTAAGGTAGTCGTTGTAGTTGTTAAGTTTAGGATGGGATGCAGAATATGGTCATGAAGAATACAGAATTAATATGTGCTTAAGTACTAATAAACAACCAATATGCAAGCTAATAATTGCCTACTGTAGTTAAAAATGATAGCTGAGAAGTTGTTCATCATACTAATGTTATTTTTTATTTTTCTGTATTTGACTAATTATGTGTTTTCTATGATTGGTCCATATATAATCCTACAAACGCTTGTGTATTAATATATTTTATACAATGTAAAAACAGCCAGGTGTTAAAAGCCACTCTATCAGTTCTTCTCAGCTGTGAAGTTTGTATTTCTTGCGTGTCGTCCTAACAAACCTAGGCTGACTGTTTCTTGTTCATTCTTGACAACACATAAAAACGTAAAATTAGTGCAATAATGACAGAGCAGCCCTAAATTAAGATCGGTCCTGTATCAGATCGTCAGTGCTTGCTTGATTGAAATACATCATGTATAGAATTGAGTTAAATATGTCACAATGCTGCAAACGCTGTAAAATCTCAGTTCAACATTATCTTTATTCTTATTTGAAGGGTTCTGATAACATACATACGTGTTCAAATAAAAGACGTTACAAAAGAGTTACGGAAAAATACACTGAAAATAAATAAGTGCATGTTTTTTCCTCCATATAATGATCATCCAATCTTGCTAATTATTCAACGAGAGCAATAGGCAGAGTCACTCAACATTGTGCAACACTATTCGTATCCCACATGCCAACTTACGCTTCTTGACTTTTTCGTAAAAGAGGAGTGAAGAGTTTCTTTCCGCTTTGAACTCATCTCGACCTGTAATGAATGATGGATACAGCGCGGGACCGCATTCGCGAGCATGGACTTGTCGTGACGTCACAAACTGACTGACTGAGTGACTGATTGCCATGGAAACGTAAACGTCATGTATAAATTATCTTGTCTCTTTGAATTTTAAATCATTCTGCATTTATATACAATGGGCCATTAAAACCACAACATGTCGAGAACACAACTGTCCAATGAAAAAGTGCGGGGGACGAATTTACTTTTTATAAAAAGTGAGGGGGACACGTCCCCCGCGTCCCCCGCGTAATCTACGCCCCTGAGTCAAGTCAAGTCACCTTTATTTATATAGCGCTTTTTACAATGCAAATTGTGTCAAAGCACTGCACAATATCAAAAAAAAAGGAAAATAATGTGTCAATAAGTTAAAAAAGTTTAAATAGATGTGTTTACATTTTTATATACACATTTAATTAAATTACAAATAAAATATATTTTAAAAAATGCGTTTTATTTTTATTTATTTATTTTACACGTGGGTGACGATCTACAGAGGTGTCTGTAGGGGCCAGTGTCGCACACTGCTGAAAACGAGTCAGTCACGGGTTCTCTTCCGGGTCATTCTTGTGGATGGATCGCTGGGTCAAGTTGGTCGTGTGGAAAAAATACATATAACAACAATCCACCAATATTTGAGTCCTCGTTTCGATATTCATAGCTCTTTAATCTGTGATGTAATTCATTGTGCAACAGTTCGTTCCTTTCTTTCGCGAGAAACTGGTATTTTGGTGGACTCATCGTCTAGCTGCGTGTGGAAGCCGTTTCGCGGGGTAAGTTATGTGAGGCCAACTAACGTACTGTAACATTATTTACTCTTATTTTATTCTACAAATTATTTTATAGTCAAATGTGCTTTAATTCTGCCATGCTCTAGCATCATCATCAGGTCATTTTGTGTTGCGCAGGTCTATTAAATGGATCATTTGAGGAATATTAATTATTAATGTAGTTAAGTTAGTGTAATGAGTTACTGTTACATTTGGAGTGCTTTTGAAAGCTGTTTTCATCATGTATGAGCATTAAGTGTCATACCTCGTTTTTGATAGCATTTGTGTTTTCTGTCTGGTGCTTGGAATGGAGTTTCTATATTTATATCTACATTTTACATTGTTTTCAGTAACGCCGTAACTCCAGTCGATATGGTATTTTTTATAAATGTATTTTATGTATTGAATTTTCCAGCAACGAAACGATGCATAAATCTGTGTGTGGGGTGGGGTGGGGGGGGTCCTGTCATTGAAACCTGGTAATATAATAATTAAAAAACATTTAACTTGATTTCCAGGCTTTTGTTCTACTGATAGCATGATTTAGGTACTAATAGGTGTAATAATTTAAATGTATTCATTTCACAAATTTCCATAAAAATTTCAAATTGCCTCATAAATATTTATAATAATAAAAAAACAAAGTCTTAAAAGCAATCATGACAATGACCAGGGAAATAATAGAAAATCATGCAGATTCACTGGTCAAAATGTGTGGAAACATCAAAATACTTTACAGATGTGTTTGTTTAAACGTATTATGACCATATTCAGTGCCTATTTCAGGTTTTATAATTTATATAAACTTGTGTTTTCTAATTGACATGCAAAAGAGGGATTTTAAAAAGGGGGTATTATATACAGTGGGGAAAATAATAATTTGATCCCCTGCTGATTTTGTAAGTTTGCCCACTTAAAAAAAGAAAGATGGGTTTATCATTTTTATGGTAGGTTTATTTTAACTGATGGAGAACAAACAATCCAGAAAAAAGCAGCATACAAATGTAACAAAAAAAATAACATTTTAGTAAGTCAAATAAGTATTTGATCTCCAAGCAAAACATGATTTAGTACTTGGTGCAGAAACCCTTGTTGGCAAGCACAGAGGTAAGACTTTTCTTGTATATTTCTTGTAGTTTCTTGTAGCTGCTCACCAGGTTTGCACACATCTCAGGAGGGATTTTGGTCCACGCTTCTTTACAGAACCTCTCTAAATCATTAAGGCTTCTTGGAAACTCAAACCTTCAGCTCCCTCCACAGGTTTTCTATGGGATTAAGGTCTGGAGACTGACTAGGCCACTCCAGGACCTTAATGTGCTTCTTCTTGAGCCACTCCTTTGTTGCCTTGGCGATATGTTTTGGGTCACTGTCATGCTGGAAGACCCATCCATGACCCATCTTCAGTGTTCTGGCTGAGTTTCTCGTCCAAGATTTTACAGTACATGGCCCCATCCATTTGCCCCTCAATGTCGTAAAGTCGTCCTGTACCCTTAGCAGAAAAACAGCCCCAAAGCATAATATTTCCACCTCCGTGAATGACTATAGGGATGGTGTTCATGGGGTGATAGTCAGCATTTCTCTTCCTCCAAACACGACACGTCGAGTTGATGCCAAAGAGCTCAATTTTGGTCTCATCTGACCACAGCACATTCTCCCAAGCCTTCTCTGAATCATTTAGATGTTCATTGGCAAAATTCAGATGGGCCTGTACATGTGACTTCTTGAGCAGAGGGACTTTACGGGCACTGCAGGATTTCAATCCATTGCGGTGTAGTGTGTTACCAATGTTTTGCTTGGTGATTGTGGTCCCAACTGCCTTGAGATCATTAACAAGCTCCTCCCGTGTAGTTCGGGGCTGATCCCGCACCTTTCTCATGATCATCCTTACCCCATGAGGCAAGATCTTGCACGGAGTTCCAGACCAAGGCCGATTGATAGTTGTTTTGTATTTCTTCCATTTCCGAATGGTCGCACCAACAGTTGCCTCCTCCTCACCAAGCTTCTTGCGAATGGTCTTGTAGCCCATTCCAGCCTTGTGCAGGTCTACAATCTCGTCCCTGATGTCCTTTGACAGCGCTTTGGTCTTGCCCATGGTAGTGGAGAGGTTGGAATGGAAGATACAGATTCTATGGACAGGAATCTCTTATACACACAGCGAGCTGAAATTATGAGTATCTTCTTAAAGTGACCGGACTAATCTGTGTTCCCCATGTGCACATAACCTATCTGTGGGATCCAAAATTCCTGCTGGTTGGTAGGGGAGCAAATACTTATTTGACTTACTAAAATCGTAAATCTTTTTTTTTACATTTGTATGCTGCTATTTTCTGGATTGTTTGTTTGATATTCTGTCTCTATCAGTTTTTTTTTTTAAGTGGGCAAACTTACAAAATCAGCAGGGGATCAAATAATTATTTTCCCCACTGTATAATATACCATTTTGTGCTGTCATATTTTGATCAAAAACTACTATGTTAAAACGTTGGTCAATTTTCAGAATGGAGACCTCGGTTGCATAAATTTGGTCTCATGGCTAACAGTTTCTTGTTTTTCAAGGAAACAATGTCACGTCCGCGTTCGAGATCTCCCTTGTATTCAAGGTATTTAATCTAAAGTCGGTGTTACAAAAAACTTTATTTTGTTGTTGCATTGCTGGTTATTAACAGCTTCTTGAACCTCTCGAATATTAACAGAATCCCAACTCTTCATGGGAGGAGAGCGGAAGGATTATATGATAACCAGATACATTCATCGGTACAGTCTGATGCGTGGAGAAAGCCTGAATATGTCAACAAAGTAGAAAGTAGCACACATTGGAACAAAGATTCCTATCAAGGAGAGCAACATGTTGACCACTGGGCCAATTTGATTGATGCAATAGAGCATGCTCAAAAAAGAGGGGCTTCACCTATGACCAGGTCCCACATGCAGAGTGATGAAGATAGGCTGCCCCATTCTCCAAGGAGGCTGCCTAGGGAAAGGTTACCTTCCCCTGATCACACACATTTTGGTGTTGAAGAGCGCTACAGGATGCCATCACCAGGCTGGAACAAGAATGAAGGCATTGATAAGGAGCTCAGTTCACAACATAACCACAGAGAATCAAGGGATAGGCCTTATCCAAGACATCCCGAAGGAAAAAGACAGGATAGGATGGATTATGGATATCATAATGAAGAATATGGCGGTCAATATCAAGAAAGGGGCTCCTTTTCAGAGAGGTACAAGAATACATTTCTTTCCTCGCTTCATACGTCTGACGTGGCTGGAGAGGAACGAAGAAAAGAAGAAAGGATTCAGTCACTTTTTTTGATGGATAAATGTTTTTCTAATTACATCTGTTACATTTAATCTCTATAATTTTAAATTTTAGTCAGTAATGTATTTAATAAATTAAATCTTTATTGTTACCCCTTCATTTGTTTTTTAGATTAGTTTAACTGTCATTATCATCAATTGGAATATATAGATCCATTTAATTGTACTGTTCGTTAAAACCTTGCTAGTAACTATGTATTATTGTAATTTCATTCTAATCTTGGACAAATGTTACTTGCTTTCTTAATACAGGTCATCAAAGTCAGATTATAGGGAGCATCACCCTCCTTCTGAAAGATTTAGAGATTTTGGTCTGCAGGATGAGTTCGTTGAGCATCACAGGGGCTTCAGCCCACGTCGCGCACCTGTCATTGTGGAACACGATCATGGAATCGTAAAACAAGATTCAAGAAACCGTGATCCCCCCAAAATGAGTGGCAATCTGAGGAGCAGAGACCCACCTAGGACAAGTGAAACCCAGAGGAATCATGATCGAGATAGAAGAGACCAAGCCTATCATATGCGTACCTTACAAGATAGACATGGCGGACGACCAAATAATAACCCCCAAGAGGAATCAAGAAAGAACTACTCTTCTTATGGAAGAGAAACTCAAGGAAGAGAGCGCTCAAGACGCATGGATCAACCTAGAATGGAGTCACATTCAAGAGACTCAGAAGTAAGGAGGGAAATGGATTTAAGGGATGTGAGGGATGTTGATTTGAGGAACAGAGAAAGAGAACCTGTCCCCGATTGGGAGGAAGAGAGATCGCAAAGGAATCGTGGAAGGATGATGGGGCAAGGAGTGGTTCGCCAAAGAGCTCAGTATCACAGGAAGCCAAACCGTAATGTTGGTCCTGCACCTAGAATGGATTTCAGTGAACAGGAGACCCTCAAGATCAAAGTGGACATGAGTCGTCCCATTGGGCAAAGCAGGTATAGTATCATTGTCGTATCATTTTTGGTTAGGGTCAAAAGTTCATGCCTCTTTTCTGTGTCCACTGTCGCCACACCATGAAGACATGAAGAAAAACAACAGTCTACAGATTGTGAATGCTTCAGGATGATTCAATGGGAAGTGTAGAGTTGCATCCCAAAAACCCATTAATGGACTGTTTTGTGTCTTCTCATCGTGTACGTGGGTATTGAAGATCATAGCAAAATATGATCACTGGAAGAATAATCTTCATTCAAGGTTTTCAGGACCTCTGAAGAGCTTTAAAAAGGGAAAGGATTTTTAAGGATGTTTGGATGTATCCCCTGAAGTTCCGTCATAACTCTTGTGATTAAACCATCTTATTCAAACCAGGGAGTAATGGAATTAAGGATTGATCTAACATTATTGAAGTATTCGTCTTGTGCTGTTGTGTTGGCACACAAATGCACATGTTTTGTTCAAGCAGATGTTTGGATGTGAAAGATATCAATCGTTCAGTAATCAGGAACATGGATTACTTCAAGGCCCTGACGTGGCTGATGCATCCTAAAATGGGACCAACAGGAGAAGGACACTACTGGTGATCATTCACAAGAAAAGGGTTACAGAGGGTATGTGGAGAAGTTCCAAACTCTACAAATCCCAATTTGCATAAAAAGATGCAATATCCAAGATGCAGTGTGCTATTTCTTGACATAAATGCAAAATGCTTAACATGTGAATGTTTGTCCTATGGAGAAGATGTGGTTTGGATTGCCTTTCATCTTCGCTCCTCGTTTAAATGGAAGTCACATGACCAAATTACCAGGTTAGGAGTAAATCCTGTTGAAAACATCTTTCTGCTGCTAATTCCTTCATATTAATGCTTCAGATGTGTCAGCCATTTGGTTAAGGACCATTGGTTAAGGATGATGTTCTCCACCAGTTAACCCAGGCAAAAGAAAATCAGTCTCCCTTTTTTCATCCACATTTCGGCTATTCAAGATGATGTCTCCACCAAAATACCAGTGCCCCACAGGGGTTGAGCTCTTCTACTTTTAAAGCTGTATTGACTGCAGGTAAGTTGAGTAGGTATGCGCAAGTTTTCCAGATGTCCACAGCATTCAGACTGTCACCCGCTTCAGATTGTTTTCCTTGTGGGTGAAGAAGTATGGCCTTGTTTGAGAGGAAGAAGATGAGGCTGAAAGGACAATTTAATCATTTGATCTGGCGCTGAAGCAAAAACCGTCGTACAACTTTCGATCTTCAAGAAACGTCTCGAATGTGTTTGACTTTCGCCAAGCTGATTATTTGCTTGTACTATCCTAATATTTATTTGTTGATGTTTTTACCATGGGAAGAAACTGCATATGCAGAAAAATTTGAGGCAGATGCTCATAGACACAGATTTTGTGATTTACTAACCTGCATTTGATGATGACCGTCTTGTTCAGCAATCACCCTTCTGCATTGAGTGAGTACTGGGACATGTGGATTGGACAAAGATGCTTCGGTTGAAGAAGACACACCATTGCGATGTTACCATTGTGTAGAACCAACAGCCATCAGTTCACAATGACAGAAACCAAAGAAGCCTAATTGAAATATTCTATTTAAATGGACATTGCAACAGGAATGTTTTGAAGCCTTTTTGTATTTACTCATTTGGAAGACACCTCTATCCAGAGATTTATGTATACATTGCCTTCAAGATCGACAATTTGTGTTTCCTGCCAAACAAACCCATGACCTTGGTGTTGCTATCATCATACATTACCAGATGATCTACTGGACCACCTCCTGCATTTTGTTTCCATATTTGGACTTTGCATTAGAAAGCCATCCCGTTGTATCAGAAAGTGATGAGAACTCTGTAGACATGGCTATTTGCAAGATTCTTCAAGAACTTTTTGCCAAGTTTCCTAAATATGCATCTGTTATGTTGAGGTATTTTTAACAAGGATTTGGCGACGAAGAAAATGAAAGACCCAAAGTGGCAACTGCAAAAATGCCTGTTTACAGATAAACTTGTTTGAAGCAACTGCCAATAGACATTTGATTTCATCCCCAAGACAGTCAAACAGCAAGATTTGCTTAGAAATGATTTGTCATATGCCAAGTAAAAGTCTCAGTGCTGAAATTGGAGGGTATGTCATTTTATTCAGCAAGACGAGGGATCTGTGTAGATACCAACCTAACCGGAGATCTTCAAAACTCTTCCAGCAGTTACCTAAAGTTGATGCCATCTCTCCCATAATTGAGCTTATTATGAAGTTCAATGCATCTAATACTCGTCTAGGATTACTCAAGCTCACCAATCAAGATCTTTCACTGCAAGAAAAACACATTGAAATCTTTTGACTGATTCTATTGGTCGCCATGTCTTGGCACTCTGGAACAGATGAGTTTATTGAAGGATCCTCTGAATGGAAACATGCAATGACAGTGAGAGGAGAGGCATGAACTTGCCATATTTATTATGACCTGACATTTTTATTATGCATCATTAAATTATTTTTTTTTAGTGATATTTAAACGAAGGTTTAGGTTTCTCAAATCGTGCACTTATGCATTTTTCCATGACCTTTTGTAGTATAAATGGTGTGAGTTGTGTGTTCACACTGAAAGTTCCAAAAAGAAAAAGAGTACTTTAAATGCTCTGATTATGCACTTAAAAAAAACAAAAAACAATTATTGTGGAATGTTCACAATGACACTTCATGCGCTCACTGTCTCAGCTTTAATTACTTGGCTAAGGGGGTTGGGCTATCAGTCACCGATTATGAATGAAATAACTTTAGAAAATTCATACATTACATTGCTGAGTATAGCTTTTGTTTTTCAGCACCCCACTCAAATTGAACTGAAATTACGAATTGTTAAAACAACAATCTGAGTAGTATGCACCTATTTTTATTTACTGGGTCACAGTGAATCGTTTCAGTTGTTTTCCGTAAAAGGAGACTACTTTTGATTTCATTGGAAGAGACATCTTAGATTAATAGAAGTAGGGCTGGTAAATTTGTAGATAAAAGGTATTATATGACAAGTAAAGGGCCAATTGTTTAGCATTAAAATAAACGTTGCAGTGTTTATGGTTAATCTTAAACTTTACTACTGAACATTTGTATCTGAACTTTGTACTTTGTTATTCCAATTTATATTAATTCATAAGTGTTGTCATCTGGTTAATGTGTTGAAAGGAGCATATTAAAGCTGTAATGTGACCTCTTGTTCAGTCATTTAGGATATTCTTCAGATAGGCAGTTATCACTTGACTTAGTCAATGTGGGTCGACAACGCCTCGATTTCCTTCCCATGCTGGAGCATTCTGGAACTTACAGGGAATCAGCAGTGCATTCTGGGACATTTGCCCAAGAGATCATCACCCTTGTGCACCAAGTTAAAGGTCAGGAACCAGTGGATTAGCTTGGCAGCATATTGTGTATCTTAGAAAGAGCTTATCTTATGTATCAGAGTTGATTTTGGTTAACTGCTTATTTGTTTTGCAGAAAATTACTTTAGGGGCCAAGGCATCACACTTAATGAACGTTTTGCAAATGAACAGTATTATTCACTCCAAGATGAGTTTAAGGAGGAAGAAGAAGAGGTGGAGGAGGAGATGGGAAACATGAGACCAGTCATGAATAGGTACACTTGCCAGTTACTTTGTTTTTATTCATTAGTGAGGCTTGAGGTAAGCATCACTATTGTTTTTATTTAGGGTTAGTGTTTTAGATTAAAGTGATTAAAGATTTGATCACCCCCAATCCTAAATTAGAAATTTTCTCCACACTGTTTGCGATGCAAGCATGAAAATGCTGGTCTTTTATTATAGGCAACACAGAATGCCTTCATCAGAAACTCAGATCTTCTGCAAGATCGGGCCGGATCCAGTAAGTTGATCTTTTTAAGGTCCATCAATATCAAGTAGAATATTTAATCTATGTTGGTTCAAATTTTAAATGTTTTGCTAACTTCAGAGACGACAGCTTGTCCCCGACCCTGGTGACCTCAGGTATGACCTGGAGCGAAGAAGACAACAACGAATGGAGGGTGTGAAGATCACCATTGCTGGGGGAAACTTTGCTCCAGCGGCTCCTGAAGGGTATGGACTGAAAAGTGTTCCTGTTAGCTGTCTTCAGAGCAACGTTTAATATTATTGCTATGTATTCAGGTGCTATGCCAATATTTTAGATTTACAAAATTATGGCCTGGTTTCACATACAGGGCTTAGAGTAAGCCAGGATTAGGCCATAGTTCAATTATCTATTGTCTATTGCTGTTGTCTTTCCAAAGTCAAGAGAGTGAGCCTCCCTATGTGAGTGACGATCCTGAAGAAGTGGATGAGAACTTTAGGTGGTCAGAACAAGACCATGAGCGTCAAAGGCAGTGGGTGAGTTGTTGTTGTTGTTGATGTGAAACAACATGTCTATTTTTAAGAGTATAATTGTTCATACCATGACTCATTTTGGTTCTTCAGGATGGTCCGTGCCAAAGAATGCCAGTACCTAACAGACAGAACTTCGATCCACGGGGGAATTTCAATCGGAAAAGCAGACCACGGGGACGGAGGACTTGAAATAGTGGTGAGGAAGATGTGTGTGTATTTAATTATGATTATGTTTGTTTAGATAAATGTATTTATATACAGTGCCCTCCAAATGTATTGGAACAGTAAAGACAAAATTGTTCTGTTGGCTGTGGAGTCGAGACATTTATAAAATATGATTAAAAGATGAATATGAGACAAAACTACAGAATGTCACATTTTATTATTGGGTGATTCAACACATAGATGTTTTACCAGCTAAGAAGTTCAGCACTTTTAGAGTTTCATCCCTCTATCTGATGTGAGCATAAGTATTGGAACAGTTGCCTCACAGGTCTTTCTAAGTGATCAGCTGTGTCCTGTTGCATTAATTCTTCAGATATTAAATGCAGGAAACGTGTCTTATCGGTTATATCCATTACTTCTGAATCTAGCATTTGATGATGACACACACAAACCAGGATGAAGATGAGGGAGCTGACTTTGAGAGAAAAGCAAGCAATTTGGATGCTAAAAGAAAAGAAGTCAGTTAGAGCTATAGCAAAAACAATGGGCATGGAGAAATCAAGAGTTTGGAAACCACCAGCAACCAACAACGACCTGATCAGCTGAGTAAACAACAGTAGTTGATGACAGAAAAATCATAAATGCTGTGAAAAGGAACCCTAAAAGACGTGTCTGTAAAATCACCAACAAATTCCAGAAAGCTGGGGTGATGCTCTGACAATCTACTGTCCTCAGGAGATTTTGACACAGAATTACAGATGCTACACAGCAAGATGCAAACCTCTGACCAGCACCAAAAATAGAAAGGCAAGATTAGAGTTTGCAAAAAAGCACAGAAGAGTGAGCCAGAAGAGTTTTGGAACTGTGTTTATGGACCGATGAGACAAAGATGAACCTTTATCTAAGTGATGGGAAAGCAAAAATGTGGAGAAAAAAAAGAGAACTGCAAATGATCCCAAGCATACAGCCTCATCTGTAAAGCATGGTGGAGGTGGTGTCGTGGCATGGACATGCATGGCTGCATCTGGAGCAGACCATCTCAACTTTACTGATGACTTAATGTATGATGACAGTAGCAGAATGAATTTGGAAGGGTACAAAACCATCTTGCTTACCAATATTCAAGAAAATGCCTCCAGATTCATTGGGAAGTGCTTCATATTGCATCAGGACAATGACCCAAAACACCCTGCAAGTTCAGTCAAGGAATTTATAAGGGCAAAGAAATGGAAAGTCTTAGATTGCCCAAGTCAATCTCCAGATTTAAATCTGATTGAACATGAATTTCACCAGCTGAAGAAGAGTAAAGGCAGAAACTCCCCAAAACAAGCAGCAATTGGAATTGGCTGCATTTAAGGCTGGGAAAAGTATTTCAAAGGATGAGACCAAGAGTCTGGTGATGTCTATGGGTCACAGACTCACTGCTGTGATTGTGCGCAAGGGATCTGCAACTAAATAATAGCTTTTAATCTTTTATATCTGCCTTATGTTCAACTGTCCCAATACTTATGCTCACATCAATGAGTGAAGTGAAGTGACCCATACTCGGAATTCGTGCTCTGCATTTAACCCATCCAACGTGAACACACACACACCGTGAACACACACCCGGAGCAGTGGGCATCCATTTTATGCTGCGGCGCCTAGGGAGCAGTTGGGGGTTCGGTGCCTTGCTCAAGGGCACGTCAGTCGTGGTATTGAGGGTGGAGAGAGCGCTGGACATTCACTCCCCCCACCTACAATCCCTGCCGGCCGGAGACTCGAACCCGCAACCTTTGGATTACAAGTCCGACTCTCTAACCATTAGCCCACGACTTCCCACATGGGCTCTAAAAGTGGGATGAACGGGATGAACTCTAAAAGTGTTGTTCTTTTTGTTTGGTAAAACATGTATGTGTTGAAACGGCTCATAATAAAATGTGACATTCTGTAGTTTTGGCTCATATTCATCTTTTAATCATATTTGCAAATGTCTTGACTCCACAGCCAACAGAGCAATTTTGACTTTACTGTTCCAATACTTATGGAGGGCACTGTATATCTTTTTTGACTAATCGGTATATATTTATACTTTATTTCTCTGAATTTCAAACATAAGTATGTGGTGGTGTGTACATTGCTTCTTTATTTTTCTGTTCTCCTGTTTTGTTTGTGACCTGCAGGTGGCAGTGCGTGAGAAGAAAGTCAACAATTCAAATTTGAGGTCACTTGTGTGCAACTGTGGTTTTGTTCTTTCTGTTTTGATATTAGAAACACCTAAGACCTTGATTGAAGGTCCACTGCTTCCCCACATTTGGTGGATTATTTCGTCCATTTTTTTATTCACCCATTAGCATTTGTTTGATTCAAGGAGAAAGCTTGTAATGATTATTTGATTTGAAGATGGAAACAAATAAAATAGGACACCTCATTGGGCAAGTTAAAGTGATAAAGATTAAGTATCACCTTGCCCTGCTCTCGTCCTGAAATAATGCTATTCTTCATTATCAGTGGAGTAACTAGTTTAGTTTTTGATAAGGCACAAATCACAATTGATACAATATAAATTCATTTGCCATTTCATAGCAGTATGCAACACATGGATAGTTTTGCTTTTATACAAAAATACAGACTTTTTGTCATTCCTACATATGACAAAATAATTTCATATTTGATGTATCCTGCTGTGTAAACTCAAAGTAGAAATTGTTGTGTAAATAAAATCTATTTGTGCCAAAATGTTCTCAAATGAAGCTTCAGTTGTTTTCAGGCCACTTTATTTCCATTTATTTTACAAAAGAATGCAAAAGCTGTACATGTAAAACATCTTTGCAGTAGAATATTTGGTTCATACATAACTACACAGAAATGATATAGATTGCTCCAACCGGAGTCAGAATTACAGGGCTTGACGCTTACCTTTTCCCCAAGGAGCACATGTGCTCCTAAGTCAAAAAATTTAGGAGCGCATTAAAAAAATTTAGGGGTGCAATGCAAATTTTTCAAATTAGGTGTTTTAGCTTAATAAGGGGATACAAAGAGACATTTACAAGCACAATTATTTAATTTATCAGAATACAGAAAGTACACAAGGTTCTTAAATAATTTTACTTCAGACACTATTTAATAGGCTAATTATGTAATTAGTTATAATCCTATTAAACTGTGTCGGTATAAAATTTTCACAATAATCATTGAAGCTTTTGTCACGGTATATGTTTTTGTTTTTAAATCACAATATATAATTTCTAAGTGAAAAAAGTGTTGTCCTCCTAACAGGTTAAATAACTTTATTAAAGATAATTTACTAAAAGACTTTTATAAAAAATACATAAAAATATAAAGTAAACAAGTGTTTCAAGATTAGAGTGCAAAAGATTGTTCAAATGAACGAAAGAACAATATAAGTAAGGTCCCATTTATTAACATTAGTTAAAGCAGGTTAACATTAACTAAAAATGTGCAATAACTAATTGTTGCAGTAGTTAATATTCTTTGTTAATGTTGATTAATAAAACTATGTTAGTTAATGTTAGCTCCATTGAATTATATTAAGACAACTTTTGATTTTATAATGTATTATTAAAAGTTGAAATTAAGATAGCATTATTAATAAATGCAGTCATTGTTTTTTTCATGTTAACTAATGGAACTTGTGTTACTGAACAATAATAACGAATCAGTCGTTGATATATAGATAGGCCCACTGTTCTCTATTATAGATCAGTGGATGGGCCATGCTTTAGCTTAGAAAAAATGTTTGAAAATAAATAGCTCATTAAGTCTTTAAGTAAGAATTATTTGATGCTATTGTGAAGACTAAAGCGAATATAAATATCTAAATGACTGTGAGTGTCCACAGTTTTAGGAAAGTAGCGCAGCTGATTTATTTACTGGGTTACCGGGGTAACGGCAGCGCCCTCTAGTGGCGAATGTGCGTCATTCAGCGCGTCTTCACTTTAACTCGCTCCGCTTTTCTTCTCATCTGTGCTCATTTAAATTAAACCGTTGCCTTTTTAAAGTTCTAAAGTAATCATATGAGGCTGCATCGCAATTTTTCCATAAATAAACAGAATAAATTAATACGTTTGTTATAGGCTACTGTATAAGTTAGGCTGTTTTGTATTTTGTTTTGTATTCGCACTTGTGCTCCTAAATACATTTTCCAGTTCGCACACATCTATTTTTAGTCGCAAATGCGAGTGAAATGCTCGCACTGTCGAGCCCTGAATTATATATTGTAAAACTGCACTTTAATTCTGCCCTCAACACTGGAATATAAACATTTTATACTAGTACACTCACTGTAGTAATCTCACAGAAAAGGCACTAAAAGTTTTTAACTGTTTAGACCCCTTTAAATGTCTGTTATAGTTCAGATGTGATTTTCTATAGATGAGATTAATCACAGGGCAACGGTTTGAAAGACACCTCAGCATTCTCTTCCAAAATAATGTCATATCGACACATTAGTGGCCTGTTGGAGAAAGGAGCAGACACCATAATTAAATGCCCGTTTTTGTTGAGCATGCATTACAAATTTGTAATAATATTTCACTGTATTTTACAGAATTTATGATCATATAAATGCCGCCTTGTTGAATTTAAAAGACTTCTTTTGAAAACATTTGATCCTAAACTTTTGAACAGTTGTGTATTAATTCATTAGTTTAGGAAAGTTTGGATGGGCAGTAACTCTTCACCTGTTTGGATTTTCCAGTGGGGTTATCCGAATACGAAGCAGCCTTATCTTGTATCGAGGTCCAATCACATTCCCAGTGACAATCCGTAAAGAGATTTTCTGAATTGGATATAGATCCTCATCAAACTGCGCCAATAGTCGAGTGGATGTATACTGCTCAAATCTGAACAGCTTACTAACAAAACCATACAAAACATCCATTACAATGATGACAAGTCAAATATAAATGGATCTATATAAACTCATTGCAGTTTACGTACATATCTATCTGGGACTCTATTACATTTTTTCCATTATACAGTCGGACTATGACCACCCCCCAGCGCAGAAACTGGTTCCAGGTAACTAGGTCCACTCTGTAACTTGTCTCTGTTAAAATGAGAAATCAGAATATTGCACAAACCCCTTTTGAGAAAACAACTTTTGCAATGAGTCGTTATAGAGCTGCTAAGAGCTCCGTTATGGAGCTCTGCCGTAGTTGAGAAATACGCTCTTGTTTGCCCAAACCTCAAGAGTGTATCCCTCCACTGGATCATGTCATAACCTGAAGATGTAGATCATAGAAGTTAATCTTAACAATAAACAGCTAGTGCCATTCACTTGCGGGGAAGTCGTGGCCTAATGGTTAGAGAGTCGGACTCGTAATCCAAAGGTCCAGTGCTCTCTCCACCCTCAATACCATGACAGGTGCCCTTGAGTAAGGCACCGAACCCCCAACTGCTCCCCGGGCGCCGCAGCATAAATGGCTGCCCACTGCTGTGTGTGTGTGTTCACTGCTGTGTGTGTGCACGTTGGATGGGTTAAATGCAGAGCACGAATTCCGAGTATGGGTCACCATACTTGGCAGTATGTCACTTCACTTTAAAACTCTTGATAGTCTAACAGCGCTGTGAATTTTTTGTTTGTATCACTCTGCTTGCTTTGTCTGTGTTTGGTTGTAAGTGCTGAGTCAAAAAAATAATTAGATCTACGATGATCCTTCAGAAATGCTGAACGAATGCTGATGCTGTTCTTATAGCCTACTGTAAAAAATATTTCTGTTTTAAAAGAAAATTTGGTTTCTGTCCTTCTACTTAACATTTTCACATTTAATTCTGTGTTAATTGTGAAATTCACAAGCAATTTCTGAATCAAAAATGTTTCTACACCAAATTGTTTCAGTGTAGTTTGTTAGGAAATGTATGTGTTCATCGGCTGAGCAAAAGCAGGCTGGCAGTACCTGGCAATATTGTGTGTAAAATGTAAGTTAGCTTGTATATTCATTTCTTTATTGGACTGTTGTTCATATCACACTTGCAGTGTTTACTCAGTATTCATATTTGCATTAATTGTGGTTAATTACTATATGTATTGCTTTTACCCAGAACAGGACAGGAAGCAGGCTTGAAGGTCTCACACTGCAAACACTGACCACTGAGGAAGTCGCTGTATGAGGAACATGGATATGCCGTAAGTTTACAGGTGTGATTCAGAGCGCACAGGCAGTGGCGCCTCCAGAAATTTTTCATTGGGGTGGCCAGATGGGGCCACTTAAAATCTTGGGGTGGCACACCAAAACTATAAACCCTAAAAATGTATTGGTGATTTAAAAAAAAATCCCATTGTTTTTGCCTTTTTGGTGTCTATTCATGCCATTTTATTTTTTAGGAAAAAAATATGAATAAAATATATTTTTTCAAAAATTTTAATTTTCCATTTTTTTCTAATGCTCTAAACAATGTAATGACATGAAAAAAAGCTTTTTTGGGGGGGTCTCAGGAGGATATAGCGGGCACATGACAGAATCGGGCAATGAAGTCAGCACACGCTTTTGACGCGTGCCATTTTGAGAACACTACAGAAAGAGCACGTTGTTTTCGCCTGTGTGGATACTTCAAAAGACGTTTGCTCTGCCTGTGTGGTTTACCTGTAACACGTTCAGAACGTGCGTTTTGTCCGACTCCAAACGCACGCATTCGACGCCCATTTCCTGTTATGATAAACGCACGTCAAAAACGCGCGTTTTTGGTGACTCCAAAGCGCGCGTCAAGAACGCGCGTTTCATAGGAAATCACACGTCGAAGACGCGCGTTTTGATACACAAAACCGTGCGTTTCCGACGCGCGTTCGCCATAATCCCAAAGCGCTTCATGCCTGCCTGACTGTGCATTAGGGATGAAATGCATAACTGATGCTACTAAAATTTATACTGGCCAGTGGGGTGGCCAGGAGTCGGCCAGGGGTGGCCATGGCCACCCCTGGCCACCCCCTGGTGGCGCCATTGCGCACAGGTACAGGAAAACAGACCTCTGGTGATCACACACAAAATAAGACTTCCCTGTGGAGAATAGAAGCAATGAGATTACATTTTAGAGTACATTTTTGTATTTGGAGTACATTTTGTAATTAAATCAATCCCAATGTGAGGATTGCATAATTTAATTTTGACAGAATCGTAATTACACAGCCAGCTTTATGCATTTTGGGGGGTTTATCTGGAGAGCATTCTGTATGAGATATATCATTACATCAGATCTCAACCCTGACCTTTCCTAAAATGTTTTATCTTAACTTACTGACCTGAGAAGATGGTCTTGGGACATCCAGGCTGATCTAATCCTCCATTGGCATAGAAATCAATATGCCCATGGGTTCCTCTAAGGCCAAAAACTGCCACAGGAAACAGTGTTTGAGCATGGGATTTTTAGGCTATGTTTGGCACACTATGTAATACTATTTTAGTAGAACATACTGTGCACAGTGTGCAAATTTTCAGTATGAATGGAATACTTGGAACAATGTGAAAAATACAACAAATAATCATCTTCATCTTCAATACAACAAATAATAATCATCATATTCTGTGATTTTAGTAGTATGTCCTTTATTATACTTACAATTCATATCTGTATGCAGCACATCTACAAACTGGGCATCAGTTGGATCAAGGTGTTCCTCAGGGGGAGCATTGGCCCTGCTGGGTCCAGACCTAGAGTCGACCAGGTTAAACATTTAGTAAACAATATTTATTGGACAAGTTTAACAAACTGAAGATGTTACAACTGGTTTTGTGTCATTGGCTTTCCTGAATTTCACCTGTGATTCTGCCCACCCGTCCTCCCAGCATTGCCCCAATGAATCCAGCCACGTGTGCACCCAAACTGACCCCAATCAGATGGATGGATTCAAGAGATGCTCCCTCTTTCTGAAAATAACACCATATTGATTAAATTGGCAGACATTACTGACTAAAGCTATTTCAGAGCTGAAACGCTAATGAAAGGCTACTGACCCTACCTCCATACTCTCTATGAAGCCGGTGATGTTCACAGCCGTACCCCGTGTGTTGGCCACAGCCGTGAAATAATTGAGATTGGCCGCCCCTCTGTTCCAATCCACTAACAGGATGTTCATGTCCTTCTTTGCTGCTAACAAGTGCACAATGTGGTTGATCCAGATAGGCGGTGCCCCCGTGGGTCGCAATCACTGTCTTCACCTAACGACAGAAGACACTGGTTTACTGGTCTGTATTTTTCTGTATGTTTGTGTGTGAAAGAGATGAAGTTGTAAACTATTGAATTGAATAATTATGGCTTGTTATACCTTTGTTTCTAGCTAGTTTGCTAGTTTTGTTTCAGATAATCGTACACTTACATTAAATGAAAATTAGAAATGTTGCTGTGGCAAATTTAAGTACTAAAATGGCTAAAAGTGGAATTAAAGCTATATAGGAATATTTGAAGAAACTAATGAAATTACAAATGCACATTAAATATTAGTAAATATTATCATAGGAAAAAGAATGCTAAAATAACACTGCAGCATGGACAGATCTAGTGGCATTTATTTTAAAAAACAAATAATGTAAAAACACAAATTAAGCAAACATTTTACATAAAAAGAAGCTGATGTTTCACATTATACAATATTAAGTTAATTTTATTCAAAATAAAGACAAATAAAATTTAGACACTTTAAGACAACACTGAAACAACATTAAATGGGTATTCAGTGCATGATTAGAAATGTTTTTTAGAATTTCTTTTTAGAAATATATAATTATTGAATTTTTTTAATCATGAACATGTCAAATAATGTCTGCATATCACAAAATATTACCAGAGCCATGTTCAAATTAAACATTTTCCTATATTTTGTGTTTCTCATTTAGCCTTTGGTTAGCAAGCTTAGCCATGTAGCTTAGCATAGTGCTAGTTGGCTCTTTTGATTAGTTAAAATATCAACATAAAACACTATTTTTTAACAGACATCAATAAGATTTTTTAAATGTGAAGAAGTAAAGGTCAAAAATAGCTCAGAAAAGTGTAGGTAGTTCTGAGAATAGTTCTAGCATCTGCATAGTGCCGTGAAATTCATACATGTTCTCTGTTGATCATTTAAAAATATTCCCAGTTCTGATTTTCTGGAAACTGGTGATGAGCATTTATTTTGTTCTGTACATTTTGGAAAAAACTAACAGAGGTTAATAATTTTTCCCCAAAATTGACAGACTGATCCACAAGTAAGGCTGGATTTTAGCGACCCAGTTCCCGTTCATCTTGCTGTGCGTCATCTCTTCACACATCAAAATTTCATGCTTCCATTTGTCTGTGCCATCAACATGCACAATATCCTTTTGATCATCCTGCAGATCCTTAAACCATATGATGTGTCCACCTCATATTTAAGCCACGCAAACTGTCAGGTTTTCCATAGATTTCCGACCCTAGAGGTCATCTGTATAATCAGCAGGATAGCGTCCTATCTCTTACCTTTACAAAGCATAAAGATGCTAAGCAAAATCAGGAAACGCCACAGTGACATCCTCAATATCAATATACAGTATATCAAGAAAACGAAGAAACGTTGGAGTATCTGTAGTAAAGGAAAGAGCCCATGGAGGAGGGGTTATGGGCGGAGCGAAGGAGATTGAAGGAGATCACACATGCTCACCCTGTGGTTAGTGGACAGTGTGATAAGTAAGCAGGCCAGCTTAGGACTTCCAGAAGAGTACAGATCATGAAAACAAGCATTTGGTGATGACTAAATTACTTTACAGGGACAGTTCATCCAAAAATGACAATTCTGTCTTTTATTCACCTCATGATGTTCCAAACCTGTATAACTTTCTTTCCTTTGTAAGAATAAAGATATTTTTGAAAACTTTTTTTTTTTTTTTTTGGTCCATACATAGGATGTCATTGGGATCCAAAGTTATGTTCTTCAAAATATCTTCTGTGTTCTGCAGAAGAAAGTCTATATATATAGATATTTGAAATGGCACGAGCAAATAAATGTGAACAAATGACAAAACTTTCATTTTTGAGTGATCAATTCCAACATTTTTTGGAAACTTCCAGTTGCTGCTGCTTCCAATGTCAAGCATATTCTGCCCTCTGGTTGTTTTGTTCTGCATTAAAGGGCACAAGGTCACAATGGAGTCGTTTTCCTTCCAAACTCTAGTAAAAGAGCCACATCAGCACAGATATTCATAGTACATACATTTTCATATTGCGCCCATATAGAGCATTACTATTGTAATAGTCTCCAGAGAGAAGCAATGACCTGGAATACATTTACATTGCTTCCCTGCTGAGTGCCTTAAAACCTTGTTTCCTCTAAAACGAAGTTATGCGTGAAATTAGCACTACCCTATCTTGTAGCCTCACCAACTTCCTTGACTGCATCTTTGCATTCCCTGCAGGTCCTGTTTATGTGAGTGTAGCAACAGCAACAGAAATGACTGCAGTACAGAGGTAGTTTCTTTTAAATTCTTCATGAGTATGTATCTACACCAGCATTGAGAGCATTATGACAGTGTGTCTTTGGGGTTCAGGGTCAGAACAGAACAGAAGCTGTTTTTGTCTGTGTGAGGTTGAAACAGATTAGATGGCAGATTAAAGTAACTAAACTGTCCATTCATTCCTGCATCTGATGTAGTCAATCCTATTATGAGACTCATTGTACCCATTTTTTCTGCATCAGGCTGACAGTTTAACCATTAGTCTTTTCTTATGACAGCGTCAAGGGTTAAACAGTCATTCTGTCATATAATCATGTTCTCTGTGTATATGTGTACCTATTGTTGTATGTTAACATAGGCTATAGGCAAATTAGGCATACACAATGACATTTAAATCCATTTTATTCTTATACTTAAAAGATCTAAGCAGATCAGAGTAGAATATATAGCCATATTATTTGACCCTTTAATCATGTAATACAAAAATTTTGAACAATTCATTTTTAAATATGTAAGAAACAATGCAAAGAGCAAAATATCTATAATATAACCAGAATATGTTTGCCTATATTGAAAGCAAAGAGAAACTATGTACTGTACAGTGATATTTGAACATTAGTAGATCATTCCTTTATAAGGTCAACTTTTCATGAAATTAGTGATGAAGTCAATAGGAAGAGGAAAGACAATAGTTGAGTTCCTTTCCGAGGCAATCTCAGTCAGCGTCTGCATATACCGCAGCTGAAGCGCAGACGGAGACTCTGACATCACGTTTGCTGCCTCCTTCAGAGCACGAGAGGCTTTCATTTCTCCCTCTGCTGCAATCACCTGTTCATGATAGATTAGAACACACTTAAATATGTTCATTTTACAAAGGCAACACTTCAATGGTGAAGCACTTTACCATGAATTCATTCTTCATATAAACACAATCCCAATTCACAGTCTGGCCTCTGGCACACACCTTTAATTGCTCGGAAATTTCCATTGAGCAAATCCAGTTTGTTTTTCAGCTGTATTGTGCCATAGTGTGAGGACATAAAGACTCAGGTTTCCAGTCAACAATATGATTCACATTATTGTAGTGTTTATTTAGATGAGATCCTGCTGTATTTTAAGGGGAGGTCAGGTTAGCATCACTGAACTATTGTGTATGGATGGATGGTTAAATTAATAAAATTTAAAAAAAAACAACAGATGAATGGTGGATGAATAAACAATGTATGACACTTTTCTTTCATATAGATTGATTTATCAATTTATTTAAAACACTGAAAGAAAATATAATTACGTTCATGTTTACATAACTAAAGAGATAATGATAAATGAGAGATAATAACAAAAAAAAAGATTATAAGTATATTAGTGCCGTGAAGAAGCTGCATAATATTTACATATATTTCCCAAAAATGAAAAAACAAAACAAATGATTTGCAGAATATATATATATATATATATATATATATATATATATATATATACAGTGGTGTGAAAAAGTGTTGGCCCCCTTCCTGATTTTTTATTTTATTTTGTCACGTTTTAATATTTCAGATCATCAAACAAATTTAAATATTAATCAAAGATAACACAAGTAAACACAATATGCAGTTTTTAAATTAAGGGTTTTTTTTATGAAGGGAAAACAAAATCCAAACCCGCATGGCCCTGTGTGAAAAAGTGTTTGCCCCACCCCGTTAAAACATAACTGTGGTTTATCACACCTGAGTTCAGTTTCTCTAGCCACACCCAGGCCTGATTACTGCCACACCTGTTCACAATCAAGAAATCACTTAAATAGGACCTGTCTGACAAAGTGAAGTAGACCAAAAGTTCCTCATCATGTTGAGATCCAAAGAAATTCAGGAACAAATGAGAAAGAAAGTAATTGAGATCTATCAGTCTGGAAAAGGTTATAAAGCCATTTCTAAAGCTTTGGGACTCCAGCGAACCACAGTGAGAGCCATTATCCACAAATGGTGAAAACATGGAACAGTGGTGAACCTTCCCAGGAGTGGCCAAAATTACCCCAAGAGCGCAGCGACAACTCATCCAAGAGGTCACAAAAGACCCCACAACAACATCTAAAGAACTGCAGGCCTCACTTGCCTCAGTTAAGGTCAGTGTTCATGACTCCACCATAAGAAAGAGACTGGCCAAAATGGCCTGCATGGCAGAGTTCCAAGACGAAAACCGCTGCTGAGTAAAAAGAACAAAGGCTCATCTCAGGTTTGCCAGAAAACATCTTGATGATCCCCAAGACTTTTGGGAAAATACTCTGTGGACTGACGAGACAAAAGCTGAACTTTTTGGAAGGTGTGTGTCCCATTACATCTGGCGTAAAATTAACACAGCATTTCAGAAAAAGAACATCATACTAACAGTAAAATATGGTGGTGGTAGTGTGATGGTCTGGGGCTGTTTTGCTGCTTCAGGACCTGGAAGACTTGCTGTGATAAATGGAACCATGAATTCAGCTGTCTACCAAAAAATCCTGAAGGACAATGTCCGGCCATCTGTTCGTGACCTCAAGCTGAAGCGAACTTGGGTTCTGCAGCAGGACAATGATCCAAAACACACCAGCAAATCCACCTCTGAATGGATGAAGAAAAATAAAATGAAGACTTTGGAGTGGCCTAGTCAAAGTTCTGACCTGAATCCTATTGAGATGCTGTGGCATGACTTTAAAAAGGCGGTTCATGCGCGAAAACCCTCCAATGTGGCTGAATTACAACAATTCTGCCAAGATGAGTGGGCCAAAATTCCTCCACAGCGCTGTAACAGACTCATTGAAAGTTATCGCAAACGCTTGATTGCAGTTGTTGCTGCTAAGGGTGGCCCAACCAGTTATTAGGTTTAGGGGGCAAGCACTTTTTCACACAGGGCCATGTGGGTTTGGATTTTGTTTTCCCTTCATAATAAAAAAAACTTGATTCAAAAACTGCATGTTGTGTTTACTTGTGTTATCTTTGATTAATATTTAAATTTGTTTCATGATCTGAAACATTAAAGTGTGACAAACATGCAAAAAAATAAAAAAATCAGAAAGGGGGCCAACACTTTTTCACACCACTGTATATATATATATATATATATATATGTGTGTATATATAAAATAAGATATTTACATATATTTCTCAAGAAAAAAACATTTTCACACACACACATATATGATTTAATTAATGAATTAATTAATGTAACTATTATATTACATTTAATTAATTTATGATTAATTAAATTATTAATAATTAATAAATTAATTCTAATTCTATTTATATTAGAATCATATAGAAATCTAAATCAATTAATTCTATGTAACTACACACACACAGAGAGAGAGCGATAACTACATTTACAGTCACAAAATATATACATATATTACAGATTCTGTAAGTGGTATCTAACTATATTGTAAGTGGTCAGTCATCACAAATAGCAATAAAATGAGGCTAATGTCTTGACCTGCAAGTGCTTTACTGGTCTGTAGGTCTTGTTTTGGAAATTGATTGGCTTAAGGGGGTTACAGTTCATTTACACTTCTGACCGTATGTTAGGGGCTGCAGGTGCTCATCCACCAATCAGAGAACAGTGTGTCTCCCCAGACAGACTGAACACAAAGCTGATAAGACTAAACTTGGCAGGCTCGGCAGAACAGACAGTATAGCATGTAACAATCTTTCAGTGCTCAGACACCCACCTTGGCTCTGGCATCTCTGGTGGCCTCGGCCTCAGCTGCCATGGCTCTCTGCAAAGTGGTGGGCAGTTTGACATCTTTAAGCTCGACGCGTTCCACTTTGATACCCCAGTTCTTGGATGCAGCATACAGCACAGCCTGTCAGGCAAATATGAAACAATTGACTATTTTTATTTGAGGCACTTATGCTCCTATCCAGAAGAAAATGTTGAAATACTCTTAAAAATAAAGATTCCAAAAATAAGGTTTGCGCAGTGATGCTATAGATTAGGAGAACCATTGTGAGTTCCCCTAAGAACCTTTTGTGGAATGGAAATATTACATGGATGTTACATGGATAAAGGACGGTTTTATTTTTAGGAGTAAAACAGCTAAAGATTTAGAGTTGTTTTCAGGAAGGGTTATCTTACCTCCATCTGTTCAGACATCTCCTCACGGTCTTTTAAGATGTCTGCCAGACTCTTAGTTCCCAGCATGTTTCGTAATGTAGTCTGTGCAAGCATCTTTGTGGCATGATTAGCATTCTCCACTTTGGTAATAGAGACAGTGGGGTTAAAGACACGATAGTAGACCACTGCATCCACCATGATAGTCACTGAGTCTTTGGTCAGCACCTGAGGAGAAAATGCGATACATGTTACATTATATAACACAATATGATATTAAACTCATAATATGTATTAATTGAAAAAATACTAACAACGTTTAAACATTTTCTAATTAATCACTCACCTCTTGTGGAGGGATGTCAAAAGACACTGTTCTTAAATCAACCTTCCTAAATGTGTCCACACATGGAATAATCCAGAACAAACCTTTAAAAACAATCAATAAAAAGAACTGCTAGTTACAATTGAGCTAAGCAAACAATTTGTAACAAATTATTCATGATTTTAAGAATAGTAATTAATAACCAGGTCCTTTAGCACCGCCTAGGAGTCGTCCCAATCGGAAAATAACTGCTCTTTCATATTCCTGGACAATCTTTTGACAAAAAAAATATAGATTAGGGATTGATATATAAATAATAATGAAGTTATAATAAATGATTTTCACTTAATTTGATGACCTTAATGTTTATGTCAGATTTTATTGTTTGATAATAATAATAATAAACCATTTTTAAAGTAGGTTTTACATTAGGTATTTTTTTCTTACCTTCATACAAAACCAGACTGAGACAGGAAAAGAGACAGGAAAAGTAAGAAAGACAAGGAGGAAGGAGAAGAAGGTAAGGAGGTATCCACAGAACCCAGAGCTTCTGGATGGATCGCCATCTGATTTAATCCAAAAGCAAGAGGTTAGTCATGGCATCGAAATTATCTGAACAAATTTCTTTAAAAACTTTTTTTTCTTTTTTTAAGAAATAAATAGAAGCCTGGCAAACCTGACTGGAGTATGACTTTTGTGTCACTCTCTTCATTTGCTGCAGGTTCAATTTTGTTCTGGGACATCTCACTCAGAGCTATAGACACGGTTAGCAGTTTTTGTTTTCTGACTGATGAAATATAGTTTCAGTGAGATATTTAAGGTGATTTAAATATGTTCTCTTTTTCCATTACCGCCCATTTTCACACACAACACAACATGGAGCTTTGCATGTCTCTAAGCAACAAAACTGAGCTCATGTTAAACCTGAAAGTCAATTATTCGTTTACTCATTCTTTGAATGAGGCCTTATCATATATAATTTTTTGTTTACACATTCTATGAACAACTGTTTTTTTCTTCATGTTCAGATGCATAATGTATTTAAATATACAGAATATGCGGCCTAAATTAAATGTTTTTTTCTCTTATATCTTGTATTGATGAATAAAATAATTAGTCCAGTTAATATTCATTCTAAGTTAGAACTAGAAAATTTACTTTAAACCTGAAAAAATTGGCATAGATGGATGGATGGATGGATGGATGGATGGATGGATGGATGGATGGATGGATGGATAGATAGATAGATAGATAGATAGATAGATAGATAGATAGATAGATAGATAGATAGATAGATAGATAGATAGATAGATAGATAGATAGATAGATAGATAGATAGAATGATAACAAAAAATAAGATTATAAGTATTTTAGTGCCCTGAAGAAGCTGCATAATAGATATTTACATATATTTCCCAAAAATTAAAAATACAAATTATATACAGTGTATATATAAAAACCAAGTATATTAAATTAGAAAAAAAAGTGCACAACTGACTCGAAAAAGAAAAGGTTTACTCAAAATGATTGACAGCTGGGAGCCACGCCCACAGCGGACAGCGCTGCTCTCATTGGACATGTGCGCACGCTGCACGCTTCTCTGTTTATGCTCCAGACGCGGTTTAATTCCGCTCACAGAGCGTCCTTTAATTATCCCAAAACATGTCAGAGGATATTTAAACCTAAATATCGTCGACAAGTGTAAATGACGTGAAATTGAGGCAACTTTATGTGTTTTCCTGTGAGGTGCCTTTGTTCCAGCTGTATGAGACGCAGATGCAGTCATTTACACGCGGCAAGACATTGTATTGTTTTAGACGCTGCCACAGTTACTGAGATGAGGTAAGCACAACATTTATTGATCTTTTTTTCACACTGCCAGCAGTTGAGAAGTTCACATTATTGTAGAATTGATATTTCACAGTTAAATGATATTTAATTTTTTTGTTTTGAAACTGTTTTCCTTCAGAAATGCACATTTATTTTTCTTTTGTATTTCCAAAACAATATTGTTCTGTTTAATCGTTTTTAAATTGATAAATCTATTGATTCACTGCGATATTTAATAAATGCATATTATCTCCCACCACCGACTACGGTCTCTGCACTAAGATTTGTGTTTGATTTGTGCTCGCAGTCAAAAGGGAGTCTTATCCATATGAACCTCTTTTGGATAAACAGGTAAGCCTAAGCCTATAACTGGGGAGGTATTTCATAATGTTATCAACCACATTTTTTTTTTCTTTCATCTGTTTTCAGGGTGGTTGTAATGGGCCACAGGGGACCGCTGCAGTTGTCTGACCTCTGCAAGCTGTATAATGAGGAGTCTGTCCACACCCTATCCTCTGTGTTTGAGCACGAATGGGAAAAACAACAGAATTACAATGAGGTAACTGTGAATATACACAACAATAGCCAGGGACACATTCTACTATTGTACTTGTTTTCATTGTGAAAAGCATGCTTTGAATGAGATTTATTGTTAATATTTTATTCATACAGAGGTTGGACTTAGAAGAGGATTCTGGAAGAGAGTCACTGCTGGTCTCCAGAAAAAACAATACTGGTTACTCTCTCCTTTATGCAATATGGGTGACATTCCGTCCAGCCTTAGTCAAAGTTGCGCTTCTGAGACTGTCAACTGATATTTTAAGCATTTTAGTTCCTTTGACACTCAGGTATGACTGATGAATGTGATTTAGTTGTTCAAAAATACAGTTAAAACAGTTATATTATCAAATATCATTACAATTTAAAAGAAAAGTTTTCTATTTGAATATCACGTTCCAGAAAAATAATTTAAGCACCAATAATTGATCAAATCACCAAATCAGATTTCTGAATGATCATGTGACATTGAAGACTGGAGTAATGGCTGCTGAAATTCTCTGATATGTTTTCGTACGTTTTTTTTAACCTCAGGTGGGTTATCCTGTTCTGTGAGAGGCAGGCTATGTTTGACTGGGCAGGATACACACATTCTCTGGTGGTGTTAGGAGCAGTTTGCTGCTGTGCTGTTTCTCAGCATCACTTTGAGAAACATAGTAGGATAATTACAGCCAATGCACAAGCAGTTCTAGCTGGCTTCCTCTACATGAAGGTAAAGGTCTTATTAACTGTCTCATTATCTCAGTCAGTATGCTTTCAGTCCAATCAAAGAACAGTCTGCAATATTTTTTTTCACAAACGTTTTGTCATGTCACACTGAAAGTATATCTATTTCTTTATATACTGAAAGGATTATCTTCTTTTTTCCATGGTTCATGTACATATTCCATTTCACCCCCCTCCTATACATTTAAGACATTGCCTTTTTCCCCTAATTCTCGACAGCAATCCAACACCACTCAGGGGACAGATGTATTGAGGGAGGTTGAAAATATGACACAGCTGGTGGTCACATTAGCTTGTCTTTGGTCCACTCCCCTGAGAGTCGCTCTCTGTCTGGGCTTACTGTGGGTAGAATTGGGCCCAGGTGTTCTAGTGGGGGTGGCCTTGCTACTAGTCCTCATCCCTGTCAACTCTGCAGTAGAGCACAAAGCCAAACAGCTTCAGGTTAGTAAGGCCAGGCTGCTCAAGAGTTTGCATGTGTAAAATAAGGGATGAAGCATGTTCAGTGTATTTCTGTACATGTTCTGATGCTGATATGTTTTATAATCTTTTTGTTGTTCCTCAGAGAACTCAGCTGATCATCAGGGAAAGGAGTGAACAGCTTATCAAGGAAATGTTGCATAAATACCAGGTCTTTTCTGTTCCCAATCCTCACACTTGATTCTGACATTTATAGACGTAACTCTCTTGAATTTGTTTCAATCTCAACCAGGGCTAGGATTTCAGTCTTAGGATGGCTCAGTTACGTATCTGAGCATGAGCTGATTTAGATTGGAGGAATATTTCCAAAAAAAAAAAAAAAAAAAAAAAATCAAGTTCTTGCTTGAATAATTAATTTTTAAAGTCACCATGAAATCAAATTGACAGTTACTGACACTTATTTTTTCATGAAATATTGCAAGGTTTATGTATGCATATAATTTTTGCATATATATATTTTTTATTATGTTATTTTTTTTATAATGTGCCCTCGTAATCTTTAACCAAAAAAAATTAACTTCTCCTTGCAACAACAGCTATCTGATGACATGCATCTGCATGCGGGCGAAACAATAATTCCTGCCCTTCAGCAACCTGTCACTCACATGAGATCACAGCAATTATCAAACAACAGCGATCCAATCAATTCCCGATGGACAAAATCAAATATTTGAGAAACCGTTGTGCTTGGATATCAGTAAAGGGTAGAAAAGACAATTGCAACTTGGGCTTTGTGGTGATTTAAACATAAAACTAAACAAAACAAAAAAACAATAGCATCTCTTTGACAGTAATGGTTTTATTTTTGTGATTTCACTTGTTCAATGTAAAGTTCCATATTGGCTGTCCACATACAAGGCATTGTTATGCATATTTTATTAAGTGCCTAATTAGAAATCATAGAAAATTGCTTTTTGTATTTAATTATGAAAATGTTCATGTCTTTTAAATTACATGTCAAATTAAACCGTTTGAAACAAATGAAACGATGTTGAAAAATAAAAAATGTAGGGTGTGGACTTGGTTCAGTCCATCAGTTGTTTATTGGATGTAGACAGATATGTTTACAATAAGATCAATAACATGCATTTAGGTGAATTTTAAGGTGAACCATCCCGACTTTAATCTGTCTCTGTGTAGGCGCTGAAGTTTCTCACATGGGAGTCTTGGTTCCATCAAAGAGTTACAGAGTCACGGGCCAGGGAGCTGGAAATGTTGAGAATTCTGGGATATCTGACAACATTCTCTATGCTCAACTCTATCTGTATGCCTTTCCTGGTGAGTGCTGATATTCAGGACAAATACCTTCATGAAAAAACTGACACCGCTTCACCAGGTTCATCAGCAAGATGGTGCTACTAGTTATTTTACTAAATAATCCAGTCAAGAAACCTTTTTGGATATTCCTCATCCTTACTAAAATTGTTTTTTACTTACTACTGCTAAACTACCCTCTGTGATTTTGACTTCAAATTACCTTGCTTCTCTTCTCCAGATGCACAGGGGCTTAATAAGTAAATAAATCCACAGAGCTCTGAGATTAAAACCCAAATCAAAGTCTATCATAGATTACAACCTGAGGTTAGAACATTTTGGTCCCCATCATTCCACGCTTTCATCAGAATGTACATGACCTGTCACTGGACAGATGAACTTAATATCTTCTTTGACCCATATTTCCCATGCTCTTTAACTTTCTGTGCAGGTTGGTTTCTCTAGTATTGGTGTGTTTGTGCTGGTGGATGATGGGAATGTTCTCACACCATCTCAGATCTTTACATCCCTCTGTTTCTTCAGATTGCTCCGTCCACCTCTGCTGGAGCTCCCTGGGCTCTGGTGTGTCCTCAAGCAGGTAGCATGCATGTGACATAACATCAAAACAAACTTTATTGAAGATTTTAAATCTACAGTTTCTTAGTATTTTATTAGTACTTAATGTTCAAATGAATTAATCTCAGCATTATTTATGCAGGCACAGCAGTCTCTTTGCCATCTGGAGAATATCTGTTTTACAAAGGACTTTGGCACCACTCAGTTTGTTACTACAAAAGGTAACATCACCATACATGACAACTCGCTGATGCATGGAGAAACAAGTTTTTCTTTTTTTTGGCTGTAAAGTGTTACCTCGTCATGTGTTACAGAAGAGCTTCCATCTGATGGCTTCCAACAGCCATGTGACAGGTAAGTTTGTTCTTTTTTTATTTGTATTTTATTTTGTATTGTATTTATTTTATTTATTTATTGTTTTATAATGTATTGTAATTAATCTATTGAACACCCTCATGTAAACACTTGGAGTTTGCTAAGACATTTTCGTGTTTTAAAGAAGTCTCTTATGCTCAAAACAGTAAACCAATCATATTATGAAATATTACAATTTAAAAGAACTGTTTTCAATTTCAGTATATTTTTTAAATATAATTTATTTATGTGATTTAAATCTGAAATTTCAGCCAGCATAATACAAATTCAAATGTTTATGTGCATGTTACATTATCCTCTGACATTTGATTAGGCAGAGTCCAGAACATTGGGTAAAGCACAGTGCGTGACCTGACCCGTCGGTCTTTGTTGTCCAGTACAGATCCAGCATTAATATATTACAATTGCTTTAATCCAAGACGAACATCAGTGCATTTAAGAGCATTAGCAGTGCTTCTCATTTTAATATCTTTCTGATCCCCCTGAGAGAATGTATCATGCTTTTCTTATACTGTGTTCCATGTACTAGAGTGGCCTTTGTGGTTTAGTCATGAAGGTTAGTGCAGGTTAAGAAAGGATGATATGCACAGAATCACGGGGATTGCTGGTCACAGGGTGATGGTGACTAGTATAATCTCATGGGAAAGACCGAACAGGGCTGCTGACGTTTTCTTTTTATCCCACATTTCTCCAACCTGCTTGTTCTTCTAATGCTTGGCCTGCAGTTTTACTCAAGTACACTGTATCTTTATAGTCTAAACATTTTTGATGTATTGATTTTTACAGGTGTAAAGATAAACACAGTCAATCTGATGAGAAAAGTGATCACTATCTATCCCAAAAAGTATGTACCAAAAACTATTTTATCTGATTTTAAATTATTATAAGTTTAAAAATATTTTAAATACTTTATCTTCTTAAGTGTCTGTGTATATATATATATATATATATATATATATATATATATATATATATATATATATATATATATATATATATATATATATATATATATATATATATATATAGAATTGTCATCATTTAATCACCCTTATGTCTTTCAAAAATTTTAAGGATAATTCCAAATGTATTTTTAGAAGAACGTCTGAGCTGCTGTTTCCACACAAAAAATAAAATAAATAAATACAAATTTGAAACCGTTTATTTTTAAGTGAACTTACCCCTTTACCTAAAGAGGTTCTTTTTGCTGTGAATTTTGTGTAATGATGTGGTTTTGTCATTTTAGGGCAGTGGAAAGGCCTTCAGGCTGTATTTGAGGGCTTTCGGATGGCACTGGGTGTCAGTTTCCTCGCTTGTCTACCTGTCTGTGTGTGCTGTTAGTTTAGCACAAGATGGTATCCTGAGTGTGTGGACGGGTGAAGCCAAAGAAGTTCAAGGCCTGGAAGGGTGGAGAGAGCTCAGAAACTCTCGACTGTCTGCGTACGCACTGCTCGGACTCCTGCAAGGTTATTGTCAACCTGGGACTTCCTATTTGAGAATATGTTTTTGTTAACTCATATGCTCATATGTATTGCAGCCTTCCTTGTGTGCTGTGCCGCCTACTGTCTGACCTGCGCCTCTCTCAGGGCTTCTCATGCACTGCATGCAAAGCTTCTGTCAGATGTTCTTCACATGCCTTTGCATTCCCAGAAGACTGACATGAGACGGCTACTGCAAGCATTCACTCAGGTGAGTTTTGTCCTCCAGGAGGCGGTGTGGAGCAGAATTCAAAACAAGTGAACTGAAAAAACGGCCTGTTTGATTCCCACAAGTAGCAGGTCATCACTGTTGTGCCCTTGAGGAAGTATTTATTATATAACAGATAGATACAAGCAAATGTGATGGAAACCCAAGATAGATCTTCCTTAATCCCATTTTAACAAAACCAAACATTGCAATCTCATGTTGGATTAGGATATGCAGGTGATTGATGAAGAGCTGCCCAAACATTTGCACAGCTGGTTGAAGAGTCTTTTGGACATATTGAGCACCATCACTCTGATCAGCTTCATCATGCCGCTTTTCAGCCTAGCTGTCTGCCCGCTGATAATCCTCTTCCTCCATATTCAGGTACATCAGTTTTCCCAGAATATATTGACCTGAAGGTTTATACATAAGCAAATCACCATTTAACATCAAGAAGTATTTGCAAATGGTTATACAGGTATTAATATTTCTTTTTCTTCTTTCAGTCACGCTTTTCTTCAGCCCACAGTCACATGGAGGCAAACCCAGCTGCTTCTCTGGAGTGTGTGACACAGTGTGTTGAAGCTCCACTTTCTGGGCCAAAACATAGGGAGGTGTGTCTGACACACTGCCTCCAAGCCTTAAACCAAAACCTGCTGGTCAAGTACAACAAAATCCACAAAGAAAGGTTAATAAAGGTTTTTATATACATTTTGTTTATGCTCGTAGTCTATGAAGGATTCCGAGAGGTCCACTTGTTGTGAATTAGCGGATTAAAAAAACCATTGACAAAAACACCAACATTGAATTACATCACCTAGTCAATCAAAAACAGTGAATTTAATTAACTTTTTCTGTTGTTTCACTTCAGTATCGTAACTCCCAAAGTATTTGTGTGCATCTGCTATATATATATATATATATATATATATATATCTATCTTTTGGAACTGTTCTGCAATCTGTCTTTAATAACAGCAAATAAAGTCTTTAATAAGTATCTTTATAAAAGGATGGTTTTCTGATTTCTGTTGGTTTGTACACAAATTGAAGCAAAAATTTGGTTCAATTTGGCTCAACACCTACAAAAATATATATTATATTATACTATAAATATACACCGTAAACATCTACTAAATGTCACATTTATTGCAACATATACAGCAGCTTTGATTAGTGTGATTTATTACCTGTGTGCAGTCGGGCTGCGTTGCGGTTAGATGGCATTGTTGGAATTGTGCTGTTCCTGGTCAGTCTGATTCTGCTTGAGACCGAACTGGACTCAGGGCTTGTGGTTCTGACATTGATCTGTGCCTTCAATGTAAGTTCATCTATTCTGATACCTAACCTAAGTTTTGTTTGATTAATCATAATGATTATGAAAACATTCTGTTACAGATTAAAGAAGCTCTTCATCGTTACCCTCAGTCTGTCTCTGATATCAACATGGACATGCTGTGCATGCAAAACCTGAGTGAATTTGCCAAAGTGGAGAAGGAGGTACAGGGTAACATAATACTTACTTAACAAGTAAATACTTCTCTTTGTGTTTGCCGGCTCACACTGCTCCACACCTAACCCTAAATGGTTAAATTCATTGTGTACTAAATTCCAAAGAGGATGCCTTGTCACCTCTAAGTGTCACTGGATGTAATTTCCTCTCCGTGGAAGTGGACTGAGCCTACTGCCCCATTTTACCTTAGGCAGCATGGAGAAACTCCTACAGACCACCCAATGACTGGCCCCAGCATGGAGAGGTGAAGTTCAGGAACTATGAGTCCGAAGCCTCCTCTAACGGCACACCAGCTCTTAGAGGAATTAATCTCACCATTCTAAAAGGGGAAAAGGTACTTGGAATATTAATTTGTTTGTTTTCTTGCCAAAGATTTACATACTGAAAATAATTAATTAATTAATTAGTCATTTTATTTATGTATTTATTTATAAGCCTAAGACTTACATACTGATAACAAATAAGTTAATGAATCTATTTCTATTAATATTACATTTATGTATTTATTTATAAGCCTAATAAGTAAGTACTAATTAATATCAATATTTAATTAATTTTATTTATAAACCTAAGATTTGTATACTGATAATAATCAATATGTAATATTTTTATTTTTAATTATTTTTATTGTTAATCTCAAATGTTAAAATAAATGTATTATATTAATTGTTCATTTATATTTGTTGTTAACTTATTATAAATAATAGTACTTTTATTAATATTTTACTATATTGTTATTAGGGTCACATTATATTAATTTTAAATAACTTATTTAAAATTCACTGATTATACTTGCGTATTTATTTTCCCACTGAATATATCAGTATTTAAATCTCAGGGTGGTTTTTGATTGTTTGCCTGTGTATAGATTGGGGTCGTAAGCAGGGGGGGAAGACAGGCACCGGTGGTTTGGTTAGCAGTCTGTTCCGGTCAGTGGAGGCCAGGAGCGGCGCTGTGCTGATTGACGATGTAAACATCGCCCGCATGGGTCTACATGACCTTCGTAGCTGTCTGCACATCATTTCTCAGGTTAGTCAAACAATTTTATATTTGCATACAAGAGAATTATGTTGATTTAGCTTGATCCAGCCACAGCAAAACCGATCAAAGACTGGAGGCGAAGGAGTGTTGACAGGTAACAGAACTATTTCTCTGGGTGTGGTAGAAGGAATGCTCTCCAATATTGTACGTAATGTAAAACTAGCTTTACCCAGGCTCCGCCAGTAACAAGTATTCTCAAGTTATTGTAGTCACTAATGAGTTATGGTGTCCCGTGTGTTACAGGTTCCCGTGCTGTTCTCTGGTCCCCTGAGGGCTAACCTGGACCCGTTCGCGCAGCATACTGATGCACAGGTGTGGTTGGCTCTGGAGCTCTGCCATCTGAAGGAGCATGTTCGACTATTGCCTGCTCAGCTGCTGCACCCTGTACAGAGGACCTCCCTCGCTTTCAGGTGTGTGGGAATCCAATCTTTGGATGCCTCGGGCCAATTTTATGTTTATGTTCAAAGTATTACATCGCACCAGAATATAGTTGATATATATATATATATATATATATATATATATATATATATATATCAACGTATATATAAGAAAAAAATGAATGACACAAAACATTTAATTAATACATTCAAAAAACAGGTGAAATAAATTACAACAAGTTTTCTTATTTGATTATAAAAACCAAGTTCGATTAAGTGCAATTTGCAGACAAGGCAAACAGAAGTAATTGAGCTGATTTATTGTTTCCCACTATTTGATTTTAAGGCTGCTTATTTTGTGTTAAATTGTGACCAATCTGGGTCAGGTCCTGGTCAATTAATAAACAAGTAAATAAAAATGTATTCAATTGAAAAAAAAGTTAAATGTTAAATATAATATATTTGATCATTTTTATACAAATAAAAATCTATAAAACATTTGATAAATTCAAAAAAACTGAATCACACAGATTACAAGTTTCTCATTTGATTATTCATTTTTTTTTTTAAGTTCTATTAAGTGAATTTTGCAGATTGGACAAAAATAATTGAGCCGATTCATTGTTTCCCACAATTGGTAATAAAGGCTGCTTATTTTGCATGTTGAATGAACTGCAGCGTGAAATGATTCACGTTCCGGCTGGAACCAATCATGAGTCCAGATCTGGACCGTGGCTCTGTTTATTACCTCATGAAACAATATAGTTTTCTCTATGGCAACCTTTATGTAATGGCACAACAAACAAGTGGTTGTTATGGGTTAAATATTTCTGTTTTTGTGTTGTGAAAGCTTTGGCCAGAGGAGGCTGCTCTGTTTGGCCAGAGCCCTGCTTGCAAGGGTCAGAATCCTGCTTGTGGAAGAGGCCCTTCCTTGTGTGGACCTAGAAACAGAAGACCTGGTCCGACAGTTGATCCACACAGAATTTAAAGTCTGCACTGTACTGTGGCTCAATCAGAACCCGCTCACAGTCATGCACACTGACAGGTCAGGAGCAACAATCCTTTATATAACAAGTGACTCATCCTGTCATTAAATGTCAAGTATTCCAGTAAGGTATTTATGACCTGTTGTTACTCCTTCAGGGTGCTGGTTTTAAGGGACGAGCTGTGAACTTTGACGCCCCTTCCACCCTCCTCCAGCAGAGGTCGCTGTTCAGTCATTGAGACGGGACCTGTTGTTACATCCAATTATTATTCTGTTATCATTTACTAATTTCTTGTTGAACAAATATTTAAGATATTCATTTTATATTATACATTAGGTTCTCTAAAGCACAGTTTATTCACACATTAATTAATGAAGGTTTTGGACGGATTATACTGAATAAAGGGACGGGGTGTGTGGCCAAGAATGGTGACCCATACTTGGAATTTGTGCTCTGCATTTAACCCGTCCAAGTGCACACACAGTAGTGAACATACACCTGGAGCAGTGGGCAGCCAATGATGGAATGGTTAAATAAAAAAGTGACAAATGGAACACAAACAGATTTTGAAATATTCTAGCAAATTGTGGGGGTTGTTTTGAATGTATTTTCCATTTTATATTTTAGAATTTATTAATTTAATGATATAATTATAATAATTATTGTAATTTTTATTAATAACAATATTTTTGCCACTTAAGCAATAATAAAAATGTTTAATGTCATGCATAAGCACACAGACATGCTAATTTACAATGTTTACAAACTTGAGTTTCAAGATATCTTACATATGTGTGCTGTTTAAATAGGGCTGTCTGTTTTGACTGAATCACTTTTCTTTCAGCTGATGTCAGATCAGAGTTTGATATTTTTGACACTTTTGATACTCTTTTGTCAGTGTTTTACAAGAAGTAGAATATGCATATGGAAAGTACACCTGCAATATGATCAATAATAATAAGCAAGCATCAGGTCTTCCCTTCTAAGGGCTGTTGGTGGTTATGCACAGCGGCCATTTGAGCTGGTTGTTGACACATTCTCATCTTCTCCATTTCCTTTGCTGTTATTGTCAGTTAATTTCACATTAGGTTGCATTATGGAGCCGTTTTTTCACAACAGCTTTCCACATTGTAACTGTCTCCACATCTTTCCTCAAGTCATTTCAGGATGTTTGGGTGACAAATAAAAACACTTGTAAATTCGATCACCATGACCATAGTTTTAATTTTGTTGTTATATTTGTTTTTAAGGCATATTACAGCTTGTATGGAAATTTCTGAATAAAAAAAAATAAAAATAAAAGCAATATATATATTTTTGTTTTTTTAATGTTCTTATATGCTGCTCTCATTAGCTACATTATGACTGGGTTTCCCCAGTATTGCATAGTCCGTCTTATGTCTGATCTAAATCTTTTCCAGTTCCTCTGCACATAAAAAAAAGATCATTTTTGGTTCTAGAAGTAAAAATAGAACAGCCCACAGTCAGTTATTGCCTCAACAGTCATATCTGAAGCAACTGCAAACTACATGCTCTTGTGAAAAATTGGTTGCGACACAAACCTTTCATTTGACCTATAAATAATCCCACTCTACAGCTTCCACCCTCCATCTGAACTACTCTTCAGATAGCAGGTATTGACTGATTTTCTGAGAAGCAGTGCAGATATGAAGGTGGCGATTGCAGTCTTGTGTCTGATGTGGCTGTGCTCGTGTGAGAGCCGCAGGCTGGGTCGCTGTGATGTTGTCCGTATCTTCAAGCAAGAGGGACTCGATGGCTTTGAGGGATTCTCGCTTGGCAACTGTGGGTACTTTATTTGTAATTTCAGTACTGACTTGCAATGTTTAGCAAATCTGAACTGGTCATGATGTATTTTATTCCCTTTGGATTTTGAACTTAATTTCAACAGATGTGTGCACGGCCTACTGGGAAAGCAGGTATAAGACCCAAAGAGTGCGTTCAGCTGATACCGGGAAAGACTATGGGATCTTCCAGATAAACAGTTTCAAATGGTGCAATGACGGCACTCCAGGTGGAACGAACAAGTGCAACGTTCCCTGTTCAGGTACTTTTATTACCTTTAAATGGATTTCATGTGACCAAAAAACATACTGAACACTTTGTATTAAAATGGACTAGGCCTAGTAGTTAAAAATGGACAAACATTATTTGGATGTTGCTGCCTGTAATTTTGTAAAACATACAGTGGGGGTCAAAAAATCAAGGACTTTTTGACTCCACTGTATCTGTGCTTTAAACTTTGATCTTTTATTTTTGTTTATACACGTTTCCCATCGATTCCCATAGATTTGCTTCAGGATGATCTGAAAGCTTCAATTGAATGTGCAAAGCTCATTGTGAAAACTGAAGGACTGAAATCATGGCAAGTACTCATTATATATATTATTGCGCACAACTGACAAAGCTTATTTGTCACATTAACAAAGGTTGTTTGTCCCTTTAGAAACTTGGCCTCAAGCTATGTCTAGCACTGCATTATATCTAGTGTATTGATCTGTTGTGCATGTGCATTTTTGATGGTAATGTTGATCTTTGTGTCTGCAGGGACACCTGGGATAGTTACTGTAAGGGGCGTAAGATGACACGCTGGGTGAAAAGTTGTGAGGCGCACTAATAAGGCCTTGATTGCCTGCAGGAGGTTTAATTATCTATAATGCCCTCAGATTATGTGCTAATGCATTTAAACTCTTGGTTGATGTGACTTTTAAAACTAAAAGACATTGTCATTATTAACATTTGTAACCTTGATCTTGAGATGTATATTAAAACATCTTCCCAAATTGTTTATCATTTGTGCTTTGCAGTGCTTTTCAATCTCACATTTGGCTAAAGCTTCTGCAGCAGCAAATTGTGACAGTGTGTTTTATACTAGATAGTAGCAGTGGGTTTTTATTTAAAATGCTTTTATCAAAAATGGAATAATCTGTCATTGAAAATCCGAATTGATTGAACAGTACTCTGAATATTGGACACGTCTCCCTCAACGTCTATGCTCATTATGTGTCTTATATACAATTTCAGGTAAATTAAATAAAACTATATGAACTGCGGACACATCCATATCACTGTAAAAATAAATCTGTGAAATTCATTATCAAAAAAAATTGCAGCTGTATTTGCCAGAACCTTACCATAAAAAATCGGTAGAATTTTGAGTTTTAGAGATTGAACTTCAACTGAGACCAAATTTATGGTTTAAAAAAAACACACAGCCTATTTCATTAACTGATATAATATTTATAAACTTTACAAATTTTGTACCTTTTATAAAAATACAAAAACAAAACAGGTGGTAATTGAGAAAGCCTTGTAGAAACTAAACAAATCTTATGGTTTTTCACTGCAAACCAAGGTATGATGTTGTTTTTCACAACACCAAAATGCTATATTAATATTAATTTAGAAACGTAAGATGTAACATAAACCTATAATGTACATAACTAAACTGAAAAATCTAAGAATGGTTTTTCACCATAAACTAAGATGACCAAAAACTAAATTTAACAGTATTTTACTGTAAAAATATTAGTATTTCCAGTTTACTAAGCCTTTTATTGTTTTTTTTTACCAAAGCATTTTTACACTTTAACATTAAATTGATTAATGATGTCCATCCATCATCACAAAGATTTAAAACTCCACTTGAGTGCAATTACAAACACTGATTATCATTGCCATAACCCAATTGATTAGAATTGAATGTCTTTGACATTTAGAAGACGGCTGATATCCAGCTTGCAGGATGGGATGAGGGTGAACCTCCCTATTTCCATCATAACCTAACCATATTCCAGTTCTTACAGAGCGATGAAGAGCTGTTTGGATCTTGGCCGGGGGGAGAATGAGATGCTTGTGTTGTATCTCTAATAGGCTAAAATCACCCCCCTCTCCAGATGGGAAAGGGTTTGTTTCTTTAATTCTACCCTGTGCCTCCAGAGTAGTGATTACAGTCATATCTATAATTACCAGATCCTGAGTGTGTGACGTGGGTTCTCCTGTCGAAGCAGAGGACTGATTAGTTTAATTGGCTCCGTAATTAGCAGTGTGCTTTAAAGTCTATGCTGTCACTAATTGCAGACCAGGGTAAATCGCATACAAAGTACCACATCTTTTTGGTGTTAATGCGGTCCAGTTCATTTGTCTTATGCCTGGCTCTAACTCTGCCTGCCAGCTGGACCCCCTGAAAGCTTTCTGATCTCCGCGTCTATTTAAATTCATGGCCACAACCGTGTTTCTCATAAACAAATACAAATGGTGTAATTGCCAGGAGGAAATTTGTAGAAATGAGTTTTGATCTGTGTGTGTAATGTATTTTTTCTTGCGAAAGAAACTTGCAGAGATAAGGATGTTAATTCTTTGTATGTGAATACAAGATAATGCTATTAATATTCAATATCTGCTAATCACATTGAGTTTTTTATAGATAAGAACCTATATACTGCTTTTGTTTTGTTCCGTGATGAATCACAAAACAGATTTCAAAATAAATCCAGTAACTCAAAAGATTCTGAGTTTTTGTTTTTGTTTGTGATTTAAGCATTTATGTGGCATGATTTTAGAGCCATAAAAACATACTGAAACATCTTCGCAATTAAATATTTTTAATCTATTTGTACACGTCCAATTCCTGTCTCAAAAATATAAAAAAGTATTAACAGCACATTTTAAATTCAAACACACAGTATTACCCACGCTCACAGAAACACATATTCCTGTACAACCAGACATCTGACTAATTTTGGTATCTGATACAATATCACTATGATGCAAACCAGTTTAATACTTTTTAGCATTGATATTTTCTATATGCAGTATTGTAAAAGGGGATGATAAAATATTCACATGCAAAAAACTGTATATATAACAGTGGCAGCTCATAGCAGCTTTGCGGTCACATCATACAAAAATATGTACATTTTTATGAATTCATCTTTTTTCTTTATAACAACATCCTCATAAGCTGCAGAGCAGAACAGTCACTTATATAAGCCAATGATTCCGGTCATTTAAAGAATGATTGCATATGTTTCAAAATAAATCTTTTGCTACCAAATTATTAATTGTGTGCACATACATTGGCAATGCATGAGAAATTTTTGTTATTAAATAGGCCTCTCATTTCTTGAATGAGATACATTACTCTAATTCTCCAAAAACCTATGAGGCCATCTTTTCATGCTCTTTTAGTGATTAATTTCTTTACTGTGACACTAGCATCAGTTTGAGTGATTCTATTCGCTGTCACAAGGGACTCTTAATTCCTCTTTTTATGTGGTTCCCACTTGTACTTGCTTTAATTACAGTAAATTAATTGCTCACTTTGTTTGGTGCCAATTAGTATTCACCCTCTCTAAGCAGCCGTCAGTACCTTCAGGTCAGACTATCTGACAAGAAAAAAGAAATGGAGAAGAAGGTCATGGGAGTGAGCAGTAAACTTGTAGACTTAAGAACTTTGTGAGAGCACAACATTTGTACAGAAATGCGATATGAATGTAACTTGTAGCTAGTATTATTAAATCATACACTAAACTAACCACCAGACGAGAATGTTGCTGATCAAGAATGACAAAGCCAGAGAAATGGAGCTGTTTGAATCTTTAAACCTCCATGCCACTGTCTATCTTTGGCGTCTTGGAGATCCAGAGAGTTGATTGGTTAATGCTCGTTTTGGTCCGTGGTTTACTGTTAAGAAAATAAATTTGTATTAAACAAAATTAAATTATTCATAAAATTTATTTAATTAATAAAAAGAAAATCCTACAGTTTTGGAATGATACGAGGATGAGTTGATGACAAAATGTTCATTTTTTAATGAAATATGCACCCTCTATGGGTAGATGTGTTAATATATAATGTTATTTTGTAATCTGTTAATATCTAACATATGTATTGTTTGTCTGTGCATTGTGAATCAGGCCCGTTTTCCCCGTATGAATCTCCATGTCTCTAAAGTTTAATAGCACAATGCATGGAAGATCGGATATTTAAAGGAATACACAGTAAGCGAACCGAAGCAAAGCAGCTGTTATGTGACTCCTCCTGGTCTTATGATGGTATTTAATCATGAAAACAAATAGCAAACATCGTAAAACAGAGAAGCATCATCTGTTAAGGAGTTGAGACGTTCATCCAAAAGCTTTGAACTCGCTCCAGAAAGCCTTTTACCGTATAGAGCGCACTCAGACGTTGCCAGTGATAAAATGTATTGTCTGAGGATCCCCTCGTCTGCCACAGTGATCGGAAATATGTTAAAAAGACATCACTCTGTGGGAGCGTCAGCTGTATAAACATAATAAATTACACAAATAAGCCACTATATAATGTCCTGTCAAGCACGGGCCGAGGGTTAAAGGGAGATGAACTGTGTTTCATGCTCTATGTTGAGGGGCGGGAGCGGAGGACGGGAACCGCTTGCTTCAGCAGTTCCCTACCGATCGGGATATTGATGGGAATAGAAGACGAGTTGGACTCTGTCTCCTATGCAGTGTGACGTAATGTGTCAGGCAAACCCCTCCCCCCTTTAAATATGCCAAATATGCACTATAATAGCAGTGTTGATGGTGATTAGTTTGGGCTGAGCTGTTTTGCCAGGCACAGTTATAAACAGCTGAATCTAATTAATCACGGTAAAACCTCTGGGTTAGAGAGAAAAACGAAGGATGGTGTCAGATCTCGGCTAGTGAGCTGAAAACCTGATTAATCAAGACGCAAAGGCTGTTAGTGAGACACTGACTTCCTGATGTGTCGCAGTATTTGGATGATACTGTGCATAATAGGACAGCGCATTAGCATTAGTCTGACAGCGTTTACAGTGATTTGATCTTAATGGCTCACCTCTTGCTCAACATCTGGAAACAGCACGTTCCTGAAGCCACCAGGATCAGCAAGAGGAGAGGGATGGTAGGGATAATCACGTAGATTAGCAACATACCTGGGAAAGAAAAAAAAAACACTCTTTGACTTCCATTCTCATACAAGCATTTATTTTGAGTTGAATTCTGGGTTCAATATGAGTACAACTCAATAGAGAGCGTTTGTGGTTTAATGTTGACTACTGCAAAAATATCATTTTCACTCACCTTTTTTTCTGAAAAATACAAAACAAATCAAGGGTTACAGTGAGGTAACAGAAGTGAATGGGGCCATTTTTTTAGAAGATTTAAAAGCAGAAATATGAAGCTTATACTTATAAAAGCACTTACAAACAGTCACCGTTCAAAAGTTTGGAATCTGTAATTTTTTAGAATTTGAAAGTAGTCTCTTTCTAACCATGCTAACCATGGTAGTCTTTATTTGACCAAAAATACAGTAAAAATAGTAATACTGTGAAATATTATTACAATTTAACATAATGTTTTTTTATTATTAGTTTAAAGTGTAATTTATTCCTGTGATGGCATAAGTGAATTTTCAGCAGCCATTACTCCAGCCTTCAGTGTCACATTAAAATTGGAGAACAAATAATATTTCTTCTTATTATGAATGTTTTTCATTATTATCAATATTTTGTGGAAACTGTGATATATGTTTATAATTCTTTGATTATTAGAAAGTCCAAAAACAGCAATTATTTGAAATAGAAATCTTTTGTAACATTAGAAATGTCACTTTTGATCAATTTAATGTGTCCTTGCTGAATAAAAAAGGTATTTACTTATTTATTTTATATATCTGACCCCAAACTTATTAATGGGACTATAAATAAATATTCTGTTAAAACTTGTGTTATAATTTTTTGTTTAATTAAACTTTTTAATAAATTGTTTTTATAGTTGATTTTAGGGTTTAGCGTGGCATTTTGCTGCCATGGCAATGAAGTAACTTTGCACAGAAAAGCATTTTAAAATCTAACATCTAACATCCATATAGTTTAAGTCTTCTATTGATAAAAGTATTTTAAAATTGAAACATTGGGCTCATTCACCTACATTTTATAGCCACTGATTTTTATTTTTTTTATTTTTTTTTTTAAAGGAGAGAAAGAACAAATTGAAAATTTCTGTGGTGATCAACATTATACCACAAATGCTGAGCTTAACTGAACTTTATTGAACTTTGCTGAATATTGATTTAAATAATTTAAAATCTAATGTTACTTGAGGGCCCTGGCATTATAAGTAGAGGGTTCTCATCCTGATCGACAGGAGATGTTCTCTTCTCCTCTTGTTCTTCTGAGGAAAGATCTGGAGAGCACATTAACAGATTAGTGTCAACACATCTGTAACTCTTCAAGTCAAATAATGACGGATTTGACACCTGGCTGCTTACCAACATCAGGCCCTCCAGGCGTGTCGCTCTGCACTTTTACCAGGTAACTTTCTGCTCAGAACAAAACAAACATTGTAAGCTAAACCACTTTAGTAGGGTGAATTCAGGTTAATCAGGTCACTTTTGACAGTCATATAAAAAAGTTCACAATGCAAATCACCTACCTGGTTCATACTTGCAGATGAAATTGTGCTTCATATTGCACCTATCATCATTCCACTGGTAAAGATACGGCCCGCCAGGCCCAGCGAGAGCTGTAGGCTGGTGATACATCACCACGCAAGCTTCTCCTCCACAGGATGGTTCATCAGCATACCAGTTTCTGTAGTACAAAAGTGCTAATTTTAATGACTGTTTACCTGAGTTAAATCTCTGCATTGAAAAGGCCTCAGAACAGTCACATCTCACCTAAACTGTGAGACACTTCCATCTGTCCACTTGTACAGGTTAGGACATGAGGCGAAGCTGCCAGGCTCCTGTGCGGTCTCGTCCTCCACGCGTGTCAGCCCGATCCAGAAGTCTCCGTCTGTGATGCCCGACCCGCTGGTAGCACCAGTAGAAGTGGAGGCGCTGAGTTCCTGCAGAAGATATTCAATGTGCTTCTGCTCTGCAGTGTTCTCAATGCTCAGCAACGAACCGCCATCCATGTCACACGCATGCTGAGCCTCCCAGAATGCAACACGACTCGACACGTCCCTGAAGTAAGCGATCTTATAGCACGGCTGTTCGGGACTGCCCTGACACACTGTCTGACCTGAATGAAGACACAAAATGAATACAGTATTTTTAGCAATTTCTTGTTCTGCATAACATTTTCTCCAGTAGATAGATAGATAAGATATAGATAGATAGAGATAGATAGATAGATAGATAGATAGATAGATAGATAGATAGATAGATAGATAGATAGATAGATAGATAGATAGATAGATAGATAGATAGATAGATAGATAGATAGATATTTGGATGTTTAAAGGATGCTCATTTAAAGGCTTGCAAGCTAAGAGGGGAAAATGCATGCAATTATTAAATCATAAACAAAAGCACTTATATTATAGAAAACACTTAAGATACACTGATAGGCCCAGCAAAGATAACTGTGATTAATACACAGACTGTTAAAAGACTAATAATAACATTAGCTCTCTGCCCGGGAGGTACTTTAAATAATTGCTTGGTCCAGATCTGCTATATCATCAATCTGAGCACAGTAATGGGCCAGGTTTAACTGGGGGAAAACTGGACTCAGCATTTTCTCTACCAATTTCCTTTGCTTTCTTCCTCAATTCCTGTCTGTGTAGCACAGTTTTACTCCTTCCAGCATGGAATGTTCTGGCAGTTCCGTTCTTCAAAACTGCCACTTTCTTTTCACCTTTGTTAAACCCTGATCTCATCTCAAAGAACTGCTCAACCGATTTCAATTCCCCTTGGTGCATCCGTTTAGTTTACACATGTATGACAAACCTATTTTTATCCTTAACAGTCTCTCTCATTGTTTTTTTCACAGTCATTTTCTTTTTTTCATCCCATTGCTTTATTAAGACAGGTTGGAGACAAGCTTCAAGAATGACCTTCAAGACAAATCATCTTTGGGGAAGAGAAAGCTATGAGCTGATCTGTAAGATTTTATAACAGAACATTTTTTGAGAGATAGGCCTACGTTAATTATAAAATAAAGTAGTAGAAGTGAATAAGAATGAACATTTAAAAGTATTATGAAAAATTATGGAATTTTGTGGCTGCCGCACAGAAAATCAATTTGAGAAATTATATAGATGAAAAAAATGCATAGATTTTATCAAAATTTCTTAAAGTAAATATAACTTTTTTTTTAAAACACACTAATAATTCTAATACAGTCTATTCGTGTGACAGTGGGTTTAAAGTAATACTTAAAGGGAGAGTTCATCCAAAATGAAAATGTCATCATTTACTCATCCTGATCCTTGTTCCAAACATGTATGACTGTGAAGTTATGATGTTAGAATGGCAGTTTTGGTCACCCTCTTTACATACATTTTCTAAAGTGAAAATGTATGGTGACTGAGGATGTCATTCTGCTTAACTTTTCCTTTCAGCCTAACAAAGTCATTCAGACAATCTGTTTGAGAAAATCTGAGGATTATTAAATGATATTTTTGGCTGGACTATCCCTTTAAAATTGACTAATAGCTATCCTTCGAGCACAAGTAACTGAATATTTTGATACATTTATCCTGCCTGGTTTAAATTCTGAAAGAAATTATATGAATGAAAATAGCATCGTACTAAATCAACTGAAACTTACCACTCACAACTCTCGCGCCATGGCTGCACAAGACCAGGAAATTCAAAGCACAAAGGATTCCGACTGCCGCGCGCATCCTCGCGTGTTTCTCTTGAGTAGATGATGGAGGGAACTTCAAACAGACTTGTTCCAGTCAGGTCAGGCGCCTTTTTTAACGTTTATTGGAAGAGTCTCTTCTTCATAGGGTTCAAAGACATGATTTCCACCGAGCTGGTCTGACACTCTGAAAAGCCCCTCTGAATTCTGGAGAGAGAGAGAGTGACACGCGCCTCCACTCGCGAGCGCGTGGCTGGCTGGGCTGTACTGCAGGTAATCGAACAGGGCGCAGATGTTCATCACCTCCTTTATTAAGTGAAACACGTCTCAGGGTCGACACGCGTTCTCTAGTTATAAGGTGGATGATGGGGAAGATCACAAACACATAGTTTTAGTGTATAAATGATTTAAGCGTGATTGGGTCAATGGTTGAGGTGAAAACACCTTTGAATAATATGCATCCAATTTAGAGAACCAAAAAGACGCAGCCGAATTATTATGTCTCCGTTCATAGGGTTGAAACAAAATTGATGATATACAGAGTACAGACCTGGAGATTGCATGTCAAATTTGTCAGTAGGCTATAATACAATCATGCTGCAGTATAAACAGATGGATTTGAATCAATTTCATTTATGACCCTGCAACCTTTTAGACAGGAGACATTTTTATTTTTTAAATTATTTTAATTGTATTTTTTTCTGTTTATAGTTTCAACAAATTTAACTAAAATCCTTCTAGGTACCCTGGGACCTCAGTTGTCTCATCTGTTCGTGATATAAGTTTAATGTAGGTCTGGATGGTCAACAACTTTCATAACAATATCACATTTATACAAGTGAAGGTAATTACATTTCATGTAAAGGATAATGCATATTCAGCAGGTCACTAGATGTTCTTTGCATTGAGCCTTAATGACCCTTTTGGGGGGTTATTTTGCAATAATAACCATCTTATTGTAGGCTACTTTATCCTGCTTATTGCACTGCTATAAATAAAGACATAAAGACGACTTAGAACTCTTATAAAATAGTTTTGAAGTAATTATACAAAAATATTTGACCACAGAATGCTTCAATTGACCAATCAGACTCAAGGATTCTAGTTATTTAAATCTAAAGCACCATAAAATAATACAATTACCGTTTTAGAAACGAAACAAAGTGATTTAGGATTGACAGCAAAATTATGTGAATACATAAATAGATGTATCCTGTTTCCTGTCAGACCTCCCATTAACAAAATCCTCTCTTCTCAGCTGACACCCTTCATCTAAGTTATTCATCTCTCTTTATTTTAAAAAGTTATTTTCCTCATAGAGGATCACATGGTTTCCCTGACCGCCTCTTCATGGTTCTGATCCATGAGCTGAATATCCGAGGGAGGTTTTCATATTGTCCTCAAACACGTTTCTCTGTATGTTAACTAATTATGTTGTCAAAGCGAGACGTCAGCTCTGTGTGCGGATTGATCTGTTCATCCAGCAGCGCGGAGCCTTGCCGATCCGAAGGCTGTTAACTGAGCTGTAATATGCATCGACGCACAAATGCTATTACTTAATTTGCTGTTCCCTATCGATTACTTATTTCCCACTGAAAATGCCATTCTGCTCCTTGAGTGTTCGATAACGACACTGAAATATTCTGTGACACATTATCAATAAAAAGGCAGCTGCGTTATTACTAGGACCCTTGTCAGCGGAGGTATTAAGGAGATCTGGCAGGAAGCACCGGCAGCAGAGAAGAGAAAAGAAATGTCAGGCAATCACGAAAAACGAGGAAGCTGAGTGCACTAACGGCTAGCTTGCAGAAAGAAAGTCTTAACTGGGCCAGAGGAATGGGGTAGTGCTGATTTTGCAAGCCCGGACAATGGGCCCAGTCTGCAAGCTCTGCCAGAACATCACATAACTCTCCGCTCTCATCATCTGCTGCTCACTGTTTCTCCCCCCTCTGTCTTGTCTTCTTTTCAGATCAAGCATCCAAGTCACACTGAGTTCATTCTATCAGTGCGCCTAATTGCCCAGAATTAATCAGCGGCATCAGGTTTAGGGCATGCATGGTTCACATTAAAGGATTGAATTGTGCTTTCCTGCGAAAAGAGGTGGATCCAAAGGGATCTAATGTCATTGCTTTGTGTCAACAGATGCTGCAACCCTTTTTAAGAGATTGGCTTTAAATGTATTCACGTTTTTTTTGTAACATTTTTACCACTCTGAGACCCCAGCCTGAGATGCTGACACATTTTTAAGATGCTGCTGAGTTGGAACTCTATTGGAAATCTGACTAGCAGCCGAATGTTTCAATAGAACACTTGTACTATTCATTTGTGCCACCTTAGGATGACCTGACCTATGAACTTTGACCCAATGAACATATTTCCTTATTAGCATGTACTCTTATTGTCAAGAGTACAAGCTAGTTGAAAACGACGTGTCAATGGGTTATTAAATCTCAGATCGCATTTGGTTCCACTGAGCATTACTGTACCTAAAAATAAGCTTGATTTCAATTGAATTAATCCTATGAGTGGATTATTTCTGAGCAATCATAAAATGTAGATTGCTTTAGTGTCTTAAAACAGAAAAATCCATTAATAGCTGGTATTGATATATTTAATCATCTTTCCTTCTAGGTTCCTTCGAATGGAGGTCTCTAAAGAGGGCAAGAGGGAAAACTCAAGCTGTGAAAAATGACATATATAGGGTGAAAGACACCATCCCTTCATGGCTCAACCCACCACAGATGTATGTTGAGCCCCTCAAGCCTTCTGGGTAAATGAGAACAAACTCTTTGCTGATTGGATTAAAGCCTACGGTTTGGCAATGTGAGATTAAGGGAACATTAAAGAGAGGGAGTGCCTGGGATCCATTTAAGAGTCTCTGTGTTCAAATCTATACGCATATACTTCCATCTCCAATAACTCATATATCCAACCCAACTGATAATTGACCCGTATCATCTTTTGCTATAATTCACTTCTGAGATATTGTAAGTGTGAGTTTGGCTAGGCTTGCATAAGTATTAGTGCTCTATTATGAACGTTTCACATGGGTTGATTGGGATTGATCAGTGGTCCATACCGCTGCACAAGCCAATTAATGGCTGTCTCCTAGGGAGAGTCTGGTTGGCCGAGTCACAATAGATGTAAATGCAATTGATTGACTGTAAGAGTTAGTCTAAGTGATTTGGCCCTGTAAATCGGGCAAGCCGAGTGTTGGCTACATTTGAGAGGAGTCTTTCACATCCGTCACAAGAAATTGTTTCTGTTCCTTCATCTTCTAGGGTGTTTGTGTGCAAATTGAGGAAAGAATCAGAGTAGTAAGGGCTTGAGGAAAGTGCAGTAAAATCAGCCAGGGAAAAGTACTTCTTTAACAAGCAAATCTATTTATGACCCCTCTGAGACCCGAATGGACCAAGTTGCAATCTCATTCTGCTCTCTCTCATCACTTAGAGAGGTCATTGACTTCCCCAACAGCGTCCCTGTCCCAAAAGACATTGGCTCCGTGGGCTGACATCAGCTGGTGACTGGATGCTTGTACCAGAATTAATGTAATCAGTAATTACTGGATGAGCCGGAAGGGCAGCATGTGTGTGGGCTACCACATGAAATCATGCAAATAAAAATAGCAGTGCAACAGCAGTTAAAATATTCATACACTACCGTTCAAAAATTTTTGTTCTATTTTTTTGTGTTTTTGAAATAATTTTTTTATGCTAACCAAGGCTGCATTTTTGTGCGCATTTGCTGCATATTGTGAAATATTATTAGCATTTGATTTAATTGTATACTATTATATTTTAAAATGTACTTTATTTCTATGATGGCGAAGCTGCATTTTCAACAGCCATTACTCTAGTCTTCAGTGTCACATGATCCTTCAGAAATTATTCTAATATGCCGATTTGGTGCTCAAGAAACAGCTGTGCTTAATATTTTTGTGGAAACTTTGATACATTTTTTTATGATTCTTCAATGAATACAAAGTTAAAAAGAACAGCATATATTTTAAAAATCTTTTGTAACATTATAAATGTCTTTGCTGTCACTTTTGGTCAATTTTATGATTTAATTATTTAAAAAAAATGATAATGACAAATGATTTAAGAAAATTACTGACCCAAACATTTTGAATGGTAGTGTATGTCCTGTTAAAATCATTTCTCGTCCCCATTTTTAATATGTTGTTTTCAGACACATGAAAACAAATCTTATTTTTATTCACAAAGGTACAACTGCTTTTTAAAGAGGCTGTTGGTGTCTGTTTTCTTTATTTATCCCTCTGTTTTATTTCACAATTTAACTATGAGAGTTTTTTTGGGGGGGGGAGGGGGAGGGGGGGTGGGATTAAAGACCTACAGTATGGTAGCAGGGGCAAATGACTTCTGTTAGGACCAAGAACAGGGGTGTATTTTCCCCTAAATTGCCCTATTTCCACAAATGGACTCTTATTGATTCTAAGAATGCATCCCCTCAAAACAGATCATCTGTTACTGCCATTTGCCTCCTCTAGTCACCACTTAAGTATAATTACCTAGAAGTCAATACGGCTGCCAGGCTGCTGCCACGGTTAACCTCTGAGTCACCAGTCACAAGCATCCTGCTCAAATGCCCTCTCAGCCTGGCAGAATGACAGGGCTCTGGGTTTTTAATTAAACGATTGTTTTGTCAATTAATAAAGATGTTCTTGGTGCTTAATGAGCTCAAGGCATCTTAAAGACAAGCTTTGGTCAGCTGTAGATTTGAGGCCGCAGGGGAACTGCATTAACTACAGCTAGATGCAGTTTAGCTGTACACAAGGCAACTTTATTTACTGTAGTGTCTAATTTATGCCCTTTATTGACCATATTTTAATTAGTCATGGCAATATCTGGCTAAATAAATCTTATTCTGAACCATACAGTGGTGGCCAAAATTGTTAGAATACCTGACAGATCTGGAAATATTGACCTTGTTTGCCTCCAAAACATGATTTCATTTCATAATATTCATGAAATATGCAGATGGTTACCCTGCACAACAAATATCTGATGAAGTAAGTTGTATGTCAGAGAAGTCACGCAGTCACAGCCTCCACCGTCACCACAATCATCAGCCACCACTTACACCAGACTTCTGATCACCTGCCCCTGCCGTTCCCAATCAAGTCAGATCCATTGGTGAGAAAGTGATGTAATGCTGAATTTCTCCAATGAACAAACAAACTCTTCAACTTATTACAATAATAATATTGTATTAAAATATATAATTAATATAAGCCTTTAGTGATATTGTGTGAGCCCATTTTGTTAAGCACTGACTCATTACCTGGAACAAAATGTGTTCTATACAATATACTGTAGCAAATTATAAGCTCAAAAGGGAATTGTATATAATTAATTATGATTAATTACAATTATTTATATCGGCTGACAGTAATAACTGTAGCAGAATTAAATTGCCATCAACTGATCTGTCCGTCCAGCGAACATTCAATGCAAGTTCATATCAACTCTAAGAAAGGAAAATACAGATAGTACTATTAATGCATTAGAGTAGAGATCTCCAACCACCGGGTTGCGACCCACTACCAGGCCGTGGAAGAATTCCTACAGGGTTGCGAGAACGTTCTGGGGAAAATGTATATAGATATGATGCTCTGTTATTTATTGTGTGTAAATAATTGCTCTAATTATTCTGTATTTTTGTTGTATGCTATTGATATGGAGATGCAATCTGACGATTTCATGTTAAATAAGTAAATAAAAGATTGCTCTAATCTGTCATATAGGCTATTAGGGCTTAAACAGATCGCAGTTGATCCGTGATATATGGACCAGCGCGCACAAGAATAGAGACATGTTTCAGACAGCGTGGCATACCAATTTGTTTCCTCTTTCATGTATCCTTGCATTTAAGATGCATATGCATGGGGGTTTGCTGTTACGTCGCAATACTGGAAATATTTAATGTTTTAAACCATAAAGGCGAGCCGATTGATATCACACAAGCAATGTGCAAACGTTAGCGAGGGTCAAAATCGTAAAGAGACATTTAATTTGCAAGGCAGAACCAGAAACTCATGTAATTTGTGCGCACACCTTTTATTAATTAAACACTAACGCAAACTACTCTAACAAACAAACACTCATACATGGGGAAAGGGCAAATGAGAGTTGATGGATGAAAACATCAGGAAAACAGAGAATGAAGCTATGAAAAGAGTCAGTTAACCACCTGAATAAAACCATCAGTGCCATTTATAACGGGGTCTATAGCTTATACTAAACCTCTATTTCGTTTAGTTAAATGTATGATACTTGCAATGCCTTTGGTCATTGAACGAGTGTCCGAATGCAGTCTCGGATGAAAGTTCTGATGGTTTGAAGGTTTGGTGGTGTTGGAGTTCTTCAAGTTCTTCCGGGTTTGAAGGGTGATGAACTCCAAAAGATGTTATTCTGGCTCGGTGGTAATTGTGAGTTTCTTACCAGGTAGAAAGGGAAAAAGAGCTAAGAAAGAGATCTGCTGAGATCCAAGGATTCTTGGTTGAATGGAAAGTCAAGGCCGCAAGGCCTGGCACAAAAACTTAAAGGTCCAGAAAAGTTCTAGCTTACATCCTCCTCATCCTCTTAGGTTTTATCTGCTATAGAGGTCACACCTCTGGGGTGTCAAATAGCCAATGGAGTCCTGAATTTTAGGAGGGAAGGTTTTACGACTCTTTGTCTCTGAACATGGTAATTGGCATAGGTAATTTGGCTGGGTTAATGCACAAACTACTAAAGATTCTTAGGACACTAATATGTTGCATAAGTATCAACATGTAACGTTCGCTCTCAATTAGATCATCTGAAGACGAATTGATAGAGACTAAACATGGTACAGCTAAAGTGATATTAACTAGTGATCTATCATAAGCATGCATAAAACAGTACACGAAAACATATACAAGAACACTAATAACATACACAATTACCTGAAGATATGTATGTCCATTCAAAGAAATGTTTTTCTTTGAATTAATTAGAGAAGAGTCCATTTTTATGGCATAATGTCTTTTTCCTAAGAGGAAATGAAGTGAGCTGCTCTGCCCGCATTCCTTTGAGCAATAAAACAAGTGTTATCAGATGGGTTGCCATGGAACCAGAGGCCTGTTCTGCCTTTCTTATGGTGTTATACATTTCGAGGTAAGGGTCCACAGACTCTCATAGTTGGCCCTTTGGTTAGGTGAGGGGGCATAAGAGATTATTTGTTAAATATAACAAATAGTTGTGTGTCTGATTGGTCCAAATGCTACAATACTGAGGTCTTTCTTATTTGCTGATTATATTTTGTGATTACTATTTTAAGAACCTAAACCCTCGATTATGCTAACCACCACAATACATGCTCTGAATACACGGCCATATTGCAGCCAGCATTTAAGAAAATCAATTCACAGTTATGAATTGGCCTTGTCATAATCTCTCCAGGAGATAATGCATTTTCCAGCACTGTCGGTTGATTTATACAGCACATGACAAGCCATCCATGAAATATGTAACTCCCTGCATCTGATGGACTACTACAACCAGCACCATGATCAAACTGAGCTTGTGCCAAAAACCTGAGAGACATTAGGCTAAAGATGAATATATCATACAAGTTATGCACTATATTGGTTTCTGTTTTAATCAGCAGAGTTAATTAAAACTGTTTAGATTTTATTACAGATTTAAATTACATTGCTATAACGGATCGAGATAAGCATCACTCCATGACAAGATTTATAATTGCGGTGGCTGAATATTTTGCCTTTGTCTGGAAACAAACATCACATCTTTATAGAACACATTCCCCCCTGCTTACACAATAGAGTGGTTCATCACAATTATTTTTTTCAAGTCAATATTATGTATGTGCATCTGCATAGCACACCCTTAAGCAATACAACACTACAATCAGGCTTCTTGCCTTAAGCCAGTGGGGCTAATGAGTCTAATTGATGACCTCTAGTATTTCTACATAAAATAATTAGGAATCCTGCTCTGAGCCTATTAATCCTCGCAGAATAAGCAGAATGCTTGACCAGCAATCCCTTTTAATTACTGACAAGAAAAAAAATCTTAATTAGGATTGATTTTCCCTTCCATTTTATTCACCACTTATTCAATATTTTGCTTCTCAGTAAACCTCAGTTGCACTTTGACAGAGTGATTAAGGGAAATGTACAATTATTTTGTTGTTTTACTGCAATTTTCAGTCTTATTAATGCTAAGAGTATGGTTATTATTTTACCCTCCAAATGTTTAATAAAAGGTTTGATTGGATCCCAGATGCAGACACATTTGTTTACATCACTGTTAGTTGTGTGCTTTGTCCAATTCGTGGGCGAATGGTTCTTTTGAATCAGATCTTTTCCATTACATTTAAACTGGTTCTCATTACCGGCCTGAGCGAGTTGGCTCACGAATTAGACTGAATTGGTCCGAGCGGTTCGCTAGTCAACTCATTCACTGATTATTATTACCATTCGTAATAATATGCCAAGCAGATTACACTTTTCCCCAGTTTCAAAGACCTTAATGCCAAGTCCCAGACTAAAATGAAAGTCTGAGCTGTTTCGACTGAAAGAAACGTGCACTGATTGATCTTAAAATATATCAATGCCTTTGTTTTGTCTCAAGATGGACACCAATAATGTGTTTTTTCTAAGGCACGTTTATAAAAAATTAGCCTACTTAAATGTCCTAATTTAACTATCCTGGTTTAGTCTAAAGGTCTCTGCACACTGAGTCCGAAATTTTCGCATGCGTTTTTTCGCATTCGCAATCTTAAAAATTCGTCACGCACAGACACCTTGCACACTGAGTCCGATGCGTTTTAATTAATCTGTTGCGAAAAAAATCGCAAAACTATACAAAATGTCTTCAAACAGTGAGGATGATTTTGTTGTCCGCTCACTTTTTAAAAAAAGAAAAAGGGAATATTGGGTCCATCCAATCCTTAGATTGCGCAGAGAGGAAGGAGAAATCCACCTCCTTATCAAAGAGCAGCGGGATTATCCCGAGAGATTCAAAGTTTATTTCAGGATGTCAGTGCCTCAGTTTGATACTTTGCTAGCGATACTGAATCCACATATTAAAAAGACCACCAATTTCCGTGAACCAATTGATCCTGAACAGAGACTGTCTGAGGTATGGATACACACACACACCAAACTGTGGCATCGGAAAGGTGCGCGCCAGGCATAAAAAAAATAGGCTACAGTAGTTCTTTATATTCTGTATCTTTGTATTCCGCAATTTGTTTGTCATAAAGTGCTCTGTGCTGCAAGACGAAGTGTATTAATTTGTCTGACACTATTTTGGATTTTGGCGTTCGCTTGTACGGTGGCTCTGAATTGTCAAAACACCTTCTCAAAGCATCTCAAAATGCTTTATACGGATGCGAAAAACGCAAAAAATCGAACCCGATCCGAATTTTTTTTTGACGGACGAAAATTTCGGAGGCAGTGTGCAAACGTGATTGACAAAACGTGAGGTCGTATTTATTTTTCAACGTGCGAAAATTTCGGACGAAAAATTCGGACTCGGTGTGCAATGGCCTTAAGCCCTGTCTGTGAAACCAGGCCTTTAGGCTATTTGGACTGAACCTGATTGCTGATGGGGCCAAAAGTTATATATCCTACAAGTTTAAGACCTGAGAAAGTTTTATTAACACACAATATAAAAATACATTTTTATACGCTTTTTACCCCTAAAATGTCAGGCCCTGTCACAGACAAATTTGTATATGTTAGAATGGTTACCTAATAAATTTCTTTGATACAAATAGCATTTTATTATTGGTCACATGTCCCTGACTGTATTTAACATGGTTTTGTACTTTCTATAAGAAATATAAGCAACTTTTCGGTCAACTGTAGTACACAAAAATCACAGAATACCCGCCAGGCACTCATATAGTTGTAAAAAAAATACCTTTACATTGGAGATTTTTACAAAAACATATCAGTGTATATTTACCCCCACCTTCTGTGTATATTAACATAGTGAACGAGATTAATTCATCAATATTTCCTCAAATAGTAAATTTTTATATCATAATTTCCTGTGTGACAGGACTGACATTGACGTGACAGGACTGACTTTATGGATTTCTTTGATGCAGAAAAAGTTATGTTTTGTGTTCTTAAGTTTTGATAAGCGTTCCCATTTTAAATTATTATTATTATAAATTTAAAGTTAATGTAATATTAGACTGGTAAAATTACTGTCACACAACCATTTAACAATCATTAAAAGGTTACACTAATCTGTTCAATTACTGTGTAGTTCTATGGAAATATAACTTCATAATATATAAAGTACATTTTACTATGATACAGCAAATGTAATCAATAGGCATTTAACTGAATAGCACAATGTAAAGTAATTGTGGTGACACATCATATTACGGCTCAGTAACAACAGGGTAATACTATAGTAATATCTACATTATTACTTAGGAAATTACATGGTAATAGCAGAAATTGCATGCCATTTCCTAGGTAATAATGTAGATATTACCATGGTATCACTCCGTTATTACCAAGCTGTAATAGGAAGTGATACTGTGATGGTAGCCCTTTCTAACCTTGAAGGACCTTTCTCTAAAGCCTACACTGTAAACAATTTCAAGCGGTTTCAACTAATTATTATTTAGTAACTAGTTCCACGGAAATTTTACGTTCAGTCAATTTCTGACTTCAAAGTTACTAACTTCTTTTAGTTGGTTTAGTAGCTTTAGTGAACTAGTTTTATATTCCATTCAACTAAAATGTTTTAATTGGTCAAACATTTAGAAGACTACAGCAAGTTATGTCAATTAAAATTTTACGGTTTACTCCATGTGTTTTATATGTTACCTCAACTAAGATTTATTACTTTGGCATCATAAGAAATTGCTGGGGAACTACATAAACATATATTTTTGTAGTTTAACAAAATTCTTAAATATGATTAACTGGTGTTTATCAATCATTAAAAACACAGATTTTACAACACATAATACCCTTTATTTAATAACATTCTCCATTTATAACATTTTTCATACAAACTAAACATGCAGGAATGAAAAGTCACCTACATCTTGGATGGCCAGAGGGTCAGTAAATTAACAGCAAATTTTCATTTTTGGGTGAACTATCCCTTTAAAGCTCCAGTTGACAAACATTACTTCTGTAATACAACTGCAAAATTCAGTTTAAACTTTGTTTAATGAACTTAGAAAAAAACTAAACAAGCTAAACAAAATGTTAGCAAACAAACATTTACAAATATTATTACTGTTCACAATTACATCTTTAAAAAGAGGCAGAAGTTAAAAAAAACAAATGTAAGTGTTACAGTATATAAAATCAAATCAAATCATTTTTATTTACATAGCACTTAATACAATACTGATTGTGTCGAAGCCCCAAATAAGCAAGCAAAAGGCGACAGCGGCAAGGACCCAAAACTCCATCGATGACAGAAATTGAGTAGAAAACCTTGAGAGCAACCAGGCACAGTCGGGGGGCAGTTCTCCTCTGGCCAGACGAACCAGCATGGCATGGTTTAATTCTAGGCTGCAACACAGGTCAGATTGAGCAGCAGAGGACTTGACTGCTTCTCGTGGTCTTGTCCTGATGGCCAACGAGGTCTTTGGAGGGGATCTGTCTCTGGAGCTCATCTAGCTGACATGGTGTCCGCTGATATTCAGGCCTGTAGAGGTTGTCTCTATAGGTGCTGATCCACCATCTGATCTGAATACGGACTGGGTGTCTACATTCACCTCGAATAAGAATGAATTACCCCTTAAAAGGCTTATTGCACACATTTTATGTTGAGTTTTATGTAAACGTGACAGGACTGACCCAAAACATGGGGACAGTTGTAAAATAGCATTTATTTCTAGAATTTATGTTTAATTTCATGTTTTTAATCAATTGATGTGAACGATAACAACTTAAACTTGTTATTGATGGAGATTTTTTTCTAAATAACAGTTGTTAGCATAACAAAACTGTCGGTCAACAAAGACGGGATTTGTAATTTTCAAAAGTGTTTTTAATAAAGAAAAAAATATCTGAGAACCTAATGAATGACATGTTCCTTTACAGAACAACTCACAGAAATCAACCATCAGTCCGTTTTAGAATTGTTTTGGATGAAATACTTTTTATTTACTGTAAGAATCAAGGACAGATAATGTACATTTCTGGTAGAATGTCCCAAATTATGTAAATTCAGATGAATGTCATGTCACAGGATGTCATAGTTCAGTATTAAATGAGAGTCAAATTATTTGCAGCACAAAAATATATGCCATGTATTGTGACCACGTGCTGACGCTGTTCTGTTATGACGTAAATGAATCACTGAATCATTTTAACCGGTTCTTTAAAACGAATTGTTCTAAAGAATCGATTCGCGGAAATAACATGCACTATTGTTTATGACCCCACTTGTCGGATATTCATGGAAAAACACACGTAGCCTATTATTGTTCAGTTCTCGCTTGTTTATCCTTAGGTTATTTGCCATTACAGATAACAAGATTTTTTTTTTAAATAGATCAATGCATTTTTTTTTTTTTTAAATCAGTTTCGGGACGAAACTCTCTTGAGTGGAAGTACAAAATCCTAAATATAACAAGTGACACGATGCAGGAAAATAATCAATTTCCAATTAAGTCAAGGTGTCTTATCACTGTCTAGGTCCCATAAACTTGACAATTCAAAGTACGGAGTTTGTTACTAAAGCACAAGCTCACTCCGCACTTCCGCGGCTCTGTCTTTAATAACACGCCTCGGTGGGAAAGAAACATATGTCGGGTGGCGTCGGGTCTTACGGGTCTGCCTCACCGCGCGCGATTTTCTCCGGGGGAATGTACAGTCGTGCCGCCTGTGAGGGCACTTAGGGGTACAGCTGATGCCCGGAGGGCATAAAGGGAGGTAACCAAACTAGATGAGCCACATACATTCAGCCTATAATGTCAACACATGATCTGAAGTTGCAGCAGTCGAGTTGTCAAAGCGGAGTGAAAGCCAGCGTGACTTGCGTTGTGTCAGATCTGGAGGGATTGTGCACACAAACTGATAAATCACGGTAGGCTACAAAGTTTCTAAGTTCTTGAAGTTTTCTTACTCATCTTCTCTCACACAAATAGCCTACTGCTTTTCCTACTTTTCTCTGTCTCTTAAACAGAGCCGTATCATCCTCTGCATTATGGAAATCTGTAGCTTTAAGCGGACAGGTTGAAGTTCTTACGTAATTAGAAGAGCTTGCGTAAATATTAGTTTGCTTAAAGTAAGATGTGTCCGATGTAATTTCACAACAGTAACAAATTATTTTACAGTCAACGAACTCTAACAAGATGCCAATGATTCAAGCATTGATCTCTTGTCTGGCACCACCCCAGTTATATAATACCTGTTGCACACACACAGAAATTCCTTGCTAAATAATCAAGGATTTAAGATTATACAAAACACTTTACCAACATATTTTCTTGACTGCATCTCAGTTTGTTACAGATGATTTTAAACACACCTCCACAATATCTAATGAGGTGTCACTGGTATTAATGTAATCTCAACATGTCTCACCATGTTTATGGTAATACTTTAGCTCATATGCAATTTGTTACACGTACATTGTCTCATTTTTTTAATAATAATAATTTTAACAAATGGTAATTTAGCCAAAATTAATATGTTCAGCATTATTAGGAGAAATACAAGAAAGTCTTTTATGTCTACTTGGCAACTACTGTAATCATTTTCTTTGCACATGTAGAGGTGAGACAAAACAAGTGAAATTTCTCTCACGGTCATGTGTCGATATACTAAGAAAACATCTGTGAAGAATTTTTCTGAAGGGAGTGAAACTAAGTAGCTTTTTACTAAGTAGCTGCAGACATGTAGTGTCTGTTGACACAAACACTCTCCAACTCTCTGTAGACTGTATTGTAGCTGTATTGTAATGCTGAATCTGGATTAGTTTTCAGAATGTAAGTGAACATGAGAAGATACATCCTGTACCATTGGCTCAACACATCCACAACAAGAAAGATTTAGAAACTAGAACCACTGCTTCTTCACCATCGTTGCAGTTAACAGGCCAGCAGAAAAGCAGCAGATGTGAGTTTATATGACTGGATTATACATTTGTTTTCAGACATAACAGCTAATCATAAATTAATTAAATTCTGACTAAAAGTTCATTTTTATTACATGCATTTAATGTAATATAAAGCATATATATATGTGTGTGTGTGTGTGTGTGTGTAACACTTCTCAACTGATCAGATTTGCAGATCAGACAAATAATACTTCTCAGATCTACGGAAGACCTCAGTAGGACATCTGAGGAGCCAAGGAAATCTGCCAGATTCACTTCCACCATCTCTATCAGTCTTCCCAATAGAAGAAACAAAAAAGACACAGCAGAGGAAAAAACACTGCAAGCTACAACTAACCTGTGAGTTTTATTTATTTTATTTTTTACATTTTTACACTGCTGTTGGGGGGTCATCATGCTTTAAAAAGTTTAGTGTTCACTTTTGTTTTTAAACTAAATTGTATAGAATTTTAATCAGCCATTTACCAGTTATCGGTTATAACATGAAAAAAATTATCAGCTTATGGCATTGACCAAAATTCGAATATTATTGCTTCTTTAGTTTAAAGTCCAATTTTATAATAAAACTTGATCAACTGCTATGATAAACAAGTTCAATGAATGATAAAAGTCGTAGCATTCACTTCAAAACTGTTATTCTTCCTATTAGTAAATGTTTTATGAAAATGTTATTCCATTTAATACACACTGCACATGATAATTCTTGTAAATTATACCATAGCACTTTGTGTTTTGTCATTTGCACAGTCCTAGACAGAACAGCAAACGCCCTTTCGACCCATGACTGGTAGTAATAGACCTTATATAGCAATAAGTCATGATTTAATGACAGTGAATGATAGTGTGAAAGTGTATAGGTAAAGATTTGCTGTTTGGCTGTACCGTATCTAGGTGTGTTCATGCTTTCAAATAGTGCTTACACCTTTATAAAGTCTTTACACCTTGATCTTAGAAACAGTAAATAGACATTTATTGTGTAGTATTACAGAATCATGTTTAAAAGGTATGACATCACTGCTCTCTCATTTTTCAAAGCAGATATTAAATAGGTTTTTTGTGTAAGTGGTATGTGTATCTGACTTTAAGCATTAATATGTGTGAGACACTAATTTTAGAACAGTTAAACCACGGACCCCTCCCTTAATGTCAGGCCAATGAATTGTTTACTTCTAAAATGCTTAAACTGAGAGAAAGGATGGAATGTTGTTGATCTCGTTTTCCTGCGTTGCCTTGCTGAATATATAAAAGACATTGAACTAGAAGAAGTATTTAAGGAGAAAGGGTAGCGTGTGAAACATTGAGTTAGACAAGAGATTTGTTTTCGTCATAGTTTTCAATGTTTGTTTATCTGCCTGAGGGAACTTCTCTTTTGCTGGAATTTTGAAAATATTTTTTGGGGGGTGGGGGGGTGGGATAAATAAAATCTACATACTTTTAGAATGTTTGCTCATTTAAAAAATCATATACTAATTAAAAATTATTTTCTCAAATTGACTGTTACAGCACACATGAAGCCGTAAAGAACACAGATAATCAACACCACACAGAGGTAAGCATTCAAGCTAAGATGCAGACATAAGGGTTAGATTGTTTATATTTTTAGTAAGAGAATGACTGATATAAAAATAAAATCTGTCTTATCAATCATATCTTAAATATAATGAAATATCTTTATTGTACTGCCCTTTGAATACATTCCACTCCATGTTTGCATTTTTGACATGCAGAGTATTTTTCAGTGGAATGTAAAGCTCAACTGTGAAGTTGAACTGTCTGTTTAAACAGTTATGGAATGGGAGTGATGAATTGTTCAAATAGTTCAAATACATGTGAGAAACATTTCTTGCAATTTTCCCAAGCAACTCTGAAATGCAATTTAGTTGTCTAAAATGTACAAATGGTACTGTGCTTGAATTAGTGCCTGTGTTTTGTGCAATATTTGGCACTTATCAAAAGTTTTGTTGCTTGTTCTGACAGCTAAGGGACGTGCTTTCACAAACTGACCAATGTGGCGAATCAACGAATGGGGATGGTCCAAAAGCAAGCTTTGATGAAGACAGTTTTACCACTCTGCATCAACGTGGGACAAAGCAGGGACAAAATACAGGAATACAACACAACATAGGCTTTCATGAACAAACACCAATTGTCCCCAACAACTCACAAAGACATTCTACTCATCCTGTTTGTGAGGTTCAAACAGAATTCAACAAGGAATCTGGAGCCAGCGACTGTAGAGAGAATGCTGAAACAACTCCACAATACCACAGTTATCTGACCTCCCTTGAAGTGGACAATGGTCTAAAAGCAAGCACTGACTCCCAGTTTTTTGAACACCATTCAGAAGTTGCAAACCAGGTCTTGTCATTAGACTCTTTATCTGCTCCTCATTCTGAAAATACCCCTGAGCCAGAACCTGGTCTTATCAATCCTACATCAGCTATGTTGTCATCAGCCTTGGCCTCAGTTCTTGCTCCACCTTGGAGTGGCCGCCTTCGAAGACCCAAGCAAGGCGACAACGGAGTACAGCATGAACCCCAAGATTGTGGACAGAATGTGAACCCATCTACCTTATTTCGCCAGAATCGGCAGCAACAACCGTTTCTTCCTTCCCAGAGGCGACCATCCGAACACATGTTGGCCAATGACAACAACATGCAGTTCACTGCAGGAACCAGCTATAACTCTCCTGACTGGCAAAAAGAGAACAATTCCCCGAACATTACAACCACAATACAGCCAAAGAGACCCATTACCAAGTCCTCCTCTGTGGGCTTGATGTACAATAATACAGATTTGCATTCTTTTCCCACACCTCTGGACACTCGCCTCCATTCAGGGTACAGAATATCAAACACTGGAGATGAACATGAGTCTTTCAAATCATTGAGCTCTAAGCCAACAACAAGCAGCCTACTTCTTTCCTTGAGGAGGTCAAATTTGAGAAACTCCAGTGCTGAGCCCACACAATCAGAGACTCGGATGACTAGGTCTGATAGGTCCCTTACGTTGCCTAGCAGAGTTGTTCTGAAAACTCCATCATTTGCCCATCCTGTTACTGCTGATGCCCAAATCCCCGACTACCCAGACACTCCTGCAAGAACAGAGGAAATACCTGTCAGTCAGTTCCCTTTCTCACCTAGAATTAGGAGTAGAGTGCCAGTAAGGGCATCACTGTTTCTAAACAAACCAGAGATAGAAATTTCGAAGAGACTAGAAGCTTCTATTTCCAAAGCAGAGGAGGAACATTTCCCACACTCCACAGCCAAAACCAGCCAACTTGGGGTTCTCAGAGCCCAACAACGTTCTTATTCAGTTCTTTTGAGGGAATATTCCAGTACAGAGGACATAGATGCAGTGGAACAAAATACTGCCAACAACACCAACCTGCAAAACTCCAATATGGCCAAACAACAAGTAACTCCAGATACCACAATTTCTCCCAAAGATTCAATCAATTTTAATGTTCAACAATCTGGCTTTAATGTCCAAAAATTTAAATCACAAAGCACACACAATATAATAGCCAGCAGTTCTTCAGACACAAGCACCTTCACAGACAGGCTTAACTACTCACTAAGGAAAGACTCTTCTGTAGATGGAACAAGTCCCACTAATATATATCTGGACTCTAAGAAACATTCTCAGTCAAGTCAAAGCACAATGGATCTTTCGAGCCCTCTTTCTCCAAGCAGACCTCTTAGAAGTGTAAGAGTACCGAGCATTTATTCATACCTACGGGAGTACAGCCCGGCAGTGTCCACCCCTTCCCCTTCCACCCCTTCTTCCCACATACAGAGAGGTGAAACGTCACCTCCTAAGCAAGATAGAGGTGTAACACTGCAGGGTGACCGGAAAACACTTCCCTCAAGATTTTCATTTGACTTCAACCCGTTTGTGCCACATGTACAAGCATTACAAAGTAGCTCATATGGCTCTCATATAGCACCAGCTCAATCTCTGCCTCCTGATTTTGGACGAAGATCAGCACCTCGTCTCAGTACATCTCCATATTCTAGCCTCATCTCCTCACGACCTACACTCAACAACACTTCACAAGAAATACCCTCTCCGCCTGTGCCCAAAACTCATACCCGATCTACATCTTATGATATTGTAACCACTCCTGCAGACTTCATAAAAAGTGATCCAAGCTCTTCACTGTCCACATACACAAGCATAATAAGACCAAAGGAACAGTTAGCTTCTACTAACAGAGAACAGAGGACAGCAGTTCAAGCTTACACAAGCGCCCTAGATAATCACAAACCTGCCCAGCCATGCCTCTTACAAACTGCACCAGATGCAAGTTTTGTCATGGAAAGCCAAAGCGCTAATATAAGCCCACACCCAAGGCAACCATACATAGACTCTAACAATTTCTTTCATCAGGAGCATTATGGCCTGATGGAACTTCAGCTTGTTAAAGGTAATGCATACTCCAAGCACAGGCTGAGCACTATGGGTGAGAAAGAGAAGTATTTATTACCTGATAAGCTCACAGTAGAAAGTGAGACTCCACTGACAGCTGAGAAAGAGATTCCTGCTGTGCATATGCATGAGAGATTGCAGGAAATGCAAAGTTCCGATTCAAAAAAAGGCCTCTTTAGTTCACGAGTTAAGAAAGACAAAGAGGCTGTCTTCTCTTCAGCTTCTTTGCCAGACAAAGAGGTTGTTAGTCCCCAGTATTTAAAAACCAAAAGACATTTGCCAGTGTTTAGAACGAGCAGCAGGATTGACCAGATGTTAAATCGCTTGAAACTGACATTTGGTGTCAAACGTTCAGACAGCTCACTCGACACACTACCAAAAAAGAACAAGAGTCCCACTCAGCAGCCCTCAGATACTGAGACTTTTGAAAGTCCCAAGACAGAGGAGAAAACATGTTCTGAGAGCCACCCGGCACCCTCTAACTCCTCTTTAACAACTGATAAAACCTCTTTAGGTTCCTTGTCACTACTAACGTTAAAGAAATCTGAGAATGCATTAAATATAGGTGGGCAAAATAACTCTAAGGCTGAAATAAATTATTCTGGGTGCACAAGGGAGGCCCCCAACTTGTCCCTGACCACCGATAAAGCATATTTTGCCTCTTTTGGGTCCTTGTCGCCACTTACATTAAATAAATCTGAGAATACTTTAAATATGGATTGGAAAAATAGATCTACAACTGAACAAAAGGGTTCTGGGTGCACATGGGAGGCCCCCAGCTCATCTTTGACCACCAATAAAGCATCTTTGTCGCCACTTACATTAAAGAAATCTGGGAATACTTTAAAAATGAATTGGCAAAACAGATATACAACTGAACAAAAGGGTTCTGGGTGCTCACAGGAGGCCCCCAACTCATCTTTGACCACCGATAAAGGCTCTTTTGCTTCTTTGTCGCCACTTACATTTAGGAAATCTGAGAATATTTTAAATATGGACTGGCAAAACAGATCTACAACTGAACAAAAGGGTTCTGAGTACACATGGGAGGCCCCCAACTCATCTTTGACCACCGATAAAGGCTCTTTTGCTTCTTTGTCACCACTTACATTTAGGAAATCTGAGAATATTTTAAATATGGACTGGCAAAACAGATCTGCAACTGAACAAAAGGGTTCTGGGTGCACATGGGAGGCCCCCAACTTATCTTTGACCACCGATAAAGCCTCTTTTGGGTCCTTGTCACCCTTAACATTAAATAAATCATCTGAGAATAAATTAAATGTTGATCAGCAAAAGAGGCATAGCGATGAAAATGGAAACCGGTCTTATGGTAGGAGCTTTAGTCCACACAGGCAAAAGGCCCAAAGTATGAATCGTTCTGCCACCTTGCCACATTACAGAAAATCCTCTGCTGGTCCCCCATCGCCCTTTTATTTGTTTGATTTTGATTCAGAAGACATTCAGAATGACAATGTGTTTTATAGTCCATTGAGCAAAAAAACTAATTCACTTTGTGAGTCTGATGACTTCTCTCCTCAGAGTGCCACCAAGAGTCCTGCGCAGCAAAGCCTTGTGAGGTCTCGCTTGTCCTCATCATGTGCTGATTTAAAGTATGGTCTACACAGTGGACGATCTTTCTCAGTAAGCAGTGTGTTTTCAAGTCGCCCATCAGGTCCTGGACGAATCTCAACAAGCAGTATCAGCGACCTCTCAAGTTTGGATGACTTTGTGCCGAAGGGGAATTATACAATAGTTGACTCTGAAATGAGTAGTAGCCATTCCCCAATCTATGATGCCAAATCTATCACTGGTAAACAGTCTCAATCTGGATATACAGATGATCTTGATCATGATGATGCAGACCCAACCCCACCTCCATCACCAACTATGTCCTCTTCACCTCGACGGATATCCCAGGCTCCTTCTGTGTCTTCCCCCATATGGACAACTCCAGAAAATCTGTCTCCTACTCGTGGAATCCTGTCATCAAGGAGCTACACAACCAGCATGACTGTTTTTGAGGAGTCTGATTCTGACACCACAACCGATGATGAATACTATCTTGATAATGGTGATGCTGTAGAAACAGAACTTTAGAGGAGATAATTATGTGTTGTTCAATTTCATCATGTTAAATATACATATGCATAGGGTCTTCTATGACAAAGCTGCAGCAACATTAGACCTCTGTCAAACCAATCTGAATTGTAAAAACAACTAGAAACCCAGATTGAATAGAGGAAGTTATAATTATATCAGAACTATAAGTCCAAGTTGATTTCATATTTCTTGTTATAAATGAAATATAATGGGTTTTGAATACTTTAGTGCTTGAGGATAACAATGTTTGATTTCAATATGAATGTATTTACAATACAGTACAATGCACTGTTTCATTAGTTTTATATATATTTTTTTTTTCTGGAACTTGAGGCTTTGAAATGGTGAATTCTCACGTCATTCCTTTTATTGAGGCCTGCCTGCTGTAGGTTATTGGCTGTTTCATTCACTGTGGCATTTGAAGCACAGCGTGTCAGTCACAATACATTATTTTCCTGATAGACATTCTATAGTCAGATGCTGCCAACCAAGAAACTGAACCCCAACTGTGTTTAACAGATGTATTTGAATTTTTTTCAATACTGCTCCTCAGTAACAGTCAGAAACAGTCACAGTTGATTTTATTTGCTGTATAATTTAATTTTGCTATTTGTGTGTGGCTTTCAGTGTAATTTTAATTGATCTTTTATTGTAATTTATTATGCAGGGCAGGGGGTCGGTGCATCATTTCTCATCTATGGCCTTAAGGACCTCCATAAGATGTGTTAATTGCAGCACTGACCTACAGTAGTACTAAACGCTGTATAACATAGGCCTACATATATAAGGTCTTTTTTGTAAGGTCATTTCTTGAATGTTTTCATTAAAACAGTTATATTTATGAACATTTAATATATTGACTAAATTGTATTTTTCTTAACACAGAAGTAGAAGAATATTGATCACTCATAAAAATGTAAGTGTAGACTATAAATGACTAACATTGCACAAAACTGTTAACTGCTATGTTAAAATTTGATTAGCAAGTACACTCTAGTCTTAGTAAACTTGTTCTCTAATAACAGAAAAACTCTTTAATTGCAGCTCATTAAAACAGGCCGACACTGTCATGTCACAACCTGCCATAATTGTTCAATGAACAGTTATAAATATGAGTGATGCAACTAATAGATATAACTGATAGATGTTTCAGTAATGGTTGGCAGGTTTGCGAATAGGTTTATCCTTTAGCAGCATGTGCAAGCATGGACAAGAAAATGACTGAACACACATACTCTTTTGACAGGTATGAAATACAGCGAAACATACAGACACATTTCTAAATGAGTGAAGCAAGCAATAGAGAAAAACTGTCAATCATTTTTTCCCCTTTAGGCATCACTCAGCATCTCCAGCTGGGGAAACTACATCAGTACTAATGTCATACTTGTTCCACAGCTGGAAACAGTTTTCAGCAGAGCAGCCAGGATCATTCAGCGAGCATGGAGAAAACATGTTGTTAGTGATCACACTCAAGTTTAATGTTACATTTTGTGCAACATATGACTGAATGCATAAATAAAAAAGTAGTGCATACTATGCCTGTCATGTGCAAGATACTGCTGTTTTCAAGCACCTCAAGAAACTATTGAGCTTTCATAATCAAGTGGATCCACGACTCCTTCTTAGATTTATTAACCCTGCAGTGGTAGGTTTGTTACAATGTATGTGTGAAGCTTAATTGAGATGTTTTACCAATTTTTTAAAAGCATTTGACTCAATGGTTTGTTGTAGGCTAATATTCTGGATGCTGCTTCAGGGGCGCTTATCCGATTCAGACTGGGTGGGGTGAGTGTTGATGTTATTCATCTTTCCGTGATTAGATGGTTATTTGTACTCAAGAACATGCTGTAATGTGTTTTTGTGTTCTGCTCTAGAAGGTTACGTTATTGAAAATCTAATTATAAGCAAACAGACACGTTACCACAAATTGCAAATTACTTACTAATGTTTATAAAATTCCAGCCAACCTATCCTCCAAATATCTACTTTAAAATATACACTCGTGCACCCATTGTGGACATGTGCGCCTCCAGTCCTAAAGATTACACACAGCTAAAGAAACCTGCTCCAAGCCAGATTCATAATGGCCGACTGATGATCAATGACAGGGATGATCACTCTGGGTGGTACCAGCGGGTAGAGAACAATGGCTGGAGGATTTTATCTTGCAAGGTGACATATCCAGTCATAATACTTTCATTTTCATTTTACCGTTTGTATATCAATGCAACTCAGTAAATAAAACATATCCAACCAAACATTCAGCAGCCATTACTGCACTCCATAAATTACATTTCAAAATATATTACAATTGAAAAGGTACTTTAAATTGTAATAAATAATATTACTGTTTTTACTGTATTTTTGATCAAATAAATGCAGTCTTGGTCAGCATAAGAGACTAATTTCTACTGTTTCATGTTCAATTTAAATTGTAACAGTCAGAGAAAAAAAATATACAAATGTTGCCTAAGCATTATATGTCTATTATTCCCTTTTTGATTAAAGATTTCCGTGTTTGAAGACGCAATAACTCAAGATACCAATGTTAAGAATATACAATTCCATCACTGCAAAATCTGTCGGAGCCAAGATGTTGCAAGAAAAAAAAGATTCTGAAAATTGAATGGATTGGAAAAATGTAATGTATTTTAAAAATGTTAAAGTAGTAGCTGTTGGATTGTTTATGGTAGGTGATAAGATGTGTTCTGCAGAGCTAATCATACAGAAAACTGGAAATACGTTATGAATGACGGCATAATAGTAAACACAGATCTTGTGCACAGGTATGCTGAGGGTCTCCTGAACACAGCTCTAAAACAGCCCTGCTGGGGCAAAAATCCACAGAGCTGATGGATTCCTTTGAACAGATTGGACCAGATTCAGTTTCTGAGCAGGAAGTGGAGGAGCTGCTCGCATGGACCAAAGCTCTCAATTTTGATGAGTAATTAAGCTAATATCACATTAGATGTGATATACTGTACTTGGCATCATCACTTTTTCATCATCATGGTAGTCATAAAATATCCCATTTAGAATGTTTCCCATATCCCATTTAGAATATTTACTTTTCTCTCAGGTATATCAATGACTGGAGGAATTTGGGTACTAGCAAATGCTGCATATTTATCAAAGGTAAGACTTTTGGGGTTTCCCTCATTGAAAACACTTTCGATGCGTTGTAGCTCCCTCTACTGGTCACAATGGATATCCACACTTCTACATTTCTCGCCATCCAGTGGTGAGCCAACATCTGAGGCTGGAATGTATCATGCAGCTATAGTAATATTTTGCACAATAAGATTTATTAATTTGAATAAATAAAGCAGGTTTTGTGTTTCGACTGGTTTTGTGTGGTCACTGGTCAAATATATTTTAAATATATGATTAATCCTCTCCTCAAAAAAATATTGTACAGCGGTATGCAGGGTTGTTGTTAAATAAAAAACTAAAGCCATAAAAACACACATTTCCTTTACTCATATAAGTAAACAATTAACTGACATTTATATATTTATACAATCAACATTTCAGCAAGCTGACAAGCTTTTCATTTGAATTTCAAGTACTACAATAACTGTATAAATTAATTCAAAATATTAACAAAAACTATAATAATATATTAATAACTAAACTAAAAGGGCCTGCAAACCTCTTTGGCGAGACATTCTGAATTATCGCGAGACTCGCGAAGGTGGCGCGCAGCCAATCAGATTTCTCTGTTTTCGTCGGGGGCGTGTTTTTCGCTGTTCGCAGAAATGGCGTCCTACAAAGAGGCTCCTTTGGCCACTCGGCCAAAAACATTAGATCCAGCCGAATATTTCAATCTTTCACCTGATTACCGGCGGGCTGAGGAGAAGAGAGCGGCTCTGCGGGCACAACTGAAGAGGCAGTATCTGCAGCAGCTGAACAATCCTCATAGGAAAGAGCTGATTGTAAGACGAACCAAATATCACAATCTGCAAATATTAGCTTGGGGTAAAACAGTTGCAATGAAGCTATAGCCAGCTTTTATTTCATATTGGAGTAGTTTATAATTTTATAATGTTTAGCGATTAATTATTTAGTCTACATTGGTGTTTCAGAAACCTAGGTTGTTTTATATTGAATCCGCAGTGAGTGACCTTCACTGATCGCTGGCTAGCAGCTACTGCCAGCCGGTTTGTTTTGATCCCCATGTCACTATAGTCTTTGTGAAAAGATTTGATTTGTTCAATTTCTAACAGGCCATACTCTTATTCAGAATGCATCCTCCTGAGTGTGTTGTTTGCTACATTGTTTACAATCCTGACAAATGCATTATTGAAACATCCAGAAGGTAACCTGACACATGTAAACAGTTTGATCAAGTCATCAACCTCCATGTGTTTGTATTCGTAGGAGGATCCTGCTCTTACACGGTGGACATATGCACGCACCAATAACAACTACTTCAGACCAACTGCTAAAACTTCATTGATTGGTGGCTTGTTTGGAGTTCTACCCCTTTTCGCCTTGTATGTGGTGTTTAAAACAGACCGGGTGAGTTGAAGCTGTATGAATTCACTTCCTGCTCAGTATTGATGTCAAAGTTGCAGTGGTTATCATTTTAACCCTGTTTTCCCATCTTTCCAGGACAAAAGGGAGGCCAAGATTAAGGCAGGGACCTATGAACGCCCCTATAAACTGTCAACCTAAATATTTTGATTTCACTGTTTATTGTAACACGGATTACTTGTAATTATATGCTAAATAAAATACTTTATTGTTGAAAGTTCCTTTATCACTGTTATTGAAGAAAAATAAGAAATCAGTTTTTTTTTGTTTTTTTTTTATTCATAACAGGGTTTCTGCAGGGCTTGAAAAGTCTTAATTAGCCCCTTCCACAAATTAAGGCTTTAAAAAGGTCAGAGCAGAACGCCCGAAAAATGTATGAAGGTGCCATGATGTTTAAATCATGGCATTAAATGTTGCATGCATTGCAAAAAAATTATCTTCCTCTGTATTGTCTAAATATATCTATATCTTAACATCCTTAAATCAAGATTTAAAATGTATATAAGAACTTGTTTTCTGAAAGAATTATTAAAATTATGTGGTATATAAACCATTTAAGTTTCTTAGACCATTGGTAGATATTTATTTTTCTTTTAATCATAAACTTTTAATCCGTTACAAAATACAAGACTTATGTAATTTTTAAGAATCTTTAGACATTTGCACTGAAAAACAAGACAAACATACAAGTTATTTCCATATATTAATGATCAGGGCAGAGCTAGCAAGCTTGCTTTAGCTTTTTTTAATGTAAATTAAATAAAGTAATGAGACCTATTGAATGTTGTATTTTCAAAACTTTAAAATATTGCTAATACAACTCATGGTGTGCTCCCTTGATATTTACATTTTGATGTACTGTTCCTTATATTTTCTTTTGTCTTAAAAAGTTTTTAAATGTCTTAAATGCATCTTTATAAAACCTGCAGAAACACTGTTTTATTGGTTATATTCCAACAGCATGCTTTATTTTGATATCACAGATCAATTCTAGAGATGAAACCATTGTGAAACACTGATCCACATGTCAGACAAATATTATGACTACTGCTGAGTTGTAACCATACACTTCATCTTCTACTTGCTGCTGGGTTTCCAGTTTGGATTGAAGTGACTTTTTAAAGCCTCCCAGCATTTATAGTAGCTCTTATCGAGACGGTGGCAGGTGTCCAATCCCCACTTGGTCACAGCCATGCTGAAGGATGACTCAAACATGAATGCCTGTTGGATACAGCATTATTTAGAACGTCATCTAGCCTTTTACATGATGGTATTTCAAAACGAAACATAAAACATTACCATAGTCCCTTCAGCAACTCTCTCTGGTTTCAGAAGAGCTGTGCTATTCTTCTCAAAACAGTCGAAGTCAGGGCCATGTGGAGTCATGATGCTGTGGAGACTGGCTCCTCCAGACTGGAAACCTTCTTCCTTTGCTTCATAGTGGCCTTTGATTAATCCCATAAACTCGCTCATGCAGTTCCCTGTTAGAATAGACAGAGGGCGCTCTTTAACCACATTTCATTTGGTTTTGGTACAAGTAAACTATGTAGTCAACAACACAGACATACTGTGGTAGTAAGGAGGCCGAAAGGTGTGATCAGCTACACCCCAACGAGGAGGAAAGATGACAAAATCTGCAATGGCCACACCTGGACGCGTGGATTTGGCTGTCAAAACGGTGAAAATTGACGGATCCTGGAAATAAAAATTCAGGTAATTTGATTGACAGCTCAAATGTAGGGATTTTGAGACGTCAGATGAAGTAAATTACTCACCGCGTGATCAAACGCCACACAGTTGATGACCATGAAGTGTTCCAGGTTGTATTTGTACGGCGTGTAGTTTCCGTGCCATGCCACCACATTAAATGGCGAAAAGTCCTATTTGAACACATTTAAAATGACAAAAACATGGGTACTGTAATAATACACCACGTAATGAATTTCTATAGGCTTTGAGTAAATAATCAATATTAATGTCAAACGCGAAACACTAAGACATCTCAATAAAGCGTTTAAACGGCATCGTTTTGTTTTGACGCTCTACTCCTGCACTTGAAATGTCTTCGTTAAAAACTGCAATTTTATACATCATTCGCTTGATAATGTTGCAGCAGACAGATTTTGAATGCTGCCTGCAAAATCAATATAATTCATTACAGCAGAGACTGCCTGCTGTCCACAGCCTCATGCGCCCTCCTGTTGTTTCAACCCACCCACATGTACACACACACACAAGGTAAAAGATCAGTCACAACTGTACACACAAACACAAATCCAGCGACTCAAACAAAAACATGACTGTTTTTACAGTTACATTCAGTCACACAAAGACGCTCTCCGTGCACCCTGGGGTTTCTGGGACCCCGAGGTTTGTTATCTCACAGTTCTCGGGATAACTCTACCAGACTCTATTAAAATGAAGAAAACTAAAAAAACTTATACACACAAAACACAAACATTTTCCCAGTCAAGCAAATAATAAGCTAATTTAAGCAATTTTAGCACTCAGTTGGAGGACAAAACAACAGGATAAAGCTGTACCTTCTCCTTCAAGACCGTAAACCATTTAAGAGAGTACAGACGGTGAGACCTGTGTGCTCAACTATAGATGTGCTCTCTCTGCATTTTTTTCTCTATCGTTACAATAAGTGATACTGCCTTGTAATGCTACTTTTACTGTCTCTAATTTGCTCCTGACAGCCATAACAAGTCAAGTATACACTCGACAAGACAGGGAAATAAATTCAGTGCAGAATGATGCTTGAAATCTTGGTCTTATTAAAGACATATACAGCCAGGACACCTAGATGAGCCCCAGAGACCGATCCCCAGTGAAGACCCTGTCTCCAAGACGGCCATCGGGACAAGAACACAGGAACCAGATGAGTCCTTTGCACAATCTGATTCTGCTTTAGCCTAGATTTAAACTGTTGATTTTGTCTGGCCAGAGGAGAATGACACTATTTCGACAAACTATTTCCCCGTCTAAAAACTGTACAGCTGATATAAAGCCACTCAGGTTTATATCAAGCCGATGTAAAGCTGCTTTGACACAATTTGCATTGTTAAAAGCGCTATACAAATAATATTGACATATCCTGCATGGGCAAATTGTACATTGTGTGTGTGTAATCTAACATTCAGTGCCTCATTGATGTCAGCAGTGTTAGTAATGGGAATTACTAATGACGCAATCACCTGTTGACATGAGAAGAGCTTTCCTTGGTACTTGTTGATAACTGTGTAACCTGTGGCTACAGTACGGTCCTCGTACCAAGCCACAGGTGTCTGGAAGTCCCTAGGGTTAGCCAGTCCATTAGCCCCTGCAATGCACAACCAAATGAATAGACTTTTCCCAGCAGCTTAAAGAAAGCTTATGTTATTCAAAGGCATTAAAAAATAAATGATGTTGTACATACCTATAGGACCCAGGTCAGGCAGCTCAAAGTGGGCCCCAAACACCTCTAGAATGTACCCTCTCGTTTCTCCAAACACATCAACTCTGAAACGCATCCCTTGCTGGGAAACATAGAAGTAAAAATATTTATTAAATATAAGTTTCTGTCTTGTTTATTGGAATACTGAATGCAAGCTTGAATGTAGAATACCATTCAAAAGTTTGGGATCAGTAAGATATATATATATTTTTTTCTGAGGTAAATGAAAACTTTTATTCAGCAAGGATGCATTAAATTGATCAATAAAGCCACTTATAGTGTTACAAGAGATTTCCGGGGGGGGGGGGGGGTTAACGGTTTCCACAAAAAAGATGGTAACACCTTAGAATAGGAAACACTTATTCACTATTAACTTCGACTTTTTCCTCAATAATTTCCTAATTTGCTGCTTATTAATAGTTAGTAATATATTTGTTAAATTTAGGTATTGGGTAGGATAAGGGATGTAGAATGAGGCATTAATATGTGCTTAATTAGTATTAATAAATGACTAATATTCTAGTAATATGCATGCTAATAAGCAACTAGTTAAGAGACACTAAAATAAAGTATTACCAAAAATTTTACCAAAAAAAACCTGTTGTCAACATTGAAAATAATTTCATAGGATTATGTGGCACTGAAGACTCAAGTATTTGCTGCTGAAAATTCAGCTTTGCCATCACAAATTACATTTAAAAAAATATTAAAATAGCAGTTATTTTATTATTTATTGTAGTCATATTTCACAATATTACTGTTTTACTGTATTTTTTATCAAATTAATGCAGCCTTAGTGAGCACAAGAGACTTCTTTCAAAAAAAAAAAATATTGTACCGACAACTTTTTCTTATAGATATTAGAGTGACACCTGAATGACACAAATCTCATTGGGCTCCACCATCATCTTCCCAAATTCTGTAGTAATCAGGATTTCACCTTGTTGGGGCACTGAAACACAAATTGCAGTCCTAATCAAAAGGCACTACTACTTCAAAAATCCAAATCACATATTAATCCTGAAAAATAACAAATATATAAAAATATTAAAAATATATATATGGCATGAATAACAAGACCACAAGCTTACCAATAAGGAAATCACCATCTGCATTTTGGAAACATCTACGAAAAGAAAAAGTACCGTCTTAAAAAAAAAAAAAACTGTACAGAGAAGGAAGATAAAATCATTGGTGAGTTCAGTTCAGTCCAATTCAAACTGACTTGTCAATCATTGAAGTGTTACAGGTATACATGTGGATGGCAATTCCATTCCGAGATTTTGAATCTCCAGCTCCACAGACTGTATGTAGACCCTGAAAATATCAAACCGATGACTGGGCATCACTGAGAATTATTTAATTATGAAGGCCATATGAGCAGTGTGGACAAGGATGAAATCTTTTACCGATATGAAATCCACTTTTTTCTCAGAAGATCTGGGGATGTTAAACGGCTTCCATCGTAGCTGGTTGGGGTCGGGCTCCACTTCATTCCAGTTCTCTGTGAGATCTCCACAGATCATCGGCGTGAAAGGCTTATGGCGCACAGAGGGTAAAATGCGGTACAGCCAGCTATAAACATAAAAGTTTGCTGTGCTCATTTCTTACAAATCATAAGGGTTTAGGTATGACCGTTTTGTTACACACTGTTTTTTTTGCAAATCTATAAATACCTTCTCTTATTGGCTGACCGTGGGCAAGTGAAGGCAGAGCCAGAGAGTTGCTCAGCATATAGGCCATATGGACACACTTTTGGATTGTTCTATAAAACAATAAACTAAACTGAGTACTTAATGTGTACTGTTAATTGATCAGGGACGTGATAAAAGTTGTGGTATTACCTGTCCTTCAGGTAGAGATCCTGGACAGCGAGGGTCCTCGGATGCAAACTCATTTCCAAAACCGCTCATGTACTACAAAAGTTATTTCAACAGTATTGATTAAGTACGAATTCATTTTATTTTCAGAACAAATTAAGAGGCAAAATGTGATAAATGAGAGTAGAAAACACAAAAGAAGCTGTGTAGGGTCATCTGAGTATCTCCCTTACGAGTGAGTGACAACAAATTTGCTTAGTCATGGTGCATCTGTAGATGCTTACAGAGCAGCTCTTAAACATCTCAAATATGTATAACTGAAAATATATGGAGGAGTTAAATATGACAAACTCATAGGAATTAAGATTTCACTTAAAAAATTAAATCAATCTAAAAACATCTGACAAAAGCCAGTTGTTTATGTTCTACCTCTCTAAAGGTAGACAGTTAAGATCAGCAAGAGTCTGCTTTAGTAGATTTCCTTTGACTTTCGGCTTTTGTTTTATAAAACGAGCATTCTGTTGAAAAAGCATGCATAAACCTAAAGGTTTTGTGCAGCCTACAGTTTATGTAGCCTAGAGCCGAGATTAACCTCATCTGGGCAGCTGCAGATTCCAGTGATCTGATTGGCCAAGTTAGTTTTTGCATTTGGTTTATGTCTAAATAAAAATATTTTGCGAAAACGAGATATAACCTGAAAAAGATTGTGAATAAAACCTTATTACGAAATAATTACGATAGGCTGTAAGTGTGAACATAATATTTTATTTTAGACAAGCATTCGTCCATGCATTCCAAAGTGCACTTACCTTCAAACCAGCCATTGTTTCGTAATATACAAACTTATCAAAATGAGCTGCAACTTTCCACAGAAGATCTTCGGTCAGCACAGGTCCCTTGAAACCGCTCGTCCACGCTCTCTTGCAGCAGAAGACAGAGGGAGGAACTTGGGTCGTATTTACGTTTTTCTCAATATGGTTTTAATTAGATTCAGACACGGCTCGTGACGCAACCAGAGATTTGGGCAATGTTTAGGAGGGGAGGAGAGGTTTGATGTTCACAGATCGTGCAAAGAATGACCCCTGGCACAGGTACAGCAAATGTCAGAGAAGGCAAGATCATAAAGTCCAGTTCTCAGGCCTTTAACAAATGCACGTAGGCTTATTTCTTGTTCAATAGGCTATAGAGGAAACCAAGCAATGTTAAAGCTTTTTATTAGTAGCCTACTGTACAGCTGTGTTTGGGTTTTTAATCCCCAAATTTCACTATGCATCTCAAATTTTATTATATTGTTACCATATGTGAGTGAATGAATGAATGAATGATGCATTTTATATAGCGCTTTTATTGTGTATTGCCATACACCCAAAGCGCTTTACAATCATGTGGGGTCTCTCCTCAACCACCACCATATGTGCGCAAAATTATCACAAAAGTTAAAATGCATTCAAATGTAAAACATATAATTTAAAAAATCGGAAGCAAATATGGATACAAATGTTAATGGCATTTACACTGTGATAAATGTAGACCTATACACTGTCTTTTTGCAATTTTTATTATTATTATTATTTTGTTGTGTGTGTCCAGAAGAATAGCCTACATTATAAAGTAGTGTCACAGCCTGTTGTAAGTTCAATGCTTTACTAAGTAATTAATGTAATTTAATTACTTTTACCTTGAAAGCGTAAAGTAAGGGATTACTCTTGTTTTTCTGTAATTTAATTACAGTTAATTCTGATGCAATGGCATTAAATAGGCTATTATACAATAATTCTATATAAAACAATAGTGAATTGACCATCAAAATTTAACATCTGGTGTCAAAAAGGTATGCTTTTTTATGTAACCTTCTCCCTGTTAACATATAGATGTTGTGTGGATGTAATATTCTGATATGCTGATTCATAATTCCAATTCTGTCCTTTAACATCCATTTAGATGATCACAAATCAGAATGTAAGTGATCAAATAACATTAATTGATGTTACAAGTCTTAAAGGAAATCTGTAACTTGTACATGCTTCATCCTGCACTGCACTTAGAGAAGGCCAGAGCTGTTCAAATGCTGTAGTTGTTTCCATAATTTAAACATAGGCAACAGGCCAGGCTATTATTGTGTCTAAGGTTCCACAGTATGACAATGAACTCGGGCACCGGTCCAATTGTGCATTTCTTTCTGAGAAAATGAATAGGCGTAATAAAAACAGAAAACAATATCACGTCGAATCAATTTGCCTCTTTCATTCCACACACTATTCCCTTTCTCTCATCTTTTGGCGAGGTGATGTGTTGGTGGGGTAAATTATGGCAATTCTCATGGTGAGGCGCAAATAAACTCAGAGCGGCAGAAGTAACTGTTCTCTACTGAAGCGTGCAGCTGTGCCGAGACTCCCGCTGGCAGGCCGTTTAGGTGCTGTGCTCAATTCGAGAAAGACTAATGCCGGAAAATATCTCGACCCAGTCTGCGGAAATTGATCTGCTCCTCAGGGAAAAAATGACTGATTTTAATTTTGTCACGCCTCTCTCTCTCCCTCGCCTTTCTTAAAGTAAGCCGCATTCTTCTACAGGCAATAGAGTGACAAAAATGGCTCATGATAGTTACACAGATGAGCAAGAGTATTTTCTACAATATAGCCTTGATGTTCTCCCCCCCATGGATAAACTACATGTTGATGGACTTGAAATCAGTCCCCCACACATTCCATTCAGGGCAATTCACAATCACAGGATGCAAGGCGGTCTGTAAAACCTGGAAATCAGGATAGATGGTAGAGCTACTGTGTATGGATTTTTGGAGGCACCCCAAACCCAGCCTGATGCATGAGCAAGTGTATGATAAATGTGCTTCCAAATGCTGCGTCCTGATCCCTCTCACCTCGCGCTGCATTTGCACCGGTAGCAGTTCCATTTACCGCTGAATAGATTTGCTGAGACACCCACTGTCCCCTTTTAAAATGAAGAGCAACTGGCCTTGTTAAGGGAGTCTCTCCAGCGGCTATAATGTTATGCAAATGGTTTAATATGAAGATAAAGACTGTAGCGGCATGCCACGCTCTACCAGTTCAAGCCCCAGTGGATCCTCAGAGCCTTCACTAATGAGAGAGGGATTATTCTGGAGTCATTAAATGGTGCCCTCCCTGACATCTCTCCCCTCCTCCCCCGGTTATGCCCATTAATGCACTGTACACAGACTTTAGAGATACCTTTTACCACCGGCTTCTGGTTTTTTACACATCAGAATGTCACTGAATAGCAAATTACATTCTCTTCCCACAGAGAAAATTGCTTTTGAATCGCTTAGTTATAAGGATTTTTTTTAGGAAGGAGGGGGGGAAACATGCGAAAACATAATTACTTGTGTTGAAAATCTCATTGGCAGTTGTTGCTGCTGGTTGCTCTGGAAATTTATTTAAGGAATTATGCGGAAATGCATCTGTGCGTGTTTTTGTTTAAATATGCACAAGAACGTACAAAAACTGTGCGCTTCTTGACCAATACTAGTGAATTAAGTATAAAGTAACATAGCATGATGACATAACATCGCACAAGCTAGACAATCTAGCTCAAATGGTTGAGATTTGGTGAGATAGCTTAAGCACTAATATCAAAGAACAGCAGGTAATATCTGATTGGTTCTCAATTGCTGATACTGAACAACAGCATTATTAGCATTGGTGTTTTCCTGAATAAAACCTTCACATTGAGCAAAAAGGTTCTTCAGATTAATATGTTCTTCACAGAAAAAAATGGTTCTTTAAAGATCGGTTCACTGAAAGGTTCTTTGGGCAACCAAAAATGGCACTGTTGTGAAAAGGTTCTTGAAAGTGCAAATAGGTTTTTCAGATTATTAAAATGTTCTTCTCAGGAAAAAATGGTTCTTTGTTCACTGAAAGGTTCTTTGAAGAACCAAAAATGGTTCTTCTAACCTCTTGAAGGTTCTAAAAGAGGATTTTCGCATTGATATGTATAGATGCCACATTTGACCGTTCCAGATACGTTGACGTGTCCGCCATGTTGGAAGGTCTATGTCATCACTCACAATAACAATCAATGTGTTTCAAAATGCAAATGATTGTAAAAACTGCCTGAATTTAAATTCACGAAGAAACTGGATAACCTTCCACAGGTAAGAATCTGTTTTTAATATTTATTAACTCTTTTTTTTAAACTAAAGTACATTTTAAATGCCTTGTTAGCTAATGGCTTTGTCTTTTTGTGTTAGTTTAGCAAAAGCAACGTCAGAAGTCTACTGAAGATAAAGATTTTCATGCACGAGTGTTTACGGACATTACAAAATGGCAGATGGCTTATGTATAAAAGCCTATAGAAACAGCCACTAATAGGGCATCTACCTATGGGTTTTCGCAGCATCGCCACAGAATTTTGGTTCCCCAAAGAACCATTTTAATAGTCTTAAGAACATTTTTCCACTTTAATCAGATGGGTTCTATGGATGTTAATGGAATTAAAAATGCCTTCAAAGCCTTCTTGGAACCTTTATTTTAAGAGTGACATGTTGCATCAAACTCATTCAAAGCTCAAGAAGGAGTGACAAAAAAAAACTAGCTTTTTGACTCTGTTAAAGTCCTGTTGTTGAAAACAGGGGTGAGACCACCATGACCCTGAGGGACAGACCGAATTTACTGTTACTACTTCCTAACCACAGGGACTCCAAGCACCAAGAAATGGAGAAGTAAGAAATCCAATATAGATTGCATGGCTTCACTCGACTCCCCATTGTGCAGTTCAGACCAGCAACCCAGGATCAAAACGTTTTTGTCTCTCCCACTAAATTGGTCTGGAGGGCTTGGAGAGCAGTCAGCTTCTACTAATGATGCCCTCTGATACATTCACATACAATTCTTGGCCTTTTCACACACACACACACACACACACACACACACACATATCTCAACACATCTCAAACACACAAACAAAGCAAAATATCCCCTTTTATCACTGTCAGCCACCCCTGACCACTTCCAATCTGCCAGCGACAGGGAAGCAAAACAAACATAACTATGGGAGCAAGAGTCCTGAAGGAGAAAAAGAAAGAGGGGAATAGAATAACTGGCCTCGTGTGGAGGCAGAGACTGGAGACAGGGACGGAACTGGACTGAGCCCGAGGAGAGCTGTCACAGCAGCCATTACCATCGCAGCTGAACTCCAGAGAAGCCATCTCAGCACCACGCAGGAAGCTAATTTCATTTGAGATGAAGTCTCTGATGAACTGCTGGGGATTATCCCCTATAAGTATCCACAGACCTCATTAACAATACCCCAAGACATCATGTTTGGTGCTTTATCAACATCTCCTGGGCCTCGCTGAATTAGTCATATAGGCAAGCAAATTTTTGTGCTAAGTTTTGGCCTACAGTGCAACGTCAATTTGGAGTTTTTCCAGTTCACCCTGATGCCTTACAGCTCCACTAGATGTCAGTAGAACCAATATAACACATTTAGGAATGGTCACTGGCCATTTATCAAAATAGTTTGATCGCTTACCACAATATTAGGTCTACTCTATATAAAATTTGGATTTAATGACCCTAAAAATGTCACGTGGTGTAACCTATCAAAAAAGAACAAAACTACTTTTTAAGCTTCCTTAATTACAAGCCTTCCTTGTTTTTTTAATACACACGAGTGTACACAACTAATATTTTCCACTAAACAAAAATCAAATATATGATTAAAAAATATAGGCCTTTTTACATTACATTTTTACATTAGCCTATGAATTTCGGAATTCATGTTCATGAATATCAATAACATGCATTTTTTATTTTAAAAATAAAAACAGTCAGGAGGATTTGTGACAACAAACGGGCTTCTTGCATATTACGGCATTAATCTGGCAGACGAAAGGTTTTCAGATATCAATATTTTAAAACAAAATTACATATCTAAATAAATAATAAATCTATCTACTTCAAACTACTAGATTACATCTGCCAACATGTTCTTTATCAAGAATTTCTACCTTTTAAAATACTTTTTACATTTTTTTTATTTTACAACCTCATAGATTTTTTATATATTTCAAGCCCGATTTTGGATTCAGACACTGAAAAGATGTTCACCATAAACGATTTAAGTTATTTCTGCATGAAATAAAAACAGCGTCTCCTCATTGACCCATAGCCTCCTATGCTCAAGATGGTAAAATATTATTCCATAATACATGACCTCCTTCTGTGATGCTCTCCGGCTCTTGATAAAGCCCAGCGAAATACACCAAAATTATTTTCCTGTTGTTGAAAACCTCTTGATTACTTCTTTTATACGAACGTCTAAATGTCATTTATTTCCTTGTGTCGTTTTTGCAAAATTTACATAAAACTCAGACAAGGTCAGATAGCAGCTAATCCCTAATTTACTCTAATCAACTTTCATTTGCATGGCGATATTTGCGCGCGTTATTGACGCTAACTGAATAAATGGACTTCTTCAAACTCAAGGGGAGAGGTTTTGATAAGCTCATGTGAGAAGAAGAATAATTTGCATGTATTACTTTGATTAACTTAATAAAGGATTGTCATTCTTGAAATTAGACATTCATATTCTTTCCAAGAAGCAATCAATAAAGGGCAAGAGCACCTCTTTAGATCATCAGCGCACATGAACCCTCTTTACAGGCAAAAAATAAAATAAATATATGCTAAGTCCTGAAGCCCCTGTACACGTCTTCAGGTCTAAACGATAATAAGATCGGAGACGCAAAATTGTTTCAACTCATATTTGCGACCTTTCACCCAAATGCATTATTAAAGAAGCCATTCCACGCTTCACGTTCCACAAATCGATAAATCCCCTCTAATCTACCAAAAATGACATTCAGACTTATATGAAATGATGCGCAAAAAATAAAGAAACTTGAAAAACCTGCAAACGAGGCCAGTCGGCCTCCACTGTATGATCTCTAGGCTACTGCACCGTGATATAAATGGGGGTTGCTGGGTCTAACAAACCCACATAAGACCAGAAAGCAAGCTATGCATTGTTTTAACATAAGTAGCATATATGTCCAAACCACTGTTCCAAACGCCGTTTAGTTACTACAAAAACTAGCTACAAGAGCGCGCGAAATAACTGCTACAAAAGTAGCATTTGCTTGAAGAAGTTACCATAGCAACAGTTCGCAGCTGTGCCGCTTTCAGGTAGGATCGTGCAAAGACAAAACACAGTTGGCCTACTGTCTTTATTTATAGGCTAGTTTTATTAAAGATTTAAATATTACAAATTTATTTAGAACGTCTTTAATATGTAGGCTACGTCATTCATTTCCGACATAAATTTGCAATTTGACCCACCAGAAGAAAGCTGAATAAAGGGGCCGTTCACACTGAACACGCTTTCCCATTCCACAATGCTACTTTTCCATTGTTTTTCTATGTAAACACGCAATAAACGGATGTGTTTGACAAAAAAAAAGTTCGATTTAAAAAACCTGGACGCCTTGCGTTTGTCCTCATGCTACTGCTTGCATCTCCCTTTTTTCGAAGCAAAAGTTCAGTTTAAGAGAAAGTGCATGCCATTCTTAGCCTGTTCGAGACTAGGCCATATCAAAAGTAAGCTAAACATTAATTTATTTCAATAACAATGACTTTGTTAGAAGGAAGCACTTGTGTGGTGAGGTTGAAGTGATATTAAAAAAAAGTTTTTTGACAAAGATCACAGACAATGATCCCTCTCGACCGGAAAAGCAAATTACTAATTTATTTAGCCTCTCTATTGACCTACCCATGTGAACAATGCAATGCCCAACACTTAAAGAGGAAGTTTACTCAAAAATATAAATTATTTCATTTATTCACTCATATGTCAGCACAAACGTGTACGACGTTATTTCTTCTGAGAAACAAATGAAAATTTGGGCCTGTTGTGATTGTTAGCAAACTCAGTATCTCACAAAATACAATTTTGCTAATTAACTCATTAAAACATTAAATTATTGCTGATCATGTGGTTGTGAACTTGGATGGCCAATGCAAGTCATGCATCTGTAAACAATACGAGAGCTGCAGACTCTTGATTCCAGAAAGTATTTAGGGATGAAAATGGAGCAAAATCAAGTGTTATCACTCAAAATAAATAATCATTTGGCATGCAAGCAATAAAACAATTGTAATCCTATTTACTTGTGTCTCCAACGCAGGATAATCTTTGGTTAAAATGTTTAAGTTGTCTTTCCTCTTCATTCTCTCCCTCTTTTTAAATAAATTCAAATTATCGAGTCAGTTGAATAAAATTAGAGTCCTTTTGTTTTTATTAGTGCGTATTACTGTTGAAAATTACAGATGATCACTGCGTTCTAGATTGCTATTGTTGTTCCGATCATCGACTGTCATTCTAAACTTAAGCTAACAAAGTCATTAAATTGACTCCCTCGCGCGCTCATTATGCTTGGTGTTAATAACCACTAATTAACTTTGCTTACGCGCGCGTCTGAGAGCAAGTCTTTTTGTTCGCCCTTTCAAGCAGAGCAGCATCCAATTAAGTCACAGCAACAGGAATGAAGACACACCACCTCTGGAGCACAACTGTCATCAGTGTGGCTCCTAAATTCAACAGTGAGCCACTAACCACACAGTAACCTCTACCACCAACTAATTAATAATCTGAACTTCCTGCTCATGCTTTGAGATGGCTGATGATAGATAGATAGATAGATAGATAGATAGATAGATAGATAGATAGATAGATAGATAGATAGATAGATAGATAGATAGATAGATAGATAGATAGATAGATAGATAGATCTACTCATAAAAACACTAAATGTTTTAAATTAATATGCAATTATCCGTGATTATCCATCATCAAAACGAAATGTGGCAGAAACTTTCCACATGAATAACAACTGATGATTGAAAATAGCGTCAATCATGATGCAGTTTCTCGTTTAGTTTTTTTGCTCAATCGACTGGATTTATCCCTGAGCGCTTTTAACACCAGGAGATGGCGCTGCTTGAAAACGTGGGAGTGATTGAGTCTATATTAGGGATTTAGACTCACCCTAAAACACAGGTGTTGAGCTGTTGGTATAACATCATCGAAACGATGTAAAGTGTCACCTACTGTTACTTACAGTTTGAAGAAAGATTCTTGTTATCGGAACAGGGGGTGGTTTGCATAAACTTAGCCAAAACCCAATGGATTATGGGCCATGTAAACCCTGCAAAACAGAAGACGATTGTAGAAATTATCAAGTTAGGCTGTTGTGAAAATATGACACACTGTGGTATCGGGTAATAGAGGAGCGTGAAACTGACTGGCACCCACTAACAGCTTGCCTGCCCGCACGTAGAGCGCTAAATAGACTCGGGACTGAGTGTAGGAAAATTGCGCATTTTTTCCCCCAAATGCGTGCGTGTAATTAGTGCATTTAAACAAAGCGCGGATGTCCTGCTGGCGGTAATAGTCCCTGACATTTCTTTTCTTGGGTTAATAACAGAGCGCGTATAAATGAATCAAATTGTGCCCCCAAATTACATAGCGACTTTAAATACCCGTCTGCATTACGCGCCTGTTTGGGAACGAGAAAAAATGTCTTATATTGTTATTACTCTCTTCTGTTGATCTGCTTGGTGCTTAAGTTTCAGGAAAAAAAAAAAAAAAAAAGAATTCGTTGTTGTGTATGTTCAGTGTTGTTTATGAAGCTGATATCTCAAAGTCCAATTAAGGCCAAACATCAAAACTTTCACAAATGTTTTTAAACTCGAGCATTCTTCACATACAGTATTTTCACGACCCTAATCTCAGTCAGCACCAGAGCAGAATCATATAACCTATGAAGAGGAGAGAGTAAATTGCAGCTTCGTTGCAACTTTGGGATTGAATTGTGAAAATGATCCTTTTAACATTGATGGGTCTGAGCGGCGGATAGGGTCATGCCATCCGCAGCAGGTTAAATAGACTTTCATTTAAAATTACATTCTTAATCGGTCTCTCCAGTCTTCTGGAGTCTAGTTACCTGCAGTAAGCTCTCATCGGCCTATTATCACCACCCTCACTTTTTAAGTCAATCATCTATATGGCTATCTGATCGCTTCACTTTGAGGACAGGCAATTAGGCTAGGTGTGTATAAGCACACGAGGACCAGGTGAACGATTCACCAGGGCAGGCCTTGCCTCTAAATGGGCTTGGGTCCCCTTTTTGAAATGGCTATGGCACAGAGAGTGTAAAATAACATCAGAGAGTTTCACAACTATAACAGATAGATAGCCAGAACAACCAAAATTAGACAAACGGGCTCTGTCCTTTTTAAAAATAGCTAAAAATAAGTGCATGGCACGAACAGTATCAAATAACATAAAATAAAATAAAAAATAATGATACTGAAAAAGCAAGATGCTCTTTCAGCATTCTTCTCAATAAAATAAATAGATTTGTGTATTTTGTGTAATATTAGTCTATTTGAAAACCTTCTTATTTTTATTCATTTTAATTTATGTATGTATTTGGGATTTTAAAAAGGCACGATACAATAATAATAATACATTTTAGTTATGATTCAAAATAAAACATCTTGGTAAATAAAACATGTTTTTGAATATGTTTTTCCATTTGAGTTTTTACTTATCTGCAACGTCTTTCTTCATTAATCTAATTTCAGTCTAAATGTGGAGGTGCTTATCGATAAATTCAGTAATCCATCACAACATTCGCTGAGTTCATACCGTTTAACTTTAATAGAAAAATATATAAAGATCCCCCTTGTTCCCTTGGGAGCCAATCAGATTTGCGTTACACGTCAATGCAACAGAATGGAGAGCGGAGCTACTGCGGATCAGTGCATATGGCATTAGCGGCCAGGGTGGGATAGGCAAGAGACACGTTTCAGATACAGTGTGAGAGAGAGTAACAGTCACCCACTCGAGCACAACCTCGGACGATACAAATATGACTAGTCAGTACGACGACGATAGCCGCGACCGAAGCGAATGTAAAAGCAAGTCGCCCACCGTGCTTTCGTCCTACTGCATAGACAGTATACTGGGCAGAAGAAGCCCGTGTAAAGTCAGACTACTGGGAGCGCAAAGTTTGCCAGCACCCGTCAGACCGGATCACGACCAGTCAGCTGAAGGTAAGCGCCTGAACGCTTTGACGTTATTTCTTTTATGCTGTTTTACGTTTTGTCACAAACATGGCACAGTTAATTGATTTCGCTATAGCATTTAACTTCATAGTTGAAGAAATGTGTACAAAAATAGTGTCCTGGTCAAAAGCAACACCTCTGGGTGTGAAAAAGTCTTGAAAGTTTTGAGAACCTCTCAAATAAAAAAACTGAATTAAATGAGCAGCATTGAAATGCTTCACTTGTTAAAAAACTATTTTTTCACCCCTAAATGCTTTACAACTTAATGGATAGTCTTTTTAAGTTCCTCAGTAAACTGCTATTAATGGACCAATACTTTGATCAGTCTAAGAAAAATGTATTAAATCATAAATCCATGTTTTCATCATTCATTACCATGGTATATATCAAATTACCATCTGATAGCCATGACTATACAGTATTGAAGAACCTGTAAAAATAACGTTTTAATTTTAACTGACAGTATTAAAAAACAAAGAACCTTATGCAACAAAAATGGTTCTTGATATGTTCTTGGCTGAACCACCAAAAACATTTTTAAGAGTGGGTAATATTTACAATATCCCTAAAGCTGAATAGGTGAATTTGCGTAGGCTATAGGCTATATAATGCTGTCTTAATTCGGTGCTTGGTGCATTTAAAAATATTATATTCTTTTATTTTTCTAGTTACCTCGAAAGAAAACTCATTTGAATCGGACATGCACCTGCCGCCCAAACTGCGCCGGCTCTACGGCCCTGGGGGGAAGTACCTGGACTCCGGGAGGGGGTTTCACGAGCATCTAGAGAAGAGTGAGAGGGAGAGACTGCTGGACCAAGCCTGTGAGAGTCTCAAAATCAGCCAAGCACCACAAGTCAGCATCAGCCGTAGCAAGTCGTACAGGGAGAACGCGCCCTTCAGCCAGAGTGATGAAGGCCAGAGCCCCGAGGCCACGGCCCAGGAGCTGGTGGAGCTCAGCACGCTGAAGTTTGAAGAGGACGTTGTCAAAGAGGAGGCGTGCGGAGACGCCAGCCTGTCCTCCAAGGATGAAGAGAGCATGCACAACGATGGGGATGTAAAAGATGGAGAGGACAGTGTGTGTCTGTCGGCCGGCAGCGACTCGGAGGAGGGGATGCTTAAACGGAAGCAGAGAAGATACAGGACTACCTTCACAAGCTATCAGCTGGAGGAACTGGAGAGGGCCTTCCAGAAAACACACTACCCTGATGTGTTCACCAGGTAGATATAGGCTACCGCTTATTATGGTTTATAGATTTTGACAACAACGATGACAAAAAACAAACCAAAACAAAAGTCATATTATGAACAGAATGCATGCCTTAAATGAACGAAAAACAGAATAAGTATTTTTCCTAAATATTAAAAATGCATATAAATAAATAAAAATTATATTGTTAAATTCAGATCTGTATATATTAAATGAATGAATGATGCATTTATATAGCGCTATATTTAAACTATCATCGAAATGACATCAATAATCCATAGCCTACTTTAAATGATTTTTCCAATACAAATCAACATTCGAAAAAATTAACTATTTAATATTTATATTTAAATTATAAATGTATATTTTTTTAATATTTCAAATATTTGTAAAACATACAAAGCCCCAGATGTATATTTTTAAGAAAACATTATATATTATGTAAACAATCAATCAATCAAAAAGGGTAGATTCATGAAATAAAACCTTTGCTGCCAACACTTCTGTTGTGGATATATAGCTATATTCCGTTTAGAAGCTAAATTTTTATTCTATTTTGCTTTCCTTGAAAAAAATAAAATAAAAAAAATACACCGGTTGATCGTATTATATTAAATCGAGGAGATAATCGGCGTGGCATCCTGAGAAATAATCACTGAAATGTGTGCACACTCCTGTCATGTACAATTTATTCTTATGCGACTGATACTCACACTATTCTGTACTGCAGTATCACTGTGAACATTCGTGACCGTCGAAATAAATATATGTGGGCCTTTAAAGAGCTCAAGGCCAGCAGCAGCCTACTTCAAACTCTAATCTATAAATTAATAGTTTTACTTAAGAGGTTTATTTAAGTTTGACTGTTCTGATGGGGTTTTAGGCAAATTTTTTAGTGTCAGTGATAAAATGCAAATTTTTGGGTTCATGATATTTTGGAACAGCATTAGAAAAGTAAGCCAAATAAAAAATGCCGACAAGACAAACTGAAATACAGGCTACGTTAAGCATTATAAACAAACAAAAATGTCATGCTTTAAATAAAATAGCATAATAAAATTAGGCCTATTTTTTAGACGGATGTACTTTGTCCTTTATACTATTTTGTTTATTAAAATGTTGCTATACAATTTATGTTCTTTATTTTCAATTTGTTATATAGTTTCAATTTGAACAATAATAAGAATTTTGTTTTTGAACTTTATTTTGAAAATATTGCCCCACATTTGTTATTCGTATAGTCACGTTGCATAAAATAAAAATAATCAATATGCCACAAACATAAGCCTATCAAACAAAAAACATCAGTCTGTCTAATGACAAATTTACCCGAGGACCATTTTTCTTTAACCAAAATGTTCGTTGTTGATGATGAAATATCGATGTTTATATTGACGTGGTAGATAATTGTCATAAATTTAGCCAGGTAAATTTTCAGTAAATGCTCAATTGTCATATAATAGTCTAGATGCCATTATTTCCATCATTATGTTGTTACAGTCAGTGCACTAAAGCCTCGCCCAACGAAACGACCCATTATAAGATATCCGTTCGATTCTCATCAGCCCCAAATTGCTTTCATAGGTTTCTGACAATTTAGGCAAAATTAGGCGGTGTTTGTGGGTTAAAAAAAATCCCTGCACATTTTGATGATCTATATTTTCTATTCCAGAGAGGAGCTCGCGATGAGGCTGGATCTGACAGAAGCGCGCGTGCAAGTGAGTGCTACTACTTTTGTTCCTTTCGAGTACAAAAATAAAACATAAAATAGATCGAATTTAAATGCACAATAATATTAACGAGTATAAAACACAATCGAGAACCTTGACTCCATTCAGATGTTAAAAGCATTTAAATTGCAGCGAATTGAGAGAAATTGCCTATAATATGACAACTTATCGACATTTTGAAGGTAAAGATTAACTAAATGATGTGAGTCTGCAAATTCTTGCAATTTGCTTACTTATAGATGTTAAGACAATATACCTAATGGTCTATATTTAATTTCATTTTAAAGTGACAATCGTAAACTTGGTTAAATGACCCTGTACGTCATGGCAAGGTCTTTCCTGTTATCGAAAGTTATTATACACAATAGAGCGAACATTTTAGCGGCAATTACACAGACGCCCCTGATTCATAAAAGCGCACTTAACGAGAGAGCAAACACTGCTATTCCAGGGAGAAAATGGTGTTTGAATTCTCATCGCCGGCGCGGGGGAGAGGGAGGGGTAGGGGGATAATGCTATTTGATTTCCCATTTTGTGATTGCAATAGACCGGCACTGATCCGATGCTTTGCACTTGGAACCAGTGAGAGACTATTAAGGGTGTTTGCCACCCCTCCTTTCTCTATTCAAAGCGTGGCTCGCATGTTCAAGCCCAACTCTCATAACCAAAGAGACAGTGCAAACACGAGGAAGCTACCAGGGTTATTGGCCATGTAAAACAACAGATGTCAACTTGGAGATGTGGGAGGACAAATCACTTAACAGGCTCGATCAGGAGGTGATAAAGCTAATAAATGCCCCAGGGGCCACGTAATGCAAAACGGTTTGGAGCATGTGTCAGGGGGGCCGAGGTCCCTGTTGGTTTGTCTGTTGACACTTTCCTTCATTATGAAGTCCCTGTCTGCAGGTCATGTTCTTGCTGCACAACCTGGTGGGGTTTAGCAGGACAGGGGTTAGCAGGGTTTAGGAGGGGGATCGTGGGAAAGTTAAATAGCCTTTTCAAGCAACTTACATTTGGAGGAATTTAATTTAAAGTGCATTAATTGTTATTGGATGCTGTTCAGCTGTTATTCCGACATCTTTTGTTAACACGGCTCTTAATTACCACGCTCCACACCGTTTTTTGCTCTGCCTGAACCAGATTTTAATTAGCAAAGTTAGGGTAACAGACCGTAAGTTTAGGGCCATGTAATTACCCTTGACTTCCAGCCTATTTGTCACCTCATTAAAGCGAACCAAATATTGCACATGAACAAGAGCGACAAGCTCATGCTTAAACGACCATGTAGGCTGTCAGGTGGAATATTAATGGCTCTGAATCAGAAACGGGAAGGGACAACTTCTCAAGGCCAGCTATTTAAGCGTGTTCCTCACTCCAAACTTAATCGCATAGATGCATTCATCTGAACACCAGCAGTTATTAGTAAAGTTTGGACTTTAATGAGGCCTCTCTCCCACTCTTAGGTTTGGTTTCAAAATCGAAGAGCGAAGTGGAGGAAACGTGAAAAGGCAGGTGTCCAGGCTCACCCCACAGGCTTGCCCTTTCCCGGGCCGCTGGCAGCCGCTCACCCCCTGAGTCACTACCTGGAAGGAGGACCCTTCCCACCTCACCCCCACCCAGCTCTGGAGTCAGCGTGGACCGCCGCAGCGGCAGCTGCTGCTGCATTCCCAGGCCTGGCACCACCTCCAAACAGCTCCGCCATGCCTCCGGCCACACCTCTCGGCTTAGGAACCTTCCTGGGCACAGCGATGTTCAGGCATCCGGCCTTCATTGGACCTACTTTTGGCAGGTAAAGACCGTTTGCGATCACATGGTTCCAAAAGCTTTTGCAGCAATACCATAGTAGAACCATTTTGGGTTCTCCAAATAACCGAACAGTAAACAGTTCTTAAAAGAACCATTTTTCTTTGTGTGAAGAACATTTAAAAAATCTAAAGAACCTTTTTCCAGTCTAAAGATCCTTTTGTGCAATGTCAAGGTTCCATTGATGTTAAAGGTTCCTCATAGAATCATAAATGCCAATAAAGTAATTATCACATCTAATAAATGCCCATGGCTCTTCTGTTCTGTACCCTGGAGTCATCCGACTGCTGCTAAACCTAAAGATTAGCTGTAGAATCACTGGTGTGATCATGAGTGCAGTACATTGTATCACAGGAACTCTCTCTTCTGTTTAGACTCTTCTCAAGTATGGGTCCTCTGACCAGTGCTTCCACGGCCGCCGCTCTCTTGCGCCAAACTGCACTGCCAGTGGAGAGTCCAGTGCAGCCGCCGACAACCCTACCAGAACCTTCTTCTTCCTCATCCTCTACAGCTGCCGACCGCAGGGCATCCAGCATCGCAGCTCTGCGTCTCAAAGCAAAGGAACATTCGGCCCAGTTGACCCAACTGAACATCTTGCCGTCCGGCACAGCGGGGAAGGAAGTGTGCTGATCCTTCTCCTTAAAAACAAAACAAAATATTAAAGAAACCATCTCAACAAAAAGCACGACCAAATCCATATAGCACTAGCACACCGGAGACCCGTTTGACACTGGATTCGTCACCAAATCACTGCGCCTCCCACTGGACATCATCACTATAATTTACACAGTGCACCAAACATGTTTCAAAACCCTGAACATAAAGATTCTGAGTGTAATGTAGGCATCTCAGAAGGTAAGTTAGGGAGGCTGTGCTTGGTAATGTCATTGAATACGTCGGGTCTTTGGGTCAGGAGCAAATGTGGTAAAAGACACATTTACACCCAGACAGAGAAGAATCATTGGAACCACGCTGCAATACACACAGAACTCCACATTTCTTCCTAGTCTTCTCTCAGTGCTGAAGCAGAGATGGGTCATTATGCCAAAGGGAACTGCCACAACCTGCTAAACATCCTGAACCATATCCATTCACGTTTGGCCTCAGTATTGGCAAAATCAAATTTCTGAAAACGAATACTCAGCTTTACTTTCTGTTCATTTCCAACTCTTGAGTTAAATATGATATTTAGGAGGAAAAAAAAATAATGAAAAAGAAATGCTTTGTTTTAAGGATGAACAATGTGAAAATCTAAACTTTAGCCTGTTTACTGATCTGTTAAGGGTATCCTGTATATATAGCTCTGTTTAAAAAAGGAATGAAAATGAGGGCAAAATGACAAGAAAAAAATAGTTCATTTCAAAAGATGTTTTGAGAATATGCTCTCGGTGTAGTACTGTAGGAATGGTTTCACGTAGATTCATCCTTTGTTTCAAATTTTAGATTTTTAGATGATTATTTATGTCTGCCCGGTAGAGAGCTTGAAATCCAGACCGGGAAGTTTTGCTATTCAGTGGGAATTTTCCCTGTCAGTCGGAATAAAAGAAACTGGCGAAACAGACCCTTCTGTATTATTTACAACTGATAATGCGAATTGAATTTACTGAAATAAGTTTACACTTTTTAAAGGCTATCAATCATTTTATTTTCATATTTTAATAAACAGTTAAAATTAAACAAAACATTACTAGACTACTACATGGAAAACGAAATATTTATGCAGTTCTAAAATAAAGCAAATAAAACTTTATATAGCCTATATTTAAATCACACACAAAAAAAAAATCCGTTACGAAATGTCTAATATATATATATTTTAATCTGAAATGCTTGAATAGCTGCGATTTTATTTGATTTCTTTACCATCTAATGATCACACACACACACACACATATATATAGGCTATATATGCTTTTATAGTGCCGATTTATAGCCATAAGAGTTTATTTCTAGAAGTAAATGGGTAATTATTCGTCACTAAAACAATTTAAGTGGTCAATTAAAACATTAATCAATTAAATTACCACAGCAGTTCAGTGTGGCTAACTGCAATCACAAACATTCATGTCGTGGAAAGAGCCTTTTTTGTTTGTTTCAGTTTGCTATTGAGAATCATTTATGTCAAGATAACGTATTTATTTTGTATTTAGTCAGATGGTGATATTCATGACGGCTCTATACTTCAAGGCTTGACAAAAAGCGGCTTGTAATTATTCCGGCATCTCATCCGCTGTAGGCCTTACAACTTGTAGAGGCGCTAAATTGGACGCAACATCTGTAAATGCCCAACTCCGTTAAATCCCTTTCTCATTAATGAAGTAACAAGCAGTTTATCGAAAAGGCTTTCTTTCGAATTCCTTATTTAATTCCCCAAATCCCTCTCCACTGGATCTCACGCGCGAAGCGATGCCATTACTCCATTCAAACGAAGTCATTTTCGCCCATTTGACCCGTCTATGGTGTCGAACCAAATCGCGTGAAATTACTTCAAGGATTCATTTTCTTCTTTATCGCGCGCGCCGCTGAAAAGACTTCTCCTTTACTTGTTTTACCCGCGCTAATCCGTTTCATTATGACGCCACAAACAAGCAGGATCAGTGAAGATGGAAACGAACGAAATGAAGACGGGTTGGGAGGCGTGGGGATCAGTGATCCTATAACGCCCAACAAATAATTCTCCTAAATATCGCGCGTTGAGGACCCCCCTCTCGCAGCATGTCCGTATTAAACATGTTGGCATGCGAGAATATGTTCAAAGGAGCATTAAGCGAAGGAAACCAATTTTCTCTCCTATACCTCCAAGCGAGGTGCATAGACCCTCTATTTGTGGAAGGGACCACTGGAGCGTACAGCCCACTTCTGTTGGGATTTTTATGAGATTTTCCAGAATGCCTTAATCTTATTGTGAACATTATTAATGAATCGCAAACCAATTCTGGGGAACGCTCGCCACAATTGTAGAGGCATTGACCTGAAGAGCTTAGGGCGACTTTCTCTTTAACTTTTTTCTTACAATGAATGAATGAAGGAAGAAACAGGCTTTGTGGAGACTAAATTTGCCTCTCTATTTCTGGAGAGTGTGTAAATGATTCATTGCCAACGTAATTCTGACCACAAAGTATGCTCAAGAGTGCCAAAACACCTGTTTGGGAATCACCAATACAAATCAAAGGCACCAAGTCATTCCAGGAAAATGAGTGCATGTTTCATTTTCAAAAAGCAATTCAAAACCAAATTTAAACATTATATCAGACAAAAATAGCTTTAAGTGTCAATAAATTATACACACACACACACACACACACACACACATATATATATATATATCCATCTTCAAAAAAGTTAATAATTGTATAGCTATTTTAGTCTTGTGCTCAAAGTCGACAATGCCTTTATTTGAAAAAAAAAAAAGTGTTTCTAATATCACGTTTTTAATCTGTAAATATAGTTTACTGTACAAACTCTTGGTAGCAGCATTCCATTTTTTAAAAAAATCATCTTATACTGACAAACCCTTGTCCTTAAGATTTTATGAAGAAAATGTTTTATGGAATTGTGCATAATTTAATAATCCTTATGATGGTAGCAGGGTGGATACCTTACATCTCTTTAGTAAAATTAGGAAGAAAAAAAATTAAAGAATAAAGAGGAGAGAGATTTTTGTTTTCCTCAGTCAAAATGGCATCTTTGTAGAAAAAAATTACTGGATTTTATTTTTGTTCTTGCATCAACGGTAACTTTTAAAAGACATTGTTTACATGTTCCCAAGAAACACTAAAACAACATGAAATCAAAATACGTGTACATTGTGAGTTCATAAAATTTCACATGCATTCCCTTGATTTTAGCTCACTGGCTGTACTTCAACCACCAGCGAATAATCATGCTTTTCCATCCCGACACAGCTCAAGACACCGGGGGTAGGTGAAAGCACTAAAGGCGCTTTGATGAGCCTTTCGTCTCCTATTGGAGCAGTAGAGTAAGAAATCACGGTGAAAAGGGCTGAATGGCGGGCCACTGGAACCCTGTCCCCTTTTGGTGTGCCTTAATTCCTTCATCTCTTTTACCCTCATCCAATTAGTCCAGTGTATTAAGCGGTTTATCATCTCATAGCCTGCTATTCAGAGAAACGAGGAGCACTTTGCAATAGGGCCGGCTTTCCTTTTGACACCCACGGGTACTTACATATTCCGCGATGCCATGAATAATAGAGAAAGAATAGGGCACTAATTCCCTCATCAAAGAGAACCTTGTCCACCGCTTTGCTCAACACCACCATTCTGGTCAAAAAGACAGGCAATAAAGCTTAGCATAACAAAAACGAATCATTCTTATTAGCTTAGTGGGGTAAATTAATGCAAAGCCTCATCTGCATTGAGTGGCCCAGTTTGAAAACAGCCTCCGCGGGCACGACAAAAGCGCGTTCGCGGTTAAAGGAATGTCCTGCTGAAAGCCCCACATCATGCGATGACTTAATCTTGTAAAAGTGCGACATAACATTCGGGAGCTACTTGCATCTGTTAAGTTTCGTTCCGGAGCGCACATTAAGCTAAATGTATATATATATGCCAATATGTGTTTAATACATCAGCAGCAAAGGCCTACAATGCGCAAAATGCCTTCTGTCAAGCTGCGGACAGAAAGTAGCTCTTAAGTGTTGCTGCACTCTCCAAGGTCGGTGCCATTAGTCGCAGCCGTTTAAGGCGATTTTTTTCAAGCATGGCATTTATGGAAATTGACATCTGATGAAATGGTTTAAGACATCGTGTAACTGTCATTATAAACACATGGAATGAGTGAGTGAAGCACCACATTCTTAAAACCAACTCGATTTAAGTGGGCTAATCTCCTCGCTTTCACACTCTTGGCTTGCCATTCTCCAGGTCTTGAAAATGGAGCCTTCCATTTGGAGAAGTTAACTCGCTCTCTTCAAATGTGTAAATGTCATCACTCCCTGTAGCATGGTGAAATAAAATAATCAAAAAGGGGGGAAAAAGGAAAATGTGAACATTTTATTTAATACTTTTATTGATGTTCCGTATCAAAAACAATTAAAAATCTTTAGACACTTTTATAAGCAATAAACATTCAAAATATGCAACACAAACTGCCACAACGATGCAATCCGTCTTATAAATTTGCAACATACCAGCTGAGAGCATTTCAAACACAAGTTCAATCATTTGAAACTCCACAAATCACTGGCTACTTCTGTATCATTGGCTAATTGCTGTGCTGTTAAAGATGAAGGGGGTAGTAGAGAAGTCATTACTGAACTAAGACCCCTTAAAACCGCTACAAGCCCCCCATGAACTTTCCTGTCATTACCCCTGATTGTTATCTCTAAAAAACCAGTGTGTGTGGTGCTACTTGGGGAGTGGGGGGCTGGGTTTGTGTTGAGAGCATCTTTAGCCCCTTATCATGGCCATTTTACCACAGATTCATCATCGATTAGACCTGGACAAAGGCTAAATGGGATGGGACACAAGAACACAGATTAGAGCGAGAGACAGGTGCTCAAACATGAAAAGGTTTGGTGATTACATGCAGATTGACTGTGAGTTTATCACCTTTGACCTTAATTCACATCCAAGCCGTCAGGCAAAAAAACGCTGTCAGGGATTACAAATGCAAAGCGAGTCAGCTAGAAAATAGCATAGTTTACAGAATCACAAGGTGTATTTACAGCAGATAGGAATTAAAAGATGAAAACATAACAATATACGGTTTCTCTTGGTGGGAGGATAGGCATAAATATTATACCATATCTGATTACCCAGGTTCGCTTCAGGACAGTTGGTCAATACTTGAGAGCTGTAAAGGCCTGGAAAAGTTTGGCGAGGTTGACCTCAGAGTATCCGCTTGTGGAGAGGACGTCGTCTGTTACATCCTTCAGCATTTTGTACACATCCTTTTCTTCTTTCCAGCCAATCTTGAATTTCTCTGAGAAGAGAATGAGAACAAAATTTAAAAATCACCAGACTTCTAAAACCTTTTGATGCCATTATGATCCCCTTGTTCTTCCCTAAAACAAAAAAAAATATTTTCAATGTATAAACATCCATTTATACTGTATCAAAAATAAATAAAAAGCATTATATTATAAAGACATAATTGACACAGTTCTGTGATTTTGCTAAAGCCAAACTATTAAAATAAAATTATGGAAAAAAAAAATTACTTTGTATTTAATAATAAATATTTTATTTTTAAAGAGAATATAGTCGCTGTAGCAAAGTGATAGTGAAAATCCATAGCAAGATGCTACATTTTATTTTTGTCATTTATTGAACATCATAATAAAGAAAAGTTAAAAGATTCTTTAAAAAAAAAAAAAAAAAAAAAAAAAAAAAAAGTACTTTTTTTTTTTATTATGAGTTCAGAGTTAAAGTTTGACTAGTTAGCATGTTATAGTACAACCCGTCTTTAAAAAGCACAAGGGGCCAAAAAAAACAAACAAACAAAAAAACACTTTAATATTAAATTCACTAGTAAAGCTCTACTGAAAAAGACTAGTGTATACCAAAAGTTTTGATTATACTAAATAATATATAATATATTAAAACAGTATTTTATGAAAGTAAATTACCATAAGACATTTTTCCAGCCATATATTTGGCAAATATTTTAATCAGATATTTATTTACTTCCACATACATTCAACTACAAAACACAAGCCCGGTAGCAGGCAGGGCTGGAGTGGATCCATAACGAGTAAAAACTGATGCGAAAAGAAAAATATCAGTCATAATATCGAACTATGCTCACAGACATGTGCTTGAGGAGGTCTATCAAGTATCATTTCAAATGAAAGTCTTTGAGAATCGATAAGGAACCAGCAATCCAGGCAGTTTGAGGCTAGAGCGCTGGCGAGAGGGGCTAGGTGTCTGCAAAAGCTAAATAGACTCTTCTGCCAGGGGGCCACGGGGTCATGCAATCGGGTCGATATCCAAGGTCATTTATGCCATCAGGAGGGCCTTCAATACCATAGAGACGATAGAGGAGTCACCGGCAGGCTAGCAGGACTGAATGAGAATTACAGACTGAATCAAAAGCCTTTAACCAAAGACTTGTGTTAAAAGCAAGTCTTTGCTTTCAGAAGAAAGAGCCAAGACGAGTATTTACATGAATGTACCTTGAGAATTTGAAAATGCCCAGGCTGAAAAATTACCCTGCACATTTTATTAACACAAAATGTTTTTTTTATGCTTGAAAGATGACTGAATCTGTGCCTCCTAAATGTTGCTGAGCACCCAATTGGTGGTCTAGGACTCAATCACAGTCCATCTCCATTAGCAGGTGTAGTAGAAACAGAGTTGCCCCATGGGGAAAAAAGGTCAATCGTAGAAAGTGGCCAAACACGAACATCAAAAAAAGGGGGATAGCATTCCAAACGCACCATCTGCAGAGCTGCTTACCATTATCGTGCACACATTTTTACCTCTAGAAGAAGAAAGAGACGTGAAAGAAAACAGAATGCTGGCACATGGAATAGGGAGAGGGGGACTATTTACCTGAGGAAAGAAAGAAAAAGGGGGGGGCTGAAGAAAGATGATGCATGATCAAGGGAAAGCAATCATCATCATTTTTGAAAGGTGGGAGAAAATAATTTTGTTCTCTTTCCCTCTTTCTCCTCTCCTCTTCTTCATTCTTTTCCCTCAATCACTGTGTGCAGAATGTATAAAAGAAACCTAAAAGCCACAGAGGTTGTCAGAGACCTCGCATTCCCTCCCGGCCCGGCAGGGGTCGCGTTTAAAATAAATAGCATTTTTAAGAGGGAGAAAAGATGTGAAGAGATAGTGAGGGACAACGTGAGAAAAAGAGTGGAGCAGACAGCCGAAGAAAGAGGAATTCGGAGCAAAACAACGGACGAAAAAAAGAGAAGGCAGGTACGACAGAGGACGGTGAAGACAGTCCGGAGAGAGAGAGTGTATCAGCTTCCATGTGCTCTAACAAGGTGTAAATACAATAACAAGCATGTAATTAAGTGAGCATGATGAAGTTAATGGGGATCATACATTCCATTTGGGCTGCTTATGAATATTCTATTAGATGTTATCAGGCAGCTGGAATAGCTTTTAATTTAATCATCATTCCGAGCAGAGAAAAGTTCTTTGTGCGAGTGTAATTGCACAGAATGAATAATTGATTTGACAATCGCACCCGCGGATTTCCAGCAGCTCAAGGCAGGCAGAGTGTGGGGGAGGAGGGCTGGGGGAGGGCACGCGCGTCGTGCCCTGAAGAGGTTGCCGAGGAGCTCGCCTGCAAATTGAGCACTATCAGTACACAGATAAAGGACAATTTCTATTTTATCAATGCAGTGAAATTACATTACTGCCTGAACATAATCACACTGCCCACACTTAAGAGGAGACAAGGCAGAGAGGGAGAGCGAATTAGAAAGTGCAAGAGATACAGAGAGCGATGGATGCGGAGAGCAGGAGAGAGAGAGGAGGAAATAGAACGGAGGGAGCAAAAGGGCTTGCCTAAAAGATGTTATGAATTGCTCTTCATGAAAAGAATGAAATCAGAGTTCAACATGATTTGGAAGTCATTGATATGGGATATCAAATTTTTTCGAAACTGCAGAAAAAAACTGTTTTATTATGGAAGGACTCCTGCCGTGCATGAAATTGCCTCCACATTTAACTCAGTAGTTGCAATCAGGCGGAGGACTGTGGTTTACATGTAGATCAGACTCGGAGTCTGCATCTAAATGTCTCATTTCTCACACGCGTATGCGCCGGTATACACAAAGAAAAAGCACCCCACGCATGCTGCGTGCAGACACAATGCGTGTGCGCGATATAATCCGCTCAGAGAACGTTGGCGAAGGAGGTTGGACAGGAGGATCATGGGAGTCAAATGGGACTTTTTGATTAATTTTTACTGTCAGAAGGCCAGAGACAGCAGTAGGTCTGTTGATGTACGTTACGGTTACGTGCCTTAAAATTGAATGCTTTTAACGCATTTAAATGTCGTAATTGAATAAAAATCAGTTGAATGTAATGTGTTAAATTTACTTAACTGGTTGGGATGTCAAATTTGATATTGCATTTTGTTTGGTCGGACCTCTAAATGGCTATTATGAATATGAACAGAAGCACAAATGTCTGTTCAATACACATTATTTTATTTGATTATTTTTGGAAGAAAAAAAAAAAAAAGGGAGAAAAAGTTCATAGCAACCTTAAAAATTCTAATCTGGATGGGATGTTAAAAAATGTCATTAGCAGTTCTATAAGTATACAATATATACAAGCAAACATACCATCAATACTCCTTTAATACTATTATTATATATTTAAAACATTTATATAATATTATATATAAAAACGTTTAAACTAAGTGTTAGAAATATACAAATCAATTCAAAGACTACATGTACTATAAAAATATAAAACTTATGGAAATTACAGTATAAAAATATTATTTTATGTAGATGTGTAATTGTAGTTTTTAGGAATGTGATATCAAAATCTCACGGTACTACCTCCGGTACTACTATGAAGTCCACGGTACAATATATATAAAACTTGAATTAAGAAAATAAACAAGGTAACTGTGTAGGGCAACAAGCTACTGCCAGTCCAACAGGGGCGGGTTTGTGCAAGAAGCACAGCTTCAATAAATCATAGACCCTACTAATGAGCATATGAGTATGATAATCTCATTGTGAGAGTAAAAGACGGGGACAATGTCTATTTACTTTATAGCATTGCATCTCACCAACTAGGTGACAACGTAGCGTTAAATCACCATTCAACAGACTCAAGCCATCACCACACTGCCGTCTATTAGACTGCAGAAAGATACTAACTTTTCAATCTGCAACGTTACTGTCAAACTACGCTGTGTAAGCATGAGTGATATCATGATGTGATAAGCATGAGTTCTGGGACACGGCGCGGCTGATATAAACAAGCACTGACTACAATTATCAGCTCCTGCGGCCACAAACGCATGCAGTGATACGCAGATCAGCTCTAACGTCTTCTGTTAAAAATGAACCATCCATTCATCATTTAAATCATGCTAAACTAAGATTTAGAATTATTGTAATGTGAGAATCAAATATAGGTGCAAGAGCTGATAAAATGTAAAAAATGTAACTTGAATGCAATGTAAGTTGCTTTGGATAAAAGCGTCTGCTAAATGCATAAATATAAATATATATAAATATAGGTGCGGGTGGGTGACGGACGGATAATTTGAAGCAGCGGACTCGCGTGAAGTTTGAGCTCATGCGCGCATCTCTACACTACACTTACCTGAGTCGCCAATAGCAAACAATGGAGCGCGCTCTAAATTACACCATTTAGAAGCATTTCGTCTGCGTAAAGGTTTAATGCGTAATGCTCATCGGTTACTCAGGAAAAAGGTCTATATGTTCTGTGAAAAAAAAAAGAAAAAAAAGTACTTAATATCGGCGCCACATTCACCAATACCGATATATCTGTGACAGACTCATATCGGCCAATAAAATCGGCAAAACTATATATTGGTCAGCCTCTAATCTGGACTGCAGTAACGTTATCAATTTAAACCGCTAGCTGTCAGCTCCCTCATCTTCATCCTGGTTTGTGTGTCATTCTTGAATGCAAGATTCAGAATACAGAAGTAATGGATATAACTGATACGACACATTCCCTGCTTTTAATATCTGAAGAATTAATGCAACAGGACACAGCTGATCACTTAGAACGACCTGTGAGGCAACTGTTCCAATACTTATGCTCACATCAGATAGGGGGATGAAACTCTAAAAGTGCTGAACTTCTTAGCTGGTAAAACATCTATGTGTTCAATCACCCAATAATAAAATGTGACATTCTGTAGTTTTGGCTCATATTCATCTTTTAATCATATTTTATACATGTCTTGACTCCACAGCCAACAGAGCAATTTTGTCTTTATTGTTCCAATACTTTTGGAGGGCACTGTGTATACACACACACACAACATATGCATATATTCAATCCTAAATTTATTAAAAAGGTATATAAAAAAAAGTAGTAAAACTGCATTTCGAAAGGGAAAAAAAGTATAAAATACAAAATTTGAGATTAATTGCATTAACTATAAAGTAAAGCAAAAATAACAGATTAACGACAACCCAACTTTAAACATTACTGAGATGAAAATCAACTGGATCAGGTGTTAGAGCATGCTAAGTGGTTTGAATCTGGCATTGCGAGTTGAGGTGAGAGGACAGGTTACAGACAGTGATTTCCTTGGATATAGATACTTGAGAGAAGGCATTTTCTTTCCTTTACCTTACTCTCTGTGTGCATGTGTGTGTGAGTGAATGAGTGAGTGAGTGTGTATTTCTGTGAAGGGGGGTTGGGAGGCCAATTTCCATCAGTCTTTTCTCTCTGAAGGAATCAGGTAATCTAGTGAGGAAAAGACTGCAAATGGATAAAGCACTGCCCAGCAATTTCACCATCAAGCAACAGAGGGATGAATTCACCACGGCCCTCCTTCCATCACAGCCCTGCAATGCATCCCAGCAGAACCAATCCACAGCACCACCCCTGGCCAAGACGACACACTGCAGCCCGTCCAAACAAACTCCTTCAAGGCAGCGTGTAATTTTAACTCCTCTCCGGGCTTAACTTCCCAGACTGACCAAAAGGTTCATTCACCTCATCTCATTGTTCAGATGCCTTCCAGCGACCACGGCCAAAGACAGCTGGAGACTTCTAACCTCCAGCCTCGGCGTCCAGCAGAAACAGCTCTCTCTTGCTCAATCTACCAGCAACGTACGTCTCCAGTTATCTAAAGCTCCACAATAACAGCGGAGCAGACAGAATAGAGGGAAGATTGGTTTTTCTATTGTGCTGCTGGTCTGGCATAATGCCCACTTTAAAAGCAATTCCTCCGTCATCAGAGACAGACAGAAAATCTGGCAGATACGACACTAAATGTCTCATGGTGTGAGGGGGAGGTGGTTGGTAAATTACGAGAAGGCGTGCGTGTATGTGTGTGTGGGAAGAGGGCAACTAAAAGTTTTCTGAACTGTACTTTATTCCACTATTGCTCCCAAGCGTTTCCATCGCCGTCAACAGCAACGGACCACAGCTCAGCCCTCTACCTTTGTTCGCTGCATTCCTATAATCGGTGCAAATGCATTGAAGAAAACACTTCGGTGGTTCAGCGTAACAAGCTTCTAGAAAGATCTACAAACACAGCCTTCTAAGCCCTTGTGTGGTTTATTGTCAAGTTATGATTATCTTCATTTTACCATTTGACCATCCGATGACATGCATGAGTTTACTGACATTACTAACCTGCTTTTAGTCTCACTGATCTACACATGTATGAGCAAATAGACGAGACCACAAAAAGAATGCCAATATGCATCAGGGTTATTACACTGAAACTAAAAATTAAACATATACCCATACATATACACACAAATAAATAAAATAAAAAAATTATATATATATATATATATATATATATATATATATATATATATATATATATATATATATATATATATATATATATATATATATATATATATATATGAAGAGTTCATTTGCAAAATCAGTTAACTCCGTTTTTAACAATGCTCAGAAATCATGTTTTTTCCTTGTGCATTCCAATTAATCTCAATCAAACTGCAGTTGGGTTATTTTGACTAGGTTAAAAAAAAAAAAAGAAAAAAAAGAAAAGAAAAAAACCCCAGCTAACTACCATAATAAAACAAAAACATGATAACAAAAACATGATTTTTGTAATTTTCAAAAACGGAGTTATCCGTTTTTGCAAATAAACACTTCATATACACACACACACACACACACAGTGGTGTGAAAAACTGTTGGCCCCCGTCCTCATTTTATTTTATTGCAAGTTTGTCACGCTTTAATATTTCAGATCAAACAAATTTAAATATTAATCAAAGGTAACAAGTAAACAACATGCAGTTTATAAATGAAGGATTTTTTTTATGAAGGGAAAACAAAATCCAAACCCACACGGCCCTGTGTGAAAAAGTGTTTGCTCCCCTCCCCCCTGTTAAAACAACTGGTTTATCACACCCGAGTTCAGTTTCTCTAGCCACACCCAGGCCTGATTACTGCCACTCCTGTTCGTAATCAAAAAATCACTTAAATAGGACCTGCCTGACAAAGTGAAGTAGACCAAAAGATCCTCAAAAGCTACACATCATGTTGAGATCCGAAGAAATTCAGGAACAAATGAGAAAGAAAGTAATTGAGATATATCAGTCTGGAAAAGGTTATGAAGCCATTTCTAAAGCTTTGGGACTCCAGCGAACCACAGTGAGAGCCATTATCCACAAATGGCGAAAACTGGAACAGTGGTGAACCTTCCCAGGAGTGGCCGGCTGACCAAAATTACCCCAAGAGCGCAGCGACAACTGATCCAAGAGGTCACAAAAGACCCCACAACAACATCTAAAGAACTGCAGGCCTCACTTGCCTCAGTTAAGGTCAGTGTTCATGACTCCACCATAAGAAAGAGACTGGGCAAAAATGGCCTGCATGGCAGAGTTCCAAGACTAAAACCGCTGCTGAGCAAAAAGAACAAAGGCTCGTCTCAGTTTTGCCAGAAAACATCTTGATGATCCCCAAGACTTTTGGGAAAATACTCTGTGGACTGACGAGACGAAAGTTGAACTTTTTGGAAGGTGTGTGTCCCATTACATCTGGCGTAAAAGTAACACAGCATTTCAGAAAAAGAACATCATACCAACAGTAAAATATGGTGGTGGTAGTGTGATGGTCTGGGGCTGTTTTGCTGCTTCAGGACCTGTAAGACTTGCTGTGATAAATGGAACCATGAATTCAGCTGTCTACCAAAAAATCCTGAAGGACAATGTTCAGCCATCTGTTCGTGACCTCAAGCTGAAGCGAACTTGGGTTCTGCAAGGTAATCCAAGATGGCGCCGCTATGTTCGGACGCCGTCCAGGTCGCTCCGCTAAGATTGTGTTTTTATCTACTTTTTTTACTTAGTTTAAAGAAACACTTTTGGACATTGGAAACCGCTACACCAACCTGTTTCAGGAAACTATCCAGGAATCCAGCATGGCCTCTGGAGATTCTTCGGAACGCAGAGATGAACAATAACCCCCCGAGGCGAAGGATCAAGAAACACGCTGGGATTCGAGATAGACTCAGAAAAAGGGCTCACAGTCCTCCTCTTCCGATCATTCTGCTCGCAAATGTCCAATCCTTGGAGAATAAGACGGACGATCTTAGAGCCAGGATAAGTTTCCAACGGGACATTAGGGACTGTAACATCCTTTGTTTGTCAGAAACGTGGCTTTCGTCCATGGTCCCGGACACTGCTGTAATGCCAAGTGATAACTTCTCTGTTTTTCGGACGGACTGAACAGCAGAGTTCTCCTCCACCCTAAATCCAGGGGTGGAGGAGTATGTTTCATGATTAACAAGAAATGGTGTGATCCCAGGAATATCTCCATTCTGTCGCGTTCCTGCTCGCCTCATCTGGAACCTCTTTCGATTATTTGCCGCCCATTTTATCTGCCACGGGAGTTTTCATCGATCATTGTTACTGCTGTGTACATTCCACCACAGGCGGACACCGGCTTGGCTTTGTCTAAGCTTCACGATGTGCTCAGCGGCTACATTAACAAACATACTGACGCTGCCTTCATCGCGGGGGACTTTAACAAAGCTAACCTCAGACGGGTCATGCCGAACTTTCACCAACATGTATCCTGTCCAACTAGACGACCAAACACACTGGATCATTGCTACACTCAGTTCAAGAATGCCTACAAAGCCCGCTCACTTCCGGCTTTTGGCAAATAGGACCATGCCGCCATTTCTCACACCAGAATATAAACAAAGGCTTATTCAGGATCCTCCGGTGCAGAGAGTAGTGACGCGCTCCCACTCAGAGGCTATGCTGCAGGCGGCTCTTGATGAGGTTGACTGGGACATGTTCCGGGCGAGTTCTTCTGACGTCAGCGAGTTCACGGATGTAGCATTAAGCTTTGTAAACACGCTAACCGAGCAAGCTACAGAAACAATAACAATAAGGACATTCTCCAACCAAAAACCGTGGGTGGACAGTACAATCCGTGCTACAGTTAACACACGCACTGCTGCTTACAATGAGGCTCTTCTGACCGGGAATATGAGCGAGTACAAAGCATCGTGCTATGCTCTCCGACGCGCAGTAAGATCCGCTAAACACAGATACAGAGAGATAATTGAGTCTCATTTCCAGCTCAATGACTCTCGACGGATGTGGCAGGGACTGAGGACCATCTGTGCCTTCGGAAACGAATCCTCCACGGAGGTGAGAGCAGATCCGTTGCTGGCCGACGAGTTAAACACCTTCTTCGGCCGCTTCGATTGCAACGTCGGCGGCGCGTCTCTGCCGACCAGCGCGTCAGGGAGCAGCAGGCAGAGCAGCGATGATCCTGTAATCACCGTGTCGGAGGATGAGGTTCGGAGGGCGCTAAAGAAAGTGAACGTCAGGAAAGCAGCCGGACCTGATGGGATAACCGGTCGTGTTCTGAGGTCCTGCGCCGATCAGCTCGCTGGTTTGTTCACGTCTATCTTTAATGAGTCCCTTGCTACCTCAGTGGTTCCCACCACATTTAAAAAATCCGTAATAATCCCTGTGCCTAAGAACAATAAAACCTCTTGCCTGAATGACTATCGCCCAGTTGCCCTCACATCTATAGTCATGAAGGTTTTTGAGAGACTTGTAAAGAGCCACATCTGCTCCTCCATCCCTGATACTTTGGACCCTCTTCAGTTTGCCTATCGCCCAAACAGATCTACGGACGATGCCATTTCTCATGTCCTCCACTCTTCCCTCACACACTTGGACAGCAACAATGGGAATTATGTAAGGCTGCTATTCATTGACTATAGCTCAGCTTTCAACACTATAGTCCCCATCAAGCTGGCTTCTAAACTCTCAGACCTCAGCCTAAACTCCTCACTCTGTGACTGGATTCAAGACTTCCTCACCGGCAGACCTCAAGTGGTGAAAGTTGGCCAGTTCACCTCAAACTCCATCACCCTGAATGTAGGAGCCCCACAGGGCTGTGTCCTGAGTCCCCTGCTCTACTCTCTCTACACGCATGACTGCGTGTCCTCTCACAGCTCCACATCTATTATCAAATTCGCTGATGATACTGTGGTTCTGGGCCTCATCTCCAACAACGATGAGACCGCATACTTGGATGAGGTAGAGAGACTCACATCATGGTGCCAGGACAACTGTCTCTCTCGGAATGTGAGCAAAACTAAAGAGCTGATCATGGACTTTAGGAAGAGAGAGCAGCAGCCCTACACTCCTCTTATGATCAGTAGGACCCCTGTGGAGAGGGTGAGTAGCTTCAAGTACCTCGGTGTAAACATCTCTGAGAACCTGACTTGGACTACAGGTTAAGAAAGCCAGGCAAAGACTGTACCATCTGCGACAGCTGAGGAAATTCAGGGTCTCACCAGCAATCCTGAAAACTTTCTATTCAGGGACCATAGAAAGTGTATTGACTCAGTGCATCTCAGTGTGGTATGGAAACAGCTCAAATCAGGACTGCAAAGCACTACAGAGAGTTGTGCGCTTAGCTGAGAGCATCTCAGGGTCTGCTCTCCCCTCTCTGCAGGACATCTACCTCAAACGCTGCAAAAGTAGAACTGTCAAAATTATCAAGGACTCAAATCACCCTGGTAACCGACTATTCACTTTGCTGCCATCTGTCACCAGACTTAGGAGGAGCTTCTTCCCCCAGGCCATCAGGCTCCTAAACTCTAACTCTGTGTCATAACATCACTTGACTCCATGTAAATATCACTATATCAATAAGCTATTCATAATTTTTTCTACCTCATATGCTGCTATTTAAATACCCTGTACAACTTTTTTGCACATTCCTGTTATATTACTATTTATGTCAACAACATACTGACCTGCACATTTATATTTATATTTTTTTATCTTTTATTTTATTCTTTTTATTTTCTTTTCTTTTCTTTTTCTTAATATTTGTCTATACAATTGCACTGTCCTTGGAGCGGACCTGACTCACATTTCACTGCTGGTTATACTCTGTATAATTGTGTATGTGACGAATAAAAATCTTGAATCTTGCAGCAGGACAATGATCCAAAACACATCAGCAAATCCACCTCAGAATGGCTGAAGAAAAACAAAATGAAGACTTTGGAGTGGCCTAGTCAAAGTCCTGACCTGAATCCTATTGAGATGCTGTGGCATGACCTTAAAAAGGCGGTTCATGCACGAAAACCCTCCAATGTGGCTGAATTACAACAATTCTGCCAAGATGAGTGGGCCAAAATTCCTCCACAGCACTGTAACAGACTCATTGAAAGTTATCGCAAACGCTTGATTGCAGTTGTTGCTGCTAAGGGTGGCCCAACCAGTTATTAGGTTTAGGGGGCAAGCACTTTTTCACACAGGGCCATGTGGGTTTGGATTTTGTTTTCCCTTCATAATAAAAAACTTCAAAAACTGCATGTTGTGTTTACTTGTGTTATCTTTGATTAATATTTAAATTTGTTTCATGATCTGAAACATTAAAGTGTGACAAACATGCAAAAAAAATTAAAAAAATAAAATCGCACCACTGTGTGTGTGTGTATGTATGTATGTATGTATGTATGTATGTATGTATGTATGTATGTATGTATATATATATAAAAAAAAAATACATACACATATTTTGTTAAAATAAACTGAAATCAAGTAAAACTACAAAAAGATAACATTTCTCAATTTTGTTTAGAGTCACTTTAGTTTAACTAAAATAAACTGAAATCAATTTAAAAATCTGATATTAAAAACTAATAACTAATACAAATTACACAAACACAAATTCAGCATTAAACTGCATTAAGTCAAGTCAAGTCACCTTTATTTATATAGCGCTTTCAACAACGTAAATTGTGTCAAAGCAACTGCACAATATCCAAAATAAATAAATAAATAAACATATACAATTATACATATTACTCAAAGGTTTAACTTTGGTACTTGAAAAGAAACATACATATACACAGAATAATTTTTTATTTTATAAATAAAAACAATAAAAACAGACTGTAAACATTACTAACCTGTGACCACAGTAACTAATTGGCATTTAGACTAGCTCGTCACTGACTGGTTTATGTGAAAGTCTTAATGCTGAAACCATTAAAAGTGTTTAAAGTCACAGCTGGCTAGTATTTTACAAATTCCAGGTCGAAACCAACATTACTGCCGTATCTTCACCATGTACTAGCCACCTAACCTGCTATAGCTAAACCTGCAGTACATAAATACAAGGATGCAGTAATGGAACAGGTGCCTAGTGCGAGACAGTACATTCAGAACCCCTATAACAGCAGAGTTACATCCCAGGGTCAAAATAAGAAACTGGACCAGGTAAAAGGAAGTACAAGCCATGCAGCCCTATAATTTCACCCCTAGACCCCTGTAAACCCTGCGGTCTATAATACAGTAATGTGTAGTATTATAGTGAGAGGGGAGATAACCGTTTCTAAGGCTATACTTCAAAGCCGTGTGCGATGTCTAATCCTAATCTTACAATATACACGTGTACGTGCCGGAGCTACATGTATATACGGCACAACGATAACGAAAGATGCACGTGACACTAAATGCAACTAGAAAGTGAAAAAGTCCAAATAATAAATAGAATAAACAAATGGTTTCTGAGAACAATTGCGCATAAAAAAAAATATAAATAAATAAGAGGAGGAGGAGGACAGGAGGAGTAATGTCACCTCTCATTCCGCCTGGTGAAAATCAGGGCTAGAGGGTTAAAATCACTCCTTCAGGAATTAGAGCCCTGGCTGCAGTGATGGGCAGTGTGGCTGACAGAATGCCGCAGATTGGCCACAATTACTCACAGAAACAACAGTCGGGAAAAAGTAAAGAAATAAAATTCCCCGGAGAAGCCAAGTCTATAATCATGTTAGGCCCCCGCCCCCCAATACACTCTCCCCTCGGCCTGCTCCACGTTCTGAGTGGTCATCTATTGATTACACATTATATTTATCTACGGCTCTTGCGCCCAGCTCGGAACCTCATCGGCACATGTAAAAATAAATAAATAAATGTATAAGTCTATTCCAAGAGGTCCTTTTTAATCAAGTGACATCAATCAAAAAGGATTGTGAGTAAGTAGCCACGGCTCGGCTAACGGCGGCCGTGAGCGGTCTGGATCCTCCAAACACCCGCTGAAAACATATGCTCCATGTCCCATTATTTATGAAGGGCTATCCTTTAGCCTTCTCTCCAATTACTCGCCCTATCATTTTCCAAAATCTAAAAACTGTTTTCAATCAACATAGCCAGCGCTATTACCGAGGGCCTACGGGATGAGAGGAGGCTCTCTCTCACTCACTCCCCTCTTCCTTCCAACTGATTGGACCGCTTTGCATTCCGGACTGTGCCGTTCCGTGATTGAATCCGTCGCCTGAATTATGGCTGTCGACTCGAGGAGCTGAGGATTCTTAACCCAACCTAGTGGCCGCCTCCAGCCGCTGTGAGGTGTGTGTGCGTAAGCGTGCACAGAGTCGGAAAAAAGTGCTGGACGAGCATTTATGGGCGATGTTTGTGAGCAAATTTCCAAGATAATTAGTGATTAAAGTCTTACGTCTATCCTCTGTCGACAGGACCTTTTTGAAGGCGTATTCCCAGTCGAAGATGAATCTGTAGAAGCACAGTTGGTTGTAGAGGGCTTTCTCCGAATACTACAATACAAAAAACAAAAGAAAACAGATTAGGCAAAATGTTACAACTTATAGGGTGACGAGACATACACAAAAGTCACAGGTTATGCTCCTGGGGAACAAAACAAGGTAAAAAAGACAGGTTAACATGATTTGTCTGAAGTTGGTCCAAGAACCAGGCTAAATAAAGGCCAAAATCAATAGCTTTCACCTATTGGTTCCAGACAAAATGCTTGGTAAAACCAAATGCTTGGCTTCACCATTACATGTATAACATACAGGCATAACCGTTAGCAATCGATATTTGTTTTCCATGGTGTTCTGAATACGGATTCACGCTTCGGGCACCCCCCAAGCGATTTTACATTGAAGTTGTCCAGTTTTTAAAGCTTTACATGACCTTCCACCCAGCAATCCCATCCAAATCACATAATATAATAATACATATTACAAATTTACACTGTATTGAACATTACAAACTTGGTTAATGGTTGCAAAATGTACTTTTTTGTAAAAGACATTTTTGTAAAACTGTACTTAAATATTTCTATATGGTAAGTGGTTGTGACGGTATCTGTTCATTGATTGTATGTTTGTTGTGCTTCAGTTTTTTGAAAAATGTATCACATTAAGAGAAGAAAAAATATTTTTTGTAATGTTTTAAATAAACACATTTTCATATTATAAAAGATAAGGTATCTATTCGATTGGACAGATTTCACAAAAAAAAAAAAAACTAGTGCTGACTAGTGCTCTTTGGCATCATTTTAAAAACACTGTGTACTGTATAAGTGGTAGACTTCTACAAAAAAAATGTAAGACCTGCTCATTATATAATATAATAATATTCAAAGCTCTTTACCAATTCTTTAGTGGCACTGTGGTTGCTGATTATTCCTTTGCATATTCAATATAACTAAAAAAAAGAAAAGGGAAAACCAATTAGCTAAAATCATCCTGATGCAGTTTAGTGCTACGTGTTATTGTCCCGGAGAAAATGAAAGGCTGAAGCATAATGAGATTGGTGCGGCTCAATCAGGGAAAGCTGGAGAATCACCTGTGTTAATTACAGCGGAGACAGGTAGTGTTTGTCATATATTCTCCACTGTCACAGACAAAGACAAACACACGCGTTCAGTCAAACCCCGAGTTTGGAGTCACAGAACCTGTGAAACTGTCTGATTGGCCGAAAACAGTCAGTGTACTCCCCACCTTCTCTCCTGACAAAAGCAGGAAACGGTGTTTGGTTTGTAAATTTGGCTGTAATTACCGTTAGCCATGTGTCTAGCTGCCAGAGGCGCGCAGGTCGAGCGAGAGAATAAAAGAGAACGGGGAGGGAGAGAAAAAGAGAGAGAGAGACGTTTAGCTCTGAAATTACCTCTTTCATAATAGTTTGTTTTGATAAGGCAGCGTGTGTGGATCTGATGAACAACTGTTGCTGTCAATTTGATTAGCCATTATACTTTTATGTTAATTGCTGTTATTGGGTCACAATCTTTCTGTGTCACCATAGAATCAGAGCGATGTGGGTGCCGGAGGAGTTTAGCAAGGGCTCTCTCCTCAGCACAACGGCTTTTAATTGCCCTCTACAGCTTCCGATGAGCCCAGCAGCTGTTGACCCATAATGCACTGGCTGGTCAACAGCCGTGCCTGTCGATTCAGCAATGCGGCCATAATGGAGCTCCTATAATCAGTGCCAGGTCGCCATGTGCGCGCGAAGGAGATCGTGAACTAAAAACACAGTCCAAGAAATAAGTGGACGGACACGTGAGGCAGGGCCAGAATGAGCTTCACAGCTGTGCTGACAGGTGTCAAAAGGGGTGTGACCAAGGCACCGTTAAATGTTATTGAATTTAAACCCCCCCACACCGCAAACAGAGGCCCCTCCCTTATGCAGCTTTGCTCGGCTCAATGCTTTGTTCCTGTACTGACACCATTTCAATTTTCTCCACAAATCTGCAGCATTTTCAGCCCGAGTGACTGAGGAGCAAACCAGCTGTGAAATTGCCTCTCTCCTGAGACCTCCGCCTCATCTCCCCACCTCCTTGATAGAGATGTGGCAGCCAGTACCGTACCACCAAACCTTTGGTACAGCCCAAACGCAGCCTGCCGGAAGAGCTGGTTGGAGGGGAAACGAGTAAGTGTCAAGCGTGAGGCCTTATACTACGACCAAAGGGGTGTAAAAAATAAAGTAGCTACGCTTAAAGACACTCAGTGAAGATCACTGGCCAAACTTACGATGCGGATCGTTTAACGACTCCTTGCGGTCATGGTGCTTATATGTAAAGGAAGTATAATATCGTCTTTGAGCCGAGAAGCAGAGAAAATGGCTACTCTTTCAATTCGCATAGATCTGTGCAGCTGCGAAAGAGAGGACGTGAAGAAAAAAAAAGAAAGAAATCTCCAAACAGTTTTAATGAGGCTTAACAAAAAAAAAAAAAAAAAAAAAACCTTCCAATCTGAGTTAATTTTATCGGGCTGAGCTGCAAAAGGAAGGCGATTGGCATCACAAGGTTTCATAACGAGTCAATATATGTAAATCTTTACAAGGCAAACACAGTGGGAAACAAAGACATTTAACTGAAGCGCCAGTTGATGTCTCCACTTTTTGTGCACATAATTTCTCCCCATTGAAAGGTATAATTGCCTGCTATTTGAAGATATTCATGCTCAATTTTTTAAATTAATTTCAATTGGGGGGAAATGTAGAAATGTCAGCTCCCGTGAAAGGGATCTGATTTCAATTATCCTTGCTCAAAGGACTGTGATTTCCAAATACACTTAAGCAAAATTATGACAAGAATTTTTGTTCCCAGAAATTCAGTTTTTAAAGAGCGATTAGACGATAAATGGACTGGCTTTGAATTGAAGTGAATGCGCCGGTTACCATCTGAAAGGCACTCAATTATCCCTGATTGCTCCTGTTATAATGTATCAAATAGAGATACCTGCTATTGCTGTAATTTGTGTGAAAATTAACATGCTGCAATTTCCACTAGAGGGAAAAAAAGGAAGCCCTAATGGGTTCCTGAACGTACATCAATAAAATGGAGAGGGGGAGAGGGAGGAGAGAGAGAGAGAGAGAGAGAGAGAGAGAGAGAGAGAGAGAGAGAGAGAGAGAGACAGACAGCGGGTGGGGTTGGTTGGAGAGATCTACAAGCGAGGGGAAGCAGCTGAAAAAGAAAAACCGAGAGAGAGAGAGCTCCAGTGAAAGAAAACGAGGGAGAGAGGGAAAAAATTTAATTTACTGAAAATATTACAAATTGCACCTGTGTACAACTCCTTCAAATTACCGGCCAATCAGCCGAGGGTGCTTATTACGCTTCCATTTAATCTGGAGACAATGGTAGTCAATGTCTCTGTGTCCGTGGAGACACCAGAGGAGATGCATTGCTGTCAGCCGAGCTGTAAAGCCCAGAACGACAGAGGGACGGTAGAAGGGGTGAGGAAGTTAATGTTTTATTCAGCCGGCAGTTTAAACTGCCATCTCACCAGGCAGAGCGGAGGACAGCTAAGTGGCTATGGTGACAAGAGAAATTGTCCTTTTGGGTTTCAACCTGTCGCCACAGAACTAGATGCAGAAATAAAGCACGAGGAGGAAGGAGGAATTGATGGGGGGGATGTGTTGGTACTGGACGAAAATGATAAAGAATACAGACAGGGACAAAGACAGACACTAATTTTTGGAAGGGATGTCCCTCACTGTGTCTCTAAACCAGGCAAAGACGCTTGAAGTGATCACAGGATTAAGTAAGAGTGAAATATCCAACATACAGTTTTTCAAGCAGCAAGTCCAAGGCCAAGTCCAACTGGAGGCCAGTTCTTATAAGAGGAAACTTGTTAAGGCAGGAAGCGAACCCATAGTGTGTCATACGGGTCAGACAGGCCCGGTAATATATAATGGTTAGAAACAAAAGTGACTGAAAAAAAAAAAAAAAAAAAAAAAAAAAAAAAAACTACAGGGACCGGGAATAAAAGGCCTGGGCTGAGGCATGACGAACTTTGACAGGCTCCACAGCCCCACCATCTGGACAAAGTAACAGTTTCTGTATACAAAAAAAAAAAAAAAAAAGTGAGCAGTACCTCAGGCCTCAGCATGGATCTGAGACAGGCTGGACAGATCGGTCCGGACCTCGAGAACGCGATGGGTAGCCGGCGTGTTCGGTTCCGGCAGGCCTGATCCTCACACAGCAACCAACCCTGTGTAAATAGAGAGAAAGAAAAAGATTTAAAAAAACTGATCTGCAGTGATGCACGTGTCACTACATGGCTGCGGCCCCCAGGAGACGGGTCGCTGGTGCTTTTGCGGGTGGTGGGGCCGTGTGAGGCCTCAGCCTGCAGCAGATGCAGCTGCCCCCTGCTGACACTGCCTTTCCTGCCCCTGTTATTACAGCGGGGGCCAGGGGGTAATGCCCTGCTAATGATGGAGCACTAAATAAACCCCTAGTATCAGAGGAGCACCTGTCCCTGAAGCATTACCACCACCTACCCTACTATAGAAGGCTGAAAAAGAGAGAGAAAGGGGGAGATAGAAATAGAGACAGGAAAATAGGGCCTGGTGAAAGATACTAAAACAGATGCAATATTAGATGAAAAGATGCAATATTAGATATAAATCCAAAACTTCATTACAGTTCAAAAGTTGTGTGTGTGTGTGTGTGTGTGTGTGTGTTGAATAACACTTTTATTCAGAGAGAACACATTAAAGACATTAATAAGGTTAAAAAGAATTCTATTTAAAATAAATGCTGCTCTTTTGAATTTTCTATTCAAAGAATCCTGGAGGGGGGTGGGGGGTATCAGTTTCCAGAAAATTATTAAGCAGCACAACTGTTTTCAATGCTGATAATCATAAAAAATGTTTCTTAAGCACCAAAACAGCATATTAGAATAATTTTTGACAGACCATGGGACACTAAAGATTAGAGTAAAGGTTGCTGAAAATCAGCTATGAAGAAGAATAAATGACATTTTAAAATATATAAAAAAAATAGTTTAAACTAATATTTTAACAATATTACTGTTTGTAAAGTTGTACTGTTTTTGATCAAATAACTGCAACCCTGAAGAGCACTATAATCATGAGCACTTATTTCAAAAATATTTTTAAAATCGACAACACTTTTAAAGGCTGTTTTTTATTTCCCGAAGTTGTCAGTCTTTACATCCAGATTTTATTATTCGTTATTTATTTCTTTTTTTAATTATTATTATTTATTCATCTATCACCTCCTTTATTTACAAGGACATTAGAGAAATGACAGGAAATTATATCGAGAAGAGGGTGGAACTGGATCAAGAAAATGTTGCAAGCAAGGTTTGAACCTGTATGACCCACATGATCACCATGACTCCACATTATTACATATTCCAGGTGTTAATTCAAATAACTTCACAGCTTTTCCACAACGTTTCCTTTTTTTTGCAAACTCCGTTAAGGTTTGACTTAATTCTGGTATGAAATGCCAGATTTATGCTACAATTAATTGCTGAGGGATATAATCAAGTTTGCTCAAGTTTCACTCAGAAATATGGCACATAAAGGTAAACTGGTTTCATTTGTCTCTATTGCCTGATCTACAAGCATCTGTGGATAAGCTGGTCAGTTTATCGCTCCTGCTGAATCCAGAGATGAGTCTTGTCATCCCACCTGTGCTGTCAAACCTGTTCAGCCAACATGGCTTATTGTTCAGACCTCACAGCATTATCGGAATCAACAGCTTGTTTTAATTTCTCAATTAATCTCATCTGGGAGGCGTTTTTTGCGGATGTTATTTGCGTAATTAGCAGTAAGCCCAGGGGCTAAGGGAAACCCAGAGTATGTAATTGAATCTGAACATATGTGAGCTGTTTGGCTTTCATTTTGAAGGGAGCGCCGGTGTTATCACCCCTCTGTTTGCCTTAACAGAGCTTTTGTGTCTCTGGAGGCCCAAGACTAAACCAACAGTTCAGTTCCCATGGGCTTAGCAAAAGACTGCGACTACAGGAACACACACACAAACCAACTGAAAAACACACAAGTATGTCATTGTTTTCAAACAAAAAAATTCAGCAGTGATGGCCATTAGAGACTTTGTCCTATGTACAGTGGTCAGATTTGATGAAAAAGGGAGGGATGGAGACTTTTTGCCATTTCACCTGTTTGCTGAACCACATTTTTTCATTCTAAATTAGTGACCCTCAAAGAGGCATTGGGCTTGCATACATGAAGACTTCTGAAGTCTTTTATTCTCCTCCTTGGGCACAGGAATAACAACAGAGTAGCAGTGAAAGAAATGGCATTACCGTCAATGCACACCATAAAAAGTAGGCCAGAAACACACTTTGCAATCACATTAAATAGAGGTGCACTGATGCACTTTCCCTGAATCAGGTTGATCCATATAAATCCTAAAATAAGACTTTAAATATGCACTGGCCTCTTATGCTTCCCAAGTCTCACCAACATCTATGTTATGTTTTAATACATTTCAAAATGGAATTTATTCTCATGATATCAAAGCTGCATTTTCATAGGGCCCTTTGAAATCAGTCCCCCCCTGACTCTCAGAGCTGTTCTAGAGATTATGTTTATGTTCATGCACTCATATATTGAGGCATCAAAGGCTGAAAACACCGCAAGCATCACACGCGCTTCAGTATGTGTGTACTAAACCAAGCATCTGCGCTATTCATTCACACAGAGACACGCAGAATATGCAGGATTCATATTTAGATAGTATATTTGTGGTTTATTTTTCAGACAGTCAATATCGCATTTGCATTTAAGAGTACAGACCTATTTTTTATTTACTCACCCAAAATTTGGCAAATTCCACGTTATAAAATAATAATAATAATAATTCGTTACATTTATATAGCGCTTTTCTAGGCACTCAAAGCGCTTTACATAGTAAGGGGGGTATCTCCTCGTCCACCACCAGTGTGCAGCATCCACCTGGATGATGCGACGGCAGCCATATTGCGCCAGAACGCCCACCACACACCAGCTTATTGGTGGAGAGGAGACAGTGATGAAGCCAATCAGTAGATATGGGGATGGTTAGGAGGCCATGATGGTCAGAGGCCAATGGGCAAATTTGGCCAGGATGCCGCGGTTACACCCCTACTCTTTTTCGAAGGACATCCTGGGATTTATTATGACCACAGAGAGTCAGGACCTCGGTTTAACATCTCATCCGAAGGACGGGTTATACAGTAAATTCCGATTATATGACCTGATTCCGCAATTACGTCCGTGTTTTCCACATTGCGGAAATCACAGGTCCTATTTTCAGCAGCCATTATTCAATTCACATGTTCATACAGAAACCATTCAAATATACTGATCTGTTGCTTAAGAACAATTTCTTATTTTTTTATCAGTGTGGAAAACAGTTCCCGCTTAATATTTATGTGGAAACCATGATACTCTTGGCATCTCCAGTCTTCTTTGGAAATGTATGCCTGCCCTGCTCACCTATGGATGCTCAGAACATTCTAAGAATCTTCTAAAAACACAGAGGAAACATTCACTCTCTATAAACTAGAGACTACATGCCCAGACAAAATACTCTAAGCCAGGTGACAAAAACACAACCTGCTTATTTTATAGGCAGACTCCGTTTGCATCTTCATTGTAACCAAGAAATGGAGGATGGGCAGAAAAAGAAGAAAATCAGGGAGCAAAAGAGAGAAAAAAAACATCTAATTGAAACACTAAGAGCTCGCTCTGTGAGAGAGAGAGGCAGGATAAAGCTTCATAATTGCATAATTATACCAGTCGATACCTGACACTGCGAATACAGCCACTTCTGCAGCCGTCAAATGAGTTCCACATAATTTAACCAAACACTGGGCAAAGACTGGGGCCCACAGATCAGTGCAAGCTACCGGAAAAACGTTCTCACTCTCGTCCTCTCTTTCTCGCTTTCTTCATTTCACAAATTCGCTGTCGCATCTATACCTGCGGGTCTTTTTCTTGAGCGGTTTCACCCAGAGTATTTCGGTTCACCTCTGACTACAATCAGAACTTAGCACTTAAGGTTTCATATCTGTGTCGGGTTTGTAAGGAGATGTGTGCTTTCTTAACCATTTTGAATGAGAAATACAACTTGTGCTCTCTCTTCAACACCTGATGTGGGAAAGATGTTTCCAAAGAAAATTATGCAAAATCATGGCATGCCACATTGATAGGGTGGTTGCTAGGGAGTTGCTATGTAGCTACAAAGGCGTTCCAAGTCTTCATGATATTCTGGTCCATAGGGCTGGACAATTAATCAAAACAACACCAAAATCGCAGCATGGCACGATGCAATTAAAAATAGCGAAGGTTGTGATTTAAATAAATATACATGCAGTGTGTGTTTCAGAGTGTTTTGAGAGATGTTCTTTTACACACAGTCACAAGTATCCTCTCATGGCAAAAGCAGAATAAATAATAAAAGTCGTAAAATGAACAAGAAGCAATATAAGACACTTAAGGTTAATGCTAGACAAAATAAAAATCTAAAATATATTCAGGTGATACTTTTTTAAGTATTTAATATTAATAATAGAGGTGCAAATAAAACATGTATATGTTAAATAATAATAAAAAAAATCACAATTATATCAAAATTAATAAAAAACAAATTGCAATTTAAAAATCATTTAGCCCTACTGATCCCTAGGTATGGCAAATGCGAGCCTCCTGGATTTTTTCCCCCGTTTAAATGCAAAAATTATATAAGTAAATAGTATGTAAAAATACGATAGAAAAACATGTCAACTGCACAATTTGAATTATTTCCATCCATAACTCAAACCACACTTTATGAATTGCACGCTGAAGAAACAGCAACAGCGATGTGTGCCTTAGCAAGCACCGCTAAATGAAGGAATTTTGCCATCTAAACACCCATAAATCCACCAGCCCCTCCGAACACGCACACAACCCCTCTCTGATGCCCTTAATCCAGAGCTGCCCCTTTTAGTCGAGAAAAAAAACTGCGATTACAGGCAGCTTGGTGCAAAAAACCCCCCAAGACAACAGCCTCTCACAGGCTTTGTGCCTTGGTAATCAACAGCTGTACATTCACACAGCGGCTGTGGAGCCCGAGAGCGGCTGAATGGACGCAAATGCGTCCACTTTGTACATCTCTGCTTTAATCAAGCCTTTTCTATTCAGCAATCTGACCTTTTGTTCAAAACAGGATTATCACCTTTTTTTATTTCAGTCAGCCCCCCCACAACCACCACCATCACATCCCGAAGCCAGTTACCAAGGGCGAAGCACATGACGAACATAATTGCAATAATTTGTTAAACGCCATGGCAACCCACATTAGAATGGGGAAAATACGGGGGGTGCCACTCTCTCATTTTGCAGAAGACTCCAGGAGTCAGAACGGATGACAAGGAAGGAGAAAAGTGCGAGGGGGGGGGGGGGGGGGCAAAGGGGGATTTGCTTTGTCTCTAAAGTGTGGTTTTATTGGTAATGGTGGTGGGCTGAAGGTGGAGGTGGCAGTGATTTCTTTCATGATTAATGCCTCACCGGTGTTCCGTAGGAAACTCAACAAACACCGCTGACTTCCAATCTGTAACCATGTAAGCTGCAAGTCCTCCCTCACGCAGCCAGGCTTTCTCCCTCTATCTCTGGGAACAAACAACTCTATTTGAGCTCTCCCCTCAGCTGAAAGGAATCCTTAATTACACAATATCAGCCTCTTCATTGCTCCTAGTGTGGGAGGGGACGGCTGAGCTGTGTCCACTGAAGCCGGGCCTAAGCGAGGAGGGGGGGCCGCATTCACTACCAGCAGCTGTTTCACACATACTGACAAAAGAGCCTACAGGCACCGTCCCAGCGAGGGAGGTGGCTACATTCAGGCCGCTAATTGATTTTTCTGCACGGCACTGTGGGAGAATATACCCCCATAACTTGCAAGTCGGATTCGTGAGTTTCCGGCATTCCAGAACTTCCCAGCTATGCTAGAGCATTCCAGAACCTGGCTTGCTTGTCCCGACTGGACACAGCGTGCAGTGATTATGGTTGTCGATCAAAACCCTCAGCTGGGAAATTAGATACACAGACGTATGCATGCTCTTAACGTATGTCCAATATCTGCACACTTGTCACATCGCCAGGGCCTGTATTTCTGCAAAGACACTGCGAGTGCGCATAAAATTAAACCCATTTGTGACACAGCGTAGGGGGGCGGTAGCTGTTTGGAGCAACGCTCAAAGGCGAAAGACCGCATCTGAAATTCAATAAAGACAGGAAATAAACAAACAGCATGAGGAAGGTGAGCTCAAATTAACCCATGTTAGGTGCTCACAGAGTGGCCAGGTGGTGAAATGTGAATGTAGCAACGATTATTGCCATCAGATCATTTAAGACCAACTCATTAGGCTGGGAGCTATTTAAAGTAGAGGATGAAGATTCTTGGACAATATCCTTGATAATGTGTAACTGTAGTTTTACTGTATAAAACACATTTGAAGGAAGGCACATGAACACAGAGCTTCGGGAAAAGCATACATAAACGATTATTTTGTCTTTTACTGAACATAAGTTCTGTGACCTTTGACCTGTCAAGTGTTTTTTTTGCTGCATGATTTACAATGTTGTGTGTAAAAGTATATATATACACTTTTTGGTTTCTTTTTAGGTCTGCTGCTCTCTCTCTCCCTGTCAGTGTCCTCATCTGATGTCATGTTTTTTTTAAGACACACACACACTTTTCTGTCACCGAGCACATAACTTTACACTACTTTGCCAACTTAAATGCCAGGTGAATAGGCAAACTAGCTTGAAAATTATGTAGTGTTAGGATAACGTTATTCATGTTAGATATTTACCAAAGGTCTGCACTCAGTCACATACGACAGCTGCACGATTCTGGATAAATTGAGAATCACGATTTTTTTTGTCTCAAACAGAGATCACGATGCTCCCACGAAACAAAAAAAATGTGTGACAAACTATTATTGCTGCAGTCTATTTAAAAGTTTAATTTGAACGAATTATTAAACTTTTAAATTAATATGCATTTATAATATATTTAGTTCATATTAAAATGATGAAAAAGTGGTTTGAATTAATGATTTAATGTCTCACTCATAAATACTTCACTTGTTTCTTTACTGGATGAATCAGTGTTTTTAAACTAATCTCTTGATTCAATCACAAATATATTCAAGTCACTTCTCTGCATCTAGTGGCGAAACAATGCAATCAACACAAACGTTATTTGAAGCGCCAGTTAACTTTCAAAAGGTCTATTTTGATCGCTACCATAAACATCAGTGTTTATATCTGAACTATTAACTTATGAATGACTGTAATACAGAAATCATACTGTGTAGTTGAAAAGGCTGTTTGTGAAGCTGTTGCTCAAACACGGTAACTCTCTGCTCTGTCAGCAGCTGAACGCAGATGTGAATGTTCCGGTAAGACTTTTTTTAAAGGTTTATTAGACACGGGCGAAGCTCTAGTGCAAATATATCAGTATTTATCCAAGTACATGCACTTTTTTGGACTAAAAGCCCTAATATTAGGACGCTGTTCAGTGAGTGCAGCTATATGAACACAAATAAACCGCAGCAGATCTGACTGAATATGAATGAGTGCTTTTATTCTGTTCACAGTTCGTCTAGAATATCAATGCGATCTCGTCGACTCCAGAGGATTAAGTTAACTCAACTCAATATTTTAACTTTCCACATCCACCCCAACCCGTTTACCTTAGTTGTAAGTACCGTGTGTACTGTCCTCTTAAGAAATCAGACGGCATGAGTAAAAAAGGTACGAGACCGAGCGAGATTTTGTTTTGCTGTCTATTTGCAGTCTCTTTTTAATGATAGGTTACGCATTTGTCATTCAACCCACTTGCTAGATGGGGAATGAACCCAGCGCTCTGATTGGTCGAAGTGCTCTTTCATTGCTGTTGCTTGATTGATTTGTGCTGCACAAAGGCATCAGCAGGTTTTTGCGTAGTTTAAAGTGACAAATCGTACCAGTGTACTTTGAGGTCAAAATGCGTGCCCGCAAAACACGGCATAATGTGGCATAACGGACTAAGATGATAGATTACTCCTCCTCATTATGAAAACATAGACTAATATGTAGAGCCCAAAGTTACACGTTTTTCCATATAAACTACATGTATATCATGATCTTTATTGTCCATTAAGCTATTACGTGTTTTATTTATATTTTTCTATGGGAGGAAAACGTTTAATGTGCAATTTAAGGCACAGTGTGCTGGACTCATCTTGCCTGTAAGCTACTGAGTTGGTCCTTTTAATATCACTTCCTAATGCATTGAATTGAATTGAATTGCAAGTGACATTGCAATTTAGTTTCTTTTTTTCTTGTTTTCATCACCTGGCTACTGATGTAAAATATTGAGCGATTCAGTTAAAAATAATAAATAAATAGAATAAAATAAAAAAACATTGCAAGTGACGTCACTAGCAGAAGTGCAGGTGTCTGAGAGTGCAAGTGCAAGTCTGCAGCCAGACCCTATTGGTGAAAAGAAATGGTGAAATGTTAATGAAGTGACTCAGGGCAGTTCTAGAGATTGTTAGTGTTCATGTACTCATATAGAGGCGGCAGAGGCTGAAAACACTGCGAGCGATACAGATGCATGCTTCAGTATGTGTGTAGTAAATGAAACTGCGCATCTGTACTAGGGGTGTGCGATATGACGATTTTTGATCGTGGACGATAAAAATGTCTCCACGATCTGCTTTTGAAGAAATATCGTAGTATCGCGCTACCGCGCACATTGTCAAATACAGTTCTGGCGCCGCCGTCTCTATGTACTGTACAACGCGACATACAGCAGTAGAGTTACTCAGACAGGACACTGCACTTATTCGCGATCGCAAAAGTACATTATTTGCATACAAGCCTTGCTGGTTAAATGTTTAATTCGCGCGCTGGTCTGACGTGCGCTTGTTCTGAACCTGAAGCACGCGCACTAAAACGCCTGTCTAACAGCGCCTGATTACTCAACTAAGTTATATTTTGCGCTAATACTGTCAAAACACACAAGGTTTACATACAGACTGAGTTGGTTATCTCTAAAATGAAAGTAAATAGTTAAGAGAGAAACGGATGCGTGCCTGTATATTAGATGCGTGCAGCTCTTAAAGAGACAGGACACTAAACATGCTGTCGACTGTCATTAAAGGGATAGTTCACCCTAAAATTGAATTTCTGTCATTATTTACTCAGTGGAAAACCAAACAGTTGCTGGTCTACATTGACTTTGATAGTAGGAAAGAAAAATCCTATGGAAGTCACTGAGGACCAGCAACTGTTTGGTTTTCCACCTTCTTCAAAATAGCATTTATAAATGTTCAGCACAAGAAAGAAACTCATTCCGGTTTAAAACAACTTTTGAGTAAATGATGATATAAAAATACAACATTATGACAGAATTGAGAGACAGATGACAGAATATTAATTTGTGGGGGAACTATTCATTTAACGTTAACAAAACAACAAAACGCAAAAGAGAAAAATCACTCACTATTCTTGACTGAAAAACTTTAATACAGTTGCTTTAGGAATCAGTCTATCTAGTGTTTTATTTTTATATTTGTTCATTCAATTTCATTGAATGCTCTGCTAAATACACCTATTGTACCTGGAAATAAAGCACTGTTTGTTTTATTTGTATATTATGTGTATTTGTAATGTGTATCTTTGTTCTTATTTTTTAATAAGAAAAATAAAATAATGACAAAGATTTTTTATCTTCACCCACTTTGGCCTAAATATCTGCCATGCATCTTTGTCTTTCTAGTTTGGCTGTAATGCTCAGACAACTTGTAAAACCAAAATAGTAAAACTAACGAAGAATCGGGATAAAAATCGTGAATCGTGATATTTCTATAAAAAATCGTGATATGATATTTTTCCCATATCGCCCACCCCTAATCTGTACCATTAATTTTGACAGGAGACACAGAATGTGCAGGATTCATATATTGTCTTTTTGCGGCATAATATTCACAGACACTAGTCCATATCGCGTTTTGATTCCGAGACATTATAGGTTACAGGAGTTCCGTTTTTATGATTGGATTCTACGAACCAGTCCGTGTTTTCCACATTGTGTAAATCATAGGGCCGTATGTCTCAGAGTAGTGCAAATTTGGGCAAGAAATCAATTAAATCTGTATGTGGATGTGAGTAAATATTCAAATGTAACACCTTTGTAATCGTTAATTTTCATAAGTGACTAATTCAGTGGTCTAATGGTGGTCAGATGTCTGAACACATTTGGTGAGAATTTTCTCCAGCGATTTGCAAAACTCGGTGCAAATAGGTATTTATTAGTTACATGGCTCCTTATTAATTTGAGTAAAAATGTGTTTTGTTTACCAAGACAGTGGCAAGATGAAAACCACTATTTTTTGTTTCAAACTTTCACATAGCATATTAAGGTTTTTATAACAAAAAATCAAATCCAGATTTTGATTTTCAAAGATTTATTACAAATCTTTGTTCCCCAAAATGCAATAAATCCATGACTTTTTTTTCCTTCAAAATGCACTAAATCCATTGAATCAATATAAAAGTGTTTTTTTCATATTGAAAATAAAGTAAGTTGATCCACATATGACAGCCTCTGAACTTGGTCAATACTAATCTTATATAGGCTACAGGCACTGGACCAAAAATACATTCAATCTTGAATAGTCTTTGCAATGTTATATTAATTTAGTTGACTAGTGCATACACTGTAGGCTAAATGACGAAAACATTAATGGCATTAATAAAAACACTTACACTGACAAACTACGCGATATCGCGTTCATAATCGAATGCGATTCTTCTGTGGTTATGAACGCGATATTGCTCCATCTGAAAGCACGTGATCACAGAACCGGCTTTACTGACGAGATGCGCATGACAATCACATGCAATTTATCTTGTAGCCCTAATTTTTGTTTGTTTGTTAATCACAAAGTAGATGAGGAAAACTAGGATGCTGGGTGTATTCAAAGCGCTGCGATTACTGGTGTTGTGCCCATTTTCGACTCAAATTATTACCCCCCTGGTTGAAATCACTACTTGATTGCCTAATCCTAACCCCACCCCTAATCCTAATCCCTCCCCCTCACCTAACCCTAAACCTACCAATACTAGGGGGGTAATAATCTGGCGGGGTCAGAATTCGGAACAACACCGGTACTGTTTACAGTGCGTGGAATGCTGTGCTGTGATTGGTTGAGCGGATTTATCGCATTCTGCAGAGAAAGGAGACTGGCGTTTGTCACGGTTTGGAAAAAAAAGGGAGAAAACATGACAGAATAACACGACAAATATCGCATTTTTCATAAAATTAAAAAGAGACTTTTCAATACCGACCAGACAATACTGATTTTGGTGGAAACTCAACTTAAAAAAAAAAAAGTTGGAACCTAACTCTTCATTTGTTCATACTCACACTGTAGTATCTCCTGATGTGGCGGCGAATGTCCAGTTGCAGTTTGCCGCTAATTTGAATAGGATGCTCAATCGGGCTGCCCCGACAGGTGATATGGCAGCAATTCTTCAGGCTGGGCTGTAAGGTGCTCCCCTGGAAACAAAAAAAAAAAATAACTTTTAACACAGCATTTGATCACGACACACAAGCACACACACACACACACACACACACACACACAAAACATAATCAGCGCATTTATCCTGTTGACTGGAATTGCCCAAAGAAGCTTTTAAAAGCTATTAGACCTGACCTATTAGACATTCAAACATACTAAAAATATAATGTCAGTGCCCTCAGACCAAGGCTCTAGGGTATCCAGGTTGGGAAAAGAAACACACAGGAGCAAAAATGGCACTGCATTAAGCTTTCAGCTGTGTATCTGGGTGACAGCAAGTAACAAATGTTATACTGCGCAGATGATTTGCAAGCTTTGCCAGCTTTTCTACATCTAAAAGGCCCCAGACCTCCCATTGAGAAACGGTGGCAACAATTGTAGTTAAACAGTGGATAAAAACTACTGTAGCCTGATATCCCTTCAATCTAACCTCACATGGGCACTAGCAGAGCTGTTTATGGTGCTCATTATGGTGCTTGAGTAACAGTTTCTTCCCTCAGGCAATCCATCTCATGAACACTTGACAAGCATGCGCTGATTTGTGACTGCGTGTTTTGAGTTTGAGCTCTATCAAGTTGATTCTTTATCGTCTATTTTCTATCTTAAAAACAATTTTATACACTATAATTTTCGTTTCTATAACGTGTGAATATATCCCCTATAGCATTCTAAAACAAAACCAATCAGAGCACCTTGTTATCACTAGTTTTATTTTGATTTCTCGAGATTGCTATTAGCTTATAGTTCGTTAGCATCGGCAGCGTGGCTGCCGCTAATCTCGCTTAGATTGCTAATACTCTATTCACACACATTACCATTGTTTCACTGTTACTTGCTTAAATGGCAGATTTGTGTCTACCTTTGAGTGCAGGTGAGGACACATTCGAGCTGCATTCGGTGCAGCTGGAGCTGGAGGCCGTGGAAAAGCAGAACCGCGCAGGGCCGGCGCCAAGGGGGGGCACTCGCAAGCCGTGCCCCCAAACGAGTTACTGAGCCCCGGCACTTTCCATCCTCTCCCCTCCTTGCTGAACGCGATCGATTTTGAAAGTACCGATAAAACAGCGCACATAAGAAAGCGATTGCACACTTTAGCAAGCGTCAGCAACTGCACGTGATCACCCCCCCCGGTGAGAGAATTCCTTCCACCCCCGACCTCTCCGCCTCCGGTCTTCGAGATCGCCACCCGGAAACCGCTTCGCTCCCCTCCGCGAGACGGAACGCGACGTTGTGATCGTCGGAGACTCCATCGTCCGGCACGTCTGTGCTACGTTAGCTGAAGGTAAAGTGCACTCACTGTTTCCCCGGTGCTCGTGTTCTCGATGTTTCTGCGCAGATACCCGCGATCCAGAAGGGCGACGAGAGCATCGGTGCTGTCGTGCTGCACGCGGGGGTTAACGACACCAAGCTGCAGCAGACGGAGACACTGAAGAGGGACTTCAGGAGCCTGATCAAGACGGTACGTAGCACATTGTCCACAACGACGATCATCGTGTCAGGACCGCTTCCCACATATTGAATGAGGACATGAAAGGTTCAGTAGACTTTTTGCTTTAAAGGTCCCATGACATGCTATTTTTTGGATGCTTTTATATAGGCCTAAGTGGTCCCTAGTACTGTATCTGAAGTCTTGTTCACGAATTTCAGCCACTACGAGCGAGTCCCACAATGAGCTTTCCTTAGGACGTGCCATTTCTGTGTCTGTAGCTTTAAATGCTAATGATGAGGAGAGAGGCGGGGCAAGGTGGAGAATGGGTGTGTGGCCTTAACCAGCTTGCGGCCACGGTACCATGCACTAATGTTGACGGTGGATGTATCGCAATGGCTCGTAGACACGCAGTCGTTCAAGCTTTTCAGGTTGACCCAGAACCTGATGCGGATGGAGAAGCATCGGATGAAGAAGTTGCAACTCAGCGGCTACAGCAGGACGTCTGCGAATGGTTAGTTTAAAATATTATGTCTGGATACGGTCAGTGTTTCCCACACATAAACTTTACCTGGGCGGACCGCAACTATATCCACCGCCCGCTGCCATTAGCCCCCGCGTCTCTCACACACGAGCGCGACTTTAGAACAATATTTATTAACTTTCAGACCCTTTTGGCGGCTTTTTTCCCATAGCAGTGTCGCTTCTCTCGGCGTCTGTTCTGAGCAGCGAGCGGCAGAGAAGCAACGCTTTCAGTTTCCCTTAAAGCAGCAGACTCATTTACAAAATAACGTTTACAAGCACTTGTCGCTTACTGACTGTTTGGACTTTTAAATATGAACATAATTTGTCTGTTAATATGCGCATAGTTTATTACTCAGACGCAAAACAGTAATGCAGCCAAAACCACTGCATATGGCTTTTTAGTGTAAGTTAGATGTATATTGATTTTATCAGACGATGTTGCGATTATAAATCAGGATTTAAGGAGTATAGTGAGAGTGATTCAGGGTTAACGTATTATTAATGGGTCGTGTTTACTATTTATAATTGTTTTATGTATGACAACAGAAAATATGTAAATGTGAACAGCTTTATTTGGGCATTCAGTTGTATTACAGTATGTGACAGTTCATAGAGTAGAACAGATCTGAAGTGCCAAAAAACAATGCTTCGCTCGTTTGCAAGCCATGATGTCTCTCGCTCGCCTCGCACGGTCGTAGCTCATTTTCTCATGGGCGGGCAAAGCAGAGAAAGGGGAGGTAACCTTTCCCCGTATGACGACATAAAGGGAAGATTCCAGATTGGGCCATCTGAGCTTTCATTTTCTCAAAGGCGAAGCAGGATACCCAGGGCTCGGTTTACACCTATCGCCATTTCTAGCCACTGGGGGACCATAGTCAGGCTAAGGGAACTCGTATTAAATGTTAAAAAAACCTCATAAAGTGAAATTTTCATGCCATGGGACCTTTAAACGAATGGTTATTGTCATGGTGTAAAGAACAGAAACTGCTCTTTGTTAATAATTGGAATCTTTTCTGGCGTCCTAGGCTTTTCCGTGCTGATGGCCTGCACCCAAGCAGAGTCGGAGCAGAACTCCTGTCGGACATCTCCAGGATGCTACGCTCCATCTGACTAGTAAGCCAATTCTCAAATAACTACTATGATGACTTTTGTTCTACCCACTTAAAAGATAGAAGTACTTGCACCGTCCAATCTATACAGACTGTGTCTGTTCCCCCGAATAGCGAGGTCAAAATATAAATTTAATGCAGGATCTAGAAAAAATCTGATCGCGATTAAACCAGAAAAACGCAAAATAAATGAACAAAAACAATTTTTAAAGCTTGGGCTCCTAAACATTAGATCACTCGCACCCAAAGCAGTTATTGTAAATGAAATGATCACAGATAATAATTTTGATGTACTCTGCCTAACTGAAACCAAATGAATATTTTAGTCTAAATGAGTCTACTCCACCGAGCTACTGTTATAAACATGAGCCCCGTCAGACTGATCATGGCGGCGGTGTTGCAACAATATATAGTGATATTCTCAATGTTACTCAGAAAACAGGATACAGGAGGTTTAACGCATTCAAAATACTTCTGCTTAATGTTACACTGTTAGATATGCAGAAGAAATCTTTCCTATCTCTTGCTCTGGCTACTGTGTATAGACCGCCAGGGCCATATACAGATTTCTTAAAAGAATTTGTAGATTTCCTTTCAGATCTATTGGTTAATGTTGATAAACTGCTAATTGTCTGAGATTTTAACATTCACGTTGATAATACAAATGATGCGTTAGGACTTGCGTTTACTGACCTAATAAACTCTTTTGGAGTCAAGCAAAACGTCACCGGGCCCACTCATCGTTTTAATCATACGCTAGATTTAATTATATCGCATGGAATTGATCTTACCGATACAGATATCATACCTCAAAGTGATGATGTTACTGATCATTTCCTTGTATCGTGCATGCTGCGTATTACTGATATTAGTTATATGGCTCCGTGTTATCGTCCGGGCAGAACTATTGTTCCAGCCACCAAAGACAGATTCACAAATAAATACACATGAACTAGACGAAATGACTAGCAACATGGGCACGTTCTCCTCTAATACATTAGAAGCTGTTGCCCCCCTCAAATTGAAAAAGGTTAGAGAAAAACGTACTGCGCCATGGTACAACAGTTATACCCATTCTCTCAAGAAAGAAACTCGTAATCTTGAGCGCAAATGGAGAAAAACTAACTTAGAGGTTTTTAGAATTGCGTGGAAAAACAGTATGTCCAGCTATAGACAGGCTCTAAAAGCTGCCAGGGCTGAGCATATCCGCAAACTCATAGATAATAACCAAAACAATCCAAGGTTCTTATTTAGTACAGTTAACAAATAAACAAACGCCACCCGATCTAAATATTCCCTCACAGTTTAATAGTAATGACTTTATCAATTTCTTTACAGATAAAATAGATAACATCATAAATACAATATCAAATGTAGATTCTACTGCGTCTAGTATTTCAGCTTCATTCATCGCATCCAAAGAAAAACTGCAGTGCTTTACAACTATAGGACAGGAAGAGCTAAATAAACTTATCAGTGCATCTAAACCAACAAGTTTATTAGATCCTGTACCCACTAAACTACTGAAAGAGTTGTTACCTGTAGCAGAAGAACCGCTTCTCAATATAATTAACTCATCATTATCTTTAGGTCACGTCCCAAAACCATTCAAGCTGGCGGTTATTAAGCCTTTTATTAAGAAACCACAACTAGATTGTAATGAACTGGCAAATTACAGACCCATTTCAAATCTTCCGTTTATGTCTAAAATTTTAGAAAAAGTTGTCTGCTCAATTGTGTTCCTACTCGCAAAAAAATGATCTCTATGAAGAATTTCAGTCAGGTTTCAGGCCTCACCATAGCACAGAAACTGCACTTGTTAAAATTACAAATGACTTGCTTCTTGCTTCAGACCAAGGCTGCACCTCATTGCTAGTATTACTTGATCATAGCGCTGCGTTCGACACTATAGACCATGACACACTCATAGATCGATTACAAAACTATACTGGTATTCAAGGGCAGGCTTTAAGATGGTTTAGATCCTACCTGTCCGATCGCTACCACTTTGTTCATTTAAATGGGCAGTCATCTCAATTATCACCAGTAAAGTATGGAGTACCACAAGGATCTGTCCTAGGTCCTCTGCTATTTTCAATATACATGTTGCCCCTTGGTAATATTATTAGAAAATACGGGATTAGTTTTCATTGTTATGCTGATGATACTCAACTATATATCTCAACAAGACCAGATGAAACTTCTAAACTAAGCTAATAGATTGTGTAAAAAATGTAAAAGACTGGATGACCAATGATGTCCTCCTATTAAATTCAGATAAGACAGAGATATTACTTATTGGACCAATAGTACACAGAATCTCTTGGATTACAATTTGCAACTAGACGGATGTACTGTTACATCCTCTAAAGTCAAAAATCTGGGTGTTATATTAGACCGCAACTTGTCCTTTGAAAATCATATTTCCCATGTACCAAAAACAGCATTCTTCCATCTTAGAAACATTGCCAAGCTTCGAAACATGCTTCCTGTTTCTGATGTAGAAAAGCTAGTTCATGCATTCATGACCTCTAGACTGGACTATTGTAATGCACTGCTAGCTGGTTGTCCTGCATCTTCAATAAACAAGCTACAGGTAGTCCAAAATGCAGCGGCTAGAGTTTTTACCAGGTCAAGAAAATATGATCATATTACCCCAATTTTACAGTCTCTGTACTGGCTACCTATTAAGTTCCGTATCATTTACAAAATATTATTACTTGCCTATAAGGCTTTAAATGGTTTAGCGCCTGCGTACCTAACTGATCTTCTACCACGCTACAATCCAATCCGCTCCCTAAGGTCGCAAAACTCTGGACTTTTGGTAGTACCTAGGATGGCAAAGTCCACTAAAGGAGGTAGAGCTTTTTCACATTTGGCTCCCAACCTCTGGAATAGCCTTCCTGATAACGTTCGGGGTTCAGATACACTCTCTCTGTTTAAATCTAGATTAAAGACACATCACTTTAGCCAAGCATTCACATAATGCATCTTATAATCTTGTACTGCAGTTATATCTGATCAAATGTACATTATTATTATTCTTTAGCCTGGGTTGAACAAATCATTTTTGCTTAGATTGAACAGCAGCTACGCTAATTATGTCTCTATTTGTTTCTCTGTTTCTGTCACAGGATTAACATCCCGTGGTAACTAGGAATTACAGAAGCTTCAGTCTGGATCCGACCCTTAACTGATCTGAGATGACCGAACACCTGAGAAAAGATGATGCCAACCCCTTAGAGGACCTCAGAGGATGCCAAAGCTCAGACAACATACAGAATTACCAAATTTTGCCATAAGTTAATATATTAAGGTTCTGCAATATATAAATATATTGTGGAAACTTAATTTCCTGTAGAGCTGCTTTGCAACGATTTGTATCGTAAAAAGCGCTATACAAATAAACTTGAACTCATACTCAAATAAGCTGTGCGTGTGTGCGGCTAATGCGTCAGCACACTTGCTCAAGCTCACCGTCTCACACAAACACATCACTCTTGCTTTTATGGTACGGCGGTGGTGAAGCGCTGCTCAGTTCACTCTCTGGTAGTCGCTGCAAGCCATTAGCGTTTTTATGATCTTTACAACTCTCACTGAGCGCCACTTTAAGGGGAACCATGTGTCTATGCAAATACTGTCTAGTATCGTCTGTTTGCATTCCTGCTGTCCTCCTCCCTCTCTCCACGGCCGGCTCTGATAAGAGAACGATCTGCAGTGACTGAGTCAAGGCTGTTCTTTCAAGCCTTCCTTTCATCAGCGCACTCCCTTTAACCAGAGCTCCGCTATAACCCTGTACTCCTAATTATTAGATACCTTATCGGGAGTACATGTAACAAGCTTGTTTATTCATCAACATAACATACACGTGGTACCACATGCTTTACAGTGTACACTGGATATGTATATTTGTAAAAACACCAATAGAACTTAGTCGGGGTAGACGCCTTACTGAATATGAAAACAAGGCAGTGAAAGATATAGGCTAAGTATAGTCTGTTCAATGGCTTCAATGATTCCTGTGCTGCTATTCAGAAGTGCCCCTGTTTCACAGATAAATCTGCAGCACTATGGTTAAATATTTTTTAAGTGAGCACGCAGGGCTGCCCAATTTGTGAACAAACGACTCAGTTGTGATTTCTTAATGATTCAGTTGAACTGCCTGGTGAATCAGACAACTCACTTTCTTACTGAATCAGCCTAGATGACATATTTGGACACTGAACCACCGGATATGATCCAATCAAACCGAACAGAGAAATGTTAAAATACTGTAATAATTTTTTTTTTTTAAAGTTAGTTAAAATGTGTGCGTTTTCAGTGAAGTAGAAAGCAATTAATCCAATGCTATTTCACGGCCAATTCGTACGTATTTTACGAGGTGGCTAATTCGTACAACTTCACTCGTACGATTTCTGTGACGGTTAAGTTTAGGTGTGGGATTAGGTGTGGTGCTTTTGTACGAATTCCTACGAATTTGCCACCCTTAAAATATGTAAGATTTTTCACAAATTGTATGAATTCTCACAAGTGAGGTATTACGAATTTGTACGAATTAGCCACCTTGTCAAAAATGTATGAATTGCCGTGAGATCGGGATGATTAATCTAAGATCCGTACTGGAGTTACTCTTCATGACAATAGAAATTGGGAAAAGGGGGGACTGAACCTAATTGAAAAGTAATTTTTGGCATGAAATAAACAACAAAGATGTTTAGTTGGGTATTGCGGGTCAGTGCCATCGGTTCCAGAATCAACCCAGCAGCAATCACACACACGAAAACCCATGTTTCCTAAAAACATGTGCAAAACAAAACCAAACAAAAAACAGTTACAGTCTATTGATTGGTCTGTACTACATTCATAGCCTTGTTTTCCTTCACGTCAGTTTAAATATGGTGTTTACCCTGATTAAAGTCCATTAGGACTTTTAACGCATTTCTAAGTTATAATGCGTATAAATGCCAACCAGTTTTTCCCAGAATTCCAAGCCTTCCCTGGCCTGGAGCGTGCAAAATATCTAAAGAGCTAGGAGGACAGAGATCAGCCCAGTGGAGGGGGGTCAATGTCACTTTTTATGAGTCTTGGACAAGAGAAAGCTGTGCATGAGCATGTGCGTGTGTGCGGACCCTTAATTAGAGGCAGATTACACACGCTCCTCTAGCCCCCGCTGACCTCGGCCTAGAGTATGACGGACATCCTGTGTACTGAAAAGCTCCAGGAATATACCCCGGCAAAACCTCTCTCCCCCCTGCCTCTATAAATAAAGTGTATGGCTCTGAAATTAATAGGCCGGTAAAAGCCTGAAGCAGAGGAAGTAATCACCTGTGTCGCTTAAATTTATTGTTACCTGTCATTACACAATATTTAACAGGAAGTTAAGGTAGGACGCAATTGAACGGTGAGAAATGCATGAATCGGGATGGACTGCTTGGCATTTTGCTGACCGATAAGATCAGGTCTGCTAATGGATGTGAATATGAGGGGCTGATAACTCACCGCCCCTTCAAACACGTTGTTGTAGATGTTTTCAGTACCACAGTCAGGGCAAGTGAAAGTAAACCTCTCGCAATCACGGTAGCGCTCTTCGTCAGTAAGCTGGGCCGGAGCACCCAGAAAATTGTCCACTTCGTCTTCACGTTGCTGCAGCTGTTGAGCTCGGAAGTGACTTGGATCGAGCCCTGGACAAGTAGGTAAAGAAAAGTTCAAGTTGTGAATCTCTTAAAAAAAAAAACACTCAAACCACAAGCTCCATATTTAGCATCAAAATAGCAAAGGAAACAGCTATGTAAATAAACACAAAAAAGTCAGCAGTGCAAGTTTGTGACACTGTAGGTTGAAATATACTTCCGGTGTGTTGGCAATAATACCGTACAGGCTCAGACTTCCCCATGGATGCATTTATGGCCAGAGATGGAAAGATGGGAAAAGCTGAAAGAGGATAGAGGGACAGAAAGAAAGAGAAGGTGGCATGGCTACAGGAGGCAAGAGGAGGGAGACTAGCGAACGATAAGAATAAACTGGAAACATAATAAGAGGAAAGAGGAGGGGTAGAGAAAGCGCAGCTATCCGATTTTTCCCAGGCAGCTGAGATCATCAAATCATTAAGAGACAGCAGCTGAATCTCCATTTAATCCCCCCAGGTGACACCGAACACTACTAGAGCACGGAAAAACAGCCTACGTCCCCCTGGGTAATTTGGCTAAGTGAATAAATGAGCACATAAGTAAGTGTTGACTATAAGACTTCGGGGATTAACCGCCGTCTCTGAGGATCCAAACCCACTGACGCCCGAGTGCTGCTGCCATCTACAGGTACACATGCGGCATGTCACACACACACACACACACACACCTCCGGTCAAGAGAACAGGGTGGTGTATGAACTGTAGTTAGGATTGGACACAGAATGTTTTGTGAGACTGTTTTACATGACAACTTGAGAAGTTGTTGATCAGAATATTCTGGAAGCAAATGTGGCGTAAATGTGTTGCTAACCGTTAAGTAATTAAGGAAACCAGCTACTTGGTTCTGGTGACACGGTGGGGAGATTGAATTAGTGTCTGAGTTTTGGACCCAACGGCAGGATACCAAACAACCAGGGTCTGTTGTCAAGGAGACAGAATGGCAAGGGTTCATGCACTTTTTAAAGAAACTGAATTTCCATCTGGGGGGTAAATGGGATCTCAGCTGCTAGGGAAAAGAAAACAATATATATACACTTGATATTTTTAATGCTCTGAAATTAACATGTTTACAAACCAAATAAACATATAACCTTAATCTTAAAAAAAAAATAAAAAATAAAAAAAAATTAGAAAAAAAATTCAATTAATGATTTGTAAACAACTTACATCAGTTAAAATTAACATCAGTTACAACTTCACAACTTACATCAGTTCAGAATTAATGTTTTTTTTATGAATAAAAACAAATACCTACATACATAAAATTAAATTAAATAACTAAAAAGCTTCATTAATTTTCACAACGGCAGTTAAAATACGTCCAGAGATTACAAACAAAATTCAATATCTACACTTTAATATATGCTCCTCATCATGAGCAAAATTAAATGAAAATGAAATGAGCAAAAAAGGGAAACTGATCCTAATTCAGATGTCCTTTCTGGCAAAATATAATCAATACTGATCCAGACGGACTGTCTCACCAAGCCATGTAGCAATAAGCACTGCATCAATGCCTTCGATAGGCTCACAGATTCGGCCCACCACAGGGTGCACCTGCTGGGACAGGTAGTACTGTGTGTCCAGGCTGAGTCCTGGATGTTTCAGTAGCTGTTCCAGGGCATACGCCCTCTGACTGGCTGCCAGGTTTGAACCATCCTAACAGAGGAAAGCACAGGCAGCGGGGGAAGGTTAGTGTGGGTTTACTGCCAAATTTTAGAGTCAGAAGTACAAATACACTGGTCACTCACCTGACAGATGACATAAGAAACAGTGTCACCCGCTTTAACCTTCTTCCCACCCTGGGAATTGATCCAGAGAGCAACATGGACATGGGGGAGACTCTTCTTGTCAGGGTAGTCCTGAGGATCCTTTGTTAGGGACTGAAAAAAAAAAACAAACAAAAAAAAAAACTTATACCCTTGAACTCACTTCATGAGACAGCCATGAAATTGTTCCCATGACCTTAAAAAAAAATAAGTTATTGAAATTGAAATGGTTTGAATTCTCATTTTAAATAAGTTTTGTGCCCATCTTTACACAACTGACTAAATAAATAAACATATGAAACATTAATTTTTTGAAATAATAGAAGTCTTTATGAAGTCAGAGTAATACATTATTTTTGCTTCAAATAAAAGCTGCTCATTTAAGATTCATATTCATAGAATCCTGAAAAAAAATTATAATTTAAAAAAAATTAAGGAACAACCATTTTTCAGCACTGATAATAATAATAATAATAGTATATTAGAAGGATTTCTAAAGGATCATGTGACACTCAAGAATAAAGCAATGGCTGCTGAAAACTCAGCTTTGCCATCACATTAATAAATTACATTTTATAATATAAAGCTATTTTCAAGTGTAATATTTCACTATATTATTGTTTTTAAAGGGGTCCTATTATGCTCTTTTACAAAGTCTTGATTTTGTTTAGGGGGTGTACTAGAACATGCTCTCTTGCTTGGTGGCTCGAAAATTGCATAATTTTTCACACAATTTCACATTATTACAATACCTTTCTCCCCAGCCTGGCACAAACGGCTCGATTAGTTCTGGGTTTGAAGGCGGCCCACCTTCCGAAAAACTAAATGTGTTGTGATTGGTTAGCTGTCCCAGTGCGTTGGTGGTTGGTAAACAGCTTAGGCGGTGATTCAGTATTGCCCTGCCCCTTGCCAAAGCAGCAAGTTCGACAATTTTGCCATATCAATTCAGACCCCGAGAATATTGAACAAGAGGACCGCGTAGAACCTTTGCACGCACGGATATTACAAGACATATTAAAGTGGTAACGTTATTGTTGGGTTTTTTTTTATAGCTAAAAATCACGTTTTAGATAGGATATCAACAACAGCATTTACTATGTACAGATAAGTACAACGGTAATATGCATTATGTTTATTGTTCTTTAATTCTAACATTATATCATGAATTGCAGTGAAACTGTTATACAGTTTAATTTATTTATACCATAGTCCCACAGACTTGCACTATTTGTGGCGGCATATATATGCCAACAGGTGGCGCTGTTGGAGTGGGAGAGAGCGAGGTTTCCCCGGTAACGCTGCACACAAAACAGTGCTCCTCTCACAAATGCTGCACATTACATGCAAGATGAAATGAAAATGACATCCATAATTTTCTGAAGACAGTCGGTTTCATGCAGAAATACAGTTATATATAAAAAAAAAACAGCCCAGGGTTTCGGTTTTGAAAAGTGCAGTGCTCAACCACGAATTCTCCCCACCCCCCAACCATTCAAATTTCCATAGGCGGGATTTATTTTAATGATTTTCTAATGGGCCACTTTGTGATCTCACAAACACCAGAAATCAACGCTGTAGTCCAAACGAGCCTTTGGACTTTGACATTTGTAACGTTGTAGATCTTTTTATGCCCAAACATACACACTACACACTGACTAAAATTCAAAAAGCATAATAGGACCCCTTTAACTTTTTTTTTTTTTTTTATTTTTTTTTTTTTAAGACCCCAAACTTCTGAATAGTATTTAAGCGATTTCAGTCACTACATAATTACCACAACACCATTTGTTTTTTTCATTATGAGCGGTTAAGGTTTTCCAATCTTTTAACTAGTAACGTAGATATTTTCCTTATTCATAGCCAAACCAATCTGTGAAAAGTCTGTTTCATTCCTTTACCTTGTGTATCTCAAACATATTGAGTGGAATACTGCCATTGGCCACCTTCTCTCCAACCTCAATCAGATGTTTCTGAATGTTCTCTACGATGGTGTCACGGTTCTGGTCTGACAGAATCTGACCAATCACATAACTAGATGAAAGGGAAAAGGATCATATAAATCACAACAGTATTACAAAAGACTATATACAGAATCAGTATCAGAAAGAGCTTTGTTGCCATGTGTGTTTGCACACACAAGGAATTTGTCTTGGTGTCAGGAGCTTCAAGAAGATCAAGAAAGATTACTACTACATTACTGTCTTTATAAAGGACAAATAGGGCTAATAATCTGTAGTTCAGTCCACTGACTTGCCACACTCTTTGGCCAGGTCACACCAGTCTCTGCGCACAATGTCCAGGCCTTTGAGCTCTTGTTTTGTGGTGTATTTGCCATCTCCCTGAGGCTCAACCATCAGTGCTGCGTATTTCTTCTTCTTCAGCAGCAGAAGGGACTTAAACACACCGTCAATGTCAATCTCCAGAAGCTTATAGAGTTTATTCACCTCGCTTTTCACCTACACACACACAGACACACATTTATTAAATTGCTGAATGGCTGGTTTAATTTTCTCCTGACTGTCAGTGATGTCTCAATCATTAATGTCAGACTCATTCAAGCTTTAAAAATCCAATAATGCATTTTTCTGTGAGACGTGCAGAACCCCCCCTCCCTTTCCCCCCAAAACCTTACCTTGTTCCCCAGTTTGAAGACCTCATCCAGATTGGTGCTGTTGGTGTTGATCATGATGGAGTCGGTATCCCCGTATATGACCTCCAGATTCATCTGAGGGAGAACCGTAAACCGTCAAGCCCACGCACAGCTTACAAATAACAAACACGGCAAGTGTCGCTTAATTATTACTGTAACGTACACTAATCATGACTCACCCTCTGCACCATTTCTTTGGTGTGCATCAAAATCTGCGGGAGACAAAAGACCGCATGTCACTCGGGAAACACAATAAACACTAAACACAGCAAGTGGAGAACAATATCAGTTTCAAATCGGTCAAACTGGAACGTCAAACAAACCCACTCAAATCGGCGAATATACATTTATCAGCAAGAAATACTACGGGGGGAAAAAAAGCGGACATGCGTAAACTCAAATACACGAACATGAGGACTCGCACATGCAAAACACAAAGAATTTAATTAGCAAATCTATTCAGTAATTCCACATTTACCAAAGGGGGAGAGAAAAAGCCTCTGTGATTTGCTTCTAAATGGAGGATAATTAGCAAAGAGGTCTATTAGCTGCACTGAAATGAGGCTCCAAACCCACACACCAGTCATTATAAGGCCTAATAGTCTTAACCGCCACTGGACTGCATGACGAGAAAAAGAGAGAGAGTGAGAGAAGGGGAGGGTTGTCCAGCTGCAGAGGGAGACCCATGCAAACCACAGCTGTCAGAGAAAAAGAGAGAGATGAAAGGAAAAAATGAAGGGCAGACAAAAGGGAGGTAACTGTGTAGCGCAAGAAGAAAAAAAATATATACATAAGAGGCAAAAGAAAAAATAGACTCAGAGGCTAAAAAAGGAGGGAAAAAAGGCTTAGTGGTCAGTCATGGTGCTCATTTGGGAAACAAAGGTTTGAATCACAGCTCCCAGCTGACTGTATTTACATACCACTTTCTGATTACAATCAATATTGAAGTAAAAAAAATGTTTACAAGAATTAAATCTTCCAGTAATTAAGCGAATGAACTACAATACCATTCAAAGTTTGGGGTCGGTAAACATTGTTTAGACTCTTATGCACTTATTTGATACAAAAAAAAAAAAAGGTAAAAAGAAAACAGTAATATTGTGATATATCATTACAATTTAAAATAACTGATCCTTAAGAAAATATTCAAACATTTCTTAAATCACAGCTGAAAACGGTTGTGCAGTTTCATATTTTCGCAGATACCGTGGTACATTTTATTAGATGCATTAAATGCTCTTTGTGCTAACAAAAAAAATCTATTTCAAATAAATGTCATGGACAACCCATACAACAGCATTTATTTGAAATAGATTTGTCTTTAATGTCACTTTTGATCGATTTAAGAAATTTGTTTCAAGTATTCATTTAAAATTAAAAATCTAAATCTTAAAAAGGTAGCTTATTCATATTATTATAGAATAAAACTTAGAATAAAACACAGATAAAAATTTGTATTCCATCAGTGTATATTTCAAATAAGGATTTAACATGAAAAAAAAAAAAAAAAAAAAAAGGGAATACTGCCTGTATTCCTTTTTTTTTTGTCATGTTAAATCCTTATTTGGAATATAACTGTCATATTTGGAATTCTCAAAACCAGAATTTTGCCAGAATTTGGAATATGACCAAATTCTGAGTTATAAAAGAATATTCCTTTACATTAAAACATTTATTTCGACAATTTACTGTCAACTCTTTATTTTAGAACTCTTTGCAAGTGGCCTCAAAAATGATAAAAGAAAGGTGACAAATCTGTCCCAGAAACCCACTGCAGACAGTAAGAGGTAGACAGAGAGACTGTATATATATGAAGTGTCATGATAACAGTGACTGTTTACTCAGGGTGTCCAGCCTTAAACATACACCCCACAGCCGCTGTGCCGGCATGCAGGGTGACCTCTATGGGAGAGGGACTCGGACAGGTGGGGGTTTCGGCAGGGGAATAAGGGGCGCTAATCTGAGGCCTCAAAGAGACAGGGACAGACTGCAGCCTGTCAACAGCAATCGAGCAAGAAACCAGGATTCATGCCCCCCAGCACACACACACACACACCCCATAGCCAAACCCAAGCCCTCAGAGGGACAAGGACGAGGCTATTTCAGAGCACGGGAAGCTCCACTCCTTGAAACTGAAGCAGGCTTTATGAGGTGTAACATGCCTCCCAGAGGGAAGTAGGAGGTCAGATCTGAGTAATAACAAAATAGCTGTCGGCATTAACCAACATAGCCAAGGTCACCCCAAAACACACAGAGACACACAACTAATTAAGCAGGATTAAACATCTGTTATGTGTGGTTTGCTGCTGGTGTGCCTTTAATTTTTGCATTAACAAAACTGGATCACGATATAGACTAGACTTGTAGAAGAATATGTACTGTAAGTACATGCCAGTGCAAAAATCGCTGCCAAAGTGTTGCTACATGTTCTGTTCTCGGTGTTTAAGGGTGTTCTGAGTAGCTGCTTAATTTGCACCTTCAGGTACATTATGGGCTCTTTTGACTTGGGCAGTCACATTAGCAACATTTCTGTGAATTTTTGCAGCCAAAAAGGCCCAACATCAAGTTGATCTTTGCAAGCAACTTTTTCCCCCCACTTTTGACTGTGGGGATTCCCACGTAAATGCCTGCCAAACAAGTGTGACCGCAACTTTTGTTCACCCATTTTACCATTTACTAACAGCACATGAAGTTTAATATTAGGATTAAGGTTTTGTTCAAATCCATAACAACAGTAGTAATACGTGGCATAGCAAGCACCACTAAATATAATGCATAATTCAACTAGGTGAGCGCTAGGTGGGATCACAGAGACTTCACAGAAGGCTGGGATGGCTCTTGTTCTCTGCCTGTGCTTTGCACCCGGCTCTCCAGCGGTACCCTTAGAGCCCACACTTAAATTGATACACCATCTGTCTGTGTGAGTGTTTCTGACCTTGAGCAGGTGTTTAGTTTACTTCAGAGGGAGCCATAAAGTTACAGCTACTTAGCAATGCAACTGTATACTGTATTACAAAGTTCATTTAGCTGCACCACTAAAGCTGACGCAGACAGATATTAAACGAGTTGGGAATAGGAGAATTGGAGGGATAGAGACACCAGGAAAAAATTTAAAAAATAAAAATAAAAGAGCGTAAAAGAGGCTACAGTGATGAGTTAGATTATGTTTGTATATGTTTCCATAGCCACTGTACTGTATGTCGGTGTATTATGACAACAGAAAAAGATTGGGGGGAGGGGGGCCCATAGAGCTGAAAGACAAGTCATTTGACTATGGCTCAGAAATGAGAGCAGAGACGGCTCGTCTTAAAACACATGCCGACCAACACATCTGAGAGTAAACATACAGACAGATGGCACAGAGCCTCTGACATCGGAGTCCAGCGATGTTTCGCCAGCATGGGTTTTCTGAGTAAACCTTCTCAGCCCTGAACAGTTTTTACAATAAATGACGCTTCATTGCATAGTAAATTAAAACAATATTATCTTTTAAAATCTTTTAAGGGAGAAAAGCTGTGAATGTGCCAATTTAACTAGGCCTCGAAATTCAGTAACAAATGTTTAACAAACTAAACGTTATAATGAGGTCCATATAGAGTTAAGTATACAGTAACTGTGATTAATCTTAAAGTCTGTGTAAAATCAATATTAAATGTGTGTTCTGAGTTTGTCTCACAACAGAAAAAATTATTAACAACCACCCAGCCAAATTTAAATGTTACAAAACCCGCCAGGAAAATGAAATAAGCTATCAAAATCTTGAAAAAATAAGCAGAATTATCTGCTCTCAGATACTGGGGGCATGTCCTCGCGGGAAAGCTGCCGTCTCTCTCAACTGTCTTCCTCTATCAGCTTATTTAATAAGGAGACCGAACTGTTTTGTAAATGATCGCAACCAGGTATTATGCCTTTACGTGACGAAGGCATAGCTAGATAGAAAACTGTAGGCTGTAGTAACTAACGGTAATGACAGTAATCGCGATTGAGAACCACTGATGCTAATGAGCTCTAGTTATTAGGTGTGTTCGACTTGAAGCAGCGCTGCAGAACGATCAGTGTATGACATCAAAGTACCATGAGAGCGATTCAAAAGCATCAGCAGCATCTGCTCTCTGTACCTCTCACTGTACTTTGATGTAACACATCGATCGGTCTGCAGCACTGCTTCAAGTCGAATATGCATATTATAGTGTTGGGAAAGGGGCCGTGCTCGGTGGCTCGATTGATTTAGCCCCGCCCCAAAAAATCCTGATCACAAAAATGGGTAAAAACTGTTTAACGGTCTAACTCCACAATTAAGTACTACATAGTTGACAGTCTTTGTAACATGTTTCAGCAATGCATTTCTAACATTTATAATGAGTCATATGAGTCACACATTAATTCTTTACACCAATAACTGATTCCACCAATGATTCATTAGAATTAGAATCACTTTAACAGATTTAATAAAAGAACTAGCTTTGAGTCTTTTAGTAGTGAATCAGACGTTCAAAGGCTGGGGCTCAGTTAAAAATTCCAATTTGATGATGAAGTTGTTTGAAACAATGTGTTTACTGTCTCTTTTAATCAGTTTAACACATTGCTGATGAATAACAGTATTAAATTTATTATAAAAAAAATAAGAATAATAGTTCTGACCCCAAACCTTTGTTGGCATATTAAAAAAAACACACTATCGTTCAAAGATGCTAAATAAAGGCTTATTTATTTACCCAAGATGGGTCCCTATATCATTTAGATCATTACATTCAATTTACACTGCAAGCACACCAATGAGTAAAAATGTCACTTCTTTTTAGCCATGGCGCTGTCTCTAAATAGCGGTGCAAGAAACATTAAACACACAGACAGCACCAACTCTTCTGTAAACGTTTTCAACATTCTGTACTTTTGTCCGGCGGGCCAACATTGCCCCATTTAGCCTTTTCTCAGCTCCCTGTCTGACTGCGAAAAGTGGATGGTAATTACAAGGCTCAGTGAATTAGCGGCTGTGTCGGAGCAAAAGCCGCCCGTTAGTAAGACGGAAAAGGGGACCGGACCCTCTCTGTCACATGCCTGGGGACGCATCTGGAGCGTGACATGATAAAGAGTCAGCAGAGGGTCATTATGGAGCCTACCATCAGATCACTAATGCCTCTGTCACACACACATCTGAGCAAAACCGATATTTTTTCCATTTAGTTGCTCTTTTAATGTCACTAATGAATGCATTCATTCTCCATTTAAATTTGCCGTAAAGTGAAAGACAACATGACATTAATAAACGAGAATAAATAAGATAATGTTAAAACCTACTTTTCATAACCTAATAACATGCTGATGGATTAAATTAAGTCTCAAAGTATTTTAATATTCAATTTAACAATTTAATTTGGAAATACATCACTTTATGGAAGTAAAGTCATTGCAAATGCATATTACTCCAATAAGCACTTAATGGAAGGCGATACCAAGCAGTGCATCCTAAAGTTAAAATGGTGTTAAAATACCACCCATGAACTGAAGCAACTGGCTCGGATCGCAGTGACTGACAGGACAGGAGCGTTTGGCCCCGTCTACCCATAAGGCCCTCGTCTTTTTCGCCCCAATCGACAGGTCTGTCATTAACACGTTCATTTATCTCTTCCCAACCATTTCAAGCGGGCGGCGGAATGCTTAGAGAGAAAAAAACTAAGTCTACGGCTGCTCTCGTAAACCGTTCATTCCCCCTGCCCCGTGGTGCCATTTGCTCGTCGGGGGCATCTGGTCTTCTGTTGGCTTCAGTGCACATCATAGCAGGCATTTTAAGCCCTGGAGCGGTACAGAAACCTTGTAAAAAAGTATCTGGTGACGATTGTTTTGAAAAGCGTCCTACTGAAAAGCATTTTGAGGATGACAGTCCTCTGCCTAAAATAGCAACAGCAACACTGCACTGTCAGGGTGAAATATGTCCGCTGTCATCTCTCTATCCTCTGACCAGAGGATCTAAAACACACACAAACACACAGGCAGATTTAAACCATAGTGGGACACGCAAAAATGAATTGCCCTCGTAGCATTTAAACATTTTTTAGGTAGATGGCTGCATAAAGTCATCTCTCTGGCAATGTGCAAATCATTATCTAAAGGACGTAACAACAGCAAATGCACAAAGACAACAGTACAATGACAGTCGATAAAGACATTTATGCAACACAGGTGCGCAAACATTCTGCATAGGCCTTGTGGAAGCAAATGGGGCAGATCACATGGGGTCTGAGCTCTAAGGGGTAAAATATCGCTGCAAATCCTCTCTCTGATTTAAAACGACCGCTTAAAATCACTTCAGCGGCCAGCCTGGCATTTATAACTGGAGGTAAAAATATCCCACTAAAAAGAGCACAGCGTACCCTTCCCAAACCCCAACATAATACCTCTGATCAATATTTCCCAACAAAATTTATTAGATGTTCGTTCTGAATTAAGAGCTTGAGCTGACACACATACATTTACACACTGATGCACTCTATTTTCTCATACGGCACAAATAAACTCGACACTGGTTACAAGATCTTTACATCATCAGGGGCCAGTGTGAGAATATTTTGGGCTGGTTGACAGCAAGGTTATTATAGTTAACTAAAACTGAAAGCTTTACTTTAAAAAAAAAAAAAAAAAAAGTGAACAAATAAAATATAACAAAATTCAACTGTAACCTTAAAGGGGTCATATGACGTTGCTAAAAAGAACAATATTGTATGTATTTGGTGTAATGCAATGTGTTTATGTGGTTTAAAGTTAAAAAAACACATTTTCCACATACTGTACATTATTGTTGCTCCTCTATGCCCCGCCTTTCTGAAACGCGTCGATTTTTACAAAGCTCATCGTTCTGAGAAGAGAGGCGTGCTCAGATTGGCCAGCTATCCAGAGCACTATACAAGCACTACTCTACACTGCTCAAAATTGTCAGTAGCAGAATTTGAATTGTCAGTAGCAGAAACGTACTTAAAGGCTGTGAGTAAGAAGCGCCAGACTGTCCTTGCAAAGTTGGAAGTGCCCCACTTTATAGAAACAGCCTATAGTGCACAGCTGGCATTGTAGGCTACTCTCCCAGGTTCAGGAAATAGTTCTCTGTAAATTGCGCCGCACACACTCAAATTTTTGCATTGTACTGCTCTGGAACAGTGTTGTAAATACAACTTAACCACTGATTTCTAGTTGTGTCCTCTTTTGGAAGCCCAAGCGAAGTAGTTTCGCTTTCACAGCGTCTCCAGGACATGGCACGCATTTTTAAAACCTGTTAAATGTCATTTGTTTTAAAAAATCTTAAAATTAATATTCATTTTATCAGCAATTTATGGGTTAACAGCCATAATATTAATACAATTATTAGCCAGAATTTTAAGAACTGAAAATTTTCATATACATAAATAAATATTAAAATACTATACTACTGTCTAAATAAATTTTTAATAAAACACTAAATTACTCATAACAACAACAATAATAATTGCTATTGTTATTTTTTTCCCTAAATAGGCACAAAATAAAGGATGGAAAATGTTTATTTTATTGTCTTTGTTCTAATTGACTCCAGAATCAACGAGCGGTTCTGTTTTAATCCTCAAAGGTGGCTGTGGTGTAACGTAACACTATGTTCTACAGTTAACTGAACTACATCATTGGAAAATTGAGTGACACCTCAACACATGCAGGGTGACATGATTCTTTCCACCTATTCATTATCAACAGTAAAACCAGTATCTCAATGAAAGGTGAATATTACATTAGAGCTAAACTGAAGCGTTTGAGTAAGCAGAATGGGGAAACAGGCAGCAAACGTGCGTTGTTAAATCAAACACAACATTAAAAGAGTCCGCAGAAGGCATTAGTTAAGAATAACACCTCACTCACGATGCCGGCCTAAATTAAAAGGTGCAAAGCTCTTGAAGGAACTCGTGTGAGGAACGTGAAGCTGACTGCGTCTCGCGCCCAAATCCAAAAATATGCTTTGGGCCCTGTGACTATTTGTTAAGTCCAGTGATATCAGGAGCAAATCCCCAACCAAAAGACCACAAGGTCAAACGGTGCATGCAACAATGCCTACAACGGGGGAGGAGGGCACTTACATCTTATTCTGGGAAGGTTAAAAATGACCTTTGTAATTCGGACAACTGGACGTGTCGTCTGAGATAGCAGCAAGGAAACAATGTTTACTCAGATGACACCTAACTCACCACGACCATCTCATCTCACCAACAGCCGCTCGAGATCTGAAGAATTCATGGCACAAGGATATGACATCCATGACTGCATAATTCGTTTTGTTTTACCTTTTTAAACTCGTCTACACTAGGTAAAGAGGGGTCCGGGGCTTGGCGGCAAGGCGGGGTGAGAGGTCAGGCCAACTAACGTTCCAGAACCATCAGCAGTCCGTAGCGACAGAAGTTGTAAACATCACTCGATTAACCCCGGACCTAAACCCCCTCCCCAGCTCCACAGCTGAAGCTCCGCTTTTCACACTGGCTGCCGCACAAAGAGCTGAAAATAAAATTTAGGCACATCAATCAGGACGGACCCCTCAACATGAAACCCTAAACGCCTATTCCATGGCATGCATCTCATACCAGGGGAGTACAGGGTTCGCACCAGAACAAATGTTTCCCTGGAAAGGTCAAGGGGCACAGAACGTCACTTCACCAGCACTAGTAAAAGCTAAAGGCGGTTCTTACTAACTGGCCTGCAGGAGGATTTCCCCAAATTGTCAGAGCAAAATGAGCTAAATCACAACAGCTTAAGCTAGTTTTAATAAATTCCAAACTGCATTCAAAATTATTCTGAATCTGTAGTCATGTTTTACAGCAGAAATATAAAATCACTTTGATGACCTTGATTATGTCTATAGATTACAAGAAAAAAACTGAGGTGTAAAGTATTGGAGTAAATGTAACTAATTACTGTACTTGAGTATCTTTTCGGATACTTTGTAGTTTTACTGAGTATCAAAAGATATTAGCAACTTTTACTCTCTACTTCACTATATTTTTAATAAGTATCTGTACATTTTATGCGTCCACAAATTGAAAACGCAATTGCAAATACAATTTGCAATTCCGTTTGAATAATGTCCGGAATATCATTCCATAGTACTCTTTACTCAACTACATTTGAAATGAGTGTTGCAGTTACACATTACATTTTGCAAGGTACCTAGCTTTTCCGCAGCAATTTATTTCTGCTACAAAAGATGTGATATCACCAACTACAGGGTACTGAAAGTACTATCTTGTGCGTTTTTCCCTTACTCACCCAAACTTGTCAACAAGGCTACTTTACATGAATGTGAGCTCCTAAGCAAGTAGTTGTGAATCACAGGTGTTTTATATGACAGCAGCTGGCATGAGGCTGAAATCAGCACATCCAGTGCAAGAAGACTTTTAAAAATGACAGCACTAATATATATATATATATATATATATATATATATATATATAGAGAAAATCAGATAGGAGTCTAATCGTCAATCAAAAATATTTTCAATACACAAATATCAACAAATATGAAGAAAGGAATTTGATTTCACTATTTACAAGGTATCTGCAGATTTATGACCCATTTTAAGAGCTGCACAAGTAAAATTAACAGTATGACGGGGTTGGACAATGTCTATGGTAACATACAGTATTAAGCCATAAAATTACATGATTTACAGTTCAGATACAGGTTTTCACAAAAAAAAAAAATCTTATACAACAGCATTTCAGCCTTAGACCATTTTTATGAAAAGGGATAAATCAAGCATATAAATTATTATATTAAATTAAAACAAATAAATATTACTGTCTAATGGTTTAGATTTTTAGAAGGCACATTATCTGCTTTCTCATTTACAACTCTGTGTTTGCTGCTTAAAAACAATGGTCGATATTTGCATTGATCTGACCATAAACCGCAAGAAAGGCTTATTGGAAATGCAAACTCATCCTCTGCCACGAGGTGGCGCTTTAGGAGCGGCTTGATATAGCGGTTTCCAGAACACAATGCAGCACCGTCCGCGCTCATAAACACTGCTTTATCAGGCGTTACAGGTAAGATGAAATGAAGATGCCACCAACACGATTCTGAGGACAGTCGGTTCCCTTCAGATACGTTCACATAAAGACATCCGTGTTGTGTTTTGATTTGAAACGTGCAGCGCTCATATTTATTCAATGACATCATTGCCTTTTTAAGTTTATCCATCCGTATCGCCATTCTTGTCTTTCCGTCCCCGACTGTAAGACCTCTTGAAATTATAATTAAGACATTTCTAATACCATTTAACGTTTTAAAAACTTTTTATGGCCTTAAGTTTGATACAACTAAATTGAAGAGTTTTTAAGGACCTGCAGGAGCCCTGTCGTGCAGGGCAGTGATACATTTGGTAGCCCGACTGGAAAACACAATAGGCCCGGGACGTCGGGCTATTGATTTTGCAAGCCCTGATATATATATGATGTTCATTTTAACCGGTTAACCTGTTAAGAATTGACTGATAAGAATTTTGACAGATTAATACAATCAGTTAAACGGTTTAAATTCACTTATTAGTAATTTATAATAATTTATCAAAATATTTTAAAAGGTTTGCTGCACGGTTAAAATAAGCTACGCGTATATAATAAAAAAATAAAAATAAACTTTTTTTTTTTTTTTTTTTAGAGAGAAAAAAACAACTTGCCTATAAGTCGCATTTTATTACTTAATTCAGAAATAGGCAGACGCGAATTACAAACATTATAATAAACACTGTAAACATAGCTAGGCTATTTTAGTTCCCCTCACTCCACAACAAATCCTTTCAATGAACAGTAGGCTATTTAGAAAAGAACAAGAATTAAAAATGTAAGAAGCTATAGCTATATAAACGACAAACCAAAACGAATTAATTTATGCTAAAACGAAACTGAAACCAATGTTGAGTCTCTCGTTTGACACAAATGTTTCCGTATTCGCGATGTATTTGAATGGCAAAATATTATTTACCTTTTATGTAGGCCTACTTCACTCGCATTCCAATATCCACGTAAAACAAAATGTTTTGCATAACTTCACGGCAGTTAAGTTTAATGGCTTACGATTAACGCTTAATGGCACAGTTTTTACTACATATTTAAACTGAGCACTGTGCTTTTTTTCCATATGTTTGACTGATTGTTTTTTATTTTGATAATGAACAGGCTGCATTGTCAAGGTAGAATGCTTAAAGCCCAATTTATACTTCTGCGTCGAACCTACGCCGTAGCCTACACAGAGACGCACAGGCCTGCACCGTAACCTACGCCGTACCTGACGTGCACCTCTCCAAAAATCCAACAGCGCGTCAATTCTACGCGGACCGCAAGCGCTGTGATTGGTCAGCTAGAACCCCTCCCTCCGCATGTACTTGAGTTTTGTGTGCATTTATGAGCACTGTAATATAGTTTAATGTTACACCTTATTTAAAATAAAACAAAGCAAAGAACAAGTGTCTTATTATACTACATAGCATTATACATAAGTAGTTGTACACGACAAACCATGTTGATCTGCCGTGGTACACGTCCTTGTGGAGATTGAAAGAGGGCCATCCTCTCCCGTTACGTTGTTGTCTCCTTTTTGTAGTTTTAAATAATGATTTAATGATCTGTTATTTATTTGCCGCCGTCACGGCTATAATGCTTCTCCGACGAGCCGCTTCTTCTTCGGCTTTTGCCGTGGTACTGTGGGGTTACACCAGCAACATGCCCATGGACACTGCAGACTAGCGGTCCGCATGTGTACTGCACGTCGATGCGGACAACAACGCAGAAGTATAAATGAAAGCCGACACACGGCTTACGGCGTAGAGGCTGCGGCGTAGGTCCGACGCAGAAGTATAAATTGGGCTTAACTGTGCGCACATGCAGCGCTGGTGCAATCACTTGATTTTTTTCCCCTTCTAACAGTGGAAGCAACTGCTCCTTTTAGTCATGAAGATGATCGGAATTGTAAAAGGTTTGCTTTTTATTTGTGTATATTCACAATAAAAACAAATCTTTGTGCTTTAGTAAAATAAGCCTAAAAAAAAGGGTGGTGATGGCGCAGTGGATAAGACACATGCCTTTGGTGTGAGAGACCCGGGTTCGAATCCACTGTGAGACACCAATGTGTCCCTGAGCAAGACACTTAACCCCTAGTTGCTCCAGAGGCGTGCGACCTCTGACATATATAGCAATTGTAAGTTGCTTTGGATAAAAGCGTCAGCTAAATGAATAAATGTAAATGTAAAAAAAAAAAAAATTGGATGCCGCTTTCTGCCGTCTGCTTTCCTTTCGCATAGCACAACAATGAACAATGTTGCACAGTTTCTCTTTCGTTTTCTTAAATTAATATTTAAGTGAAAATATATTTCTCGTATAGGCCTATTTATTTGTTATATTATATATTGCGCCTAGCTTTATGTTTTTCTCTGCTCGCAAAAGCGCTGCAGGTGCGTGATGTGATAGCTAAGATGACCATGTGAATCCTCATGTTCTGTTGTTTGCTGCTTTTTGCGCATGTAAAATTAATCCCCGGAAAACAAATGTAAGTATTTTTAACGGGTCACAGACACTTATTCTAATTTAATTCAGTTCTAATTTAAAATAATCTTGTCGGTTAACGATTAATAATCGGTTAACGAGCGTCGGTTGGGAAAAATAATGTATATTGAACATCCCTAATATACACACACACACACATATATATAGACAATCATGTGTTTAATAGCACTGTCATATATTTGTTTTATTTATTTATATTTATATTTATATTTATATTTATATTTATATATATATATATATATATATATATATATATATATATATATATATATATATATATATATATATATATATATATATATATATATATAAGGGGAAGTCGTGGCCTAATGGTTAGAGAGTCGGACTCGTAATCCAAAGGTTGCGGGTTCGAGTCTCCGGCCGGCAGGGATTGTAGGTGGGGGGAGTGAATGTCCAGCACTCTCTCCACCCTCAATACCACGATTGAGGTGCCCTTGAGCAAGGCACCAAACCCCCAACTGCTCCCCGGGCGCTGCAGCATAAAATGGCTGCCCACTGCTCCGGGTGTGTGTTCACGGTGTGTGTGTGTGTTCACTGCTGTGTGTGTGCACGTTGGATGGGTTAAATGCAGAGCACGTATTCCGAGTATGGGTCACCATACTTGGCTGAATGTCACTTCACTTCATATACACATACATACATACACAAACATACAAATTTTCATTCTTATTTTTAAAGACTGGCCCAAAATCAAGAGATTAGTCATATTTTGTGTGTGTGTGTGTGTGTGAGTAGATATAAATATATCTATATATTTTTACCTGAAAAAGCCTTATGCTCACCAAGGCTGCATTTATTTGATCAAATACAGTACAACAGTTGTATTAAAACGTTATTCCCATAGAAAAACTAATAATTAACAAAAAATAATTTAGAACTTATTTTAATATGAAGATTAAGCTAAAAAAAAAAAAAAATCATACAAAACTTTTCTAATACAGTATATAAAAGGAAATACGCATACTTGCTTTTTTATTACAGGACGAGAGTCCCTCGCAGGGGGATCATCAAATTTAAAAGGGATGATACCCCTGCTTTAAGAAACCGACCCTATTGCTTCACTCAAAGCAACCAGCCAATAAATCTCATAACTTTCTCTCTTGTGGCACCTCTAGACTTCAAGCCACTTTACAACACCTGCTGGCTGAATTTACACCCATGTGGCAGGTTAGCACTAAGCTAAGCTAGCTTCTCAGAAAGTATTAGTTAACTCTATTAAAAGCAGAGCGCCTGTAATTCTTATCCCAAAACAATGATGGTGCAGACAGCAGACCATCCATCAGAAGACGAGACCGACGCACCATCTGACTGACAGGATTTAGTGTTTGACGATCGTAAAACCCAATTGTCAAATTAGACAACAGTTACGTTCTGCGTGTCTGGAACCAACGGAAGACACAAAAAGAAAATTGCCTCTTTGACTTCTTGCCCTCTTAAAAGTTTGAAATGGCACATCGTGCAGTGAATCCCTTAAGACGCTGCTGCCAAACAGCCATCATCTCCATCACGGCTCTGAGAGCCTGCATATTTTAACAAGCTGAGAATCACCGGGGGCTTGTCCAGATCCCCTTACCGTAGGCCAATCAGGAAAGACGAGAAGCTCAGGAGGGCATCTGAACAGGGGCCAAATCAAGCATCTTTATCGCCATGGAAAAAATGACATCCGCAACACCAAAGCCTATCGCTAACACTGTTCTCAACAGATAAAGAAGGCCCTCAATCAAAATATAAATGGCAACTGAATACAGAAGCATTCAAATCACGCCACTAATGTCAGGGTCAACATAACACAAGTACGTGTGAGTATTTGTTGCTATCGTCCCCCTTCCATTTCCCATTGATCTCTACCAAAACATCTTAGCGTAAAGTTCAGCATCATGCTGGTTGACAGTCGAGAACATGTATCAGAATAAGACTAATCAAAGTAATTAAGGTTGTCGAGTCAGGCTGGGCTCGTAGAAATTAAGAATCACATTATTAATATCGTCAGTCTCCAGTGAAGTGGTTTAAATACCGCAAAACTCAATTTTCAAATGCAAAAATCAACGTTGCAAGCACTCCTTTTTCCCCCTCACTGGATTTATTGGGTTTTTGGTAGCTCTTCGTGTAACAAATGAGGCACTGAAAACCTGTGTTGAATGCTGGGGCTAATGCAAAGAGATTGTAATTACTGGTTCCCCCCCACATTTCAAACAATGCCCCACAACGCCCAGCAGCACTGTGGAAGAAGGGAGAGCGGTTACGAGCGTGAATGTGTCGCCATTTGTATAGTTACACCCTGGTGGGCTTTCAAAGTCTGGTCTCATTAAAGTCAAGAGCAGGTAGCCGGCAATCATGCCAAGGAGGTGGCATAAAAGGAACAAGAGATCAAGTCAAATTGGTTAAAGCACAAAAGAGAACAGAGGCTCATGAGGAGGCGAGTGAAATCAGAGCCAGAGCCCTGAGGAGCAGCTCACATGGACAAACTGTTATGGATGGGTTTAGACTGCCCTCTAGTGGCAGTAAATATAGATGCACCTGTGGTTAATGAATGGCAAGATAATAACAAGGTATACTTCATGTAGTGTTAATTTTGTCAGCTATTTTCAGTTTTAGTCTTCAGTCTTAGTCCCGTGTTAAATGTCCTTGTTAGTTTTTAATCATATTTAGTCAACCTTATCCCATTTAGTTTTAGTCGACTAAGGCCTGGTTTCACAGACCAGGATTAGGCCATAGTTCAATTAGGACATTCAAAGCAATTTTTATAAACATGCCTTAGAAAAAAACATTACTGTTGTCATATGAGACATTTACTTTTGCATTTCAGGTATTGCACTTTCACCAGTAAGCACAAATCATAGAATGTGGACTCGTACGGTTTATTTCACCTCATCTAGTGTACTGATTTATTATAGGCTTTGTATTATATAAAATGAATACCAAAGACTTATGCAATCTCTGACTACATTATGAAAACTGCTAAAACAAACAAACAAAAAAAGTTACAGTGAAATTCCAAGTAATTCCACTAATTCCATTGCAAAAGCCTATTTCTCTATTAAAACAACAGCGATTGAGTTAGTGCAATTATTCAGCATCCACAATCGCAAACAATATAGTCGAGATCTCATGACAGAACACAGACTGGTTGGGTGACACTTACATTTAGATCGATAACTTCAGCTTGTTTGTCATTGTATTCAGATCATCGCGGCGGCGCTTCCTCAATGAGGAGCAAGCACGTGCACATGGTTGCCAGAATGCTTAAAATAAGCAAAATACCAGGTAGAAAAGTATCCTTGCAACAGCAAAGCTCTGATTCGGGGATTTAAACTTTTGATATCTGGCAACTGCACACATGTAGAGCAGTCCGCAATAACATTTTGTCTCCTTTTTTGACGAAAATAAAGAGGTTTTTGGTAGGTTTTTTTTTTTTTTTTAATAGTTTAGTCTCGTCATATTTTGTCAACGAAATTGCATGTTGATAGTCATAGTTATCATTTATTTAGTAAATGTTTTATTAAAATAAGGCTAAAATAATATAAATATTATACCTAGACAAATTAGAAATGTTGCTTAGGCAACTAACTGAAATAAAATTCAGTTTAAGTAAAGAGTTGAAGTACTAAATTACTAAAATAAAAAAATAAAGCTAAATAGAAATATAAAAATAAAGACAAAAGCACAATAAAATCACAAACTTCAATACCAAAATTAGCTAAAAACTGCAAATTTTTGTATTGCTAAGTTTTGGCAAAAATATTAAACCTATAGTATTATAATGGTATATAAATACTACTAAAATAACATTATACCGTAGGAGCTAAAGGTACAAAAAGAACCCAAAATAATACAACCTGAATTCCGGAACTGTTGGGACGTTTTTTAAATTTGAATAAAATTAAAACTAAAATAAATGTTTAAACTGAGAAATTTTACAATTTTAGCAAACAAAATGAGCTCATTTCAAATTTGATGCCTAGTACAGGTCTCAAAATAGTTGGGACGGGGGCATGTTTACCATGGTGTAGCATCTCTTCAAAACAGTTTGAAGATGTCTGAGCATCGAGGTTAGGAGTTTCTGGAGTTTTGTTGTTGGAATTTGGTCCCATTCTTGCCTGATATAGTTTTCCAGCTGCTGAAGAGTTCATGTCGAGTTGGTAATGATGGGCCAAATGTTCTCTATAGGTGAAAGATCTGGACTGCAGGCAGGCCAATTCAGCACCCGGACTCTTCTACTACAAAGTCATGCTGTTGTAATAGCTGCAGTATGTGGTTTTGCATTGTCCTGCTGAAATACACAAGGCCTTTCCTGAAATAGATCGTCTGGAGGGGAGCAGATGTTGCTCTAAAACCTTTATATATCTTTCAGCATTCATAGTGCCTTCCAAAACATGCAAGCTGGTCATACCGTATGCACTTATGCACCCCCATACCATCAGAGATGCTGGCTTTTGAACTGAACGCTGACGACACGCTGGAAGGTCTCCCTCCTCTTTAGCCACGGCATCTGTGATTTCCAACAAGAATGTCAAATTTGGACTCGTCTGACCATAGAACACTTTTCCACTTTGAAACAGTCCATTTTAAATCCAGGACATGACAGAGCTTCTGGACCATGTTCACATATGGCTTGCTTTTTGCATGATAGAGCTTTAGTTGGCATCTGCAGATGGCACGGCGGATTGTGTTTACCGACAGTGGTTTCTGGAAGTATTCCTGGGCCCATTTAGTAATGTCAATGACAGAATCATGCCGATGAGTGATGCAGTGTCATTTGAGGGCCCAAAGACCACGGGCATCCAACAAAGGTCTTCGGCCTTGACCCTTACGCACAGAGATTTCTCTGAATCTTTTGGGGAAAGGGAAAAAAGGGAAGTGGTGTGTGGTCAAGTATGGTGACCCATACTTGGAATTTGTGCTCTGCATTTAACCCATCCAAGTGTACACACAGTAGTGAACATGCACTCGTAGCAGTGGGCAGCCAATGCTGCGGCACCCGGGGAGCAGTTGGGGGTTCGGTGCCTTGCTTAAGGGTCTCACCTCAGTCGTGGTATTGAGGGTGGAGAGAGTGTTGGTTATTCAGTCCCCCACCTACAATCCCTGCCAGACCTGAGACTCGAACACACGACCTTCAGGTTACAAGTCCAACTCTCTATCCATTAGGCCACGACTGCCTCTTTTGATGATGTTATGCACTGTAGATGATGAGATTTGCAAAGCCTTTGCAATTTGACGTTGAGGAACGTTGTTTTTAAAGTATTACACAATCTTTTTACGCACTCTTTCACAGATTGGAGAGCCTCTGCCAATCTTTACTTCTGAGAGAGTCTGCCTCTCTAAGACATCCCTTTTATAGCTAATCATGTTACAGACCTGATGTCAATTAACTTAATTGCTAGATGTTCTCCCAGCTGAATATTTTCAAAATTTCTTGCTTTTTCAGCCCTTTGTTGAGCCAACTTTTTTGAGACCTGTAGTAGGCATCAAATTTGAAATGAGCTCATTTAGTGGATAAGTGTAAAATTTCTCTATTTATGTTCTGTTCTCTATGTTCTATTGTGAATAAAATATTGGCTCATGTGATCTGAAAGTCTTTTAGACTTGGCCAGTAAAAAGAATTAAAAAGCACCTTACCCCTATTAAATGTTAAATAAATGAGGAGGGGGGGGGGGGGGGTAGAATTGTAAAGTAAATGATACAAAATATTACAAAAGGGGTGGGACTCAAGGTCTTTGGTACATTCTATTTAAATAGAGCAGATCTAAACAGAATGTTGTATACCCATTAAATACGGTATTGTGTACTGTTACATACCTCTCTTCCTTTATGAGTGACCAATGCAGCCAAAGGCTTGGCGTAAAAGCGACTGAAGGAAAAGCCAAGGCATCCGTACATGCTGTTAGCTGTCAGCTTTAGGGCCTTCTGCCTGATATCATACTATGAGAGAAGATTCATCAAGGCTTGCATACAGTGTTTTAAAACAAAAATATGATATTGGCAGAGCTAGAAAAAAAACTTCCAAACTGACAGCCTGTTATCAATACAGAAAGGCACTGAAGTCTTGCCTGGGACTGTACTTACTTGCAAGTACACATCAGGGTTGAGGTCCACTTGCTTCATTAGCTGTTTGACCTGTCGTCGACGCTCCACCAGTTTTCGAATTTCTTTGGGAAGAATGCCCATCTCTAGACTCTGATCTGGCAACTCTGGAATCTCATCATCATCCTCCTGTAATCATGGAAGTAGTTTAGGGTATGCTCAAAATACATAGTCATACCCATCCAGGCTAAGCCGACCACCCCAACGCACCTCAGATTTCTTGTGTGCGTTGGTTGCTCCTCTCTCAACAGTAGTAAAGCAGATGTTGAACTCCTGGATGATGGAGGGGTACAAACTGTTGAAGTCCAACAGAAGAATGAACTTATCATAGAAACCTGATGGAAGAAGATGAAATAGATATTTTGGGAGGCACAAACATAAAAATGCAACCAGTGATATGCACAAGGACATTGTGACTCACCAACTTTTGGGTCCAGCACCAGACCTCCAGCATATGCTGCCTTCTTCCTTGTTTTGTTGGACTTGCCCTTGCCTGAGTCAATATGCTCATCCTCACCCTGAGAACAGAATTAAAATAAGAAAAAGTTCAAGAGTAGTATAAATTAAGTTTAAACAGTGTGATAGCTGCAATAATGGAGGGAGGAATCTAATACCAGATCTTGCTGTTGCTTCTTGAAGAATTGTTTGTCTGGAACAATGAAGTTCTTCTCATGGAAAGCATGGAGCAGTAGGTACTCATTCCTCTCAGAGCGCCCTCCCATCAGAGTACGAGACTGTGAGAGGGCAAGCATTAAATGAGAAAAGCATGACATGAATGCATCATTAACAAATGAATTATGCGTTCTCTCATTTGTGTGTTTTATACTAACTGTAATACAAGGGCCAAGCTAGGATGTGGTTTGCATAGGTGTAGTTTGTCGAGGTATCTTACCATGACGTTACCGGCAATGTTAGTGATCTGCAATGCTAGCGGCAACACATTCAGCTCACACATGATTTGTAGAATTAGCTTGGCATCCATCCAGGTAAGCTCCAAAAGGTAGAGTAAGTGTGGGGAATCACTATTGAAAAAGGAGAGACAGAAACTTTAATTTAAAATACTGCCACAAACATTCTGGATGAGGATCTAAAGCAAGGGCTCAAGTGCAACCACACAGATGGCAACTAACCTGTAGAAGTTCCTGATGTTCTCTGGTGGCACCAGCACCCTCTTTGTCTTTAGGATCTGGGCAGCCAGCTCAGTCAGGTGATAACTCTTACAGCGGATCAGTTCTTTGGCAGAAATCTCAACATCACAAACCAGGCGTCCACAAGTGGCACTCTTCTCAGCAAAGCCACTGCGACCCTGAGATAAAAAAAAAAAAAAAAGATGCACAATTGGATTAAAACATGATAAAAATCATAATCTCATATGACTTCCAGTCCTCTTAGAAGTCTTCGCACCCCCAGTTTTGGCATGTTGGCTCTTCGTAGACGGCCAATCTTTGACCAGTGAGGCACTTTGCACACACTGATTCTCTGCAGGAGCACTTCAAGGTCAAATCCAAAGATGTCATGGCCCTAAAGCATCAAAAGGAAGATGTGGTCAAATTAGAAAAAAATAAATGAAATGCACCAGAAACGCAACAGGTGAACCCCAGGTGAATGCATGCATTTGAACTCACCACTAAGACATCTGGATCGATCTTGTGCATCTTGGCCAAGAAGAAGCCCAGAAGTGCACGCTCTGTACCAGCAATCTCTACTATAACGTTCTGAGTCAAATCAACAGACAAAAACAGCAGGGGGCTTATTAAACATATTTCATTAATAATTCCAAAACAGAGCAAGTTTCATCTGATAGATAAGAACAAAATACCTTTTTTCTAACTGCATCTTTGAAGTCATATGGAAAGATACAGTCGTTGGGTTTGCTCACCACTGCAACAGAAAATAATTAGTTATTCAAGCCAAAAACAAGCTGTGATATTAATAAAAATACTTGGGTTTTAACTTAATCCTTATAATGCATGAAAAACTCAATATTTTTACATTCTGGGTCTGTCAGTTTTGACCTTAGATTTTATCATAACAAAAAATTATATCTGATGAACAACATCTCTTTAATGTTTGAATATGCAAACATTTCGAAGTTTGTTGCCATATTAGTACTATACTTATTAATAAAAAAAGAGAAATTCTTAAAATTTCAAACCATACATGAAGTATAGCAAAACCAGTGTAATGCAAGAAATAACTATCAATATTTGAGAAAATTAATTTAAATACATAGTTATATGAAATCTATAAGAACATGTGAGAGTCTATATATTCTTTTTCTAATAAAACATCAAAACAAATATTACTCTAGAATGTTTTCAAACAAGGTGTATTTATTTTACTTGCATATACTTTCACTTTTATGATGAAAAGATGATCAATTCTTCAGGCTGCAATGGTTCAATATCAATAGGTAGCAGCAGTGAAGTTTTTCAAGCCCCCATTCATTTTCAAATTTACACTATTTGGTCTTTTGTCATCCCTTTCAACTGTAGTTTATTCGATGAAATTTGGTTATGTCATGTACATTTTCTGTCTGTTTATAGTATTTTTGCGCACACATACTCATATTTATTAAGAAAATTCAGTCCTAAACGTGTCTAAGAGAGAAAACCTCATAATATATAACTCAAAGATATATGAAATATGAAAGAATCTCTTCTGACTCAAATAACCTGAATGTGTTATAAGTGTTAAAACAAGACAGTTTAGGACTTTGTTGAGGGTATTACTCTCACATGTATATTAAAATGCAGAGTGAGGGAACTCACCACAGAAATGGGTCTGGAAAGGGGGCCGTGGTGGAGCTTTGTCAAGAGGAAATTTATGATGAATGAGGGCAGCGAGAGAAACAATCTACTCAAGGCAAGACACAAGCAAAGGAAGTGATAATGAATTCCTTTAAAGCCATAGTGCAGCTGAGCTACGACTTAATGGGGAATGATTCAATAATCAGTCAAAGACCTGCAGACAGGCCAGAGGTATCAGACCCAGATTTTACCTCATTCTGGTGGGTCTTTGGGTTCTGCACAGTCTTGAGGCTTATCGACATGACAACCAGAGGAGGCGGCGGCAGGTCTTTAACTACTGAGATCAGGTCAATCTTCTGAGCAACAGCCTCCACTTTAGACCAGCTAATAGGCTGACTGCTCAACTCTAGAGGGCACAGTGAGAGTGGACACAGTTAGTGATTAAAGTATCCGGACAATTATAAAGTTTTACCTCGCGCTGTTGTACAGGAAATACAGAGCAATGGTATGTTTGTATATTTTTAAAGAAAGACTCACGAGGGGTCTTCACATCAAGCCAGCAAGGCCCCCGCATCTTCCTGTTAAGGAGGAAGTGTTCTAAACTAGAGATGTTGGTTCCAAACACATGGGAAAATGTAGAGCCCTTCAGCTCAGATGGCAAAGGAGGAAGTTCAGCCTACCGAAACACAATATACACATCATAAAAAATGTCTCAGACTCCAAGATTCCAGGAAGTTTCTCTAAAATAGACATGACTGTTTTGAGTGTATAAGTGAGAGACGTCTACTCACAGAGTATTTGACTTCAAGGTACTCGCACTGTGAGGGTATATCTGGGATTTCAAAGGCATAGTTCTTTGTCACTGGCTGTTGAACAGGGGAAGCACAGTTTATAACTTCATATTTGTAGCACCACAGGTACAGAAACCAGATTAGCAATTACCTTGGACTTAAACTTCATGATTTTGAACTTCTCAGACAGACTGTTGAACTCCTGATACACATCCATCATTCCTACTGGACTATCTGTCTGCTCGCCAGTAGCCAGATTCACTTTCTAAAATCACAGCAACACAATTTAAAAAAAAGGTGAATTAATGGTGCATGTTTTGTATATGCATGTCAACTAAAAGGTGGTCTTACGTGTTCTCTGGGAAGGAGATACATCGTCCTCTCAATGTTTTTTACAGCAACACAACAGCTGACATGTGCTTTAGCTGACTCAATCCAGACTTTTCCAAACAGGTACACCACACCTGCAGAGGAAATCACAAATAAACTGTACAACACTACTTTCATGGTTATCAAAATGCAATTATGTAGGAATAAGAAGAAAAACTTTGAAATTGGGCATTTGAAGTCAAAGCATTTAATGTGATTATAGAACCATTAATTATGGGTCACAGAAAAGAGCTAAAACTATTAGAATTGATTTGAATGCACATGTATTATGCAAAATCATGGAGGAGGAGATGCTTACCAGGTTGGTTGTACTGGTCTTCAAAAGCATCCAACCAGTAGAAGCGGAAGACCATATCTCCGTCAGGTCCCTCCACCAGCGGGAGATGGCTGGAGTCCACCTGCACTTCCACATGAGCCTCGATGGGTTCCCCCTCCTCAATCTTGTCCCAGCACATGCCACCACCCAGTCCGGATCTGAGGAGCGCAAACTAGATGGTTATGGCAGAAAATGACCTTCTCTGTCGGAAGGACTGTCACATCAATGGATATATCGACAATTCTTTATTGAATGCCTGTATGTTGCAGACATACATTAACATCTCATCCTGTGGCTCAGTCTTGGGCTCCACTTTAACAGTGGATGTGGTCTCAAGCTCCACCTTCACTTTCACTGGCTCCTCCTCAACATTCTCTGCCTCCATGGGCTCATCAAAATCCATCTCATCAAACTCAATCGCCTCTTCTAAATACAAATTTAAATTACAATTAAAAGCAATACATTTTTTAAGAAATTGCACCCAAAGTCTGTAGGAAGGAAGGAGGGCAGATATACCTTCAGGCTCCTCTTTCTGGGGCTTCTTTATCTGTGTAGCAGCTGATTTACTAGGTTGAATGTGAGCAGAAGTCCTGGGTGAAGGGTCAGCTGGAGGAAGCGGCGTCACCACAGGTCTGGGCTTCGACATTTGGACTCCAGGTGACTCCTGAGAGATAAACAAAGGGTTTTAATAGCGACAGTTTTTTATTAATCCAACACCACGTCAAGAAGTCTAAATTAATGTATTTTTAGATTTATTTGATCAAAAATAGTAATAGTGTGAAATATTATTGCAATTTATAATGACTACCTTTGGCACCTGTGGTTTGACCGAAAATGGATTCATAGGCGATCCCAGTGTTTTCTTCTTCTTCAAAGTAACGACTGGTGGTGGAGTGAGCAAAACTGGTTTCTGTGAAACATTCAAATGATCATGAGGTCATATACCTGATATACTGTAGTACAAACACTGTAGATAGAAAGAACCTACAAGATGCTCGTATTAAAAGTAGGCAGCTATTGATTTAACATTCACCTCAGAGTGCAGGTCCTGCAGAATATCTCCCAGCAGATCATCTTGAGACAAATCCACATGTTTCTATAATGCAAACATGGTAAAGACAATTCTATTATACCTCTCTGATCTTCATTACAGATGCCAATGCCAAATAATGACAGAACATTCCTTCATATTTAAGTGCAGGTTCATTTATTTAATCTTTGAAACAAACATTTACAAACAGGTCTATTTTACGCAAAAATACCAAACTGGGAACAAAATGGCAAAGTGACTCATACCTCAGCAGGTTTCTTCACATTGCTGTTCATGAACATGCTTTTAATGCTGTTGGGTTTACTGACAGAGACTTTTTTTACATTCTTTTTCGAATCCCTTCCCTTTCCACCTTGTTTACCTGTTTACAGTTAAATAGAGAGTGAAAATAACTGGTAAAGACAATTCAGGGAAAAATGCTTAAAATTGCAAGCTGACAGAATATAAAAATAACCTACTTTTAGAATCCTTCTCCAATGCGTCATCATCTAAATCTTCATCAAAGATTTCTCTTCCATCCTCCACATACCCTGTTCCATCTGTCAAAGACAACAGGCATTCAGCTGGTGCCATTTAAGAACTGAGGTCAGCAGAAGTATGAAAATTTGACTGACCATCATCAATGATCCAATCATCATCCTGTCTCTCCCGCACCATTTTCGAGTACTGCTCTTCATCCACCTCCTCATATACGCTGGTGAACTCCTCCACCTGATCAGAACACAATGTCAAAACACTGGAACAACACTGAAGCCGTATACATCGAGAAAACACAAAAAGCTGGCATGCAACTCACCTCGTATTTAACCTTCTCTCCCTTCTTGGCTCGTTTAAGTTGCTCTAAAGCCGACTTGCGCCCCACTTTCTCTTTTTTCTCCCGCCTGGAACGTGAAGTGGCAATGCCACATGTGTCGGATGTGTCTATAGGACAAAGAAATGTGCTTCAGTAAAATCAAATTGCAGAAAGTTTAAACATACCATATAGAAAACTGTAAAATGACAAATCAAGAGTGACACGTGAAATTAAAATGGATGGAAGATTATAAACAAATCATTGTTATGATTTTCCAGCAAAAGCTATTATGGAGTTACACCAAATAATTATATTATAATTATTATGTATAATTATATTATTATGGTTACAAACAAACAAAAATATAAATTATTATAAACACTAATATTGTTTACAATAATAATTGCTTATTGAACTTTCTCTAAGAGGCATAATATAAAACTAATACTATTATAATTAAAATAATGATAATGCTTTTACTGGCATATATCCAAATCTATTTCTAAAAATAAAACTATTTGCGGAGATTTCAAATATGAAACCAAAACAATTAACCACTGATTCTACTTATTATAACAATAACTATAAGGCTCAAGGGAAACGTATTTATTAAAAAATATGTTAATGCAAATGTTTAAAGATTCTTTAAGTCATAGTCAATTATATATAGGAAATAGTTACAAATCAATCATCAAAATTACTCAACTAAAGCATATTACACTACACGTATTCGCATAAACGCATATTTTAGCAATTGGTGCAGGAAAGTTTTATCGGTTTCATATTATATATTCATATTAGCGCCGTCAGAACAGGCAGCCAATAAGCTGCCTGTCTGAATGAAATGCATTAATATTCTGTAAGATAATGAACACTGAGCACTGTAAACACGCTCACCACAATCTCCACCGTCCATGTCTTTATCAGGATTTGAGACAGGAGCCATTAATATAAATTAGTGCCTGATATGAGGTAAAATTTCAGTCGTCTTCAGAAGCGCCGACCCTAAACAACAGTTTCCGCGCCAAAGTGATTCCCGGGGAAACTCGAGCAGCGGATATGACGACATTAGCAGCCGTCCAATCTGAACCACTTCAATGATCCGAGTTGTTTTTCTTCTTCTTCTTTGTTGTTTATTGGCGGCTGGCAACCATCGAGTTGTTTTTAGACCACATATTACTTTAAGAAGGTTTGAGACTTTGATTTTTAGTTATTACAGTTAGAAAAGAATTGGAAACATAATTCTGCATTTGTTATTTACCGAGATTTATATTTTTGCATGCAGTAGCCAAAATAATGGAACATTTTATTTTTTTTACACAAAGTGGCACAACTAACATAACCATTATAACACACAAATACAAAACACAATCAGTTTAATACACGACAGTAAAACAATGTGAATATAAATATGAAATAGTTAACACTAAATAACAACACAATATATGTTTTTGTTAATCTGTGTAAATGTAACCATATTTGTCGATCTACTACCTCTATGTATATTTGTTCTTCAAAAAACGTCAAATAATCCTAACATATTCACATAGAAGTGCTAAATATTACTATATATTTAATATTTGATCTTAAGTGTCGAATGTAACGCTTTAAAACATATATGTTCATACATCTTTAAGATTCACACATCCTGTTTGGTTGAATCGTATCTCCAAACACTCAATGTAACTTCTGACATATGGCCATTTTTATCATTTCTCAAAACAAAAGCTTCGACTCTGGTGGGACTCGAACCCACAACCTTTGAATGACCTCACTCATCAATCTAGAAGTCCAATGCGCTATCCATTGCGCCACAGAGCCGATGGGACATCCCGCAACTGTGGCGGTACTCCTTCCTACCTCCGACGTTTTAGTAGACTACTTTATTTTGTCATAATAATACATAGATACTAGATATTATTGTTTTTCTAAAACTTTATACTTAAAACGTATTATAATTTTATTTGGTTAAATATTTTCGTCTTTTTTTCCTTTTCTAAGTAAGTTGGCAGGTCTTTTATTTTGAAGTAAAGTACTTCCGCTTTCAGTAGCACGTGTGGGGAAACCACGTTGTGACATTAGAACCAAAATGGCTTCGTGCAGCATCGAAGACGTGCTCGCTAAAGCCGAAAGAGACGAGGCTGAAAAGCTAAAAGGTATTATAGTAAGCAAAGAGTTAGACCTTGAATTTGACCCGGGTAATTTGCTTGCGTTTGATAAGAACCGAATAGATGCTCGGGAATTTAAAGACAGCAAACGGGAAGACTTTCTCCGCTCATTGGCGAGAGATAACACTCAACTCCTCATCAATGAGATATGGAAACTTCCAACAGAAAGAGTTGAAGAAGTCATCGTCGCCAAGCTACCAGATCCAACCACTCTGTTACCCAGGGAAAAGCCTGCTCCAAAACCAAAGCCTCCTACAAAATGGGAACAGTTCGCCAAGCTGAAAGGCATTCAGAAGAAAAAGAAGACCAACTTGGTCTGGGATGAAGTCCATAAGGAATGGAAGAGGCGATGGGGATACAAACGTGCCAAAGATGACACCAAGGAATGGTTGATAGAGGTCCCAGAGAATGCAAATCCCAACGAGGACCAGTTTGCAAAAAGGAATAAAGCTAAGAAGGAGCGAGTGGCCAGGAATGAGTTTAACAGACTCAAGAACATCGCCAGAGCTCATAAGATCAAAGTGCCTGGCATGGGACTCGCACCCACCCCTCAGCAGTCCAAAGCAGAGCTGGCACAAGCTGTCAATATCGCCAAGAGATCCACGGCCTCTGTTGGTAAATTCCAGGATAACCTGCCCAAGGAGAAAACGCCTAAAAATACTGGGAAAAAGAGAAAGTTCCAGCCTCTTATTGGTGACTTTAGTAGTGAGAAACAAAAACAGCTGGATTTACTGAAAGTGATGGACAGTAAGAAGCCACGACTTGACATCACCAAAGCTGTGAATAAGCAAATGAGGGAAGAGGATATGGAATCGAGGCAAAAGAATAAGAAAGACTTTGGAAAGAAGGGACGGCGGGGAAAGATGTCTGGTAAAGGAAAAGGAAAGGCTGGTGGAAAGGGAAAGGGTCCCAAAGGCAAAATGAAGCAAGGAAAACGATAAAATCTACAGCAGTGTGGTCTTCATATATATATATATATATATATATATATATATATGTATATATATATGTATGTATACATGATGTTGACCTGTCATGTGTCATATACAGCCATAACTTTCAGTGCTTTGGTGCTGGTTTGATTCTATACAATATGTGGTTTCACTCTGGTTTTCAGACTTACAGTGTTTATAAATAATATAGATGCAGTGCTGGACTGAAAATAATTGGCACTCTGTTTTCTACATGAATGTTTGATTTAATATTGCCACCTGTTATTCATATTAGTGATTTCACAATAAATTCAAATCATCTGATATGTTGTCTGTTCTTGGTTAAGTTTTTGTGAAGAACATAGATTATAGGTAATATTTTACTCAAAAAGAATACCAGAAATGTAAAACATACTTTACATAATATATGAGCTGTAATACAATAATAAGAATAATTTTGCTTGAATACAATAAAAAAAAAAGAAAGAATATGCTATACTATACCATCTACCATTAGCTACCTTTATGTGTAAATAATTAGCTTTTTTAAGTTTTATTATTTTAAGAAATAAAATGGATGTATTTATAAATAAATGTGCAAAATAAATAATATATATATTCATATGATGCTTTTGGTCTCTTATTTATTGCATTTGTTCATTTCTAGCCAGTTTTACATTATTTGTCCCCCCCCCCAGGCATTTATGTTTGGATTTGTCATTCTCTTGATGTCTTATAGTCAAGTATGTTACTATATTGATGTAGTAATTTAATGTGAATTAAATGACCTTAAATACTCTCACCCATCCACTGAGTGAGAAACAAGACACCATATGTTCAAAATATTGATGCGTCTGCAGAGTTGGTGGCTCTTTCTAAACAAATTAATAACCAGTTCTTGAGTTGATGGATGGTGTTTGACCACCAACACCATCCCAGATCAGCTGGGGGCTTTGGGAGGGGAAGTGCCCATCTGTTGACTGCTGTCAGGTTTGTTAAGCATCATTAATCAAACAATCACAATACAATACCCCACGCCAATGGACAGAAATATAGGGCACACTTTATGCCAAAATCAATTAGCAGTGCTGTGCTGAGAATGCAGGGTGTTTACTGATACACTATGTGAGATTAAGAAGATACAAATGTTGTAACTAGGCTCAAAACTACCAGTTGATGTTATATACTGCATCTATCTATTAAGTACTCTGTACTCAAAATATAGGCCTTGTGTATCTCACAAACATGCTGAATGCAACAGCACAAATGTATGGACAGTTTGAAGTTTGTTTGTTTTTTAATTATAAAGTAATTTTTACAATTAAATATTCATTTATTTCTGAGCTATCACATATGTAATTCATAATCTGTCCACTAGACGGTGGTAACACACAGCGACGAGTACGAGTTGAGTCATGACAAACGTGTGTGACCACAACCAGTCATACTCATAAGGGTCATTTTTTTACTTATACATCTTCTGAAAGCTGAATAAATAAGCTTTCTATTGATGTATGGTTTGTTAGGATAGGACAATATTTGCTGAGATACAACTATTTGAAAATCTGAAATCAAAAGTGCAAAAAAATTTAAATATCAAGAAAATTGCCTTTAAAGTTGTCCAAATTAAGTTCTCAGCAATGCATATTACTAATCAAAAATTAAGTTTTGATATATTTACGGTAGCAAATTTACAAAATATCTTCATGGAACTTGATCTTTACTTAATATCCTAATGATTTTTGGAAAAATCAATAATTTTGACCCACACAATGTCTTGTTGGCTATTGCTACATATAGCCTATACCCGTGCTACTTACGACTGGTTTTGTGGTCCAGGGTCATATATAAGCTCAGACAGTGACACTTAATCAACATTTCATACACTATATTCCTTCTGCAGCACATTTGTATACAAAGTGGAGCATTTTAGGACAGCATGAAAATAATCTGATTGTCTTTGTGATTTAGCTTTTGTGTATATTTCTAGAAGGACGAGTTCATGGCTGAGGCTTACGACAGCTTAGTTCAAACCAGGCCGGGACTATAGTGATCCTGGGGGAGGGCATGGGTTGAGTTTTCCATCATACATAATGAGTCATGCAAATTACAGATCTTTACGCCCGTCGACCCCCACCGACACACGGGCAGCTGCTCCCCCTCCCAGCATCATACTCCCTAAACAGGTCGCTCATTGCTCATCAGCTAACAATGCACAGAGAACAGAGATAGATCACCAGGTCTGATCAATTCTTACACAATGAACCCTCCCTGATGGCTGGTATGAATTTTATATAACCTGCCAGTCAAAAGTTTGGAATAATTCAGATTTTTTTTATGTTTTGTTGAAAAAAGTGTCTTATTCACACCAAGGCTGCATTTATTTGATGAAAATGCAGTTTAAAAATAGTATAATGAAATATTATTACCATGTAAAAGACCAGTTTTCTATTTTAATTTAAAATTAAATGCATTCCTGCGATGGCAAAGCTGTATTTTCTGCAGCCATATCTCAGTGTCATAAAAAAATTATTGCTGAATTGGTGTACAATTATTATCAATTATTGGTGCTGAATTATTAATAATAGTTAATCTGTTATCAATATTACAAACAGTTGTGCTACTAAATATTACATTTAAAATAAATATTATAAATGATACATTTTTTCAAAATTTAAAAGAACAGCATTTATTTGTAAGCATATATTCATATGCATATATATATATATATGTGTGTGTGTGTGTGTGTGTGTGTATATATAAACAAAGATATTTAGCAGCAAAAACTGTTTTCAACATCGATCATAATAAGAAATGTTTCAAATAAGCATATTATAATGATTTCTAAAGGATCATGTGACACTGAAGACTGGAGTAATGGCTTAGCCAGCTTTGCCTTACAGGACTACTTTTTTTATCTTAAAAATAATTAAGACATATTAAAACATAATATACATTATAACAGAAAACAGTTCTTTTAAGAATGCTTTACTGTTTTACTGTAAGTTACTGTTTTTACTATATTTTTAATCAAATAAATGCAGCTTTATAAGAGACTTTTCCCAAAAACATTTAAAAATCTTAATTATTCCAAACTTTTAAATGGTAGTGAGCAGGAAACATGTTTATATACAGTTCTTCATTCAATAGAAAGCCTTTTCATGCCATTTCTCAACCAATGAAACAACACCGCCAGTGCAATTTCACACTTTTCACCAGTGTGAATTCCTATGTGGTGACTCTCTGGGTTCGAGGGGCTTGTGGAGACTCTGTTTTGAGCGGTCAAGGTGTGGCAGATTAAACCTCGCTGTGGTCCTTTGATTAGTGATGGTCCTGGACGAGTGCTGAACAGCCTGTCGCTTGTCTGCCCTCGTCAAAGCGCTGGAATCTGGGTCATCGGGAATAAACAGGGCCTTTGTGCTTGTTGTTTCCTCTTTGTGTTCCCCAGCAGAGGCAGACTACAAGTCCCCTGGGGGGGACGTTAGAGAGGAGGGCGCTTTCCTGGCACTCAGACGTGAGGCCCAGGCACACAGCTCTCCCAGCTTGCTCCAGAGGATCTTGTCCAAGCACCGAAGGAATAGCCACTGCCAGAGAGCCACCAATGGGGCTTTTGAGGCTGAATGAATGACTCTTCCTTTACAGAAGGCATAGGAGAAATAGTACAGTAGCTGTTTTAGATTGGCTATGCGCATTCTTAACTAATTATCAACACCGTGATACTACAGTATATTAGGGGAGACTGGAGGCAAGTATTTTCCTTCAGAATTCAAAGACTACATGTCATCTTTTGGTATAAGGAGTATGTATGTGCCAAAGGTAACAGCACTATATTCATTTAGCATTTAGACGGAATCATAATATTTAATATTTAATTAAGTAGTCATAATGTTACAAGTTGTAACAGGGCAATTGTAACACTAGAAGAAGAAAAAAAACTTTACCACGCTATATCTTAATAAATGCACAGCTCAAAATAATCAGTTCATTGCTCAGTAATATTTGCATCAATACTGTCAGATTGTAGTTATGTCATAATATATATTTTTAAAACAAAGTCTAAGGGGCGCAAACAAAGTCTTGAACTAAATATTTAAATATTTTAATTAAGGCAGACATTTTGCATTTGCATAAATACAATTGCACTTGACGTCACACGGTCCTGGTCATGATAATATATGATTTATATTTTTGAGAATATGTATTTTTAATTTGTTCATATTAATAACATTTTAATATTTGTTTAAGTCAGTCATGTTCCAAACACTATGATAAAAAACTAAATTCTAAATATTATATATAAATTTATTCTGAATACCATAAAGATAATATACATTTAGATTTAAAATAATCTGTTCAACTAAATGTTTTTTTCTTTACAGTTTTTATATATAATAGCTTCAATAATGCAATTCTAATAAACTATTAAGATATAACATTTAAGAACAAAAAAAAACACCTTTTTTTCTTCCCTTGTTGCTGTTCAGTGGCACAGAAAAAGTCTGATCAATAAACATGTCAAACTTGTCAACCACAATAACCATGTAACAACAATAATTACCTTCCCATGGACCAGTCTGGCTGCTTTTCTAGAACAACCGCCAAATCCAATCCCTGTACTTTAGTTTGAAGTGAAGTGCTCATCATGCACGCCATATATTATAAGATTAACTTTTTGTTATACTGTTTCCTTTGAATCAGCCTCAGTAACTGACTTCTCTCACTTTTTAGCTTAATAAGATGCCTTGGCCATCTGCTACGCTTGGCTTACTGGTCACAATGACTTCAGCTTTCTCCTGGACCCTTATGCAGGTCTCTTACAAAACCTTATTAACCCTAATCCACTGATGCAGTGACTGTTGATGTCATATTGATGTGCTACTGCACTTCAGAACCTTCAAAATTGCAACACAAAAAAGCATGCATACAGTCAGTCAGTCAGTCTGTACAGTGTTCATCTTGCAGCATATGTGGCCTGCAGGTCACCTGAGGGAGGACAGCTGTTAGCCTGGATTAAAGACTTAATTCTGCCCCACCCAAAGAACAGTGTCAACCACCATCCCATTCACCAGGTGCCTCCTCACCAGGGACTCGTCTTAGACCAGTTTTTTGTGTTGCATCTTGTTTCATTTGCAGTGCAGGGTCTGCGCCCCAGTATATAAAAAAAAAATCTCACAATTCTTTGAGACTTTTTATCTCACGATTCCAAGTTTAGATCTCACAGTTTTGAGTTAACATCTCACAATTCTCACATTCTCAAAATTGTGAGTTTATAACACAATTCTGACTTTATTTCTCACAATTGCGTTGTTATATCTCATAATTTTGATTTATCCTGTAATTCCAAATTCTCAGTATTGTTAATATCTTGTTTGTTTCTATCTCGCAATTCTTACTTTTTTGCATTTTGTGAACATATGTGATTTTGTGCACTAATATGAAATTGAATGTACCAAACCACTTCTTGAAGGAAATATGCATGCTGTAATATAGACAGATCCTTTTGTCCACAGAAGAGATAAAAACTCAAGAAAAAAGTCAATTTAAAGCATTTAAAGAAAAAAGTCAGAATTGTCAGGTATAAACTCAATTCTGAGAAGAAGAAAAAAACAGAACTACGAGATAAAACTCGAAATTGCAAGGTATAAATTTTGCATTGCAAGAAATGTGTCATAAACTTGCAATTCTGAGAAAGAATAAATTTCAACACGTTAACTCAAAATAATGAGATATAAGAAGGGAATTGTGAGAAATAAAGTCAGAATTGTAAAATAAAATGTCACAATAACCTTTTTTTAAATCTTTTTATTTTGTGACAGAAACAGGATTCCATTTTAAACTGTGTGTGCAGCAGAATCATTCATACTTACACTGTATATGAAGCGCAGCACACTATAGGCCTCTGTTTGAGTTTGGTGGCAGGGCCCCTTTTGCTCTTGAAACTCAAAAATCACCCATCTAAATGAGCTTATTTATAGCTCAAGCTTCTTCAGTATAGCTATGTGCCTGGCCAGCTCAGAGTCCAAACTCTCAGCAGTCAGCCAGTCATAACCAGTGGAAAGACTGACCTATATTAATAGGCACCTTTGGCAGTGGCATACGCCTGGGTTTCCCGCCTGAAATGTGGGTGCCTGCCAGATGACTGGGTCTGTCACTGCTGCGATAGCCTACCATCTGCTGTCTACTGCACACAATGGCAGGCAATGTGCACACAGACCCAAGGGAGGGGCTTCATGGGATGGCTCAGTACCACATGCTGCACTGGGACACCTCTAAACACACACATGCAAAGTGTGCATAGTGCTATTCCCACTCGTGAGATTATATAAGATAATTTTTACAGTTAAATTTTAGGAAAATTTAAAGAGTGAGCAATATTCATTCAAGGTGGTGTGTCCTACAGTTTTTCAGAGAATACTTTGTCATATCAGTCAGTAATGATATTTACTTACGTTTGATGGACCTATTGCCCAAATTTCTTTGATCATTTACTCACCCTCATTGTTTTCTTGTCATTATTTATATATGTATTACATACTCATTAATAAAGACTGAAAATTCACATTGACTCTGGTATTTATGAAAAATACCCATCACAATAAGAGGTACAGTTAGCTATTGAATTTCCATGACTTTTTCACTTTTTGTTCCTACTGGACACATATTTTTAAAGGTCATTATTCCCGATATAAGTTAATAAAATATAAATATGAATTTACAATAAATATTTTAGACCAGTGTTTAGCCATCACAAATAGCACACGCATAACTATTACAGTAATTTTATAAGCCAGCCAGTAAATGCTGAGTATTTGTTTTCTACTCATTACCCAATAATCACATCAATCAAGGCCAAGGCCAAGGCTTAGATTCCAACCTAAAGATTAAAGTTCTTTCTAAATTTACATATTACTGTCAAAGAATACAACAGGTGTGTTTTGCGTTGAGCCAAAATGGCTTCAGTAGCCATCGAGCACTCAGTGCACTGTACAAAAGCACAAACCAGCCAACCAATTTATCCCCAATGGGTCTTTGACATCTCTCAAGCCTGCATTGACCATCTGAAAAATACAATAGCAAAGTGTTCTCTAAATTTGAAAGAAACATATAAGAGCACATGTGTTATATGCTTGTAATGGCCGTCAGCAGCAGAAGGCATGTCAGTGGGGCCTTGCGCCCCTCTATTCAGGGGAAATTGAGTGAATGGGCCTGCAAAACCAACAGACATGCAGAACAATAGAGCCAAAAGACATTATTTCATGGGCGAGTGGGCCTCTTTAGAGAGAGCAGCTGACCTGTGGAGAGCTGTGTTGTTCAGGGAGGGTGTGAGTCCACAGACCCCAAGGGCAGAGATTGCAGCACCCCCCCCTTCGGCGACATCGGACAACCGTCAACTCAAGAGACCTCAACTTCCATTAATGCTGTAAACACCTGGCTTTCAGAAGAGAACAGGACTCAGTGAGGTCTTTCGCAGTGTGACATGAGCGATAAGGTGATTATTAGCCAAAAATTAGGTCCTAGGAAGGATGGAAGAGCTGTCAGTCAAAAAGTCAAATACTGTTTGAATCAGTTTCAGAGAATAACCCCCAACCTCTAAAGAAAAATACACAAGTGGCACATTTTGTAGAGCACATTTTTTATTTTTAGGTATGTGAATGACAACATGGCTATTGGCGAGTTGGTTGTAATATCAAAGAAGCAGGTTATAATTGTTCAGCGGAAAATAATGTCAAATATGTAACATTGTATGAGAAATGAGTATGTCAGTTGAAGTGTGCTGCTTGTTTTCATGCATGTCAGTTTGCTACATATTCTTGCTTCCCTCAAGTCTACAGAAAAAAGGAAAAACCAACAAACAAAACAAACATTTTGACAGTAAAATAAAGATAAACAAAGACATTTTAAACAGTTATCTACAATGTTACATGAGCCAAAATAAATGAATCTCAGTAACACAGATACGGTGAGGGACACAATGTGTAGTGTTTCTTTGAATACAGATGGTGTTTTTGCATTCCGATATCTGGGTAACAATTAGCAAAAGTAAACTTTTTACAAAAAAATGTCCTCAATTTGAATAAGACAAATGTGATAAACCCAATATGCAACACTAATACTGCCGAATCCTTCAACATCAGGGTTTTTCTTTTGCGCAGACTAACTTATCATTGTGAATAACCTGAAACTATTTTACATGGGTTCTTCTCATGTTAAAAAATAAAACAAGACATTTAATTCAACATTTCACCTCATATGAGAGCAAAGCAATTGTCCTACACTTCCTTAAACCGATTGTGCTTTTGTCCATTCCCGCTGTAACTCTCAGTAGCAGCGAGCAAATCCTTACAAACATTTGTTCCAGAGCAAGAAAGTGGGAGAGAGAAACTACGTTTACACCATTTTCCCTTTCGGATGACGTCCTGACATGTCAGTGTTAATGATATGTTTAAATACATTCAGCCACCAATAAAAATCCCCACATACAACAAAATGTAAACACTACAGAGGGCATAAAACAATAGATATTAATGACAAACCAACATTAATACAATATTTAAAAAAAGTGCAATTTCCCCATATTTTGGAGGCTGAATGCTGCTTGCTGATACTTTTACGATCAACCAATTGGTGTAAAGAGGACGGAACCTTTAAAAGGATGTTAAACTTACTGTACAGGCCAAGAAATTAGTGGCAGTGTTATTGAAATCAGAATTATGTAATGGAAGGTAGTCAAATCTTTAACAGAAAAGCAATATAATTAGATTTTCTTTATATCTTTGAAATAAATAAATTAGTAAAAATTTAATAAATAGAACCTACAGCTCTAAACGAACAAATCTCACCTACATATCTGTTCTCGGAAAGTGTTATTTATAATGCAACATGTGCATTAATATCAGTACCAAACATGATTTTGGCTAAACTGAGAACATTTTCATAAGCAGCGAAGATGCTGGATTTAGACTTCAGTTGCAAACATGCAAGTCAGCGATTTTACGCCTCTCCAAGTACAAATCATTTTAACAACCTTCACTTTAGAGCAAAAAAAAAACAAAATGTTCGAGGTACCTTCCAGTAGACGTTAACTTACATACAATACATTCAGTGAGTGTCCTATTCTTAAAAAAATAAAATAAAATAATCGGGGTGGAACCTTTGTTACGTTTGGAGCGGAAACGATTACGTTGCAAGTGCTATCCAGTTACTCCTCAACACTGTCTCTGCTCCTCACCCTAACAAACAACCACAGTAGTGCAACACTGCTAGTGCTACCCAATCCTTAACACCAGTCTCTAAAATCCTCTAAAAAGAGCTTAAAACTATCTGAAAATGTCATTTATATGATTTTTTTTCCTTCTTAAAAAAGCAGCCCTTAAGAATCAGTACACTGTCTACAGCTAAAAATGGATAAAAATAGCTATGTTAAAAACCATTAGCTGAATTCTGCAAATCTATTGCTATTTGTATTTTGACTATTTAGTATAACTACATTTCCAAGTTTTTTTTATCTTAAGCGGTACATTGTTATAGTCAGTAGGTGTTTAGCAAACATCATAGTAAGTGTTTCTGTTTCCTACATCAGATTGTCTGAGAGGTTAAATGTCGGTGTGATAGAGGAAAAGAGGAGGGTTGCTGTAGTGCAGTAGTGACGTTTAAAGGACGAGAGCTCTGGAAATGCAGGTGGTAGGGTTGGTGTTTAAGTAACGCCTGGCCTGCTCAGTCATGATCAGTTGATCCTCCGTTTTCCCAAAAACCACCGCCTCCCACTCGCTGTTGGCCTGTTGGTTATGAAAATAGATATTTGAGTTTGACCAAGTGTTTTTATTGGTAACTAAAACTGTGAAAAACAGGTTTCGTTACTTGAAATTGAGCTGGGGGGAAAATATTAATATTAGATTAAAACTGTAATTTAAAAACTTGTTTCCTTTGTAGCTAACTGAAATAAAATAAGCTGAAGTATTAAATTGCTCAAAAATAAAGCAAAAGCTCATTTAAAAATATAAACAAATACTATAATAGTAAATGTTTATAATGAAACATTCAGTTATAAAAATTCAAAATTTAAGCTCTGTTAACAATAGTCAATTATGCGTTTCTGCAAGCACAATGGATATTAATAAATTAATGTCACATCAGATTCTTTCCTTCTTTCCTTTGATGCTAACAGAAAAAATGAGTGAATTACCGGAGCGGGTATTTGGTATGGTGGGCTCCTTTGGGTTATGTTTTCTCTCTTGTCCTGTGGGCTAAGGGAACGGACTATTGAAAAAGATTCCTTCAGCGATCCAGGAGAGCAACAGTTCTCCTCTCTCTCTGTCAATGGCATCATGAGCATAGATCGGGTCAGTAGGTCGTTACTGTGAGACTAAAAGAGGGGTGAAGATGGTGTGTGAAGAGGAGAAACAAAAGCATTGCAAACTCAAAAAATTTAAAACAATAATAATGCATCATAAGTTTGTAAAGTAGGATAATGGTCTTACCGCTCCATTGTTGTTTATCTGCTGTTGGGGAAACAGCTGTACATTTAAACAGTCTTTTTCCCAGCTGTCCAATATCAAAGACTTTCTCACTTTCCTTGCAGGAGCTTCCATCTGCTGTGAACCCCAAATGACAGAGTTTAAAAATAAAAACTAGCGTTCAATTTAAGAGTTAACATTAGATAAAAGCTTTTAAACTAAACCTAATTGCATGATTGCGAGAACAAATATGTAAGAAAGTGGCCAGTACCTCATAAGATCTGAACTGAGGTTGGCTCTGCACTTGTGTGAAGATGTCAGCCCCGGTTTCCTCTTTCAAAACCTCTCTGATGTCCTCCTCAAGAAGTGCCAGTGGTTGGGGCTGAACACACCAACATAATATATCAAAAGGAAAATTAACAAGTGAAGTACCAGGCACCAGATAAAATAGCCTTTTATAGGTGAATCTTATGTAACCTGTCAAGTCAATATTTAGCCTCAAAATTCAAAGAAAATTAAGGCTGTTTTTGGGACTGTTAAGTTTTGTTCTGACTTTGGGACTAAGTTCTTTGTTCTCTATATATATTTTAAGGGTGCTCAGATCAGGATTTTTTTAATTTGAGGGGTGGAAGGGGGTATTTTTTAGACACTTTTCAAAAATACATAATTTTCTCACCTAAATGTTTGATCATGCAGCGCATTTTTGTTTCTACAATAGGGCAATTGCAGCACAATAGCATACACACCGCACAATCCTGATTTTGTGAGCTGTATGTGAGGTGGCCTTCAGACCAAAGTGTACTGCAGTTGTCCACGTTCCGCGACTTTTCGTCATCAGAAGAGTCCGCACACCGTCCGTGTGCAGCCCAATTTTTGTGACTGCATGGATGGTCCGAGAACAGCGCAGGCTGTTTTACAATATATATACAGCGGGTAAAATTAGTATTGAACACGTCACTTTTTTTTCTCAGTAAATATATTTCTAAAGGTGCTGTTGACCTGAAATTTTCACCAGATGTCGGTAACAACCCAAGTAATCCATACATACAAAATTAAACAAAAAATTAAACAAATCAGTTCAGAAAATAAGTTATGTGAAATTACATGGAATGACACAGGGAAAAAGTATTGAACACGCTTACTGAAATTTATTTAACACTTCATACAAAAGCCTTTGTTGGTAATGACAGCTTCAAGATGCCTCCAGTATGGAAAAACTAGTTGCATGCATTGCTCAGGTGTGATTTTGGCTCATTCTTCTACACAAACAGTCTTCAAATATTGAAGGTTCTGTGGGCCTCGTCTATGAATTCTGATCTTTCCATACATTTTCTATTGGATTCAAGTCAGGTGATTGGCTGGGCCATTCTAGCAGCTTTATTTTCTTTCTCTGAAACCAATCGAGAGTTTGCTTGGCTGTGTGTTTGGGATTATTGTCTTGCTGAAATGTCCACCCTTGTTTCATCTTCATCATCCTGGTAGGTGTTGGGACTGAACTAGCTAATATTAATTTCCACTGACAAGGGGCAGGATTGCTTTCTAATTACTGATTGGCTTTCTATACCTTTTTGCACCTCCCTTTTTTCATGTGTTTAATACTTTTCACTGTATTATTCATTTTATTACACACAACTTAATTTCTGAACATATTTGTTTTCTTTGTATGTACTGTACGTATGTATGTGTTTATATGCTACCGACATCTGGCGAAACTTTCATGTCAACAGCACTTTTAGAAATATATTTACTGAGAAAAATGGTGATGTGTTCAATACTTATTTTACCTGCTGTACATACATATATTGCTGTAGGCCTCTTAATAGTGACACAGCATCAAGGGTTTTTCCATTTGAACTTACCACCATTCTTAACGGGCCATGCATCTTCTCCTGGGCAGCCAGGGCATTTTTGAAAGGAGTAGGTGTTCTTGGAGTATGGACTATAATATTCTTATGGAGTTTTGGGGTCCTAAAACTGTGAAGACAAAAATAGTATAAGTCATTTATTGATTCTGAGATCGTCAGCTCAATTTTCTCAAACAGCAGAGGTAAAGAATAATGCCTGACCCTGTGTTCTCCTTCTGGTGTTTTGGTGTGGTCTCTCTCTGATGGGGTGTGTTGAGGAGGCATTTCTGTCCACACACTGGAGTAGATGTAAGAGCAGGATTGTCGAGGCTCAAGGGCTCACCACCAGACACATTGAAGAACTAAATGGGAAAAAAAAGTTTTGAATGAATCCACACAATTCTGTGGTCTAAGAGGTGTTTTGTGTTATAAATGTAGCCATACCTGAGAGGGTGAAAATGGCAGGCCTTTGACAGGGGTGTTTTTTGGTGAGTTCCCACTGTTGTCTATGTAAGCACAGCTCCTTTCATCGGCAGGTGACTGATCTCCCCTCTCTCTCCTCTTCTTTCTCATGATGGATGGTGGTGGAGAGCTGAATCTGTTCATGCAGGTGTTAGAGAGAGGCACAGACTTGCCCTGGTCCAATGCGACACACTGCCTGCTCATTGCTGGGTCAGTGGGAGCATTTATTGGATAGGCCAGGCTTTCTGTGCAACTCTCCAGGGTCATACAAACATCAGTGGGGTTAGCAGCCTTCGGAGAGGGGCCTCCCTCAGTGAGATCAAAGCCAGTCACATCACTCCAGGCCAAAGGATCCTGAAGCATCAAAACATTTACCTTACTTTTCATTAGGTGGAAAAAAGCCTGAAAGTAGTCCCCAGCTTTATCATAACTAGTTACCTAGCTGGGGACTACTTTCAGGCGCTGTGTAATATCATTGCGCCTGCTGCACCCATGGTACATCAGCAAAGTTCCTTGATTATTGCGCCGGAATGGAAGTATAGTTCCTTGCAATATCGGCCTAGAAAATCGCAACTTTTCATTTTCCATCGGTCTTAGAACATGATGTAACTACAGAAGAGTCCAGCTTTAAACAGGAAAATTATCGAAACTCTTTGGTCATTTTTGAGCGAGATGCAAATGGTCTTCATACTATCTATTCTGTATTATATAAAGATAATACATTATTTATATTATAGATAATATAATATAATATGGATAGTATATTATCTATAATATAATATGGATAGTACCAATTCTCTGCTTACAGAGTCAATAAGCTCCATGGTCTCTGCAAACTCTGGGATGGTCTCTAGAGTGGACAGCACAGCACTGGCCTCAGCAGCCAGGAACTTGCTGGGAGAGACAGGCAGAGGCATCGCAGCAGGCTGGCCCTCCTCTAAACGACACAGCTCGCCCCCTCTGTCCTCCACACTCTCTGCAGTGGTGACCGTATCATCGGGAAGGCTGTCCGACCAACTGGAGTAGCTCTCTGGATTCTGTATGGAACCAAACCATTGAGGTCAGTGAGAAGAAATTATGATTATTAAAAAAAACAAAGATAAAACTGCAGTGATGTGGAAGGGAGAGTTAGACACATCTGAGTAAGACACATCTGAGCCAATAAACCTACACAACTTCACTTATAATATGTGAATTTCATATTACTTTGTGACCATAAGCATTTATGATATTAACTGAAAAAAATAAATAAAAGCAATCTATTCTTTGTGGTAATGGTACACTGCATTCTTGCTGACAACTGACAAGGAAACGGTAAATAATTATTTAAATCCATTAATTTTCACCTAACCTAAAAAATGTATTTAGAACATATTTATAAAATGCTAATATATAATAATTCAATACATGCTACTCTCCAAGGTGAATAATATTATTTATAATAAGATCAATTATAATATGCAGAAAAGAATACAGTATGTATCGTGAATATAATTCTCAGATAATAAAATGATGAATATATTACAATTAATAAATAAATGCCAAAAATAAAATAAAAATATTTAAATAAAAACATGCTTTCATGCCTGAAAGCGGTCACTAGCTGTAGTTTTAGTTAATCAAACCAAAGCTGGGTGTGAGGCAGGGAGGCAGTGAAGGCGGGTAGGATTTACTAAGCAGCATGAGGGTATGGGGGAGTAAGATGGGAATGAAGGAGGCCGATGGGACCTAAAGCGCACTATTCTACGCGCACACACAGTGTTTCTTACACGAGGGCCCGACTGTCTTCTGACTTCACTCTCAGCTGACATTAGCAACAGCTCTAGCTCCTTAATTCTTTTCTCTTTGTCTGGGTCGTCATGGAATGGCTGTGAGGAAGAAGAACCAGGGGGAAGAGGCGGAAAGAGAGACCAAGACACAAACTTTACTGACAATTTCACGAGATTTTTATGAGGTCCTGAATTTCACCAAGCAAAACCACTCAGGATTCAGATGCTTTTTAGGACTTTGATATTACATTACAATAATGCCAATATGCTCCAAAAGCTATTTTATAATCCATACAAATTCGTAAAACTGCATTGGTGAAATTCATATAAGGAGCAGTTTAACATCACACCACACACATGCAGATTACACAATTATACACAAACATATGAGATTGATTTTTTTTTTAATTAATAGAGAAGACAAACAGACTTCAGAAAGCAGGAAGTTCAGAGATACAGAGGAGATTGAAGCATGCCGTGAGAACTGCACCATGGGACTTACCGACATAAAGCTAGACATCTCAACACTAATGTTTTCCATACACTGGCCACTTTGTGAACCATACGGATATCTGGGTGGCTGCCAATCAAAAACAATATGAAAGCTTGTATGTTAAATACGTCACATCTAGTATGTATGTATTATATTAAGCATAAATACAGATTAAGTTAAAAATGATTGCTAGATTAATAAGTGCTATTAAAATTATATACTATTTTGTCTAAATAAATTAACAAAAAAACACACGCACACATCAAAAGCTAAAATTATCACCTGTGATTGGCCACTCATGATCATTTGATTCTGGTCATGTTGATATTCCACAGATGGACTGGATTTGGGGCGTTTCTTCTGGCCAGGGTCACTGCTGTAGCTCTTGCTGCTCTCCTGCAAGTAACCCTCATGTTCCACCTTCCTGCGCATGGTGGAGTTCCAATGATTCTTAATGGAGTTATCGGTCCTATAAGAGTCCAATAAGGTAAAGGTCATTCTCTGGCCTACACACACACACACACACACACACACACACACACACACACACACAGGTATTCTTCTATATTCTGCATTGGTTTTGAGTTAAAATAGAGCTTTTTACCGTCCAGGAAGCAGCTTTGAGATCTCAGCCCAGCGGTTGCCCAGACGTTTATGCGCTTCATAGATAATATGATCCTCTTCCTGGGTCCAGGAGGATTTCTTCACTTCTGGGTTGAGGTGGTTGTGCCATCGCTCTCGGCACTGTTTGCCTATGCGGCCCTGTAAGTGCTTGGCAATCACTGACCAACGTTTGGGCCCATACTTGTGAACCAGCTCAATCACCTGTTGAGATGTAAAACATGATCAGAACATAAGTGACACTGAAGACTGGAGTAATGGATGCTAAATGCTTTTTGGTGAGCATAAGAATCATAAAATAAATAGTTATATCTATTTATATAAGCCGAATAGTGCAGAAAGTGACTTTTTAGCCTCGTTCAGACTGTCAGCCCAAATTTGATTTTTGTGCAAATCCGATTGAAATCCGATTATATTTAGATGGTCTAAATGGCAACGAACTACATGAAATCCGCATAACAACGCAACGGCATTACCATAGAAACCAATTCACATTCAGTAAAAACGAGCGTTTATGGACGCACAAATGGGATATGCTGTGTGGACAGACAGTTATTCAAATCAGATTCCATCCGGATATGCACAAAATCGGATTTGGGCTGACAGTCTGAACGAAGCTTTTGTGTTTAGAACAGTGTCAGTTCTTCTGGAATCTTGTCATGCAACTCCTAAACAGTGTGTTGTAGGATACTGCAACAAAAGCTTTCAGTTCTTTTGGTGGTAGAAGAGGAGGACAATGACTTTTGCACTCTAAAACTCAGAATCAGGATATGAGATCATCACACCACACTCAATTTATTCATCGATCTCTGTCTTCCTATGAGGACACAGAACACCCGGCTCGTCTTACCCTCTGATCTTCCTCTTTTGTCCAGGGTCCTTTCACTAGCTCTGGGTTGAGCACCTTTTGCCAACGGTGCTGACATTGGCCATCTGTCCTTGTCTGTCAAAGTGCAACAAAATCCCACATGAACACCTGCAGCTAATACACATTCACCTATTATAACATCTTAACTAACACACAGGCCTGTCACTAATAATACAACATACATTTAACAATAGTTCTGCTGAAATTCTATCTAGTCTTTCCTTTGCAACAGTATTTTTCAGCCTAAAGATAGAACTTAAAGTGCCCCTATTATGGATTTTTGAAAATTACCTTTCAGGCAGTGTGCAATACCGCTCTAAGTGAATGAAAACATCCTGCAAAGTTTTAAATTTGAAAGTGCACCGTGTATGAAGTTATTGTCTCTCAAAAGAAAGAGTCGACTCTGAATCATTGAAATGAGTCATTTTTAAAACGAATCCCAAGCCGTTTCATGTTGATATCAACATGAAACATTAGCATATTGCCCTCCACTTGTTGGTCTTTTTGTGTTGGTCTGAATGAAAATGCAAATTCATTCTTTGCCACTAGGTGCCGCTTCTGGATCAGTAAACTAGCTGTTTCCCCGGTACCGCTGTACACAAAGCAGCACTGCGCTCACAAACGCTGCTTTATCAGGCATTACAGCCATGATGAAATGGAAATTAGACCAATCGGACCAATCACCGCAGATTAGCGTCACGCAAAGGGGGGGTTTGGAAAAATGAATCGTTGAGCGAATCGTTTGGGAGTCATTGAGCAAGTAAGGTAAAAATAAATGCATATTATAAGACAATGAAAGTGTTTTTGGCCCTTTCATGTATGTCAACCTGTTGTCGGGAACTCCCAAAGCCAAAACCTTTCATAGCCCATAATAGGTGCACTTTAATATGATGCTTTATAGTATAATAGTATAGTATGATACAGTATAGTAACATTTCATTTAATTTTATATCCTTTAATATAAACTTTTGAAAACTGGCTCCTCTAGAAAGATTAATATGTAAGTGAAATTATAATAAAAAAAAAACTTCACAGCTGCACTAAAATATTCCAGCCACATTTTAAAAAAGCTTTTAAAGTAATGATTAAGCATTTGATTCAGCAAGTTACTTACTGGGAAATAATTGGCGATTGATTTCCAAACATCCGTTCCGTGTTGCTCAACAAGCTTCTTTAGCTTCTCATCCTGCGCATGAAAGAGATATCATGAGATTTTCAACCTCAGACACAACTAGCAGACTGTGAGAGCAGAACTAACAGCACTTTGCAGTTCCCCACCCTTTCCTGTTTCATCACAGAAACTTAAAGCGTTTCCAAGTATTATCCCATTTGAAACTTAACATATCATAGATTGCCGTTCAAAAGTTTGCAGTCCGTAAGACTTTTTCAATGTTTTTGAAAGAAGTCCTTAATGCTCGACAAAGGCTGCATTTATTTGATCAAAAATACAGTAATATTTTTGTGGAAACCATGATACATTTTTTATTCAGGATTCTTTGATAAAAGGAAAGTTCAAAAGAACAACATTTACTTAAAATAGTAATATTTTGTAACAAAATAACTAACTAACTACCTCAAGTATTAACTGTCACTTTTGAGCTATTTAATGCATCTGAATAGAACTATTAATTTCTTCATATATAAATATTACTATTATATGTGAAAGAATTAGAATTAAAATAGAAATGCATCCATATAATACCTCATCCCGGGACCATTTAATTTTGCACAGGGTCTTTTTGGAATTCTTGGGCTCTCTGTTGTCAGGGTCCGTAGAATGACGTTCATCATCCTCATCTTCACTGCAGCCATAAAACACAAAAACAGAATACAGAAAAGGAAGAGTCAAACACAGTTTTCTGTTTGGTCTAATTGGACAAACATTGTCTCACAGAAGCCATTAAGGGAAGTTGTGGCCTAATGGTTAGAGAGTCGGTCTCATAACCGAAAGGTCGCAGGTTCGAGTCGCAGGTCTGGCAGGGATTGTAGGTGGGGGGAGTGTCTCTCCACCCTCAATACCACGACTTAGGTGCCCTTGAGCAAGGCACCGAACCCCCAACTGCTCCCCGGGCGCCGCAGCATAAATGGTTGCCCACTGCTCCGGGTGTGTGTTCATGGTGTGTGTATGTTCACTGCTGTGTGTGTGCACTTTGGATGGGTTAAATACAGAGAACGAATTCCAAGTATAGGTCATACATATGGGTACGTCACGTCAAACTGCCTGTCTGACACAAACCGTTGAGCAGACAAGCATGATTACTCATCTGTAGATACAAGATGCAAACAGTTTAGAAAAGCAGCCTTGTTAAACAGGACATGCCTGAGTGTAATTACTCTGCAAGCTGGCAATGGAAGCTACAAAAGTGAATTTAAGCATTATTCAAATTATTCCAGTGCATTAGTTTGCATTTTAATTTTTTTGAATATAATTTTTTCCAAAAACACACACAAAACACACATTCAAGTCATGTCAAAGTGACAATCACTTTTCCCAAGACTTCAGTCTATAGGAATGCCTTGTTGCCTGGTAACATTTCACCAACGTAGTGAGGTAGACAGTATTTAATCAACACCATGCACTGGGTAGTTAAGTCTCCCTGGGATACCGGAGCACAAACTTAATGGAAAAACCATTTATCCGATGCTAATAGGACTAAAAACATAAACCAAGCTCAAGCCTTATTTGCTGCAGAACTGAAAGATTTTCTAAAAGAGCATGGAAGGAAGTCCAGTCATTAAAGAAATATGCAACAGCACATTCTACCAGAATGCCTTGCTGCAAAGTCTAAAGTTATGAGCAAATGTGTTTAGGTGTATTTTTAGGCCCAAGTCCAACTTTGACTAAAGCGGTACAAATATGGAAGTCCAAAATCCTTCTTGCTGCCAGTCTGCATGTTTATCATTGAAACATTGGCTCTTAGTATTACAAGCCACCCGATGAATGAAGTGTTTCATTTAAGAAACATGCTTTAGTATGATCTCCACCCTCAAGGAAGGGGTGAGGTGATGAACAAGCCTGTTTTGCTTCAGAGGTTATTTGCTTGCATCATTCAGTCAGGAGGCAGGCCAAAGTAATGGCCGGCCAGGGAAAGCGCGCAAACAGGATCTGGACAAACTACAATCCTAGTCAGATTAAGGTTTGCAGCTGGTCTCCCTTTTGGAATTACATTCAGATATCTTCCATCAATATGTGACACATAAATTTACCAACCCCCAATTTAATAGCAACAAAGAGAGGACAAGAACGAGCGCACACACACAAACATGTTGGGTTTCCATGCTTTACAGGGTCTTTCCATAGACATAATTATTTTTATACTGTACTAAGACTAAGCCTACCCCTAAACATAATTCCCACAGAAAACTTAGCATTTTTACCAAAAGCATTTTTTATTTAGTATGATTTATAAGAGCCTTTCTTAATGGGGACTGAAAAAAATGTCACCATAAGGTCAAAATTTTCAGGTATTACTATAGTGAATAATACCAGGGCCACACACACACACATTAAAATCTCCATTCATCCATAAATAACATCATTTTTAGGTACAACAACTAAGCTGTAAGTCACTTTCCTTTATAAACATCATAATTTGGAAAATCTGACTAGATGTGAATAAATGCCCAGCATTACGAACAAGATGAATATACTTACTCCTTTATTACAACTCTAATACACATTAATATATAGTCGAATATTTCTTGTTTACCTCTAAATATGCAAATCGGTTTGATAAATTTTTAACTTATTATTAATAATATATACATTTCTAGTGATTATATTATATAGAAAATGCTTTGCCTCCTTAATTCCTCCTAATCAGGTTCTATTATAGGCTTTATACCTAGATATTTATTTGAGTGTAAATGTATAACAAACATGTGTAAATTTATACAAAGAGTAAGATACAACTGATTAAATATTCACGATCTGCGTTAATATCCTATGTTACACATAAATGTTGATGGTCTAATAATGTAGTTATTATAAAGGCAGCAGGACGCTATACCATATACTTACACTTATAATCTCTTATTTCTGTTTAGTGATCACTCTCACATGTAGATGAATTTAAAACTTTTTTTATTATTATTATTATTTTTTATTAATTAACTTTCGGACCAATTTTACTTCAGATATGATAAAATAGCCAGTTAGCATGCTAGTTCACTCCAGCTGTACTGTTCGATAGGGGACAGCTAGGATAACCGCTAGCATTCAGGCTAACACAATAAACTAAACTTAAACATCTGAAACTGTTTGATAAATGACATTTGGCATGAGGAAACATGATTGTAGATATAGCAATTAAAAAATATATGTTTTTAAAACGCTCGAGTCAGTCTTTGGATCACGATCAACCTTGTAGATCAGCAGGTGCAACATGTGATGCGCCACAGGGATCGGACTGTCATATCATATTAGATATCATCATTTATTAACATTTTAGATTAAATATTAAAGTATTATTAGTTTTGAGCTTTACTGTTACCATAGCGATTTCTGTTGCGACACAAATGGTAATATCTCATCTTGGAAACTCCAGATATAAACAAACTTATACGATCTCCCGATGTTTTGTAAGTTGCGCATCAACATAAGATCTGTACATTTACACACAATCCATAACATAATTATTATGCTTATTTAAATTAATTTTGATTAAGTTTACAAGGCACTGAATAAGATCCATCATCTCACCTGCGAGACTTCATATTGGCCATGACAACGGTGTTAAGTCCAGTTCTTTTCAAAGGGAAATGCCTTTAAAACATCCAATGTTGCAATTCTTCTTGAAATCAAGACACACAGCTGACATTTATCCACACATGTTACTGTCAGCTTCAGATCCGTAAAGTCACATCCCCGAGAGCAATCATGAAATAAATATGACACCGAAAAAACAAAATGTTGATTATGTCCTTCCAAAATGCTTGTTATTAAGTAATAAAAGTAAAAAAGCAATAAGTTACTTCCAATGCGATCTCAAAATGAAACATCCACTAATATAACTCTGTTAGTCTCGCACGCCTTGAACGCGCACACACCCCTCTGTACTGTCACTCAGTACTGTGTTCACAGTGTGTGTGTTTTTCCACTCATTCTGTTTCATTTTTTTGTCCATCCCGCCGAATCTCGCGCCCAGCCTTTTTCCGGAAACAGGTTTGAATCTGCGCACGCGGCCTCGCCGCTGATTGGTGGAAAAAAGTGGGCGGAGCAGCGCGCTTGGTCTGTCACTCACTGACGCCCTTTTTATTTGCATGCAGCTAGTGGTAGTGTGAGATTAACCTTTTTATGTTTAAATAAATCAATTAAAGGCATTTTTAGTGAAGAACACTATTTATTGGCAGGTTTTGAATATTGTAATTTACAGCGATGCGAAGTCTAAATATTCTTATTGAACGTATCGCAGAGCTTTCTAATTAATTCCATGCTGCCCTCTTGCGGATATTTTGTGATTTTTTTGTCTTTAGAAATTTTGTGTGCTTTGTGTGACAAAATTAATGTGTTAAAAACAAACTACTCACAATTTAAGAAATTTTAATGAACGTTTGCCTAGCAGTGTTGCACATGCTTTGCTATTTTAGTCATGATGAACTGCACTTTCAACAGACATACTCTCAATTATATATATATATATATTAGATTAGATTAGATTAGATTCAACTTTATTGTCATTTATGCAGAGTACAAGTACAGAGCTAATGAAATGCAGTTAGCATCTAACCAGAAGTGCAAGAATATAGTGTTTTATATACATATAAGTGCAGAGTAAATGAAGATATGATTTACAGAATGTACAGTGGAATTGCTATATACAGTATTGAGCAGAGTATATACAGAATATAAATAGGAATGCAATGTAGGGATTGTATATACATTATGAACAGCAGTATGTATGTGTGTGTGTGTGTGTGTGTGTGTGTGTGTGTGAGAGAGACTCTGGACCACAAAACCAGTCATATGCGTCAATGTTTTTTAAATTGAGATTTATACATCATCTCAAAAACTTTGTAAGCATAGGACTATATGTGGCTGAGATACAACTATTTGAAAATCTGAGGGTCCAAAAAAATCTAAATATTGAGAAAATCGCCTTTAAAGTTGTCCAAATTAAGTTCTTAGCAATGCATATTACTAATAAAAAAATAAGTTCTGGTATATATATATATATATATATATATATATATATATACTATATTAGTATAATATCCTACATGCCTTTCTATTTTAGTCATGATGAATTGCACTCCATCATATTATATAAAAGTTTAGAATATAATATTATATATAGTTGTCTCAACAGAACCTAAATGTAAAACAAATATAAATAATATAAAATGTGACTGACAGTATTCGTGACAGTTCTGCCGCTAGATGGTGCTGTTTATGTTCCTTTACAACATTATTATTCCTCGTCTCCCGCGTTTAGTCGCGTGACTGATTGTTTCGGAACAAACATTGTGTCTTTATTGGTAACATGATTAATGTTGTCTTTTCAGTTAAGCTGGGTCAATATTTAGTTCCCAGACACGCCGAGTTTGAGTTTTGAATCGTTGCACTTCCTTTGCCTCTCGACACACGACACTGGAGCCAGTTTGATGGAAAGAGTGAAAAAATAATAAGGCAAGTTATGTCTTGACTCTCTTTGAACTATTTGAAGCACACGAGTGTCTCTAGAAGTACGTCGGTGGTTGTAGTAAGTTGTGGCTGTAACAGGTCCATTCTCTGCAATAGTACACAATGTACATTACGGAATAAAATTATTTATTTATTTAAAACAGCCTAGCCCAATGCCAGAAATGCAGGGCTCTACAAAAAAGAAACAAATATCAGCCACAGTCAAAAGGAATTTGCTTTGAAGCTTTGGTTCGGTTCAATTTACAGTACTGTTTACGTTACTGTTTCTTACCTTCGGAAAATGTTTCTTTACACCATATGGCCATCAGGATTTAGACAATTCGGTGTAATTTCAGTCATTCATTGCATTTGAATGTCTTGTGCAACAGCAGTGCTTGCATTTTTTAGCTAAATAAAAAAAATAAAAAATACTATTTTATGTAAAAAGTTAATATCACTAGTGTATATTGTTCTTGTTAATAGAGCTAAAGGCCAATAATTCATTTGATTATCACAATTTTGCTTAATCAGTTATTGGTTTTTCAATATCAGCTGCTAATATTACGCACCCATTATGTTATTCTTTGTAGTCACATTATTTAAAGTATTTTGTTAAATAGAAACATTGATACAGTAAATGAAAACAATCCTGCATTATTGGACACTTAAAATAATATGTACTGGTAAAAAATCTAAAAGTTGTTCAGTATGTAATTATGTATTACTATTATATTAGATTGAATTGATTTGTATATCTACACCGTCTTAACAAAAAAGCATTCAGATTTAAATGAGAGAAATGTGATGGAATAGTTGCTTATTGGGAAATGAAACCATGAATCTTACTTGGGCTAGTCTGTGTCATTTAGTGTCCATGAGCAATAGCCTACGCATTTAAAAATGATATGACCAACAAGTGAAATATTCACAAAGCCTTCCGTTAGAATTTTTTATTGGAAGTTAAAGTGCTATAAAGAGAAACATTTACAGTTGGTTTCTTTGACACGTCTCTCTTATGTGTTCCAATGCACTGTTGTTTTAGATTTATCTCTTTCTAATAGTGTAGGATTACTCTAAATGCGAGTTGAGACCAGAGAGTTTCAAAGGCAAACCTGTACTGATACATTTTTGCACAGCATGAATCTAGATTGTAACGTGTGTCGTGCTTGTGCAAGTTTATACCTGTTCCTTTGTACTTTCTTTTTGCTGCTCAAACTTGTTGTTTGAGTTATTGTTATAAGATGAGGTCATATTTAATAACAGTAAACTTTTGACAGCTGCAATGTATTGATGACATTAACTAAGCATTAATGAGCCTGGATCTGTTGTATCCTTTTTCCTTATTTTTTTGTTCATTTGAAATATAAAGTAAAGTAAAAATGTAAAGTCGTGACGTATTGTCAAGTATGGTGACCCATACTCGAAATTGGTGCTCTGCGTTTAACCCATCCAAGTGCACACACACAGCAGTGAGTAGTGAACAAATGCACACACGCACGCACACACACACACACACACACACACACACACACACACACACACACACACACACCGTGAACACACACACACCGTGAACACACACCCGGAGCAGTGGGCAGCCATGTTGGGGGTTGGGGGTTCGGTGCCTTGCTCAAGGGCACCTCAGTCGGGGTATTGAGGGTGGAGAGAGCGCTGGACATTCACTCCATTAGGCCACGACTTATGCCCCTTAGAGTGATCTTTCGTTTTTCATGTCATGCATAAGGAACCCTGCTTCTTGTTTCAGTTTAAAGGTGAAGTGACTCACTTACTTGGCTCAGACACTGGAACAGATATATAAAAGAATGTATGCTTCCTGCTGTTTTTAGATGAACAAAACATGAGATATCTTGTCTGCAGGTAAATCATTAAGGCTGGGCAGAACAGTGAATTAATTTACATATTTAAACTAGTACCTGCGTATGCATGCACGCACATGCACATTTAAATATGCATGGTTTCAGAAGTAGCCCATTAAATCATTAAACTATGCAAGTTTTTGAATAGTTGACCACGCAGGCAAATAAACCTGTAACATTCCTCCAAGTTCGCAGGAATGTAGAAAAATACACAGCGCAGTGATATGGTAAACAGTGTCTGCAAATGCTACAGTCTGTTATTTCGTCTGCACACATTTAGTTTGTATTTCATGACACACAATACAATAGTAACACCGGAGGGTTTAGAATAATCTCACTGCTTGTTTAAAAAAATTAGTATTATGTATAAAAAACGTCTATTATTCTATAAAATTGTCTGTTTTTCTTTCTGTATTGTTGTGGCACTCACTATTTTGATGAGGTTGTTGCATTTAAAGTTGCCACTAAATCCAGCATTTCTTTACATTCTAAATTATTATTTATTATTTATTAATCGTTAATCATATTTTTGGAACATAATAAATATTTTTATTGTTTATTGTAAAATACCAGAATTTCTGTTAGATTTATGTAATTGTGTGACTTGAGCATTTGGCATTTGAGGTTTCTGCAAGACCAAGTCAGTATACTTTTGAAAACTTATATATATATATATATATATATATATATATATATATATATATATATATACACATACATACATACATACATACATACATACATACATACATACATACATACATACATACACACACACACACACACACACACACACACAGACACGCACACATAAATGTATATTCTATATTAAATATAATGTATATTATATATTAAATGTATTTATTTATAATGAACATATTTATAAATGTTTATGTATAAAAGCATATGTAAAGTTAAAATATAAACCTCAGAACCCCCAGAAAAATTTAAATCTTTCTAATATTATATTTTTTGGCCAGGCATTAAAGTAATATTGTTGCTGAAAATGCAGATTTTTTTCAGTCAGTATACAGAAGAACGTCCTTATTTCATTATCCATTAATTTTACAGACATTTCTGTTAAGTCTAAAACACAATGCAAAGAAATGTAAAATTCAAAATACTGGTAAAACACCTGTAAAACATTAATACGGAAAAATTCCTTCAAATTATAAAGTATATTGTGCCCTATTTTTACAGATTTTTTTAGAGTGTAGTTTTATATCATAAGCTGGTTTTGAGAGGTTCCTCCTGGCCTTTAAATCTGCATCTTGTAGGTCCAGTGCAGCATTATCTAAAAATACCTCTTGTACCTCAGAGGGGAAGGGGGATGTCGCCCACCCATTGAGCATTCGTGTGTTGCGCTTGACAGAAGGAGTATGTGGAATATGAAAGAAAAAAGTCCCCGTTTGCTCCCTCCTAGCTGGAGAGAAGCAGAGGGGAGGATGAAAGAGAGTGAGGAAAAGAGAGGTGGAGACTCATCGCTTGACCGCCCAGACTGAGGCTCCTCTCTGTGTTCATGCCACAGTTGATTAGTGACTCTGAGTGGCCTTCGTGTCCTGTCATGCAAGGCCCAAAGAGCCCTCTGGAGCTAAAGTGGACGCTGGACACTGCTGAAAAGAGCGCTTTGCTGTGGTAGAACATCTCGCTTATGTTTTAGTATGTTTGTGTTCTGCGCAGGACTGAAATGGAGAGTTCCCATCAGAATCATGTGTGCCAGAGAGGCAGGGAAGCCATCTGAGGACCTGTTGCATCTATGAGCTTTTGCTTGTGAGGTCTCAGGATGGAACCAAGCTGCCCCAATGTCAGCATTCCCTGCTCCAATGAGCAGAGAGACAAGAAGAAACGCTATACTGTGAGTGACCTCTGATGCTCTTATCTTCATTTTGAGAGCTCTGGCTCGGTAAGTTGTAGCACCTGATATGTGACTGTCTTAATCTTTGTCTTGTTAGGTTTACAAAGTAATTGTCAGTGTTGGAAGGCATGAGTGGTTTGTGTTCCGGAGATATGCAGAATTCGACAGACTTTACAACACCGTAAGTTAAACTGAGTTTTAGTCAATGTGAAAAGGCAGGCAGACTGCACTGTAACTATTATTTGTTTACAGCTATTCTAAGTGACATTGATTTTGGTTTGGAGCTTTTTTCTAATGAAATATTTACATATGACCAATTAATGTAAAGTATAAAACTGATAATCTTTTTGAAATGTATATTCAAAAAGGAATATGCCTGTATGGACACCAAAGCTGCATTTATTTAATCAGAAATACAGTAATATTGTGAAATATTATTAAAATTTAAAACTTGAATAAAAATAAACTTGAATATATTTTAAAAAGTAGTTTATTCCTGTGGTGGCAAAGCTGAATTTTCAGCAGCCATTACTCCAGTTTTCAGTGTCACGTGATCTTTTCAAAATCATCTTGAAAACACCTAATATTTTAGGGGGCGCTTTTTACTGAATTTTTTGATGAATAGAAAGTTCAAAAGAACAACATTAATTTGAAATGCAAATAAATTAATGTCTTTACTGTCACTTTTGATCAATTTAATTTGCAGTTAAAAAAACAGTTTCCTGCTCTGAATTTGAAGATTCCTGCTAAGAGAATATTTGGAGACAACTTTGACCCAGGTATTTTACAGTTCCTTGATTTCTCATGTAATAAAATGCATATTGTTCAGAGTTCACTGGAACTTATGTCATCTCGTGCACATACATTAGTGACTTCGCTTCATTTAGCTTAACAGAAATCATGTGTATTTGCCAAATTAGGTTATCCAACAGTGTTCCATACAGAAAATCAACCATGCTAAATCCGCCCTGCTAATGCTGCACTGAGAGACTTAGGCCATTGGTTTTGATAAGTGACTGATAAATTAGTTATTTCCCATAAGAGGTGATGGTTATCGTGAGTAGTTCTCAAAAATGGTTCTCAGGTCTGTTCTGGTCATGAGCAGCATGATATATCAGACATATCATATGCTTACATAAGCACTTTGGATGAACCACAATCCTACTCTCCTGTATTTTTGCGTGAATGTCACTTGCTGGAAGATGGCAAATGCCAGTTTGGACAGGTTACTTGACATCTGAAAAACTCTGCATAGTTAAAAAATCATCCAGACTACATCAAATATGAGTTTGCTTGCAATGAGGATAAACATGGTTTGTGTTTACCACAAAGTGTTTAGTGCAGTGAATTATTGGCTACCAAAAGCATGAAACTAAAATTCAAGAGGCTTTTTGAAACAAAAAGTGTACATTATCTTATTTAGCCGGTGTCTTGGTAACAATTTTGGCCTGTGCAGTTCATAATAATATTAAATTAAAAGTGTAGTGCCGTCTCACTACTTGATGAACTTAAAATCATTCAGAATCAGCTGAGAACCACTACTATGCAAATTTTCATAATTTCTTTTTGCTAATTTGCACCTATATATTTTAGAGTTCATAAAACACAGAAGAGCGGGGTTACATGAGTTCATTCAGAGGATTGTGTCCCATCCACAGCTCAGCAACCAGTGAGTATATCATCCAGTTACTGTTTCTTCAGTTTTTTATCACCACTCACAGTATCAGTGCATCTAAATGTATGTAAAATTTGAGTGGGCTTTACAATGGAAACATGTCAAAACCAGCCACAACCAGATATCTCTCTGAACTTAGAGTACAAAGCGGTTCGATAGTATCTTGTGAACCCGTGCCAAATAAAAGATGCTTCTTTTTGATTCTCTGTAAAATTTGCCATGGTTACGGTTCTTGTTACAGCGAGTTGTTGATGTTAGCTCATATTCCTCCTCACAGCTGTGGCTTTGTATCGCCTCAGTCAGACCTCTAACATGTGCATGTTCATTTCAAATGTGCAGTCTAGATGTCAAAGACTTTCTGCAGATGGACAAATCTAAAAACTTTTCTGATGCCTCAGAGGATGAAGATGATAAGGTTGGTATATTATGTTTTTAATATATAACATACTGAGAAAGTGGTCTTCATTCTTTTCTTTTTGTCTTGCTTGTTAGCTGTATTCACAGGCATTAAGTGTTATATAGTTATATTTGTTATGTATAGTTATGTATAATCTTTCTAAGGACCCAATATGCCAAATAGCTTGTGCTATAATCTCTATTATGCATCTTTTTTTTTCTGTTGTTCTGTATGCAATTATGTTTTTGTACTGTCCATGTTTACTACTGCTTTTAAATGAGTATTACCTAGTTTTGCCATATCTCTTACAGAGTACCTCTACCTCTAGAAATATAAACCTAGGGCCATCTGGAAATCCACAGTAAGTATTATAGAATTATTTAAAATAATTAATTGCTTTTGTATAGTGACAAATATTATATTTACAGTATGCCATAATTTGGATGCAAAATATCCAACTGGTAGAAATTAATGATCCATATGGTTTAATTTTAGCCTTAATCACTGTGTGTTTTTTCAAAATAGTGCAAAGCCCACTGACTTTGACTTTCTTAAAGTCATAGGAAAAGGAAGCTTTGGGAAGGTAAGTTTTCTTTTAAATATAATGCCTAATGATGGAAATTATCTGAAATGACTTCCACAGTTTTTTAGAGAAAGTGATTCAAAATGAACACACAAGGGATTGACCCAGTTACTGAAAGCTCTGAATGTCACTGAGCCTTAGTATATTCTCTGTTTTCTTTGCTGTACGGTTAGCCATAGTGTTTGTTTCTGAGCCACGGACTCTCCATTTAGGAAGTGAAAGTTTCTCAGTTTTGAAGTCAGAGCTTGTCTTTTTTTTATGCCCATGGGCTGCTGCATTGGAAGGTGAAACTGTTGCTAACCCTCCGTGTTCTCTCCCACACAAAGGTTCTTCTTGCAAAGAGGAAACGGGATGGGAAGTGTTATGCCATTAAAGTCTTGCAAAAAAAGGTCATTTTAAACAGGAGAGAGGTAATGATTCTCTTTTTTTTAATACCTAATCTTTCTTTATGTTCACTCTATGTTCTTTGACATTTGATTAATGAATTCCCTTGCAATTTTTTTTTTCACACCAGCAAAAGCACATTATGGCTGAACGTAATGTGTTGCTAAAGAATGTTAAACACCCCTTCCTGGTTGGACTGCACTATTCCTTTCAGACAAAAGACAAGTTATACTTTGTTCTGGATTTTGTCAATGGTGGAGAAGTGAGTATTTGTGGTTGAGGAGCTCAAGGCTGACTTCTGCCTTATCACATCTCAAAAGCCACGATTTGGCAGATTAAACCAATATGTTATATCTATAGCTATTGCTGATGCTGACAGTGACATTTGCCATTGTATGACTTAAAGGGACAGTCTACCCAAAAATGAACGTTCTGCCATCATTTACTCGTCCTCATTTCGTTCCAAACCTGTATGACTAACCTTTTTTGTGGAACAGAGAAGAAAGATATTTTGAAGAATGTTTTTATTTGTAAAGTGAAAATCAGTGGGGCTCTCATTGACTTACATGTTGTATACCACCCAAAACATAAAGTCAGAGTTTTAAACAGACATAAAAATGAGTAAATGATGACAGAATGTTACACTTTTTCTTTTCTTTAACAAGGAAATTCAGGGGATTGTCATGTGACATTTAAATCAGATGATGAAGCCAGTGCATGGCTGTTCTTAATTTATGGTCATGTTATTGGTATTTTGCAGGGTTCCTATTCACAAGCTCAATTAGACCACTGGTCTGACTTCCTGTTTTTAGCTAAAAGTCTGCTGACGATATTTTAAACATCAGCTAATGAAACACCACACCAATAATTGTGAGGCAGGCTACAAAATTAGACATGATGTAATGGGTAACCTGAATATTTTCTGCATTTATTCATTGAATATTACAACTTTTGATTCTTTCCATTACAGCTTTTCTTTCACCTCCAAAAAGAGCGGACCTTTCCTGAACCCAGAGTGAAGTTTTACATTGCTGAGATGGCAAGTGCTCTGGGTTACTTGCACTCTCTCAACATTGTTTACAGGTAAATGCAGCTTTAGTAAAGGATCCCTTGTGTTATAAATACTCCTGTTTGGTGATTCTAGGATGATGTTAAAGTGTGTGAGAATTCCCAGAGGCAGTGGAATGTTTAACAGACATTAAACACCTCCTCCCTCCTATAGTTTTCCCAGTTGCTGCCCAGAACGTATTTGAAAAATTTTGATTAGTGAACTGGCTTTACTGTAGTCATTTAAAATTACACTTGCGTGTGAAATGACCATCATGAGAGCATAGTTTGCATCATAGAGTGTGATGCTATATGACCGCAAGGAATTGCTCTTCATATGAATTAAATACTTTATGAATAGCTTGTCTTATCATATTATAATATGTATAATTCATTGTTACGATTTTTCTGTGTAATGTTTTTTAGTTGAATTGTTCCTGGAAACATATGACAAAATGCTAACAAGTTAAGTGTTCTTGTGTTCCCAGGGATTTGAAACCAGAAAATATCCTGCTGGACTCTCAAGTAAGTGCCCCTCTTTTTTTTTCCGCACTTTTATCATTGCCAGAGCGTAGCTGATCAACATTGAGAGAGTTCCAGGGGAAACAGAGTAATCTACCCTTGCTGTGAAGTATAACAAACTTTTCTGATTTCCCGAGACGAGGTGTACAGAATTTGTAACAATTCTTGAGATTAGTTTAAGTTTTATTTGTGCATTTCGAATCTGATGAAACTGTGAGGTTACAAGGCCTTGGCAAATATTCCAGTCAGACACGATATTCTTTGGCTCTGTGAAGAATAGGCCTTTTGTGTGGTGACATGCTTCTTGAAAATGTTCCTGTTGGCATCTTTTGTCTGTTAAGGGACATATAGTCTTGACTGACTTTGGACTTTGTAAGGAGGGTATCTCCCAAGCAGACACAACAACCACATTTTGTGGGACACCTGAGGTATTATATAATATAAATATGATGGATGAATGATGCTTACATTAGAGTTCAAAAGTTTGGAGTCAGTATAATTTTTTTAAAATAGGAAATCAATACCATTATTCAATAAGGACATGTTAAATTGATCATTTAAAGACTTTTGTTATTTTACTCTCGTTTAAATGATTCTGGAAAAATAGATCACAGTTTCCACAAAAATGTTAAGCAGTGCAACTGTTTTCAACAACAATAATAGTCATAATAAATGTTTCTTGAGCACCAAATCAGCATATTAGAATGATTTCTGAAGGATCATGTGACACTGAAGACTGGAGTAATGATGCTGAAAATTCAGCTTGGCCATCACAGAAATAAATTACATTTTAAAACTGTAATAATACTTCACAATATTGCAGTTTTACTGTATTTTTTTTCACATAAATGCTGCCTTGGTGAACATAAGAGACATTGAAAAACAAAATCTTACAAACCCCAAACTTTTGTGTATTGCATGTTTTAAATTTTATGTTTGAAAAATGTTTAACATTACTGTGAAATGTTATAGTAAATATATTCTTTTTAATTAGTTGTTGAATTTCAAAATAACTACTTACCGTGATTCTTCTTATTAAATTGTTACTGCTTTTCTCATTACACTTTCCTAGATTAACCTCATTACATTTTCAGCAAATTAACTGCAAATAAACTTTAAGCTTCTGGAGGCTAGAATAACACAATGCAATAATTGCTGTCTTGTTGTCATGATAGTATCTAGCTCCAGAGGTACTCAGGAAACAACCCTATGACAACACTGTGGACTGGTGGTGTCTGGGTTCTGTGCTGTATGAAATGCTTTATGGGCTGGTAAGTTACAAATAAACCATACATTTTGGTAGTTGTCTTTGAAAATCTAGGCAATGAAGCTTAAATCTCGTTTTGGCTTTATGTCAACAGCCTCCATTCTACAGCAGGGACACACATCAGATGTATGACAACATTCTTCACAAGGAACTTGTCATGCGCCCCGGGGCATCCACAGCTGCCTGGTCCATCCTTCAGGCCCTGCTGGAGAAAGACCACACCAGGAGGCTTGGCTACAGAGATGACTTTGTGAGCTATTTAGTTCTGATATATCACCCCCTGGTGGATGATTTTGTAGAATATTTCAGTAGCATCTGGATAGGATTTCTGCAGTTTAGTTTCCTATAATGTATTACATTCAAGCAGGAAGTGTTGAATTGAAATGATCTTGGAATATTAAAAAGTCCTTGTATGTTATATCCCATCTGTTGCAGAATGAAGTCAAAGGACATGATTTTTTTTCATATATTAACTGGGATGACCTTGAACAGAAAAAGCTTCCTCCTCCATTCAACCCTAGTGTGGTAAGACTTAGCTCAACCATAAATGAAACATTGCTGAAAATTTACTCACCCTCATGCTATCCAAGATATAGATTAGTTTGTTTCTTCATCGGAACAGATTTGGAGAAATTTAGTATTACATCACTTGATCACCAATGGATCCTCTGAATGCGTGCCATCAGAATGAGAGTTCAAACAGCTGACAAAAACATCACAATGATCTAAAAGTGACCCACATGACTCCAGTCAATCAGTCTTGTGAAGTGAAAAGCTGTGCATTTTTAAGAAAGATATCCACTTCAAACCTAAAAATATGAGTCTATCCATAATATTGTTTTCTCCAGTGAAGATGTCGTCTCTTCTAAATTAGGGGAGAAATATACACAGATCACGCCCCATTTATTAAATGAAAATAGCCCAAAACAGTTCTAAATGTCACTATATTTTGATGTGAGAGGACAACATTGAATGGATTTATTTTTCACTAGAGGAAGCGTTATTTTGGTCTCATATTTTAGCCAGAAGTGTCAGTTTAATGTTAAAATGCCTTAATGATGGATTTGTTTCTTAGAAACACGCAGCTTTTCACTTTGAGACATTTACTAATGGACTGAAGATGTTTATTTGTGGATTAATATGCTGTTTTTATCAGCTGTTTGGATTCTCATTCTGACAGCACCCATTCACTGCAGAGAATCCATAAGTGAGCAAGTGATATAATGCTAAATTTCTCCAAATCTGTTCCGATTAAAAAACAAACTAATTTTTGATGGCCAAAGAGTAAGTAAATTTTCAGCAAATTTTCATTTTTGGTTAAACTATCCCTTTAACAATATAACTATTTTGCTAAAGTTAAAAAAACCATACATAAGTGTATTCAAACAGTTATCTCTCTTATGTTATCTTGCAGGAATCCCAGTATGACATCTCAAACTTTGATCCCGAGTTCACAGAGGAAACTGTGCCAAACTCTGTGTGCTTCTCTTCAGGGCAGTCAATCGTCAATGCTAGTGTTATGGAAGCTGATGATGCCTTCCTGGGATTTTCTTACGCTCCACCGTCAGAAGATTCTTTCCTGTAAGGGTGGCGCTGCTAATGGCGATCCACAGAGAGCTGAATGAAACGTCTGTGATCGCTCTCTCTGATGAAAGGGAAGAATTTACGGAGCGTGATGTGGACCTTTGTGTTTCCTAACATAAGTTTTGGGATGCAGGGTGTTTCACACTTTATTTTTATGCATAAATAACATTATATTTTGTGTAACATTGAACACCTTCCCTGAGAGTTTAGCTCAGGAGCTGAAGTATTGATGTTTTTGTGAAAATTATTTTCAAGGGCTGATGATATTTGTAAACAAAATATCTACTTTGACACATTCCTTGTTTTGCCCCAACTCTTACACTTGATTGCTTAAATACTGTGCAGGATATGACCAATTATGTTGATGTAGTTTAGTCTCTTGGAAAAAATGTTCATATAATGTCAATGCAAGCAATTAAAAAATTACTGATTGACAAATTAATATATATATTCAATTTATACTGTTTAATATGTGAGTTAGAATAAAGGCAGAAGCTGTTTTGAAATCAAAATGCATTTTGATGAACCCTGTAAGGATTTGGGTCATCAATAGCCAGTGTGAATTGAACATTTGTGACTATTTTCGTGTTAGATTTTAGAGTTAATAGCACTTAAATACTGACAATGACACTGTAATAAACCACTGTTTCATTTCTCGCCCTTTGATTATGAGATGAGACACCACAGTGCCTACTGACTTGTGATACTGTACTGTACAAGTAAACATTCTTGAATTACTTGTCTGTCTCATTATGCCTTTCATTTGCATATATTTGCATGTGTTATGCTACTGGGCCAGAGCTTCGCATGTTACCAAGCCATAACAGTACATTTTATAGATAATATGATACTATTTTTAAATAGATGCGATGCGTTACCAAACTCATTGAATAATGCAACACCTTAAAATGTTTGCTCACATGACACATCTCATTTGCATAAATAATGAGCACGAGCTTCACGTGTGTTAATCCTTTTTTAAAGAAAGAGACAATAAAATATGTAAATATTTGTTATGTGTGTGTGTTACCTAAACTCATTGAGTTCTGCACCGCCTTAAAGTATTTATTTACAGGTTTTAGACGCCTTGTTAACATTATTCCATTGACACGTGATACATCTCATTTGCATATTGTGTATCGCGAGCTTCCCGCCCAGCTAACTTACAGACCTAGCGGTGCATTTCGGAGATATGGATGGGCTAGATTCTCTAAAAGAAGCAATAATCATTTATTTAGACAGAAGTGGTGGGTTAAGTAAACTCATTGAAGACTGTAAAGTCTTTAAAGGTTTGTTTATGAAGTTAAAATACCTCAGTGAACAGTAGCTCGTGAGGACGTGACATATGGGTCCACTGTCCACATCCTTTTATTACATTTAAATTAAAACATCAAGATGACTTAATGACTGTTTACACACTGGAAAAACAAAGGAAACATGTCTTTCAGGTGGACAGCAGACGGAGGCCGTGTATCGGTTCAGTTTTGATGTAAACCCCTCAGAAGTGCTTGAACTGGACGCCGCACTGGGAGACTGTAACTTATACTGCACGAGCACGACCCTGTCAAAGCCGTCTCACTCTTTCAGTCAGTGAGTTTCACAAATCAAATACACAACTTATTAGTCCGTTACACCACGATTGGTTATCTAAAATGGCTTAGAGTAGGCTACATATCAACCAGTTTATTGTTGGTGAAATGTGTGGAAAAGTCCAAAAATAAATATATTTTATTGTGCATATATTTACATCTCTGTATTGAAACAAACAACTAAGAGTGCAGTGGTTATTTTTCAGGTTTGTTATCTGTCTATAAAAACACTGCCACTTATTGACCAAATAGAAACAGAAAACCAGGTAAGGAGCAGCTTAGTTAAATTCAGATTTCACTTATATTTATTTTTTCATATGTGTGTGTGTGAGTGAGAGAGAGTGAGAGAGAGAATATATTTGGCTGTACTTGAAATTCACTTTCATAAACATCAGTGTATTAAAATAGAAAGAACATAAGTTACATTTCTTTTGTATAGGTTAATGTTGTTTTAAAGCCAACCCACTTGCCACCTTTTCCCAACTATTGTTTGGATCTCTCTGAGTTTCCCCGTGGGTATGGTCCAATGAGACCTTTAGCATTGGAGGGCCTTGTAATTGCCATGACACGTGTCACCAAATACACACAAGGAGCCAGATTTCTCTGCTTAGAAGAGAAATGTGCTTGCTCTAGAGGTAGGTAAAGTTATTAACTTTATGGGCTGTTTTTTTTTTTCATTGTTGACCTACACAATTTGTCAATTTGTCCAAAGGGTTTCATCATATCAGAGTTCATGCACCAGGTGCCACAGAGTCTGCCACAGTTAGGAGCGATTTTACCCGCTTTCTCTGCTCTTCTCCGCTGAAAGAGGATGTGAAGTCTCGGGTTTTAGGGGGTGAGACAACAACATTAAAGCATATTAATTAAATATTATATGGAGTATAAACTTGAATCATGAAATGATTAAAAAAGTTAGATTTCTTTTTTTCTAACTTAATACTTTTATTCAGCAAGGATGCCTTAAATTGATCAAAGGTGACTATCAACATATATAATGTTATTATAATGTCAAAAATGACAAATATTTATTTCAAATAAATGCTACTCTTTTGAACTTATCAAAAAGTCTTTAAAAAGCCAAGTTTCCACCAAAAAAACAAAGATTACACAGAAATAAATGTCATATATTTAATTACATCAGTTTTTTAATTGAGAACATTTTAATTGTAATAATAGTTCTTACTGTATTATGGTCAAATAAGACTTCTTTCAAAGACACTAAAAAAATTACTTATCCGAAACCTTTGCTTAGTATTGTAGTTGCATGCTTGCTAAAAGACAGGCCATGTTTTTTTTAATCCACAGATAAACAGCTAGTTGAGCTCATTCATGTGAGAGCAGTGGATGTTTTGGGAGTTCATGATGCTGCTTCCTTAAGATATCAGTCTGTCACACTTTTTCTGAGAGGTAAATGCTTTTTGCATCTTAAATTACCCCTTTTTCTTTCTCGTGGTATTGCAAATAATCTTTACTTTTTAACTAACCATTAGGAACTAATCCAGTTAGTTTGAATCGTCATGCCTGATTAACATGTTTTTCATAATGTTGAAGCAAAGCTCTCAAATAAATAAACTGCTGAAACGCATCCACTCACAGTGTCTTTCAGTATTAGATTGGGTGTTCCTGTCGCCTTCAATAATATTTCTCAGTTAGCCAACTGGAGAGACCACAGATTCTCTGGAAGGTATTAGCATATTGTGTTGACCTAGTATTAGTCTGGAATTCAATACGTCAGGCTCCAGTTACTGAACATACATGTTAATAAATGTAAGGTACACTCATTAGTTGCTACAACCCATAGTGGAATCATTGTTTAAAAGAGCCTGCAGTGTTTCTCTTGGCAGTTGTGTAGGTGGTGAACATGTTTCTCAAATAATAAGTGAAGACCAGCTCTCAGTTGTCATTGTTTTGTTTCTCTTAACATAATTAGATGAACTGTGCAACTCCATGAGAATCGGCCATCTGTACCAAGTTGTGGGGATTCCAGCTCATGTGCATCAGTGGCCCAATGTAACCTGGAGCGTAGAGGCTTGCAGCGTCCGACCATGGACCCCCAAATGTAAAGCCTTGTCTTGACATTGATGGTATAAAAACAACCAGACTTATGCACAGCATGTCAAAGTCATTTGCTCCTGACTGCCTTTCACAGGCCCCTGTCTGGTTAGCAACAACTTCCAGAACCTTCAGACAGCCATGGCCTGTTCCCCATGGAGGTTTGCTGCCATTGTAGCCAACTCCTTTGGTTCCCCGGTGATCCCACCTGAACTCTACAACACATTAAAACTGGGGCTACTTCTTAGTTTGGTGCAAACTGAAGATAATCCAGACTCTCCCAACTACCTGGATGTGCTTGCTCTCACCAGTGAGACTCTAATCATTGACAGGTCCGGGTTTTTTAAATGCACATGTCTCTTTAGTTAATGGTCATCAAAATATGATGCATATTTATTCACAGGTTGATGAGATACAGTCTGCCATTGGCCTCGCGTGGCATTCATCATACACTGACAGGAGATCTGTTGGCATCTCTGTCTAGAGATGAACATGGAGCTGGTACCGCCAATATCCATGCAGGTTCAGCTTTGCTGGCATCTGGAGGTGTCTGTCTGTTGGGAGATCTCACAACCTACAAGAAAGACAAGATGGACATGCTTCAGTCTGGTGCCAATTGTTTAAATTATTTCTAATAATGAAGGCACAAGATAGAATACATTATACATGCATTTTAAGCAATCAAGGAAAGCAAACCTATTTTTTTCCTCTCAGCTCTCGAAAGCAGAATTGTGTCTGTTTTCATTCCTGCCAAGAAATATGGTGATGATATGGACCAGCAGCTCTCCTTCCCAATCCAGTGCAACTTTTGGGCCCTAGCTGATTCTGCTTCCCCCTCCAAGAGGACAGCCAGATGTGATAATGTGGTGCTGGGTTCTGTGGTGGGTTCATATCCAACTGTATTTATAGTCAAATGGAGCTTTTCCTCAGGAAATGAGATGGGAATGTTATTCTGGTAATTTTATACGCTTATGATACATACCACAGGACTGATCAGATATAGAAAGAATGCAGAAATGCTTCATAGACGACCCCACCTCTTTCTGTATTTGGGAACAGGAACCAGAGACAATGCCGTCTATTTTAGGACAGTTCCTCGTTGTACTCATTTGTGTCAGTAGCCAAATCGCACCCATTACTCCAAATTGTCTAAACAATGACTTAGTGTTATTTTGTGTTTCCCATACATTGATTTATTTGTGGCGGCCCGCCACAATATCAAAACTGACCGCCACAAATTTTGAATAAACGAGCACTGCACGTTTCAAAATCGAAACACGGTGCGGGTATCTTTATATCACTGTATTCTGAAGGAAACCGACTGTCTTCAGAAAATTTTGGATGTCATTTTCATTTCATTTTGCATGTAATGTCTGATAAATTACATGTCTTGCATGTAATGTCTGGGGAAGTCGTGGCCTAATGGTTAGAGAATTGGACTCGTAATCGAAAGGTTGCGGGTTCGAGTCCCTGGCCGGCAGGGATTGTAGGTGGGGGGAGTGAATGTCCAGCGCTCTCTCCACCCTCAATACCACGACTGAGGTGCCCTTGAGCAAGGCACCGAACCCCCAACTGCTCCCCGGGCGCCGCAGCATAAATGGCTGCCCACTGCTCCGGGTGTGTGTGTGTGTGTGTGTGTGTGTGTGTGTGCATGTGTGCATTTGTTCACTTGTGTTGTGTGTGTGCACTTGGATGGGTTAAACGCAGAGCACCAATTTCGAGTATGGGTCACCATACTTGACAATACGTCACGACTTATAAAGCAGCGTTTGTGAGTGGAGCGCTAATTTATGTCAAAGTCCCTTTTAGTGTTGTCAAAAATATCAATATTTCGATAAATATCGATACTGAAATATCTGAACGGTACCAATATTAATTTCCCGAAGTATCGATACACCGATACTAGCCGAGCTGTCACTTTCACTTCTCTCCAAAGGCGCGTGGACAAGCACCACACGTGACCGCACTCGTCTCCTTCGCTCTGGTTAAATAGCAAAAGTGAAGTGAATAGAAAGATGACTGCTCTGGTTGTTAAAGAACACAGCAGGAGCGCTATCTGTAGGGATCTATGATCTCCGCGATGCAGAGAACGCGCACGGAATCCAGTCATAAAAACGGAATTTACAGTTTATCGCGGAATGTCACGGAATTTGTCAAAGTTTGGATGAATTAATCAAAAGTAGGTCATTACACTTAACTCTGTAAATATTAAGCTGCAAAAGTCGATTTAAATATGAATCCTGCATGTTCTGCGCGTCTCTGTGTGAATGTGCTGCACGTGCGGTTTTGTTTACTAATGTGGCGCTCGCGGTGATTTCAGCGTCTGCCGTCCCAATGAGGACATAAATACATCAACAATATCTCCAGAACTGATCTGAAAGGCACTTTACGAGCATTTTACCATTTAATTTGAGTAAAACTAGCGTCATATCATACACACACAGAACTTTAGAAGTATTCACAGCAACCCGTCAAAATAAAAGTTCGGTTTAACTTAGCCTATTCTGATCTTCAACGAGCCCAAAAGAGTGCATGTTACACCTCTCTTCATCTCTTTGCACTGGCTACCAGTGGCAGCTCGCATCCAGTTCAAGTCACTGATGCTTGCGTACAGATCTACCACAGGCTCTGCACCCTCCTACTTCCACTCACTATTACGAACCTACATCCCCTCCAGAAGTTTGAGATCTGCTAGTGAGCGACGCCTTGTGGTACCATCACAGAGAGGCTCAAAATCACTCTCCAGAACATTCTCGTTCACCATTCCTGGCTGGTGGAATAATCTTCCCACTCCTATCCGGAACGCCGGATCTCTGGCAACCTTCAAGCAACAACTGAAAACTCATCTCTTTCGGCAGTACTTGACTTCATCCTAAACTCAAAAAAAAAAAAAAAAAAAAAAACTTTCTATCTTTCTCTCCACCTACTAGTTTGTACTTATTTGAACAATGACTGAGACTTGGTGTTACGAGCACTTCCTCTGTCTGACTGCCTCTTCAAGATGAATCGCTTTTTGTATTCCCCAATTGTAATTCGCTTTGGATAAAAGCGTCTGGCAAATGACTAAATGTAATGTAAGCCTATTAAAGACCGTGTGCCAGATATAGGCTATATTACTATTATTTAGTAGAATGTACATAATACTACTACTTACTACTACTGTTAATTTTTTTAAAGAAATAATCACAAAATATTTAAATTTTAATAGTAAATCCCCTTCATTTGCCAAAAATGTAAATGTTTAATTTTCATTAATTCAAATATAAATGAATTAAAATTGTTTTATGCCTTCATCTGATATCCAGTAAAATTTAAATACACAACACAGAATTTCTGAGGGGGAAAACACATTTCATAAGGCTACTGTAAGAATAAATAAAAATTGTTTGTATGCATTCAAATAGCCTAATAGACATGCTAAAACACTTTTATTGTTACCAAATTTGGTAACAATAAAACATAAGGTGAGAAAAAAATAAAACATTTCATACGGCCCTAAACGTGTTTAGTTACACTTTTAATAAATTAAATGTTAAATTGTATAATTTTCATGATTTTAATGAATTAGACATGCTTTTAGATTAATAGCATTTAATTTGACCATAAAAAAAAAAGAGTCCAGAAAAATTCAAACGGAAAAAAACGGAATCCAGAAAAATTAAAATGGAAAAAATTTAATGTAGAAAAAACTTTAACGGAATTTGGGGAAAAATAAAAGGGATTTCATAGGGCCCTATATCTGGAAATATTTTGGTTATGAAGCAAATGAGAATATCAACAAATAGAACTTTGGATTTTAATTAGTACATGTATTAGTAAACGTTAGTTTCAATTAACATTTAACTAATATTAATAAAAGATTAATAAATAAATCAACAAATGCAGTACCTCAAGACATTTTTTTGTTCATGTAAAATATACCGCATGTTCTCGACTTGTTACATTTATCTTTAAATTAAAAAAATTACCCCCTTAATATTGTGGCAGTTTTTTTCTCCGTGGTATCGAAAATGGTATCGAGTATCAATATTTTTCAAGGTATCGATGTTTTTTGGGTGTTTGTATCAATATGTTAGTCTTAAGGTTATCTGTATGCTAGTGTGCTCCAAAACAGTGATAAAATTCGCATTTAGAAGATATAAGCATTCAAAGCTTGCAGTTCGTCACTTCCGCCAAAACGGCTCAACAATTTTTTTGACATCACATCGTACTTCATCTTCTCATCAAACTTTCTGTTTAATCAAATGCTCTCTAGAATTCGAAGCGCCCCTACACTATAAATAGACGCTGAAGCCGTGGCTGAAATAGGTCACTTGTTTACTGAAATAGTATTTTCTGTACGGTGAATGGCATGTAGTGCACTACATAGGGGACAGGGAATGATTCAGACAGTGTAAATATGTTCAACTTCAATTCGGTCACTCTACATTGCTATGGGAAATACATTTTCCTCGAATACTACTGAAGCCTTATTGAATCACGCCAGTGAAACTGGCCAATGGCGTTCAAGCACGCAAAATATGAGCGGGAATCCCACTCTATATAAGGCAGTGCTTGTTCGTCATCCATTCAGAACCTTTTTCTTCAGCCAACCTTTTACGAGAAGCAAGAAGCCTATCAACAAGTCTACTCACCGTGATCTACATGCTGCAGCGGACACGTCTTCTCTTCCCCTGCTGTGTTCCGGTGAGCTTCGGAAGCAAAGATGACTCGCGATTGCCTCTTTTGTGAGGAGCCAATCGAATCTTCTGATGGCCACGAATCATGCGTCTTCTGCCTGGGTTGCGCCGACGCAGAGGCGGCGCTTGGGGGGTCGGATTGCCCCCACTGCGGGGATATGAGTCTCTGGATTTTCAGGCTCCGTGTGGCCATCGTCCAAGGCGATGAACTCGTCCAACTAACTCTGCCACGCCCTTCCTCTGCAGCCTCTTTCGAGCCAAGGAGGAAAGTGCCGTGAGTTTCTGATGCGGATCTGTTAGGATCAGGTGACGAGTCTGCGCCGGCACTTCCAGTGCACTTCATGACCGCTGATCTCCGCCCCTCCCCCGACGCTCAAGATGTGGTGTCTTTTGGTGCCATGGTGGGCGCTGACAAGGAGGATGATGCCATTTCGGTGGCAGCGTCTGAGAGAGAGGTGTGGTCTAACAGCCCGCTGGATTACACTGCACCCCACGGCAGCGACGCGGGGGACCTCCATTACAGTGATGTCGAGCTCCTAAGCATCCTGTCCAAGGCAGTGGATGACTCGGTTTGGAGTGGGCGCCTCCTGCCGAGCCGGCCAGAAGCCGTCTGGACGAGTGGCACTTCCAGTCGGATCGTGGCTGAAAAGACCTGAAAAGACCCGGCCCCTTTTTCCCCGAGGTGCACGACGAGATAAAAAAAGTCATGGAACGCACGCCGCTCACCAGTCGAGTGCATAATCCGGGATCAAGTGGGGTATGTCAAACTCCCCCCCGTGGAAGAAGCTGTCGCTGCCCATCTCTGTCCTTCAGCCGCAGCGAACTGGAGAGTGAGAAACAACGTGTCTCTCCCCTCTAAACCTTGCCACGCCACTGCAAACCTCACCGGCAAGGCTTTCTCCGCGGTGGGCCAAGCAGCTTCAGCACTGCACGTGATGGCGATACTCCAGGTATATCAGGCCAAGTTACTCAAGTCTCTGGATGAGGACGGGCCGGACCCTGAAGTGTTTAAAGAGCTCCGACGCGCCACGGATCTGGTCCTCAGAGCGACGAAGATGACAGCTCGAGCGATCGGCCGCAATATGAGGAATCTTGTGGTGCTAGATCGTCACCTGTGGCTTACTCTGACTGAGTTAAAGGACTCAGAGAAAACAGCCCTTCTGGACACTCCCGTGAATCCCTCAGATCTCTTCGGAGCGGCGGTGGAGACATTCACGGAGCACTTCGTTGAAGCGCAGAAGCAGTCGAAAGCCATTAGCCACTTCCTGCCAAAGCATGTCGGCGCGAAACCTCCTGCGCGTTTCTGCTCCTCCTCAGCGCAGCGCGCGGGAAGACCGCACGCCTCTTCTGCTGCTGTTCGGCGCGAACAGAAGCCGGCGGTGAGGTCAAGACAACCATTGTCAAGACAACCACTGGAATCGAAGCCGCGTTCCTGATGCTGTCTCTCGGAGGATGAAAGCTGCACCCAGCACCGAAGACGAGCCACCGAAGAAGTCTGCTCGCTCCGCTGTGTGTGCTCACCACGCCCCCTGCCTGTTGCGGGTGGTGAGAGCAATTGTCATGTTTGTGTTTTGACTGTTCCACTATGCAGTGCAATAAAGTCGAAAAACATACAATACTCACCTCGGTATCAAGGCAATTTTCCTCCTCTCACTCTCCTCTCCCCCATCACTCACTCTCACACTTTTATGTTATAAACTCCCCGCCCCCCAACGGCGAGTTATCCCTCACGGTACGCAGTCCGCCTCGCCCGCTGTCACAGTTCACAGAAGCGTGGCAGGCACTGCCAGGGGTATCAGAGTGGGTTATGAAATCAATAAAGAACGGCTACATGCTTCTGTTCTTCCGCAGACCGCCCCGTTTCAACGGTGTGTTATTGTCCACTGTACGGGATCGGAATGCCTTAGTTCTGCGAAAGGAAATACACAATCTTCTAGCAAAGCATGCTGTAGAGACAGTGCCCCTCACAGACCACGAGAGCGGCTTCTACAGTCGTTATTTTCTGGTGCCAAAGAAAGACGGCAGACTCCGCCCAATCTTGGACCTTTCAAAGCGTTCGTTCAAAATGATTACGCAGAGACATATCCTCTCACATATCAGACTGGGAGATTGGTTTATCTCCGTGGATTTAAAGGATGCTTATTTTCCCATTCAGGTAGCCCCCCGCCACAGGCGCTTCCTGAAATTTGCATTCAAGGGGATAGCATACCAATTCACGGTCCTGCCCTTCGGCTTATGTCTGGCCCCTCGCACATTTACGAAATGCGTGGACGCTGCTCTCTCTCCTCTGAAGCAGAGCGGAATGCGTATCCTGAACTATCTGGATGACTAACTAGTCTTAGCCCAATCAGAGAGCGCGCTGCTCAGTGAAAAACTCAGACTCCTTGCTCATATTCAGAGCTTAGGACTGACTGTAAATATGCAAAAGAGCATGCTGGTACCGAGCCAGAACATCTCCTTTTTAGGAGTGGAACTGAACTCAATCAATATGTGAGCGAGTCTGTCGGAGGAGCGCTCACAAAAACTGATCAGCTCTCTCGCAGTCTTCAAATTAGGTCGTTGTTCCCCTCTAAAATGCTTTCAGAGGACACTCGGCCAGCCTGCTGCCTCTACAGTGTGCAATCTAGGGCTCCTACATATGCGACCGCTTCAGCTCTGGCTAAAGAGCCGGGTGGCGCGCGACTGTTTGCATACGCTGAACCCTTGGCGCAATATGACTCTGTATCGCCGGGGTGTTCGTATTGGCCAAGTGATCAGGAGAAAGAATGTTACGACAGATGCATCGAGCACGGGCTGGGGAGCCGTATGCGATGGCAGACCAGCCTTCGGGACATGGTCAGAAACGGAGAAGTCAAAGCACATAAACTGTCTGGAGCTCCGTTCTGTACACCTAGCGCTCGAGTGCTTTCTCCCAGACATTCTTCAATGTCACATTCTCATCAGGACGGACAGCACGACAGTGGTAGTGTTTATAAATCACCAAGGCGGTGTGAACTCACGACCACTGCTGCAGCTGGCGAAAGACCTCCTTCTGTGGGCAGATCGACACCTCCTCTCCATCCGGGCAGTACATGTCACCGGACGCCTGAACTACAGCACGGACTTATTGTCAAGGGGCGGGGTAATCCACGGGGAGTGGAGATTACACCCTCTAACAGTCAAAATGATTTGGAGTGTATTCGGCAGGGCGGAGGTGGATCTCTTCGCATCAAGATTTTTATTTGTCACATACGCAATTATACAGGGTATAACCAGCAGTGAAATGTAGGTAAATCAACGGAGAACACTCACTGCCCGCTGTTTTATTCACTGACACACTCTCCCCTGGGAGTGGATGCACTAGCTCACAGCTGGCCGAGAGTACGCAAGTATGCATTTCCTCCAGTGAAACTTCTGCCTCGCGTGCTTTGCAAAATCAGAGAGGAAAAGAAATCTGTTCTGTTAGTGGCACCGAAATGGCCCAATCAGCCATGCTTCCCAGAACTGGTGGAGATGCTGGTAGCCCCCCCATGGACTATCCTACTGAAGAGAGACCTCCTCTCTCAAGCACAAGGAATGAAATGCCACCCAAATCCAGAGTCATGGAGCCTTCATGTCTGGCCGCTCAACGGAGCTTACCAGTTACAGATGCACTTCCTCAGCGCATGATATGAGTGATTTGATAGTGGTCGTATGCCATCCACATTGAAAGCGTATGTGGCTGCTTTTACAGCCTTTCACACACACGTCAAAAATCGCCCGATCGGCAGAAATTACCTGATAATACGTTTTTTTTAAAAGGAGCAAAAAGGCTGAACCCTCCTCACCCTTCTACTCTACCCACTTGGGACTTGGTGCTTGACGCTCTCACGGGACCCCCGTTCGAGCCCATACAATCAGCGAGCTTGAGAGCGCTCTCTCTCAAGACAACGCTCCTGCTCGCGCTGGCCTCTGTTAAGCATGTTGGAGATCTGCAGGCGCTTTCAATTGACGACTCGTGCATTGAATTTGGGCCAGGTGATTGCAGACTGACCTTGAAGCCTAGAAAAGGTTATGTGCCTAAAATGCTTTCGACTCTATTTAAAGCGCAGGTCATAACATTATTTGCTTTTCGCCCCGAAACACCGACCGGGACGGAGCTGCTTAATACACTCCTGCTGTGCCCTGTACGTGAGGTGCGCACTTACATCGAGCGCTCTAGACAGTTCAGACTCTCGGAGCAGCTATTTGTATGTTTTGGTGGATGCACAAAAAGGAATGCCTGTGTCCAAGCAAAGGCTGTCACACTGGATCGTCGACGCAATTGCTTTGGCTTACAGCTCTAAGGGCGCGGAATGTCCGATAGGGGTTTGGGCCCACTCAACCCGCGGACTCGTGTCTTCCTGGGCCTGGGGAAATGGCATGTCTATTCAGGACATTTGTATGGCGGCAGGCTGGTCATCACCCAGCACTTTCGCGAGGTTTTATAACCTAGATGTGTCGTTGCTTGCCTCGCATGTGCTGTCAGTGCGAGAAGCGCACGCGCCAACTCAGCCTCAGCTATGATCTGAGATGTGTATCAGTGGTTTCGTCTAGGTCGTATACACCCTGTATTGACGCACCACCAATTCAATGCTGTCCCTAACTGTTTATCACAATGGTATGATATAGTTCACCACATCTTTTAGGACTTGATCACCATCATACTCTGCTTATTGAGCACCGCTCCGGCCGTGCATCATAACACATGATTTCATTGAAATTAAACAATTTCAACTAATCTATATGTGAAAGAACCAAAGCCGCAGCCATTAGCCATTTCACATTCTCTGTTTCACCGGAGTTAACTCTGCCCCCTGATGTGATGCGACATCAACAAGTTGGCGCGCCCCCCCCTCTGACTTTTACATGGTTTTGAGTTGTGTTTACTAAGAGCGCCAATATCATTGCCGCTCTCATTACGGCTCCAGATGTGAAACTTGACATACTTAGTCGAGCCAGGCTCCATTGCTGTGACACGGCGGGATTACGTACCCATAGCAATGTAGAGTGACCAAGTTGAAGGGGAACGCTCTCGGTTACTTACGTAACCGCAGTTCCCCGAAATGATGGAACGAGACATTGCTCTTATTGCCGTGTCACCGAGCTCAGGATCTTAGAATGCAAGTTGCTTCAGTCAAAGATTCTGAATGGATGACCTACAAGCACTGCCTCATATAGAGTGGGATTCCCGCTCATATTTCACACGCTTGAACGCCATTGGCCAGTTTCACTGGTGTGATTCAATAAGGCTTCAGTAGTATTTGAGGAAAATGCATTTCCCATAGCAATGTCTCGTTCCCTCATTTCGGGGAACCGAGGTTACTTAAGTAACCAAGAGCGTTTTCCATTGAGGAAAAAGTCTTTCCCTGGAGGGCCAATCTGCTGCAACAGTTTAGCTCCAACCTTGATCAAACTCACCAACCTGTGATTTTCTAATGATCTTGACGACTCTGATTAGCATGCTCAGGTATGTTTGATTAGGGTTAAAGCTAAACTCTGCAGGAGTGGGCCAGATTTGAGGATGCCTGCTATAGTCTTTATGTACAGCGTTACCGGGGAAACCGCTACTTCTCCATGCTCTAAAAGCGCCTCCTGCTGGCAGAGAATGAATTTCCATATATGCCACCACAAATAGAGAAGTCTATAGAAGTCATGGTTTTGCAGCATCTGCTTATCTTACAGTGATTAAGATTTTATATTAATGCAGGAAATGGGCTCAGTTCCTCTTCAGCTTGCAGAGTCGTTTGGACTCATAGTCCAGTGTCGAGAGACAAGCAGCAATCATCCACTCCAGTCTATGACAGTGCATACTCTGAGACAGGCCATGTCCCCTGGAGAGCCCCTATATCCAGCATGCATGCAGTTTACAACACAAGACTATAAAGAGGTCAGTAAATGCACACTACAGATCAAAACTTCTTTTATTCAGCTCAAATTATTCTGATAGGCATTCTGAAACATTTCTTATCTTTCAATACTGACTTCCTTTCTGAAGGATCATGACATCTCTTTTAAACCGTAATGATGGCCGTTTCTCAAAAGGAAGTCTGCATCCTTTGCTTTTGTAGGCTGCATACGTCATAAAGATAATCTAATTTTAGAATATGAACAGTTATAAATTTGTCCATTATTCTTAGTTAAGCGTAAATTGTTGTAATATGCTTATGACTCGCAAATATAAAGCAGGCTTGATGACGTATGCAGCCTGCAAATGCGACCTCCAGAGGATGCAGCCTTCCGTTTGAGAAACGGACAATTTAACAATACTACTGTTTTTACTGTATTTTGATCAAATTAACAGCCTTCGTGAGCATAAAAGTCTTTTGTAAAACAAAAGCTTTATTCCAAACTTCTTACCAGTAGTATAATAAACTGTAATTGGGGTGCTGTTTCTTCTTTGGTTGTTTGAAACTTCTAGAGATCTTGAGTAACTTGCTTAATGTGGTTAGAAATTAAGATAGCCTGTTTTTTTGCCCCAGCTCTTGGCTCATGCAAGGCAACTGAAGGTGGACATGAGTCCTGAGGCTGAAAGGATGATCCACAGCTATTACATGGCCAGTCGCAGGGTTCGCTCAGACTCAACACAGAGATCCACGGTTTCTGTCACTTCTGTCAAACTGCTGTAAGGACTGTGAACAAACTTTTCGTAAAACAAATATACAATAGCATGTCAGTTTAGAGATACAGTCTTTTCCAAGACTAATATTTAGCTAATGAACAGCAAACAATTGGTATGAGAAAAAATTAATTGCATTACATAAGCCTCTCCAGTTATGCAGATTAAGCACACCATACTAATAGAAATATGATCATTTCACACACAAATGTCACTTTCTGATTCTGGCAGGATTGCTCTGGCCCAGGCTCATGCTAAACTCAGTCTAAGAACACGTTCTAGAGGAAGATGCAGTCATTGCAGTTCTGCTGTGCGAAAGTTCAGTCACCCTAAAGCATGGTTAGTTCCCCATTTCTCAAAATTCTGAACAAATACAAAAAGTAAATGTTTCAATGAGAATTTATTTCAATATGTACACTATCATAATCCATTCACCTTTTAGCACTTCATTACTAGTTTATAGTTAGTATCAAGCTCCTGTTACAGTGAGAGCATGTTACGGAGTTTGGGAATGAGAAAGTTTGTCTTGGGAATGCAGGGGCCCCTGCGCTTATTTTTCCACCCGATGCAGTGTTTCCCTGTGCTCTCCGTGACCTGGACTCCTTGCACCAGAGGGACCTTATCTGGAAGAATCCCGCACGCATATCTTGCATTTTGTGCAAACTTACGCAACCTGCACAGTAGAGGAATAAACCAAGGTATTACACAGGAAAAGAAACAACAACAAAACACCCCAACAACCAGGACAAATTTGGTAATCAACTGTGCGTTTGCTTCAAATAGTCACAGTGTCAGCAACCCAATCTGGTCTGGTGGGTAAACGGCAAAAATGTGATACGGCAACAAGCATACATTTTGTCTCCAAAAAACACAATTTGCAGTTTAAGGAAAAGTTAGATGAAATTGAAAAAAAATTATTTACACAAATTACATTAGAAATTCGCATTAAGCAATTACAATGAATACCTAAAAAAAAGAAATATAATATTAATATATATATATATATATATATAAAAAATAAAAAAAAAAGTTACCATTCTTAATCTGCAGTTTTCAGGTCACTTTTCTAAGTGGTGATCCTTGTTCCTGGTGGGATGAAAAAAAACAGTACAAATTTAATGCTGGTGAAATCTCAAATGGGATACTAAGTAATCAACTATGCAGTTGCTTCAGATAGCCACAATGTCAGCAAACCAATTTGGTCTGATGGGTAAACGGCATAAATGACAAATCATCATTGCAACAGGCATTTTGTCTTAAAAATAAATCTAGTCTGCAAAAAAAAAAAAAAAAAAAAAAAAACCTTTAAAGCAACTACAATAAAGTTCACAATAAAATTACCAGTCATTTTTCATTTGCACTTCTCATGTCACCGTTGTCCAGTGGCAATCCTTCGACCTGGTGGAAGGAGAAAAGTAGGATAAATTGAATGCTGGTGAAATCTCAAATGGGATACCAAGTAATCAACTATGCAGTTGCTTCAGATAGTCACTGTGTCAGCAAACCAGTTTGGTCTGATGGGTAAACGGCATAAATGGCAAATCATCATTGCAACAACATTGTCTAAAAAAAAAAAAAAAAACTAATTTAAAGCAACTACAAGAAGTACACAAAATTACCAGTTATTTTTCATTTGCACCTCATGTCACCGTTGTCCAGTGGCAATCCTTCGACCTGGTGGAAGAAGAAAAAAAGTAGGTTAAGTTTAATCCTGTTGAAATGGGATATGGAGTAAATCAACTATGCAGTTGCTTCAGATAGTCACTGTGTCAGCAAACCAGTTTGGTCTGATGGGTAAACGGCATAAATGGCAAATCATCATTGCAACAACATAGTCTAAAAAAAAAAAAAAACAGCCAAAAATAACCCCCTAATTTAAAGCAACTACAATAAGTACACAAAATTACCAGTTATTTTTCATTTGCACTTCTCATGTCACCGTTGTCCAGTGGCAATCATTCGACCTGGTGGAAGGAGAAAAGTAGGATAAATTGAATGCTGGTGAAATCTCAAATGGGATACCAAGTAATCAACTATGCAGTTGCTTCAGATAGTCACTGTGTCAGCAAACCAGTTTGGTCTGATGGGTAAACGGCATAAATGGCAAATCATCATTGCAACAGGCATTTTGTCTTAAAAATAAATATAGTCTGCAAAAAAAATTAAAACCTCATTTAAAGCAACTACAATAAAGTTCACAAAATTACCAGTCATTTTTCATTTGCACTTCTCATGTCACCGTTGTCCAGTGGCAATCCTTCGACCTGGTGGGAGGAGAAAAAGTAGGATAATTTGAATCCTGTTGAAATGGGATATGGAGTAAATCAACTATGCAGTTGCTTCATATAGTCACGGTGTCAGCAAACCAGTTTGGTCTGATGGGTAAACGGCGGAAATGTGACAATTATCATAGGAGCAAACAAACAATTAAAAACATTGCATTTAAAACCATTATAAATGTATATCCATTTTAAAATTACCAGTTTTTATTCATCTGCACTTCTCATGTCACCCATTTTCAGTGGTAGACGCCATGATCCCTTCCATTGGCTGCAGCAATCTTCATCTGGCTCCTTTGCGATTTAAGAACGACAAAAAGGATCTATTTAATTTATAATCTAAGCTTCAACTCTGCAAATAAAAAAAAAGGAACAGACCATTATAAAAATGACCACCAATTACCCATGTTGTGTTTCAGCTATTGATTTTGTGCTCCAAATAAGCAGTGCTGAGGGAAGAGCCAGTATATAAAACTCAATTCCACCTCAAAAATATGACTGATGAACTAGAGGTCAAAAGGCACATGTAACGCAGCTTGAGAGTAGACCCTCCCACAGCAGCACAAAGGCCTGGGCAGCGCTAGTTCAACTCAAGGTCAGGACCTTTACCAAGACCACAGCACCTCCAAGTGAGTCAAAACCCTGATTACCCAATCCAGGTCATAGAAGACCATTCCCAAACCATCCAGGCCACACAGGGGACGGCAGACCTATGCCGGACAGAGCACAGTCATGCCGACAGCAGAGCAAATGGCAAAGGAGCAATTTATCACCAGGTCTGGGACACACACCTGCCAAAATGATTTATAACAGTCCTCATGGGATACTTAAATCCTTTTTTAGGATAGGTCATGATTACCACATGATTTGGCAAAATCATGTCAATTTGTGTAGAAACGGCCACCTCTCCCATATTGATTGTGCGCTCCCAGAAGAAATCGAATGCATCCTTTCAAAACTTCTGCATCCACAGTTAAAAAGCAATCTACACTATCAACTAAAACTATAGTAATTAATTATAATATAATATTAATAATTATCCCATTGCGAAAAGGAGAACTTGACAGTAAAAGTATATTTGGGCTGATCTGCTTTGCAACAGGCGACTTTTATAGAAACACTTTTTTTCTCCAGGTAATATTACTGCAATGATCCTCATTAGGTCACTCATGAGATATAGAGCGATTCGTGCCTTACGGTCCTTTGATAAAACGCAATGCTTTTGCAAATTGCAACAAGGGGCAGATGCTTCATATTCTACTTAATAAAGACTAATTGTGCTTCTACGGAACGGAGTTATTATATACATTATTCTCCATGTAAGCCGCGTGCTGACTAACCAGTAACCACGTGGCAAAGCCAGGATGCAAAAACCTCTACACGAGCCTATAACCTCACGAACAGCTCTACAAATAGCTACAATAATACTTCAACTTATGTTAAAATGCATCGATTATTTGAATTACATTTACCTCAAGTTATACTGCAACGTTTAGGACGTGTGGCCAGCTCCTTCTACTCTTGGGAAGAAAGGATGTGACGCATGCGTACTTCGTGTTTTAAAGGGGAACTTCCTAGTACGAGCAGCACATGCGTGTTGGGTATTACTGAAGTCTGACGTGCTACAGTGTGATAAAATGCAATCGGATTGATGTTTAACTCTTGCATACGTTTATGACACGTTTACATATACAGCACTACCAAGAGAATACTTTGTTGTTTATATTTAGAGCGCTCCCAACAAAGTTTTCGTTTGATGAAAATCCTTATGAAATTACAAAACCTGAACACACACACACACACACACACTCACACACACACACACACACGTCCAAAGCCATGCATTTAATAATCATACCCAAATAGTTTGCCTCTCTTAAGTATAAGATTAGTAAACAATTTAAAGGGTAAACATTTAAATAAATAGATAAAGATAATCCATTTAGTCACATATTATATATATATATATATATATATATTTATTTATATATATATATATATATATATATATATATATATATATATATATATATGTCCAAAGCCATGCATTTAATAATCATATCCAAATAGTTTTCCTCTCTCAAGCATAAGATTAGAGTAAACAGAGTGTAAACATTTAAATAAATAGATAAAGATCCATTTATCCATAGTCCCATATATCAATAGTACACTCTGGTATAAACTTTAAATCTGAAGCCCAAACTTTAAGCATAAAATGTTAAATCTCTTTATAGGGTTTACATTTTTAACATTATTCAGTTTACCTTTAGCAAACTTTCAGTGACTTCTTGATTAAGAATTTTAAAGATTTTTTAAAACTGTTTCCATGCATGTTGCCATAACATGAGATATATTAGAACTGTAAATGAAGACAATAATTAAATTTTTTTTTTTTAAATCTTCGATATTAATAATGTTCAGTGCATGACAAATATTTTAAACCATGAAAGTTAGTTCTTGTTGGGAACACATTATTTTGCACATTGTGAAGGGTTTATATTAGAAAACATCGATAATAATAACATTAATAATAAACCTGAGATCAGTGTAATTTTTAAGAATGATTTTATTCACTATTCCACATGTGTTATTCACATGAAAAAGATGAATGAGGGAAGGGAGGAGAAAAGGGGATGATGATACTATTGTTGCGATTCTGACAGACCACTTCACATGACGAATGTTAGGTTATTATTCACACATGCATTTAGTGCAAATGTTGTAACAGAAAGTGCATAGCCGACAGCTCAAACAGCTCATTAACCCCACACACGAATTTCAGACAGCGTACAAGTACAGAACTGCAGAAACAGAATTCTGAGTACAAACCCACAGTTAAAAATAACAATTTGTTTAATATTTTAATCTTATTTACATATTTGAGATAATTAGGATATATTAATATGCACAATACTCAGTTGTCTGTATGGCACAATAATAATCATTTCAATGAATTTGGTTAATTTGCCGCGTAAAACAAGCATGTTAAATTTTACAGACTGCAACAAAATTACTAAAACAATAACTTTAATTTTTAACCTTCATTTTTCATCATTACCTCCAAAAGTCTTATGTGCAAACGAACTATGTTTGAGATGATGATGAAGATGCCCCTTGATTTTCATTTGAGTTACCCAGGAACTGTCCAGTGGCACCGACATATAATCTTGAACGCATCGGCCATTTCTAAAAGAAAAAGAGCGACAAATTGAAACATTTAGTCAACTGTTTTTAAAATATGAATTGCCATGCGTAAAGTGGATATTTTCAACTTAACCTTAAAGTCTCATATTCAAAACTTTTAAAACACAAATGTTTTGTAAATTAATTCAAATGTATAAAATCTCACAATATTTTCGGCTTTACAGTTCACTTTAAAATATAATTCGACTTACTTTCACAGGATGTAAGTAGCCATCTCCCTTAAGTGAGTTCAAAGCTTCAGTTTGTTTTGTGTTGTCCTCTTCCATCCCTTCTTCTTGTAAGGTTCTTGTTAAATGCGCTATGTATGTGGTTGCCAAAATCAAGACGTCGAGTTTGGAGAGCTTGGTGTCCGGTGGCACCGACGGCAGTGTTCTCTGTAGCTCGAGGAACGCATGTCTGAGCGTCTGGACGCGACTCCTTTCGCGCGCTGCGTTGGCTGCCGCGGGTCTCCCTCTGCCACCGAGGCCACTAGACGGGACCACCCTGGAGCGGGACAGGGCCTCTGCGCGCCGGCTGTCCGCCGAGAGCGTGTCAGGACTGGGGCTCGAGTTAGGGCTTGATGCGGGACTGTCATCCATAACTGTCACAGAACCAATGCCATCCATACGGATCGACCGTCTTCCAACCATTGAAATCACTTTTTAACCTGGTTAAAATAACATATTTTCAAAAACACACTTAACTAGATTTTATTCAAATATGTGAGAATAATATGTCAAAAACAGGTTTAAGCTGTAAGGCACTCATTAAAAACTTTAATAAAAACATTTTTCTTCAAGTGAGCCAGAAATCTCATGGCCAGTGAGTGAGTCATTCAATGTCAAAGAAATAAATATTAGACTAATAGACGCCCTCAGTGTTTATGTTTTTCATTAAATTATTTCAGCCGAGAACATGCAGTTTTAATATAACAATTTTAAGAAGAATTGTAGGTTACATTGTAGGTCATGAGAAGTTATTAAAATGTAAATAACATACCTGTATTATTGTTAAAAGTGCTGTCCTATAAAACACACATTATGGCATGAAAAACTCTAAAAATCGGCAAAAAAAAATCCTGTTTAAAATAATCCGTTTCTCGTTGCAAAAATATATATAACCAGTCGTTGTGCTGCGCGTGAAAGGTACCGAATATATGTGCGCGCACACGCACTGTCCTCACCTGAATGATTGCGTAAAGTCTCCTGAGCCTCTAATTTATCGGGGAACACAAAGACCTGACAAGTGTTTCACTCTGGTGCAATTAATCAAAAGCCTGTAAAATTCTGGCAACTCGAGCCGCTGTCCACTGTTTTCCCTTCGCATCGGTCGGTAGGAGGGCACCGTCCATTTTTTCGACGCCAGAGGCAGCATTTTCGGTCCACCCAGAGTTGCTTTGCAAACCACAACTTCTGAATATTATATGAAATGTTGTTTATTCAATAAATAAATCCCCATTTCCTCTTGATTGGCATTGTTTGGTGAAAAGCGGGTTGTGAGGCCCAAGCATTCTATTTTTAAGCTGCCAAGCTGATTCTATCAGATCATCTGCACGGTGCTCTTAACTCCTCTTTAACATTTTGAAAGGGATATTGATATTATAATTTTGAGCCGCAGACATCAGCTCCATTTCCTGGGACAAAGCCAATAAATAAACTCTAAACACTGCAATCAACTGGCATGCTTGAGGAAATTCTTGTGAGACTCCTAAATTAATCATTCTGTTTTCCGCAAACGGAGATGTGGGAGAATTAATGAATGGAATTATTCATAACATGTATATCTGAGACTGTTCTTAATAAACATTGTTTTTGTAAGGATGAAGTAACAGTATTGCCCCCAGGCCAATATACGAAGCAGAGCAAATGAGGTTAAGTAAGCTTCTCTGTCTAATTATTCTACATCTTTCAGAGGTTATACCCTGCTGTAGATATTAGTAGGCTATATATATATATATATATATATATATATATATATATATATATATATATATATGATATGCAGGAATTGTATTCATGCATTACCTTACTCAGCGTGTATGTCTAAATGTTATTATAAAATCAGTTTTATATTTCACATGAATACCGTTCCAGTCTAGAAGTGTCTTGATGTTGATAAGCTTGCTGGATAATGTGCAAGTTGAAATGAATCCTCAGTTAAAAAGAAAAAAAGGTATGAATCTAAATGATAAATGTGTAATTATAATGTAAACTATTTTTTTAAAACTTATTTTATTAGTAATTTCATGCTTTAAATTAGATAATTTCATTAGCTAATTTAAAGCATGATGCAGTGAAATTGGAGCGTTAATTTGTTGAAGCACTCCATACATTAACAGAGAAATATAATAAATATTTAAAAAATAAAAACATGAAAAATACCCAAAAACAATCAAAAAGTATGTTTGATGATGTGATTACCAAATAGCTAAAAAGCATAATCAAACCTAAAAAATAGAAAATTAAACTACATATGTAGTACAGTCTGCAATTTCAGACATTTTCAATGACATAAAATCTCATTTGAGATTTAGCTCTTACCTATAATGTAACTGGAAAAAATTAAATCTTTTCCATATTCTTTATTATATTGAATGAATAATATTACCTAATGTATATACCTTTACATCCTAAAGAATAAGGTACAAAACATGGTATTTAAAAATACTTTTCAACATCTTGCAAAGTAAATTTATTAAAAACAAACACACAGACAAATATTTAAGAAAAACAATTTCAGAATTTCAAACAGAATATGAAAATGCAAAATAGGCAGTGTAAAAGAGAGTGTATTCTCACACAATAGAAAAGCTGCTCAGAAATTCACATTTTATAAAAGTGTCAGAGCTTTACTGAATGTTTTCCAGAAAAGTCCTAACACACAGATGACAAGCTAAGTGTGTATGTGAGCGATTGACTTTTGAGTCAAATTTATAAAGCCAAAAGGACACTGATAAAAGGTGTTTAATCAGTAGTTTCAGATTTTCCGAGTCTCCCAGTCCTCACTGGAATATATATCCCTCTTGACCTGTGAACACACCAGAACAATCATGAATTAAATTAAATGAAATGCTGTAAATTACCACAAAAGTACCCCACAATATTTGTTGACTTTCATGCTTTTGTGTTTTGTACTAATAGTAATAAAAACAGCCTAGAACATAATAAAATGCTGGCACACATACTTTAAAACATACATCAGTAAATTATGACTAAAAATCCTGTTACTGGACCCCTATAATAACATAGTAAACAGCTAATTAGGGCTTTAAACAACTGTCATTCAGCATTATCATTCCTATTACTCACACATTAGTGCTCATGCTCATTGCAGTTTTTTCTTATAAGTACAGAAACATTCAGGTCATATTTATTGTAGTTACATCAACAAATAATTTCTGCATTTCAGAGGCACACTGGTAAATCAACTGAAATGATAACTATAGGATTAACATTTAGGATGTCAGACATCAAAAGGGTATGATTTGTGCTGTACAACTGTAGATGATGTCACATTCCACAGCGCAGCACAGAACTATGGTTAACCTCAAGCCAGTCTAAAGTAGAAAGCTGTTTATTTGCATGGGTGGGAAAAATAAGGCTCACACAACTTGACAAATAGCAGGCAATTATCCATCATGTCTGAAGGCAACATGCAACCTTACTTTGATAGCATTTATCTAATAATTTATTTCCTTTTTAAAATAAGATGAGTAGTAAGTATTTGATAAAAATAATAAAAAAATAGAATATAAAACTATACATCAAATTTTTCCTGCAGATTATGTAAAGAATTAGGGAGTCTTGTTAATAGCACGATAGACATTTTTGATTGTTCATACCTTCTCCCTCTGCTGTCTCCTTGTACTTGGTCTGTCCGAAATGTAATGCCAGGCTTCCCATATTCTGACGGCTTACTCAGAGAGCTGCTGCGGTCATGGGCAAAGGGTTGTTGGGGGCCCACACGAAAATCAGCTACAGCAAAACACGGGTTAGTCACACATTGTTATAGAACTGACACTGAGAAGGAATATGCAAGACTTAACCACATACTGATATAGACAATGGCAGAATGGAGAAATGTGTTAAAAGAAATAAAATCTTGTGGATACTGTAAATGACTGGAAAATTAGAAAACAAAATGAAAGTGTCACTGCAGTGCACTCAGCACAGAAATTTAGTAAATGAAATAACAGTGACGTTAGTGCATTATTTTTCATAGCATGTAAAGTCATATACTTCAATAATATATGTAACATTTATTTTGAGTCTCTTTAATTCATTAATGGAAATAATTGGAAATAACTGAGTTAAAAATGTAAAGAAAACTAAAAATTGCAGAAATTATTCATACTTGTAAGTGGATTTGAGATTTGTTCTTTGATGTCTTTTCCATCATCCAGTTTCTTCTTTGCGTCTTTTGAGGCTTTCCAGTTGATTAGAAACTGCCTAGACAGCTCATTTATTTGTTTTCCATCAAGATCCTCTAAATACCAAGAAAATCATACCGTTTCTGTGTATCATTTCACTAAATAATTATATAAAATTCATAAACACAGTACAAAAACAACTATTATTGAAATAACTGTAATTAAAATGCCAAATATCATTAAAATGTTATTAAAAATAATAAATAAAATATTAAAATAATTTATAAGAATAAAAAATTATTAAATTACATAATGAAGGACAAAAATGTCATTCAGAGTTATTCAGAAAGTCAGTTATTCTTTCAGCAAAATATAATAACATTTTAAAAGACTCCATACTAGGGCTGTCAAATCGATTAATCACATTCAAAATAAAAGTTTGTTTACATAATGTGTTTACACAATATTTATATATATATATATATATATATATATATATATATATAAATACACACATACACATATATTTAAGAATCTGCTAAATGACTAAATAATAATAATAATAATAATATATATATATATATATGCATGTGTGTGTATTTATATATACACACATACATTATGTAAACACAAACCTTTATTTTGGATGCGATTAATCGCAATTGATCGATTTGACAACCCTACTCATCACAAGTTAGCGATGCTATTTCTCACCTAGAATTTTGCAGGCAGTTATTAGTCTGTCCCTGTATTTAGGTTTGTGACACACAGGATTACTATTCAGATCCAGTAGCCGCAGTTGAGACCACTGGCAGAACACTGTCTCTAATTCCTGAAAGCATGAATAAAGGCATTACATTGTACTTTTAATAAGTATAAAATAAAATAATTAGTAGACACAATAAATGACTATCATATTTTTCAAAAAAGTTTTGCAGATTTAACAGAAGATGTGCATGGTTAAAAATTATCAGGGCATTATATTTAAGATTAAGAAGCCACGAGCAGTATAAAAAAAATAAATCAGAGGGTAAAAAGTATAAACAAGACATCAGCTTGTTTTAATAAATACTGTCACTTGGTCTGCGTGACTAACAAGTTCCCCTGGGCAGTAGTCCTCAAGCATGTTGCCTGCAGTGTATGTTTATCTAAGGACACATTAATCCAGGCTGGAAATATGAATACTCTCTGGACACGCTTTGATTGTTCATTGCCTTCCTGTCTCAACTAAAATGCTTCCACTTTTTAGTCCGCGTGCAATCAGCTCTAGTGGGACCCCAGCGAGCCGCGTACTCTCAGGCTTTGATAAATGATCGTGTCAGGTCTGTCACTCTGAGGGCTTGGCTGGGAACTGCCCAGTGCCAAATTGCCCTCCCATGTGCGGGAGTGCTGAATGCACTCCTGACTGGGCTCTTTCCAGCCCCACACTGGGTTAATGATGGCCAGTTATGAACCTGCATTTGACCAGCGCTTCGATCCCTATCTGCACTGTCTGGCCGTGCGCCACTAACAGCCTCTGCAGTACCCATTTGTCACTCGGCTGACTGCCTGTCATAATCTATTTTAAAAATCCATAATGTTTCCTCTGGAATTGGACCAAACTGTGTAAGGGAGGAATTGATCCTTTGGGTGCTGTCGTCGCTGAATCAATAGTGGCAAAGGGGTTGTATAAATTAAAGGAGATATCTGCTAAACATGAAAGCTTCCTCTGACACATGGATCACTATTATCGGTGGCAGGTGCTGAGAGGATTGTCTTTTGAGCTGTTGGACAAAGTTACTAAGCTGCTTTTCTACAGAGGCGTTCAGAAAGTGTTCCTTCACCATTTTTAGTCACTGAATGTGTGATATCAATAGGCTGGAAAATCCCTTTTCCAGAAAAGGTTACTTTTCAGCTTTAGTTTCACTAACTGTTTGGCTCAAATGGGTTTTTAATACAAGGCTGAAGTTATAAGGGGCACTCAGTGTATTTCAGAGGAAAATCAGTTCACTAAGGAAGGAGGAAAACTTGTGCTTGTTTAAATTGTCAGCAGAAGTTGTCCCTGAAGACCGGCCCGCTGATTTGTTGAATAATTCTGACCCTGTGCAAGACTGGAGACTGCTGGAAGGATTTGTAGGATTAGGTTTTGCGCTGCTCTGCCTCTATCATTTCACACTTCATAGGAACATACAACTTTGTCATGTCTAAACAGAACAGAAATTCTTTATAAGTATCTTTTTTATGAAAAAAAAAAATCATATTTACCTTTATGTCCTGTAGCTGGTTATCGGTAGCATAAAGACGGGTCAGTTTTCGGAGAGGGGCCAAGTCACATATTTCATCAATGTTATTTTTGCTGATATTTAGAATGCACAGAGTTTCCTAAAAGAATTCAATATTAATATAATTAATAATGCACTTTAAATTTAAAACCAGTCCCACTTCTGGTGAGCCGATGAAGATTTCCCTGTGTTCGTAAAAGGAGAGCATTTAGGAATCTTTTAGGAAAAAATTGGGTGCACTTACACTTGCAATTTCATTAATTATCAAAATAAACTAAATTCTCAACTTAAGAATAAACACTCCCTCCCTGTTGATCTGTCAGACAAGGAGGCAGCCACAGAGACCTCTTTTACCCTCATCACATTTTGCACAGAACTGCTTTGATAGACATCTTGGTCCACGAGTCCTACGTCTCTCATCTGATTCTGACAGAAAACTTACAGGACACAGTGCTATATCAATCTTAATATAAAGTGTACTAGATGGTAGATACCATGAAACACCCTCTGTAAGGCTTTTCACTGAGGTGAATGTTAAAGCAATGAGCTACTCACAGAGAGGCTAGAAATGGAACGGGGGTCAAAGACCAGCTTTTCTCCACGGGGTAGTTTCTGACCTTCCACATGCAGCTCCTTCAGGCTTTTCAGCTCATCTAATCCCTCCACCACAGTGATGCTGTTTCCTCCCAAGAACCTCAAATATAGAAACATTAGTAGTTAACGGTAACATTCGTGGCCTTTTGCTGTATGTATATTTTCAATGGAAAATATTAATGTCACAGTTCAAATTTCAATGCAAGCTGGAATTAATTAATTAATTAACATGCTTGTACTATCATATACTTACAGTTTGGAGAGCTTATATAGAGATGAGAGGTTCTCTATGCAAGAGATATTGTTATTTTGCATATATAAGTGTGTAAGGTTTGAGGCAAATCCCAAATTGCAGATTTGTGATATTTGGTTGTCATATAGATACAGGACCGTGAGGTTTCTGCACATTGATAGATCATCCTATAAGTTAAAAAGGGGGAAAATAATCAGTATACAAACTACTCAAAAGTTTGGAATCAATTTTTATTTTTGATGTTTTTAAAATAAGTCTCTTATGCTCACCAATGCTGCATTTATTTGATCAAAAATAGAGTAAAAGTGAAATATTATGATATATTATTACAATTTAAAATAACTGTTTTCTGTTTTAATACATTTTGAAATGTAATTTATTCCTGTGATGGCAAAGCTGAATTCTCAGCAGCCATTTCCCTAGTCTTCAGTGTCACATGATCATTTAGAAATCATTCTTATTCATTAGAAGTCCTTTGGAATTCATTCTTAATCAAATTCTTTTTATTATCAATGTTGAAAACAGTTGTGCTGCTTAATATTTTTGTGGAAACTGTGATACATTTTCAAGAGTCTTTGATGAATATAATTTTTTACCATAACTATTGATCAATTTAATGCATCTTTGCTGAATAAAAGCATTAAATTGTTTTAAAAAAAGAAAGAATTGTACTGTAATATTTTATGGAAACTAGAATATTAACTAGAATTTTAATGTTTGAACTAAAAACTTACAATGTCTTCTATACTTTTGTTTGAGAAGTTGAGATGGGTCAGTTTCTTCAGATACTGCTGGAGAGATTCGCTTCTGCAGGCTTTTGAGTAATTGCTTGATTTTGAGATCAGATGCACTGTTAGACGGACCATAATGACTCAGGATAGATTTCTCTTCTGCAGCACAGCATGTCAAGGGAAGAGGAAGATTTACGAGAAAGCACTTAAAACAATGCAAGAACATATAATCGTATACATTTTAAAGCACTGACCTCTAAATATGTTTCTATATAGATTTTAATCAGAATGTCTTTAAATGGGGTTTAAGGGTATAATTGATGGGGTGACCATTATTTCTTTGATGATATGTACTTTAAAGACAGCATGGTCAATTGACCCTTAAACCTTTGTCAAAATACATAATTTTTGAATAATGGGAACAAGGCCAAAGGTGAAATAGACATGAGACCTGACCTAAGATTATCATAAAGAGAGATCTCTTCTCCGAACAACAACAACAAAACCCCCCCAATATTCTTGATATATGTATTGTCTGTAAGCTTGACCCTGCACATCTGCAATTTATATAAAACCAGTAAAGCCAGACCAACAGTAACACCTTGCCAGAAAGACCTCCTTGGAAAGACCTTGGATGATATTTTACTCCATATGCTTTCTTTATTGTCTTGTCAACCACAGACACTGAACACTAGGACAGAAGTAAAGGGAATACATACATCAACACATGACAGCAGGTCGGTTTTACACTTGATCTCAGAGCAGCAGACTATGGGGAGAGCCTCTTAAAATCAATAACTTTCCGTGGTTATACTCCAGGGAACTGGATGGAGACAGCGGTTTGCCGATCATTATAATATATCGCATTATACTTAACAATATATTGAAAATTTACACTATACACAAGCAAAATAGGCTACTATTGGCAAACAATTATAACCGCTAACATAAAAGGCACCTATGAACAGCTGATACAGTAGAAATAAAATGAAACAGCACTGCATCTTACCTTAATCCACAAATGTTATACATTAACTGTCGTCAGCTATGAACGCAAATTGTTTAGCTGCTGTAAAGTCTTTCTTTTGTCTCGGCTTTGTTTAGTAAGTGAGAGCTGATGTTGCCATGGCGACGAGACGCGAGCTCAAGGTCAGCTGGCACGCGCCAGAGTTGTTTAGAAGCGCAGTTCAAAATGCGTCGTGAAGCATTCTCAACACAAATGGTAAAAAAGGTTTTTGATTGTTTTAAATTCTGTGTGAATTTTAGATGTGAAAGAATGTTTTTACTGATGTTAAAAGTAATTTGTTCTACTACTAAAAGCGTTAGTAGCCCAATTAATTCAAGCTAGCGCAGATGTTTGTTACCAATAATGTAAGGACAATTAAAGTTTAAAATTAATTAAAGGAATTACACAAATCAACGACTGAAGTCTGTTTTTTTTTAAAGAATCTGCTAGAGACAGAGTAGCCAAAATATATATTTTAAAAATATTCTTATTATTTTAATAATAATAATAACTTAATTTGATAAATTAATTTATTATTTTTTTAATTTAAAGGAATAGTTCATGCAAAAAATAAAATTTTCTAAAAATGTATTTGTTCTCAGGCCACCGAATTTGTGGATTTTGGCCTGAAGTTGTAGCAAGAGAGCGTTTTTGCTCTTGTGATGACGACCAGGGTTTTATTCCATATGAGGATTAAATTAAATTCAGCCAAAAATTGTATTCACCATCAGGCCATCCAAAATGTGGATGAGCTTTTTTCTTAATCAGAACAGATTTGGAGAAATTTAGCATTACAGTACTTGCTCACCAATGGATCCTCTGCAGTGAATGGGTGCTGTCAGAATTAAATGAGAATGAGAGAATGAATGAGAATGTGCTTTATTGCCAGGCATGTTTACACATACAAGGAATTTGTTATAGTGACAGAATATTTATATTTATATAGAATATTTAAAGTCCAAACAGCTGATAAAAACATTACAATAATCCACATGACATCCAGTCCATCAATTAACATTTTGTGGAAAGCTACATGTTTTTAACAAATAAATCCATCTGTTTTTTTTTTTTTTTGCTTTGATTAGGACAGGACAGTAAGTAGACAGGAAGCGAAGTGGGAGAGAGAAAGAGGGGGTCGTAATCGGGAAGGTCCGCGAGCCAGGACTCGAACTCGGGATGCCCGAAGCGCAATGGCGTTATATGTCGGTGCACTACCCACAAGATTATTGGCTCTGACTTAAAAAATTATAAAATTAAGAGATTAAATTACACATATAAAACTACAGTGTGCAGAGGAATGAAGAGAGAAAGACAATTGTTGGAAAAGAAAAACTAAGTTTATACCAAAACTTCGGGCCACCCTTTGGGGGAAGTCGTGGCCTAATGGTTAGAGAGTCGGACTCGTAATCGAAAGGTTGCGGGTTCGAGTCCCTGGCCGGCAGGAATTGTAGGTGGGGGGAGTGAATGTACAGCGCTCTCTCCACCCTCAATACCACGACTGAGGTGCCCTTGAGCAAGGCACCGAACCCCCAATTGCTCCCCGGGCGCCGCAGCATGGCTGCCCACTGCTCCGGGTGTGTGTTCACGGTGTGTGTGTGTGTGCATTTGTTCACTACTCACTGCTGTGTGTGTGCACTTGGATGGGTTAAACGCAGAGCACCAATTTCGAGTATGGGTCACCATACTTGACAATACGTCACGACTTTACTTTACCGACTTTACTTTACTTTACTTTACTTGAGGCTTAAAGTAGACAAGACCCTTATGCATTTACATGTTGAAATCAGAAACCATGTTTATCAACTTCAGTTGGTAGAACAACGCATTTTCCTAAATTTGCAAGCTCAAACTGCTGCCCCTAATAATGCATATCAGTTCTAGAGAAGTGCAGTGGGCTTCGGTGGACTGAGTCACTGCGGTGACCCGTGTATTGTTACGGTGGAGGAATGTTGCTTCCTGAGACTGAGTGTGACTTGTCTCCATTTATGTATGCACCATACTTGACAGAAAGGAAATGTTGCTTTGGTTGGTTTAGGGACACAGAGGGAGAGTTTTGCCCTTCTCAGACTCTCCTCTGGGGCATTGAACACGTTCACCTCCTCACTACTATGAGATTATTATTATATGGTCCAAAGAAAACATCAGTGCTACCAAATATCTTGAAGTCATTGGTCCCGAAGGCTAGTTTAACATTAGCCTTGTGATCAATAGCCACTGCTCATTATTTGTGTTCATCATTCAGATATATTCTCTTAATCACATCTATCGTAGTTCATAATACTTATTTTAAAACATTTTCTCTGGGTTCAGCAAATTAAGTGGAATTCCAAGTAATTTTAGAAGACTCTTGCTAATAGAAAACATACCTTAAAATTGAGTTAATGGATTTCGTTGATGTTAGTTCACTCATGGAAAACACAATATAGGCTTGTATCTCATCTCATTGTTAATCTTCTGCTTTTTCTTCTTTACTGTATCAAAAAATGCTCATCTGGTGATGATTATAAGCTTCATTTGTAATTCCAATGGGTAAAATACAGAACATATGCATAGGATTTTTTATGACTATGATTTTAAAGGAATGGTTTATGCAAAAATGAAAACGTTCTAAAAATGCACTCGCTCTCAGGACATCAAATTGGTGGATTTTGGCCTGAAGTTGTTGCGAGAGTGTTTTTGCTTGTGATGACAACCAGTTTTATTCCATAGAGGATTAAATTAAAGGAATAGTTCAGACAGAAATTTAGCATAACATCACTTGTTCACCAATGAATCCTCTGCAGTGAATGGGCGCCGTCAGAATTAAAGTCCAAACAGCTGATAAAAACATCACAAGAATCCACATGACTCCAGTCCATCAATTTGTAGAAATATGCATATTTTTTACAAACAAATCCATGAAGACTTTTAAACCGTTTCTTCTTTCCATAATACATTAGTTTTTAGACTGGAGTGGATTACTTGTGGGTTATTGTGATGTTTTTATCAGCTGTTTGAACTCTCATTCTGACGGCACCCATTCACTGTAGATGTCTGCCACTGTAGTGATGTTATGCTAAATTTCTCCAAATCCGTTTCTTATTAACAAACAAACTACATTTTGGATGGCCTGATGATGAATACCTTTTCAATAAATAATTTTTTTTGGCTGAACTATTCCTTTAATTAATTCAATACTAATAAAACATTGGACGTCATCACAAGAGCAAAAAAAACACACTCTCGCTACAACTTCACAACTACAAATCCACAAATTGCACAGTGCATAATTGAACAGACTCTGATGCTTTCCGGAACATAACAGCAAATCTTAAAATTAGCATAATGATGTGGGGTAAAAAAACGTGCATGAATATGAAGTCAGCACTGTTGTCTGTAAGAAAATGCAGGCACGAAACCACACGGGCGTTGAGTGTCTGCAGCGATAAAGAGCAGACACGCAGGGCTGAATAGACTCCACTGTATCGAGCTCCTGTTTCTGTGATGCATCAGTGACAGGCCACAGCGGAACGCTCAGAATACTGAAGGATTGTGTACAACGCAGAGACAATCTGCACAGGGTCGTCCTGACAGATGCGCTGCGGCCATGCCAAGCGGTGTTTATCTTTGGGCCGTTGAGTTTGTTATTCCATTATGTAATGCTATGACTGGCAAATATGAAAATTACCTCTTGTGGAGCACTGTGGTTTTTGTTAAATATAATATTGAATACTGCTGTTACAGCTCCGGACACAAGCTGTGGGAAATGGGAATGGTGCAGTACCGTGTTACACACTGTGAACCCAGAGGAGAATATATTTCAAATGTCTAAGCACTAAGGAAAACTCATTTGTCTTGATCTAAAGGACAGCTTTGACGATGAGCTGGGCGAGTTATAATTTCAGACGAGACTTTAGCAATCATTTTTAAAATATATCATATTGTGTAATATATTCATATTAAGTAAATTGAGATGAAGCAAAAAAACACCTAATGTCTGTCAACGAATCAACCCGAACAGCATTTATTTCTTTGTTTAAACAAATGATAAATGACGCAAACATTCCTACAGGAGAATTCCTTTGAATCTTTCAAAGCAGAATCGTAACAAAAGAACATATAACTAAGCAAACACTGCATGTGAAGTCATCTAACTTCAGTTCTTTCCAAGTTTAATTGGAAGATGTGTTCACTTGATTGAAGAGTTTATCTTTGATAACCTGGGACATCAAACCATGAATTGCTTCAATGGTTGTCTTGCAGCTGAAAAGCAAAGAAAGATGTTTGATCATGTTTTTATCAAAAAATGTAATTAGTTGCAATACAGAGTACAAGTCAAAAAGTGGGGTCCCTTGCACCTAAACAGACACTTAAGTCACCTATGAGCTCACATAAAAAAAATATAAATAAATGTTAACTAAAATATATAGATAAATAAATAAAGTAAATAAATAATCTTTTAAACAAAAAGAGAAAATAATAAATGGGAAGTCAGTATTCTATTCTCAACCCCAATCAATGAATGAATCAATCAAATAAACAAAATAAATACATAAATAAATCATCTTTTATAAAAGAAAAATAATGATGGAAAAAGCAAAAAAGTCATATATTTTTATCCAGTTTTATACATTTTATTATATATTTATTCCAAAATACAAAAACTTTTTAAAAATCTTATTCAAGTAAAAAAGGAAAGCACATATGACCTCACAAAATAAATATAAATAAGTGTGAAATCAATATTCTATTCTCAAAACTCAAATGATACAAATGTACCCTCCTCCCCATGAATATGTTTTTTTTGGGAAAAGCAAAAAAAACATTGTTTTACATTTTTTACTGTAGTTTTATGCACTTAATTTTTTTTTTGACAAATGTCTTAAAAATAACATCTTTAACATTTTTCTTTAATTAAAAAACTAAATCAACCTGGAAAGCTTTATTTATAGCTAAATGTGATTGTCTATAAAGCACTCTGAATTTTTAGTGTGCATGACATTTGGAAATAAATAAACTGGCCTTGGCTTGTTTGTTTATTTTCACTTATCATAACTGACAAAATATTATGAAAGGAAAAATTTTATTCTGGATTGATAGGGATTGTATTACCTGTCACGTGTTGCCTTAGCAAGTTTGTCCTCAGATTTCCTATCATGTGTATCTAAGCCCAACATGAAACTGCCTCGTCCCAGCTGAGCTTCTGCCTGCTCGATCTTCTCAGACAAGTCAAACACCTGTCCAGTGGTGTAATCTGCATTCTGAAGGAACAAGAGCCATTAACACCACCGTTCCACTTGCTATAGGTTAATGCACAATTTCAGAACAATACTTAAACCTTGTTTGTTGAATTGTTTGCTCAAGCCTCCTGAATGAGGTCTCAAACGTTTGCAGAAGGTGAGATTCTACACTGCCTAGATGAGAATTCATAATAAAGACAGACTCAGTGACTTAAGGTCTCGGTCTGTGGTGACAACGGAATCACTGACAACACTTCTTCCTTGGCGAAGCAAGTTGCTTTTGACAAGTAGTCAATTTATCTCTAACACAGAGCTCTGAGACTGCTGTTTCGATAGTCTATAGCCCATTGAATGTGTTAAACAAAGCTCATGACAGAATGTCATAGTCAACAATGACAAACTTTCAAAACATATAGGTAGGGAAACAAAAGCAGCATCTACAAATATTAATCATGCGCACAAGTTGTCAACAAACCCCTGTCATATTATTAATCTCCTGCACATAAAATACTTGTACCCTTCAGAATGATAAAGATAACAATTATGTTAATATTTTAATATGCACAAAAGAGAAGATATAGAGATGACAATACAATGACAAACAGATGAATACGGATAAAAAAAATAAGGTTATACACTTTTAATAGCTCTAGTTAATGTTATTGCATTGGACTAAAATGCACTGATTTTGCTCATTCAGGGTTTAAAAACTTGATAACATTTTTTTGCATAATATTTAGCTAATTTCCCCCCACATTGTTACACTTGTGGTGTCCCCAGTCAAAAATGACAGGCCTATATAAAATTGCTTATAAATATTTCATTATGGTATATTATGACCAAATATTGAATTCAATCTTTATATCAACTTATTTTCTATTGCTTGAAACAGTTTTGAATTTCGTTTTTGGAACTGACTGATTGTAGGTTTCCTTGATCTTGAAGCGTCTAGAATGAGTGAATAATGCCAGAAAAATCCATAAATAATGCTTTTTTCACTCAAAAACTGTTTTCAATCAATTTTTTAAAAGTGCAAATATTGCACGTAGTCTCTCAATTAATGTAAGAACATGAACCCTGAATGCAGTATAATTATAAAACAATTAGTAAAGTATTTTTATATGAGTATAGCACAGAAAATGCCTAAGCTCAGCTCAATGAAGCCTATGATTAGTCAGTTCTGAAAAATAAATAAAAAACCTGTGCTAACTGCATAAGGAGAGATTTACAAGAACATTTTTTTAAAGGTCGGTCATTTTTGTCCGGGAACAACAAATTAGGTGAAAGTATTTTCAGTACAGCACAAGGGTTAAATAAATCTAAAATTACTGAAGATTTCTGCACATATTGCTATATGAAATACAATAATATCATGCCAATAAAAGAAGGTACTTACTGTCAGAAGGCTGGAGGAGCTCAAAGTGTTGACCCAATACTTATTCCACAACAGCTCTAGGAGTTTGCGGTCCAGGGAAGACTTAAAATAAGACACTTCTAAAGCATAGTACCTAAAATCACAAAACAGTTTATGGTAAATTTCCAATATTTTCAAGCGATGTCAATAAAGTTTCCAAGTATAAATATGTGCGTAAAAAAAGCTTACTGTTTGCAGTGCACTCCAAAGTCCTCAATCTTGTTAAGTGGAATCGTTTGGTATTCAGATGGACCCTCATCTGGAGGCTTGTAACCCTAATGTTAAAATTTTAATATGTGATGAAAAATCTGATTAAACTCATATAAATGAATAGACACATAAATTTGAAATACTAGACGGTTACAAAAAACATTTTACAAAAAAAATGTTCCTACCTTCGGATATGTCCTGAACGCTCCAAGATTGACCTTCCCTGCGGATATAGTCCTTGTGGGATCAATCTGAGGAGGATGAAAAATTACAAGGACAGTCAAATATAACAAATAAAAACACTGAGCTGCCAGTTTAGCAAGTGAAAGTTATGAGCACCAGCTCGCTATTTGCCCTCAGCACAAAATAAGCAATAGCAGCGAAGGGTAAACTGTATGATGTATTCCGTTACAAAGCCAACAGCCATTAATCAGACACCACTACAAATGTCACCAAACTCATTTGTATTTTGGGGGTCAATTATGGATCACTGATATTACTGAATTTAAACTGATACTTCAACAATTTCGTAGCTGAGCTATTTTTCCCCTCTGTCTTTAGAGATTGATGGTAATGGGGTTTATAGAGGGCTTTGCAAAATCAGCCCTAATGCAAAATAAGCAACCAGTTTAACATTTTCAACAGCTCTTACCACTACTGCGACGAAGGGCTCTTGAAACTGCTGGTTAAGCATCTGAGTGCTGACATCTATGCCTGAAAGCCAGCAGCCGTATCCAGGATGACTGTGGTACCATCCAATGGCATTCTCCAACCGCCCCACCTAAATCAATTCAGAAATGATGAGCCTCAGAATTACTAATATATCATCATATCTGATCATGACATTCATGGGGAGTTAATGCATAATTTGTCTATGAATGTATAAAGTGTATATTTTAGTTCATGTGACTGTTCACTATTTACTTTTAAATGACCTTTGCCTTCATTTATCCATTTTAAATGGTCTTTATATGTGATAAATACATTTTTAAGTGCAAATGTTCCATGTAGTCTATCAATTAATATTACATTATGAAAACTGAATGCATAATAATTCTAAAAGTATTAGTAAAATATTTTTAGATGAATATAGCATATCACACCAAGATGCAGCATACACAATATTTGTTTTAGTTCCTATGACTGTTTACCGCTTACTTTACTAATAATACTAATATTTTTACCATTTTTAAATCACCTTTTGCCTTCAATAATGAATTTTAAATGGACTTGTTAAGTGAAAAATATCTTTAAAGTATCTGTCATTTAACATTAGATCTTAAAAACTTAATGTGTAGTAATTATAGAAATATTAGAAAAATATTTTTTTGATGAGTATAGCATATAACACAAAGACGCAGCATACATAATTTGTGTATATTTTAATTTCTGTGACTAGTCACCATTTATTAATACTTTTAAATCATATTTGCGCTTTTATTGATTTATTTTCAATGGTACTGTGATGTGATAGATAAGTGCATATTCCATGTAGTCTATCAATTAACATTAGATTATGCATATTAATTATAAATTAATTAGTCAGATATTTTTAGATGAGTACAGCATATCATATACATAATACATGTATATTTTAGTGGCATACTGCACTGCAGAAAAACTCAAGATTCAGCATATGCAATGTACCTGCTGTATAAGCAGTGGATATTAACATATTTAAAAACAGTGTGGGTTTGTTCTTATTATTTACCTAATATGAATTTTAGACAATGCATTTGGGTTAGTGTACCTGTTTAGCATTCTCTATATAGGCAGCCATGTATTCATAGGCTGCAGCCTGAGCATTAACTCGCGTTTCAGTGCCCTCCACGGGTAGAGCAAAACTGTCCATGATGTTCATGGTCTCTCCATCCACCTTCCCCAGCATTAGTCCCATCACCTCTAGGTTTCCTCCAGATCGGGCATGCATCACCATCTTCAACAGTGCCAAAGCTGATATCTTGCAGTATTTAAAATAATGATGGCTGTAAACAACAAAAGCAGCATGGAGAACTGTTATCAGGCCTCTTGAAGAGGAATGAATTCCTATGGTGTGGTAAACTCACTCTTTAGTCCACGGTTTGGCTGCCAGAATCTCTTGTTGTTGTTTTTTATCATACTTGTATATTTCATCAATACTTTGAACTTCCTGCATGCTGTTTGACAGCTCCCATGTTTTCATCGCTATGTTACTGCCAGCCATAGCTAGAGTCGGGTTTTACGTCCGGATTAACTATAACGAAGTATGTTCAATACTACTTGCAATTTACGGGGTTTAAAACGCTAGATAATATCGCAAAGGGCTTAGTTGATCAAAATTTTTAAACGCAGCATTTAGCAATCATTCACAAAGCTCCTCTGTATCCCTTTACTGAGCAACTCTCAGACCTGAGTGAAGCTAGCGACCAAACGCGTGAACTGAAGAATTATATTAGTGTCAAAATAAAAGTCTCAAAGTAATTCGACCGTACTTAATGTTGTTAAATTCGCTTTTCTCTGCTTATTAATGTTTCCTTTTATTCATCAATTAATTGTTTAATTTTTAAATCATAGTTTTTTTTGTTTCTTTATCTTTATGTTTACCTTAAGTTTAAGTTGCTTTTATTTTTTCTCTGTCGTTTAGTGTTCTCCTGAAGGTGTTTGTACAGTATCATTTCTGCCTTTTGAATTAATTCTTTATTTGTTTGTTTATTTATCATTTTAATCTAAAAAACACGACCGTATAGACTAGCATTTAATGTACTATTTTTAGACTACTATTTACTATTATGGGACAAATAAAATATGCAATGTGAAGAAAAAAGGCCAAAATGAGTATATCATTATAGCATATCAAAATTCAAAGTGCAATTTGGATTTTTAATTGTATGCTACTGTGAGACATTAGTGTTTTTATGTGACTTACATAAACAGGTATAACAAAATGTTTAATGTCATAGTCGTAATATCACTGACATTATTTAAACTAATTAAACATTGATTTTCTATCATTTAAAAAACACATTATTAAAGTGGTATATAAAAAGTGCAAAAAAACTCACAGGGAGTAAACTACATTTCCCAAAATGCATTGCATGATTTCCAGTTCAAAGGTTACCAATACAAGGAAGTGAAGAGAAGTTCTAAGTTAATCTGCTTACAAACTATTTGGTTTAGTAACATTTGGTCAAAAGCCAAGTTGTTCGCCAGACATATAACAGAACGCTAAAACAGACGAAAAGCCTTTATTTAGAAGCTGTGTCTCGCGGACTCACGGATAACTTACTCATGCTGTGCCGAGTGCTTTCATTGACAGGACTGATAACACATTGATTCACCTTCATTTAAGCGAAAAGGGTAAGATTTTATTTTTATTCACTTATGCAATTGTTAAAAATATTTGCAAATGTTACTTCTGTGATGGCGATCGATTATTTAGTCCTTTTGAATGTACAGTCATGTTAATATGTAATGCATGTAAGGCAAAATTCTAAAGACTTTGAATGCATTTCAAATGTGCAGCTTTTTTCTTGTCTTTCTTTCCTTTATCTAAATCAGTGCCACAGGTGTGACAGTAGACACGATGAAGATGATGACATTCTTCATCGTGGGACTCGTTGTCCATGTAGTCTTCTTTCTCTCAATATTTGACATCTATTTCACGTCCCCTCTCGTCCATGGAATGACACCACAGCGTGTCCCTCTGGCCCCTCCGGCCAAGCGCCTGGTGCTCTTTGTGGCAGATGGTCTGAGAGCTGACAGTCTCTTTAAGCTAGACGACAATGGGACAGTCAGGACTCCTTACCTAAGGTGATGAGCGTGGAATAATCTTGTTGTGCTTGTCCTGTTTACGAATGTGGTCCAGAAAAGGAGATGTTTAATGTTTTAGATGGTTTCCATAAAATGCATTGAATTTCAATTTAAAGATAGAAAATCACTGAGATAATTTCAATCTTAATTTTTTTTGGAGGTTTATGAAATAAGATTTTCCTTAAAAAAAAAAACCTGTACAGGATATAAACTGAATTTCCCAAAATGCATTCTATGCAGATTTAATGAGAAAATATTACACTTATAAGCAATGTAATTATTCTTATCTGCTATGAATGTCTAAAAAAAGTGTTTCTTGTGTTCTTCATAGTGTATAAATGCATTTAACTTGTGCTTCTTATTGTTTTCTGTCATAAGGAGTGTGATTGAGGAGAGTGGCACATGGGGAGTGTCTCACACACGAGTCCCTACAGAATCACGCCCAGGTCACGTGGCTCTAATAGCAGGTTTTTATGAGGACGTTAGTGCTGTTGCCAAGGGTAAGCAGCAGTCACATGTGTGTTTCTGTATATAATCTTTACGTGTGTAAAATTATTGTGTCACTTATTTCCGTGCTTACAGGCTGGAAGGAGAATCCAGTGGAGTTTGATTCTGTTTTTAATGAAAGCAGGCATACTTGGTGTTGGGGAAGCCCTGATATATTACCCATGTTTGCTAAAGGTATAACCACACACCTGTGAAAAAACAGTATAGTGACATTATTTGGTAGCTTTACCAGCATGTGTGTTTTATAGGAGCCACTGGAGACCATGTGTACACTCATACTTACCCTCCAGAGCGGGTGGACTTTGCCTCCACTGACGCTTCCAGACTTGATACATGGGTATTTGATGAAGTGAAGGTAGGACACTTTTATGTAGGGCCTTTTAAGTAATTACTTTTTGTGAACTAAACTTTCAAAAAACACAACTGTTATTGTTACTGTGATACACATTAAAGCATGGTCAAGCATTTAGAGGTCTACTATTAAAAAAATCATAAACAATTGTTTAAACTTGAATAGAATAACATGGTTTGTCTAAAATTATTTTAATTAAAATTTCTAAATCATTTCCTAAATCTTGGATAATAATTATATTATATATAGAAATGTTCGTTAAAAATATATTTTCTTTATTTTAATATATTTTAAAATGTAATTTGTTGAATATTCTGTAGCCATTACCCCAGTCTTCAATGGCACGAGATCCACATGTATCATTTTAATTTTTGTATCAGTGCTGTAGTTGTGCTGCTTAATATTTTTGTGGAAACACTGATGCACTTTTTCAGGATTCTTTGATGAATAGAAAGTTCACACGAACAGTATTTATTTGAAATATAAAATCTTTTGTAGGTTTATATATATATATATATATATATATATATATATATATATATATATATATATATATATATATATATATATATATATATATATATATATATATATATTTCAATTTTTTTTAATCAATTTAATGCATCATTGCTTAAAAAAATTAACTTCATTTAAAAAAAAAACATTTTACTTTGCCCTATATTTTTGAAAGGTCTGAAACCCTGAAAAGATCTTGTAATAAATAATGTGAGGATGTGATTGAACAGCTTGGCTAAATTATCTCATTTCTTTTTTCTTTTATTTTAATTAAGAATTTTTTCAGCGGTGCCAAAAGCAATGAAACTCTACTGAATATGTTACATGAAGGACAGAATGTGTTTTTCCTTCATCTTTTGGGGATAGACACCAATGGACATGCCCACCGACCCATGTCAAAGTAAGTAAAAAACATCACCACATTAGACATTGTAATGTGATTAACAACACATTTGACCTTTTATCTTTTTTATTTTACTGTTTTCTCTAAAGACAATTTGGAATAATGTTTGTTGTAAAAAGTGAAAGATAAATTTAATTGTATTGTAGGATAGTGTGTTGAGATACCTTAAACTGATATTCTTTATTTATACACTAAATGCATATATTCAGAACACCTTAGATAAGATGTACCACTAGGTGGAGCTACTGCCATTGTCAGATTCTCAAATGTAATATTTTCTGCACTTACAGGGAATATCTAGAGAATATTGGCCTGGTTGATGCTGGTGTAGCTGAAATTGTCACTATGATGGACGACTTTTATGCACATGATGGAAAAACAGCTTATGTTTTTACGTCTGACCATGGCATGACAAATTGGGGTAAAACATCTCTGTGACCTAGTCTTTATAACTTTAAAACTGAAGAAATCTGTGACAGGAAACTTTGTTAAAAAGGTTAATAAATTACTTTTATCTCTCCAAATCAAGTCAATCTTTTAATAATAAAATAACATTCACTTGATTTATATTACGGTTCAGGTTCAAGTCAGCATTTCAAAATAACATTTTGTGTAGAAGAATAGGTCATTTATTTATGAATCTGTTCAATGCAGTATACGAGTATATGTTTTCTAGGATCTCACGGTGCAGGACATCCATCAGAAACGCTGACCCCACTGGTAGCTTGGGGTGCTGGGGTTCAGACAGCACAACGGGAGAGCTCTCACAAATATGATGATAATTATTTAAAAGGTGTGTTTAATGTCTCTAATTGGTCTCATACCACTTGATCTCCATATTCGAACATGGAATTGATTTTGTCAATATTTATTTAACCCTTATTACATTTCAGAATGGGGGTTGGAATCATCCAGGAGAGTGGATGTCAATCAGGTGAGATTTTCTCTCTCATTTATTTACGAAATGTCTATAAATGACAGGAACACAGCTGAATTGATATGAACTTTTTATGCTATTGCAGGCTGATATCGCAACGCTAATGTCATCACTTATAGGAGTTCCCTTTCCTTTGAACTCTGTGGTGAGCATGATTTTCAGAGCTTTCCGATCGCAAGTTTATATCATAGAGCAGCGCCTTTCTATATGCATGCACTTTTTATATGATTTTATTAATGCATTTCTTGCATCACAGGGTGTCTTACCTCTGAATTACCTGAATAACAGTCAGCACTTTAAGGCTGAGAGCATTTATGCAAATACAATTCAGATCTTGGAGCAGTTCAGGGTAAAGTACAGTACATTTTGGTCCATTCTGTCCGTTGTAATTACAAATAAACAGCTATCTTGTGTTCATTAAATCAACAGGTGAAAATGGCACAGAAGAAAGAAACAACAATATCTTTTCTGTTTACACCCTACCAGTGAGTAAAAGTCAATGCTTCAAGGGATACTTAATATACCTAAAAATAAACATTGTCATCATTTGCTCACTCTCATGTCTTTTCAAACCTATATGACTTACTTTTTTCCTTTGAACGTAAAAGATTTTTGAATTTACCAGTACAAATTATATGTTGATTATTTATTATACATGTTCAGTCCTCAAATTTGATTGATAAGGCAGTCTTCTAAAGGTGTTGGTATAGAGCTGCTAAGGTCAGATCACGTTGTGAGATGCCTTTTTTACTTCTAGGCCTCTGACTGACTCTAAACAGATGGATTTTGTGCGTAATGCAAGAAATTTGATCCAGAAAGGACAGTTTGATGAAGCAGTGAGTGTTGATTGGTTGTTGTCATGTCCAAACTGACTTGTTGATTATCTTTATCTTGTCTTGCCATATCTTTCTCTGTCTTTTTCTCCAGATTCATTATTGTGAAGATCTGATTGTCCAGGCCATGGAGGGCTTGTCTTATTATCACACATATGACCGGGTCTTTCTTGGCAGCAGTGTAGTTCTGGGTTTTATTGGTTGGACATCTTATGTGGTTTTGTTCATCCTAAAGACGCATGCTAGCCTACGCAAACCCCCAACTAACATGCACATGGTAAGCGTGCAGCATGTTTATAGGTCATGGTCTTTGCCAGTAACATTGAGGTTAGGGGTTTATTGGAAAACCCCTCCCCCAAAACAAAGCTGTCATTTCCTGTATGTTTGTATCTGTGGCATTCAAGGTAACAGAAAGGAGTCTGGGACAGATGTTTCTGTGTATAGGTCTGCTTGTGGCTCTGTTCTTGTTGGTCCAGTCCAGTCCTTGGACGTACTACATCTACTGCTTGCTCCCTGTGCCCGTGTGGTTCTCTGTCATTAGGGAGTAAGTTACTCATCCCTGTTTTTATAAAAAATATTATTGTTAGATTTTCTATAGATTATATTTAACAGTTTTATTAAATTATTACTTAAATGTAACAATATAGGATTGAGCATGCGCAATTAAAGGAATAGTTCCCCCAAAAATAAAAATTCTGTCATTAATTACTCACCGTCATGTTGTTCCAAACCTGTAAGACTGCTGCTGTTTGTCTTCAGGACAGAAATTAAAATATTTTTGATGAAATCCAAGAGCTTTCTGACCCTCCATAAACAGTAAGGGTCCTACCACGGTCAAGGCACAGAAACGTAGTAAGGACATAATTAAAATGGTCCATGTGACATCAGTGGTTCAACCATAATTTTACAAAGCTACAAGAATACGTTTTGTGTGCAAAGAAAACAAAAAATGATGACTTTATTGGAACGATATGAGGGTGAGTACTTAATGACAGAATTTTCATTATTGCATGAACTATACCTTTAAATATCCAATAATCATCTATATATACACTGTATGCAATATTGACAGATACCAATAAATTCAAAATTTTGTCCCAAAACCATTGTCATTCTGATATATTGTGAATCTATCATATTAATTAATAAATATAAATTAACGACACAGGCCCAACAATGTGCAAAATTATTCGCATGACCAAGGATGAATAGGAAAATAGGTGCATTTCACAAAAATGCTTAGAAAATATGGTATTTATTAATCATATTCAAATGTATTAATAAATATATCAAGTCTGTTTTTCTCCTTATTTGATTTTTGGAGTTTGTGTGTTTTCTCTCTGTCAGATTTGAAACACTTGCCGGTCTGGTTCGAGCAATCCCTTCATTACCACTCAGCAAATGCTTTGGATATTTTTTACTGGTTACTTTAGGAATTGAATTACTGGTAAGTGCTCGATTAGCTGTGTGCTAGACATGGTGAATTCTGTTGTCTGTGTTTGCACTCGAGTAATTAGATGTTAACTTTTTCACTTCTATTTCACTTCTTTCATTTCTTCTATGCTGGTGTTTTTTAGGTTGTGAGTTTTTTCTATCGGGCCATGTTGACCTTGGGGCTGTTTGTGCTGGCACTGTGGCCTGTGGTTTCTGGCCTTTACACAAAAGCAAAGGTAAGGACAAAAAGCAACGGTAAGGACAGAACAAACCTGTTCTGATCTGAGGTCTGAAAGGAGTGTTTTTTAATACTTGTTTTTGTCTTTTGTTTTACTGTAGTTTAGGTCATTGAGCTGGATTTTGAGCTGTCTCTTTTTGGCTGTGTTTCCACTGTTGCCTGTGGTGGGACGGGAACCAAACCTCAACTATATGTGAGCACTCTTTGTTCACTTACTGTTGCCAAAACCTGTCATACACAATCATTTGTGTTAACTTTCCTCATTTAAACTGTTAAACACATTCATACTCTCTGATCTTTGTTTAGAAGGTTTATCTTCTAAATTTAATGTTTAACTGTAGAATTTGCGCTGGAGTGCTGACCCTCTTCAACTCGTCTTCATACCTCTGGTCATCATGGAGACGCTCTCCTCTGAACCGAAGGGATCGTCAGCTGTTCATCTGCCAGGTCATTTTTCAAGTTCAAGTTCAAGCTTATTTGTATAACGCTTTTTACGATACAAATCGTTGCTAAGCAGCTCTACAGGAAATTAAGTTTCCACAATATATTTATATATTGCAGAACCTTAATATATTTAACTTATGGCAAAATTTGGTAATTCTCTATGTTGTCTGAGCTTTGGCATCCTCTGAGGTCCTCTGAGGGGTTGGCATCATCTTTTCTCAGGTGTTCGGTCATCTCAGATCATTTAAGGGTTGGATCCAGACTGAAGCTTCTGTAATTCCTAGTTACCACGGGATGTTAATCCCATGGCAGAAACAGAGTAGGGATGCAACGATTATAGATTTTGCTGGTACGATTATTGTCTGATGAATAATCACGGTTTTACGATTATGACGATTATTAGGCATTTATTCATTTCCCAACATTAATAATGTATAAAATCACATGAACACTCTTTAGATGTTAAAGTGTTATTTATTGCTGGCTTTTGAAACAGAAATAACACAGTAACCAACAATACAGCACAAAATAATAATAAACAAACAACAAACAAAAGTCCATCTCTCCCATTAGAATTAAAAAAGGTGACCGCTGCTCTGTAAACATCCATGACAGTATTTCTCTTTTGAAAATAATGAACGAAAGAACAATAGGTAGGTCCCATTTGTTAACATTAGTTAAAGCAGGTTAACATTAACAAAGAATATTAACTACTGCAACAATTAGCTATTGCACATTTTTAGTTAATGTTGATTAATAAAAAATACAACTGTTAGTTAATGTTAGCTCCATTGAATTATATTAAGACAACTTTTGATTTTATAATGTATTATTAAAAGTTGAAATTAAGATAGCATTATTAATAAATGCAGTGATTGTTTTTTTCATGTTAACTAATGGACCTTGTGTTACTGAACAATAATAACGAATCAGTCGTTGATATATAGATAGGCCCACTGTTCTCTATTATAGATCAGTGGATGGGCCATGTTTTAGGTTAGAAAAAATGTTTGAAAATAAATAGCTCATCAAGTTTTTAAGTAAGAATTATTTGATGCTATTGTGAAGACTAAAGCGAATATAAATATCTAAATGACTGTGAGTGTGAAACTTTATTTACACGGTTTTAGGAAAGTAGCGCAGCTGATTTATTTACTGGGTTACCGGGGTAACGGCAGCGCCCTCTAGTGGCGAATGTGCGTCATTCAGCGCGTCTTCACTTTAACTCGCTCCGCTTTTCTTCTCATCTGTGCTCATTTAAATTAAACCGTTGCCTTTTTAAAGTTCTAAAGTAATCATATGAGGCTGCATCGCAATTTTTCCATAAATAAACAGAATAAATTAATATGTTTGTTATAGGCTACTGTATAAGTTAGGCTGTTTTGTATTCGCACTTGTGCTCCTAAATACATTTTCCAGTTCGCACACATCTATTTTTAGTCGCAAATGCGAGTGAAATGCTCGCACTGTCGAGCCCTGCACACTACTATCGACAGGCATTTCTCTGGTGGAAATAACGTTAAAGCTTCGCTGTTTAGTCCCTCTGTCACTAATTTAATTAGTGTAGTAGCCTCCGTGTCTCTGATAAGCACGTAATTTTAAGCTGGTGCACCACTAGTGTGACTTTGTTTTCATTTTGCACAAGCTGCAACAGTTCAGTTGCGTGCAACAGAAACACTCGGTTTTGCGAAACCTTTACGATTAATTAACCGTGACGTTTTAAAGCGCGGTTAATCGCGGAACCGGTTAATCGCTGCATCCCTAAAACAGAGAAACAAATAGAGACATAATTAGCGTAGCTGCTGTTCCATCTAAGCAAAAATTATTTGTTCAACCCAAGCTAAAGAATAATAATAATGTACATTTGATCAGATATAATTGCAGTACAAGATTATAAAATGCATTATGTGAATGCTTGACTAAAGAGATGTGTCTTTAATCTATATTTAAACAGAGAAAGTGTATCTGAACCCCGAACTTTATCAGGAAGGCTATTCCAGAGGTTGGGAGCCAAATGTGAAAAAGCACTACCTTCTTTAGTGGACTTTGCCATCCTAGGTACTACCAAAAGCCCAGAGTTTTGCGACCTTAGGGAGCGGGTTGGATTGTAGCGTGGTAGAAGACAAGTTAGGTACGCAGGAGCTAAACCATTTAGGGCCTTATAGGCAAGTAATAATATTTTGTAAATGATACGGAACTTAATAGGTAGCCAGTACAGAGACTGTAAAATTGGGGTAATATGATTGTTTTCTTGACCTGGTAAGAACTCTAGCTGCTGCATTTTGGACTATCTGTAGCTTGTTTATTGAAGATGCAGGACAACCAGCAAGCAGTGCATTACAATAGTCCAGTCTAGAGGTCATGAATGCATGAACTAGCTTTTCTACATCAGAAACAGGAAGCATGTTTCGAAGCTTGGCAATGTTTCTAAGATGGAAGAATGCTGTTTTTGTAACATGGGAAATATGATTTTCAAAGGACAAGTTGCGGTCTAATATAACACCCAGATTTTTTACTTTAGAGGACATAACAGTACATCCGTCTAGTTCCAAATTGTAATCCAAGAGATTCTGTGTACTGTTTTTTGGTCCAGTAAGTAATATCTCTGTCTTATCTGAATTTAATAGGAGGAAATTATTGGTCATCCAATCTTTTACATTTTTTACACAATCTATTAGCTTAGTTTAGAAGTTTCATCTGGTCTTGTTGAGATATATAGTTGAGTATCATCAGGATAACAATGAAAACTAATCCTGTATTTTCTAATAATATTACCAAGGGGCAACATGTATATTGAAAATAGCAGAGGACCTAGGACAGATCCTTGTGGTACTCCATACTTTACTGGTGATAATTGAGATGACTCCATTTAAATGAACAAAATGGTAGCGATCGGACAGGAAGGATCTAAACCATTTTAAAGCCTGCCCTTGAATGCTAGTATAGTTTTGTAATCGATCTATGAGTATGTCATGGTCTATAGTGTCGAACGCAGCACTAAGATCAAGTAATACTAGCAATGAGATGCAGCCTTGGTCTGAAGCAAGAAGCAAGTCATTTGTAATTTTAACAAGTGCAGTTTCTGTGCTATGGTGAGGCCTGAAACCTGACTGAAATTCTTCATAGAGATCATTTTTTTGCTAGAAGGAGCACAATTGAGCAGGCGCAACTTTTTCTAAAATTTTAGACTTAAACGGAAGATTTGAAATGGGTCTGTAATTTGCCAGTTCATTACAATCTAGTTGTGGTTTCTTAATAAAAGGCTTAACCGCCAGCTTGAATGGTTTTGGGACGTGACCTAAAGATAACGATGAGTTAATAATATTGAGGTAACAGGTAACAACTCTTTCAGTAGTTTAGTGGGTACAGGATCTAATAAACACGTTGTTGGTTTAGATGCACTGATAAGTTTATTTAGCTCTTCCTGTCCTATAGTTGTAAAGCACTGCAGTTTTTCTTTGGGTGCGATGAATGAAGCTGAAATACTAGACGCAGTAGAATCTACATTTGATATTGTATTTCTGATGTTATCTATTTTATCAGTAAAGAAATTGATAAAGTCATTACTATTAAACTGTGAGGGAAGTAAATAAGAACCTTGGATTGTTTTGTTTATTATCTATGAGTTTGCGGATATGCTCAGCCCTGGCAGCTTTTAGAGCCTGTCTATAGCTGGACATACTGTTTTTCCACGCAATTCTAAAAACTTCCAAGTTAGTTTTTCTCCATTTGCGCTCAACTACACAACAACTGTTGTACCATGGCGCAGTATGTTTTTCTCCTAACCTTTTTCAATTTGAGGGGGGCAACAGCTTCTAATGTATTAGAGGAGAACGTGCCCATGTTGCTAGTCATTTCGTCTAGTTCATGTGTATTTATGGGTACACAGAGCAGTTGAGATAAATCAGGCAGGTTATTTGTGAATCTGTCTTTGGTGGCTGGAACAATAGTTCTGCCCGGACGATAACGCGGAGCCATATAACTAATATCAGTAATACGCAGCATGCACGATACAAGGAAATGATCAGTAACATCATCACTTTGAGGTATGATATCTGTATCGGTAAGATCAATTCCATGCGATATAATTAAATCTAGCGTATGATGAAAACGATGAGTGGGCCCGGTGACGTTTTGCTTGACTTTTTTTGAGTTTATTAGGTCAGTAAACGCAAGTCCTAACGCATCATTTGTATTATCAACGTGAATGTTAAAATCTCCGACAATTAGCAGTTTATCAACATTAACCAATAGATCTGAGAGGAAATCTACAAATTCTTTTAGGAAATCTGTATATGGCCCTGGCGGTCTATACACAGTAGCCAGAGCAAGAGATAAGAGAGATTTCTTTTGCATATCTAACAGTGTGACATTAAGCAGAAGTATTTTGAATGCGTTAAACCTCCTGTATCCTGTTTTCTGAGTAACATTGAGAATATCACTATATATTGTTGCAACACCGCCGCCATGATCAGTCTGACGGGGCTCATGTTTATAACAGTAGCTCGGTGGAGTAGACTCATTTAGACTAAAATATTCATTTGGTTTCAGTTAGGCAGAGTACATCAAAATTATTATCTGTGATCATTTCATTTACAATAACTGCTTTGGGTGCGAGTGATCTAATGTTTAGGAGCCCAAGCTTTAAAAATTGTTTTTGTTCATTTATTTTGCGTTTTTCTGGTTTAATCCCGATCAGATTTTTTCTAGATCCTGCATTAAGTTTATATTTTGAACTCGCTATTCGGGGAACAGACACAGTCTGTATAGATTGGACAACGCAAGTACTTCTATCTTTTAAGTGGGTAGAACAAAAGTCATCATTGTAGTTATTTGAGAATTGGCTTACTAGTCAGATGGAGCGTAGCATCCTGGAGATGTCCGACAGGAGTTCCGCTCCGACTCTGCTGGGGTGCAGGCCATCAGCACGGAAAAGCCTAGGACGCCAGAAAAGATTCCAATTATTAACAAAGAGCAGTTTCTGTTCTTTACACCATGACAATAACCATTCGTTTAAAGCAAAAAGTCTACTGAACCTTTCGTGTCCTCATCGATACGTGGGAAGCGGTCCTGACACGATGATCGTCGTCGTGGACGATGTGCTGCGTACCGGCTCGATCAGGCTCCTGAAGTCCCTCTTCAGTGTCTCCGTCTGCCGCAACTTGGTGTCGTTAACCCCCGCGTGCAGCACGACAGCACCGATGCTCTCGTCACCCTTCAGGATCGTGGGTATCTGCGCAGAAACATTGAGAACACGAGCACCGGAGAAACAGTGAGTGTGCACTTTACCTTCAGCTAACGTAGCATGCACGTGCCGGACGATGGACTCTCCGCGTCGCGTTCCGTCTCGCGGAGGGGAGCGAAGCGGTTCCGGGTGGAGATCTCGAAGACCGGAGGCGGCGGAGGGGGAGAGGTCGTTGCCCGGGGCCTGGCTCGCGTCTTCCGCTGCTGGTGCACTCAGGGTCCAAATTCAAAACACACAGTCACACATTTTTGACTCTTTCTTTGTGTCCTTTTTCACTCTAGGACATTTTGGTGCAGACATTTGAGGTCAAGATATTGGTTCTGAATAGCATCTGAATATGAGATTCCCAAATTATAATTTTTTCGACCAAATCCCTTTTGTGTAAAATTTTTCCTTGACACGCCCCCTGAGATTTTGTTGAAACATAAAATATGGCACCCTGATGACACCCTGATGAAGGCGAAATTAGCCGCAACGCGTCGGTGCACAAATGTGTGGTTTTTAAATTCTAAAGCCATGTGAATAAAGGCTTTTTAATATTTTCACACTACTCGAGTGCCTTGGATTTGTGAGTGTTTTGATAAAATATGTGAATATTTTAACAGCATGTTTACATGTTCTTTGGTTTCGGTTATTGGCCACATGAATTGCCGCTTTAGTAAGGGTTTCACTTTGATTGTTTTTAAATTATTTTCCCTTTTTTTATGATTTTTACTCATTTAATTGTATTTATTTATTATTTTAGATTTTATTATGGGCCTTTTATGCAGTTTTTATGTTGTACTTAAGACACATTACTGTTACTCTACTGTAAACAATTTCAGAATCTAATTATTTTAACATTTGAAATAGTATACACTCAAAACACTAAATAGTGTAGACTATTCCTTTCACATATGCATTTAGCCTAAATGTGACCCTGCACCACAAAACCAGTCATAAGGGTACATTTTTTTTTTTAAATTGAGATTTATACATCATGTGAAAGCCGAATAAATAAGCTTTCCATTGATGTATGGTTGTAGTGTTAGGATAGGATAATATTTGGCTGAAATACAACTATTTGAAAATGTGGAATCTAAGGGTTCAAAAAAAACCTTTAAAGGTGTCCAAATGACAATATGAATGCATATTGCTAATCAAAAATTTAGTTTTGACATATTTACAGTAGGAAATTTACAAAATATCTTCATGGAACATGATCTTTACTTAATATCCTAATGATTTTTGGCATAAAAGATAAATCGATAATTTTGACCCAAGACTGGTTTTGTAGTCCAGGGTCACAAATGTAGCCTATTGTGAGATTGGAAATGTATTTTCTTTCCCCCGAAATACATTTTTAAATATATTTAATATATTTAAAAAAATAATAATATATATTTTTTGGCCAACTTATTTATTTATTTACTTATTTCCTTATGGGCTAAATTGGGCTTACATATAAATTTAACCTATTTTAAACTCCTCTGAGAATCTTATTTGTGTACATTTGTTTCCAGATGATGCAGGTGGTGCTGTGTGCTTACACCCTAACCAGCACACACTCCAGTCTGCAACTGAAGCAAGGCTTGCCTCTCTTCAACCAGCTTGTTAGCTGGCTCACACTAGGTTTGCCATCTCCATTCCCATGATGCTCTGTTACCAATATAGACAGAATTAAAGGGATAGTTCAACCAAAAATTAAACTTCTCTCATTGTTTACTCACCCTCATGTCATTCCAAATCTGTATGATTTTCTGCCTTCTGTAGAACACACAGGAAGATATTTAGAGTCTTTTTTCCAAAAATATTTTTGTTTGTGCAGAAAAAAGTAAGTCATAAAGATTTGAAAGGACATGAGGACTAAATGGTGTGATGAACCCTTGATGCATGACTGTTAACCAGTGAATTGCACTTCTTCTTTTCTTCCATCCTGTTCATACTTTATCCCCTTTTCTCTCACACTGTTTTTTAGTTTCCTCATTTTTAATACCGTTGTTGAGTTCCACCAGGCTCTTTCACAGACTTCTGAGTATCCAGATGTCCTTAGTTTGTGTCTACCTTCTCCTGAGCACAGGGTAAAAGCCACTGACCATCAATGCCATCTAATCATTAATTCTGATGTGTTTGTGCTAAGTTTAATAGTAATTCAGCATGCTAGATTTAGTCAAATTCTTCTCTTGCGGTTGCCTGTCTAAGGAAATGGAATTCAAAAACAAACCCCACAGTGCTTACAGTAAGAAGTTAAGTTGCAGAAGTTTTTAGTTTAGTCACTGACTGGTTTGAGACAGTTTCAGTTCTACAGAGAATATTATAATGAATAATTATTTAAATAATACACTACCATTCAAAAGTTTGGGGTTGGTTATTTTTTAAGGAAGTCTTGCATGCCCACCAAGGGCTGATTTTATTTGATCCAAAATGCAGTAAATAATTATTAATATTAAATATTATTATAATTTAAAGTAACATTTCTATTTGAATACATTTGAAAATGTAATACTGTATTCCTGTGATGGCAAAGCTGAATTTTCAGCAGCCATTACTTTTGTCTTCTGGTAAATCTGATTTGGTGCTCAATAAACATTTCTTCTTATTATCAATGTTACAAACAGTTATGCTGCTTAATATTTTTGTGGAAACCATGATACTTTTTTTTCATGTTACTTTGATGAATAGAAAGTTAAAAAAACAAAACAAAAAAAAAGCATTAATTTGAACCCTAAACTTTTGAACCGTAGTTTATATTATAAAGATATTAATCAAATGACATAATGTTCAAAATAATAAATCAAATGAATTGCAAATAACTTTTAAAGATGTTATTCTATTTTCATTTTATGTTATTTTAATTTATTCTAAATTTTAATATAATTTATTCTAAATTGATATTTAAAATGAAAGCCCTTATTCTAATAGCTGTTTGATTTGTAAATTGTAAAGGTATGAGGCACTTTTTCCTCCGCTGCTGTCGTGGCTCATGTTTGCATGGGTCAACATTGAGCAGGAAGCCATGAACACACAAGGGAGTTCAAATCGGACCGAGGTACCATCTTCTCCTCCTCTAGGCTTCTTTGTGCTTCCCTTCATCCTCTAAAATAGTCTCAAAATGTGTTTGAAACTTATTGCATTGTGTAAAGTTAATGCATCACAGTAAGAGTAAACAGACCACTTATTGTACCGTCTCCTGTTTTCTCAGCTCTCCAGCATTGATTTTGCTGAAAACATTGACATTACCAAGATCAGGCAGCTGAGGCTGGATGATATTCGGAGATCTTACTTCTTTGCATCCTTTTGGATTACAAACTATTATTTTTGTCTTTTGATTATTAAAAAAATGTTTTTACTATTATATAAATAATATAGTTCCTTAACTGTTGTAATAGGTGTTTTTCATTATAAATGCATTCTTCGGCTGCGGTAACATTGCCTCTATTAATAGGTAAGCTGCTCATTTTGTAGTAAAACAGTGCTATAAAATAAACTTAAATAAATGAATTCTCTTCCCTCACAGTTTTGATCCAGCCTCAGTTTATTGCTTTCTGACCGTCTTCAATCCTTTCATCATGGGCGGCCTGCTGATGTGGAAGGTATAGCACTTCCTCAACATAAAGTTTCAGATTGACACTTTTTTTGTATTTTTTATTAGTGCCACACGCACCACAGCTATTGTTGTTGCATCCTCTTTTAGGTATTGATTCCATTTGTAATTGTGATGTGCACATTCGAAAGCATTCAAGTGTCAACACAGCTCTCATCACGAAGGTACTTACCAGAATACTTAAAACTGCAGGAAACCAACTGGTCTTTCTCTTTTTGCCCACATTGTCTGCAGACTGACCACTTCTTCAAGCATTTGCTATATTTGGGTTCAAGTTCTTCACAGACACTTCCTTGTTGACTGGGCTTTGGTATCTAGGGTACTTCATTAATAAAAAAAACGACAAAGTCCAACAAGCATATGTTCCTGCTCGGGCAGAACAAATTTTTTGTTGTATATGTAGATAGCTTTATGGCATTATTTTGCATAAGTTTACATCAAATCTGCATTTATTTTCTAGCCTTTTCCTCGTTGTACTCGTCATCTCAGACTTGATGGCACTGGTAAGCTTTGAGAACATGACGAATGGCAAAATTAAATTGCATAAAAGTTGTTTTTTTATTAATCATCTTAACACGTCTCTATTCTTGTTCACCAGCACTTCTTTTTCTTAATACAAGATTATGGAAGCTGGCTTGACATAGGCACCAGGTGGGTTTACTGTGTTGTACTTCTTGTTTTAGCTTCCATCCTGTTAACCATGGGGAAACACAAGCTGGTTTCCTTCTGTCATTGTACATATGTAAATGCCCATATTACACAAATATGATAAAATATTTCTGTTGTGTTGCAGTATTAGTCATTATGTCATCGTGATGTCCATGACCATCTTCTTAATGTTGTTGAGCATCATGACCCACACGTTAACCTCCAAGAGGATCCTCATTGGACGGAACCAAAAGATGCACTTTAGGTGACAACCTAGTACCAGGACCTCTTTCCTGAAGTTTACAAGGTGCAAAAAACAAGCATTCAGTAGCACAAAAATACGACTGATGTTCAGCGTGGGGTCTTCCTGTTTATGGGTATTTCTTAACATCATTGTTACTAAAGACTTATGACTCTGCATCTTACTATAGGAAGACTCTGTATAGTATAACTAATATAAGAAAAGTGATCTGCTGTTAATACATCCAGTGGACTTGCAGGTATTTTAGTGCTGGGGCTTAAAGGGGAAAAAATGCCATAAGACTGTTTTAAATTAAAAGGAAAGGACTTGATTATGTCTCTGTATATGTACTGTATGATTTATGCCAAAGGTGAGGAATGTTACTGTACTTATGTCAGCTGATTTGAACTGAGATCTAATTCTCAGATGGTATTATGGTAAATGTGTAGTTTTATAACACTGTATTTTAATATTGTAAATATGTAAAATAATTTATTTACAATAAACTTTCACAGGAATAAATGACATTTTAAAATGTATTTAAAAAGTTATTATGTAATAACTCTAGAGTTATCAATAATATTTCACAATATTAGGGTTTAAATAAATGCAGCCTTGGTGAGCATAAGCGACTTCTTTCAAAAACATTAAAAAAATATTGTTGACTCCACACTTTTACATGGAATTGTAGCTCAAACTGTCATTAATGGCATTAAGATATGCATTAAATTGTACAATGAAACATAACATTATATCCCAGCATTTTATTTATATATATATTTGCTTATATGTAAATGTTTTTATAGTCTGTTCAGAAACACATTAGTTTTATTCACATCATCAATGTCCATTAATAACTTAAGCACATCCCCATCTGCAGCTGTGACAAGATCACAGGGGAAAACCAAAAACCACAGACCCTGTCAGCTTAAGACTAGACACTTGTACTGAGCACAATTAAGATTTTAATGATACCCCTAGTGTCTACCAACATCATTTTAAGAGGCACTGTTACAATACATTGAGACTCCTCCATATAGAGAACTGTGATATTGCAGTATTTTTTTATCATAACTGGAATCTCAAGGTTTGTTTCAGGTTGTTTAGCAATGCGACTCTCATTGTTTTTGAGGTTGGCCACCTAAACAGCAATGTCAAATGTGCAACAGTGTGAACCATAAAAACAAACAGCAGCCTGGCCGCCGCATCGAGAGAATGTGCTAAAATAGTGGTTTGTGAATGGGTGTGCAACAAACACATTAGGCTACATTACTTCCTCATCTGCTCTGCCATTGTCGACTTATGCGTTGCTGTTCAGAGGGTATGTATCTTGCTTCATTGTCTCAATAGACTGTTAAATTTTAAGTAAACTAATTTTAACATTTTACTGTTGTAAAAGATAGTTGAAATGTCTTGCTTTCATCTGATTTTCTGAAAAGAATCACCATACATGTAGACATACAGAGGTTTGTAGCTTGTTTGCCACTTCAAAAGAGCTACAAAGAGATACATAAAGTACTCCAAGTTAAACTTTAAAGGAGTGCAAAGAGGATTTATAAAATACATTTACATATACATTGAATTTTATTGGTCTGTTTCTACAGTACACTATATTAAAACTGTTACCTACTCAAACTGCAAACGTATGTAGCTGTTTACAGTAAGGTTCCATTAGTTAACATCAGTTAATGCATTAGATCAGCACATCAACTAACAACGAGCAATACATTTGCTATATTAATCTTTGTTAACTTTAAGTAATAACTGTTCATTGTTGGTGTATGTTAGCTCAGGTCAATTACATAATATTAACAGATACAACTGATTTCAATAATGTATTAGTAAATGTTGACATTAACATTAACTAGGGTTAATAAATGGTTTATAAGCATTTTTCATTGTTAGTTCACGCTAATGATGGTAACTAATGTTAACACATGGAACCTTACTGTATACAAAATTCTGTCTATATTTACTCGCCCTCATGTCGTTCCAAACCTGTAAAACTTTTTTACTCATAATACAGAGTTAAATAGCTGAAAATTATTTTTGTGACAAGTAAAATCAATGTAAACAAACACACTTCAAACACACTAAACAAACATTCTTTAAAATGTAGTAGCCTAGTGAGTTTAACTAAGACTAAAACAATGCAGATGCTTTTGCATCTATTCAACAACTTTCTCTCATTTGTCTTCCAGTATGTTTTCTTACTAGGAACCATGACGATGAACACCACAGTCGACAACATCACCAGCCCCCCAGTGACAACCAACCAAACTTCAGAAGCCCCCTCTGCCTCGGCACACCTCACCGAGCCCTTCAGAGTCGCCCTGATCGTCATTTACACTGCAGTCCTTCTGGTTGGCATCACAGGCTTAACCGTCATGATCAACTTGCTAAAAACCAACATTCGCTCGTTAACCACCATCGCCTTCCTGAACTTGATGGTCGCGCACTTTATTTTCCTGCTCACCGTGCCGTTCAGAATCTACTACTACGTGTCCCCCCAAAAGTGGGAGGTGGGTCAGGGATTCTGTAAACTGGTCAGCGCAATGGTGCATATCCACATGTACATGGTGTTTACCATCTACTCCATCCTTCTCACGATTCGTTTCCTGCAGTTTTACAAGAAAACGCAGCGGACTGAGTTCTACAGGAGGCTGCATGGGCTGGGCGCGAGCGCTCTGATGTGGTTCATCTTGTTAGTCATCATGGTCCCCGTCGTGCTGAAACAATACGGACAGAAAACCCCAACAGAAAAGCAGTGCTTCAAATTTGGAGATGGAATAACTAGCCATGTCTACAACCTGAATATGGTTATATCCATCTTTATTATCACGGTGTCGTGTCTTCAGACCTGCATCCAGGTGATCATCCTGCGCTCGATGTTCCTCAAGTACGGCCCCGCCAGCCGCTCCCAGCAGGAGTTTTGGGTCCAAATACAAAACCTCAGCTTTATATTCATCATGCTCACCTGCCTGGTACCGTACCTCCTTTTTAGGCTTCAATACCTGAAAAACATTGAATCCCTTCATCAGATAAATGAAGTGTTTCTGGCCATCACTGGGCTTGCGTGTTTCGACATGTTGACGTTCACTGGGAAGAACATATGTAAAGTGTGCTGGACCAGATAAATAAAGCGGATAAATACTGAACATAGACGCTATTTTCCGCATCACTACCCATAAATCAGGGTCTGCAGAAGGAAACCGGAAACCGTTTGGACAGAAAAGGAGTGTTATAATTATAAGGTGAAGGGGGGGGGGGGGGGAGCACAAAGTAACGCGGGGTTAGTGGTAACACACGTTTTTTTAAACGTACTTTTAATTATTAAAAAACGCCATTATTTTATTTAAAATAAATAATTATTTGATTTTATTGAAAAAATGTTTTAGTTTATCTTGTATATTTTTTTCATAAGATTAGATAATATTTTAGGGTGTCATATGGTCATGTTAACGTGTCCTTAAGCTGAGGGTAAATAAAGAAAAACGTATACACTGTATTTATGAAACAAAGCGACATATTTGTAGACAAGTGTGAAATTACTGTGGACAAAAAATTATACTCTGAACACGAAGTGGATTTACTAAATTTGAGAAAGTCAAAAAAGTGTTAGGCTACTTTGTGCCCCGCTCTCCCTAAATGAGCATCAAGCCTTAGCAAAATGCAGAAATAATTTCTATAGAAAACTATAAAAATTACTGCAATTATTGTTAACCGTGGTAGCTGTGATTCTGAAAGCTTTTTACATTGTTTGCACGCTCTTCCAAAAAAAAAAAAAGAAAGAAAAAAAGCAGGCCTGTGTTTTGTTATGTTCTTGATCATGTAAATTCCAGTAGGCCTACCATGATAAATACCATGGTAGCCTATATATTAAAGCAACAGTGTTACCACAGTAGGCTATCATTCGATATTTATGTGTTTATAATGACTGCAGTGATAATGGTTATGGTATTCAAGTCTGTCGGATGGCTTGAAATTACGTTTGTTTTGATATAATGCTTTTGTTAAGCTAGAAAAGCACAACACATTTTATTTAAAGGGTTCATTTTACAGCGAACCTTTGACAACTATTACATTTACTCAATACACACAATAATTGAATGTAGCTCAGTGAATTTAAGGCTTACGTTCTCAGAACTTTGGTTCATCTTTTGGCATTTATGAATAAACGTTCTTCCAATAAATAGAACGTTCGTTCAATGTTGCGCTCTTGTCTTGTTTCAACGTTTAGTTTCAGATCGCTTATGGAACTTTCAAAAGAAGGCCTAATCCAGAACGTTCCCAGACTGATAAAATAGAACTTGACCATTTGTTCTTTACTTAGTGTTCACATAGGCCTAACCAAGAAAAATGTTTTTTAAACGTTAAAAATTGAGGTTTTTGACATCGAGAGACCATTCCAAAATATTCATACCTTAATGGGAAGTTGCGAACGTTCTTAATTAGCAAATATTACACATATCACATATGAGCTGGGATGTGGTGGCATTCTGGTGGCATTCTGTGGTGGCATTTTACCTGGATAAACATCTATGTATTGCAAAATGAGTCAAATGAACATACAAATCATACAAAACTCTCTTTCTGTGTTCTCTATTACCTCTATGATTAGATTTTTCAAATTATTTAGCCTATAACTCGCGAGTTATATTTGGGGACGATTTTAGACTCGTGCAAAAATGAAACCACTCGATGGTTTAAATATATGAGTTTTAAATATGGTTTTATGTTCAGTGGATAAAACGATGGCCAACCGATGTTCGACCTCCCGTTGAGAGAGAGAGGAAAATAGAGATTTGGTGCCCTCTTCTGATAAAATTAGAGAACGTCAAAGACCGGATCTGTGGTAGCCTAGTTGAAAGGTAAAATAATATTTCTGTAAAACAAGGATTTGACCCACCAGGGTTCAACCAAGTAGGCATTTTACGTGTTTTCTGAAAATACAAAAATATCGGTTTCATATTTATGATGTCTTTATGATTGTCTTTAGGCTTCGTTTGTCTGCGTTCTTTACGGTGTGAACCCACGCACAGGTAAAACGATTCATGTCTTGTGTTTTATTGGGGCTAGTTACTGTTTAACATCTCCACCCAACTTTCAGTTTGTTTAGTAAATCGATCTAATGAGGCTCCCCCAACACCACCAAAAGTATTGTCCAATGTGAGGCTTTTGACATGTTAAACACTTAATTTGCTCTCTATATCAGCCTAAATATCATATTTATTAGCATGCAATTTTGACACATGTTCGTTTGGGTTTTGGTGGATTAATGCAAATCGTTGTTGGACGTGGAAAAGGTAAGACTAGCCTATATAGTTTTAAGTTGCGGTCATTGAATTGTGGGCCAGTTAAATAAAAAAAAATCGTTTATTCCTACCTTTTATGTAGTCTTAAACAAGTCCTTGCTACTACATTTTGACGGCAAAGAAATGATTGCTCGTGCAGTTGAGACGTCAGCATTCCCGAAATTAGGTTAGTCTCTAGTGTTTTATTATAATTTTTCGTATTGACAAATAGAAATGTATAGGTGTTTCATAAAGAAAACGTAGAGGATTTTTGTTTTCTGAAATTTTATGTTGTGAAAAATAAGCAGTGCTTATTAAATGATCCTATTTCAAATTGTATGTCCAATATTGCTGAAAAAATGCTTTAAAATATTTATTTTGTATTTTACATTGTCACAATTATTATGATTATTTTTTGCTAATTTAATACTTTAAAAGGTCACCTTCTACATTAAATATGTGCCTTAATGTCATTTAGGTCAGATAGTAATTATTTCAGTTGCCTGTAAAGAAGTGACATTAAAGGGCTCTTTTATACAAAACTGAATGTACTGCCTTGATATACTGTACTGTGAGTTTTTCACAGTCCCGGAGTGATATTTTACTTCCAAGCAATTCTAGTTTGACCTTGAATTTATTTAACTGTTGAAGTGGTATGACAGGTCAACTAGTAGGCCTAATGCAGAGAGTATTTTGCAATATAATTTTAAGTACAGTATTCATCTCTCTGCATCGGAGCTGATAGTGAGGTGTAATGCAATCTATTGAAAATAGATGGCATGAAATACATGGCCTCACCAAACTCTTATCACGTGAACATTTGAGCACTTCCTCATTTAAAACATTGTTTGTTAGAGTGAAGTTAAAATGTAACTTGTGTGATGTGTATCCGTATAACTGTGCATACCGAATCTAACCTCAAGTAGGTACTTCCATTTATTTAATATTTGTTTTATTTTAATATTTTGTTGTCTTTATGACCTCTACTTGTACAGCAATGTTTCTATTTAGTTTGACTTTCTACAGCTGATTAAATTGTACCACAAGGCAATTTAATGTAGAGAAAAACACGGTACTTGTAAAACCCACAGTTATTCTAAAATCTGACAAACTCTTAAAGAAGCCAAATAGCAAAGTATTTCATTAAAGTTGAATGTTTGCGTTTGCACATGCATTGTACAGGCCTCATGATGCTGCACTAATGTGTTTATTTTTTTATAATAATAATTATTATTATTTTTATTTTTAAAACTCTTTCATTCCAAATCTGTATGCATTTGTTTCTTCTGCAGAACACAAAATGAAATATTTTAAAGAGCGTTGGTGTAAAAAAAAAAATTTGGACCCCATTGATTTCATTGCATGGACAAAAAAACCCCAACACTACATACATTTTTCAAAATCTCTTCTTCTTTGTTCCCCCCAAAAAAGTAATATACGCAAAAAATCGGTAAAAGATGTACTTTGAAACAATGATCACTAAGAAATTGATAGTAAATTTCATAATTAAAAAGAAATGGCTAGCGACACATTGAATTAAATGTGAAATGTAAAAATAGAAAGACTAATTTTTATTTACATCAAATCATTTTTACAGTGTAGGGTTGGAAAGAAATGAGAATAATGTGAATAAATAACAGAAATTTCATTTTTTGGGTGAACTATCTCTTTAAGAAGAATGGCTCATCAATGACTCAGAGATTCAAAATATTACATTCAAATAATTCTTTAGTGTCTCTTAATCTAATTTAAATAAATGTTAACATGCAAAACGGAATTTGTGTCAGACGAATGTAAGTTATGTCTACGATTAGATCAACAGAATTCAGGAAATGCTAATATACCTCATTTTAAAATATTATTTTAAATATATCTCAAGCTTGGGAAACTCCACTGAAGTTCAGATCTCACCTTCATTTTGAAGTCTTTGTTTACAAATGGAAGCTCAATGGTGCTGCAGTCTTTGGGACGGTGCATTATTATGTAAGAGTGTCATTTTGCCTGAGAATAGGTCTTGTTGGTTGTGCTGCACCAATAAAACCTTCATGTTACTTTGTGGAACAAATGGGGAATACTGTTATCTCTTCATCCTTCTGATAAGTATAGGATAAGGTGAGAAGATAAGTTCTGTTTAAGGAGGTGAGGAGTCTTGGCCAAGGCTCCTCCCTTGTCTTAGAAGACGGCAAATCAGCATTCTGAAGAAATGGTCAACCTAAGGCTACCCTCAGTTCTCTCTCCAAGAGACACTGTCCCGGGACGACTTTAAGTAGAGATAGCCAGGCAGGGATGAAGTTTTCACCAACTCCTCTTCCTAAATCCTTGTTGGACATGGATGTAGCCAATTACTGCGAGGGCCTGGACCCGACCTATAGCACATTGGGCTTTGAGAACGCAGAAATGCTTTATTGTGGTGGTGAGTGCTGTGCATTTTGTCCAAAATATGTGTTTTTTTAAGTTCTTTCGAAGCTGCAAATGCAGTTGATGCTGCTAGTAAACAAATGATCATTATGCTTAAAGTTTGTGTTTGTTATAGTGTTGCTATTAAAATGTTAATTAAATTCATGTCAGTTCACAGATTCTAACTGATGTGGGTGTTAATTTGGCTTAGTATGACTGACTCAGACGTGTCTGGAGGGGACGGATGCCATGCCATGGCTGGTTTAATAGCTGTCTGAACTGTTTGGAATGATTCGTCCCAGCAGAATCATTTACCTCAACCTAAAGGAGATAATTGTTAGCTAACTATGTTGAAAGGCTTTCCATTCGGTTTAAAATTCAACAGAGGTTTTGCTCAAATCCTGAGAAAAGAGTTCTGAGTCTCAGGATTAGAGACTGGGATCTCCATGTTGGGAAAATAGGACAAAATGGGGTACGTTTAGGTGTAAAGTCAATATATTTTGTACAACTGCAAAGTTAATTCAAACCAATACTAGAGCAACAGTGAACTGATATTTGTGGCGTGAAATAATGTTTGTCCCATGATGTTATTTTGTATTTTTTTAAAGGGACAGTCACCCTGGGGCATTGTGGGAAATGTTTTGCTCAAAGGTACATTTTGGATAGGGTAACTCTTTTAGACTCCTTGGGTTATTGGCACGGTTACGTCACCACAATCTGATGTGATTTATCCACTTTGGTTCACCATTAACCTAATGCTAAAATTGCTGAGGAGATTTCCCAGTTATCTTTACAGTTCTTTACAATACTTCGGAACACAGAGATAGAGAAAGGCCATAAAACAACTGGAATACAAATTATTTAAAGGCAAACGCACAATCTCTGGCATGCAGATGGACAGCTAGACAAAGTTCTTTGGCTGAACTTAATTTAGTTGGATTTTCTTAAAATAATCAGTAAACTTTGGCCAAATATCTTAATGGAGTAAACCCAATCAAATTAGATCTGTCATACTGACTAGACTGAATCTGCTGTAGTTAAATGCAAACTAGCAGTTGCACTAAAAAAAGTGAACCTAAAAATGTACTTTGCATGGTAACATCTACAATAATTAATTCCAAAATATATCATGAACATTATTTTACACCACATATCAGCCCAAATGCATTAGGTTACTTACGCTTTTTGTATTCAAACCATCCATACGGGGAACTGGATAAAAAAAAGATAAATGCAAATGGATAAAATAAAATATTTTACTAATTTAAAATTAAATACTAATTTAAATTTAAACACAGTGAAACTGATATATAACAAAAAACAAGCATTTTGTTGCATTAGCTAATTTTAATCAAGTATGTTAGTAAGTATTAATCAAGTGTGCAATAATCAAAATTCACTTTTTGAGTTGATGTTTGCATTCAAATACATTTAATATTGTGTAGGAAAGCATTTGGATGGATTGGTTGTTGTATTCAGCTAATTTGTATATAAATCTTGGCATTCTTCAGCTTTCTTTAATGTCCTGGGGTTGTACACCCAAAAAGGACATCATTTACTCGCCCTCATATCATTCCAAAATGTGTGAATTTCTTTCATCTGTGAAACACGTGAGAAGATATTTTGAGAAATGTCTCAGATGTTTGTTTCTCCATATTGTCAGTGGTAACCAAAACTATTTGGCTACCAATATTTTTCCAAATATCTGCATAATTTTCATTTTTGTCTGAACTATTTCTCAATTAAACCCATAAAGCTGTGAATGTATTGAAATTGTTTGCCAACTGATTTATGTTTCGATTGCAAGTTCTGTATCACCTTACTCTGAAACGAAATACTTCAAAACACGCTCTGCAAATGTACGAAAACCAACGAGATAAATTAGCTCTCTACGACCACATGTGCCCTTTGCGTTCAAATGATGTTTTATTCCGGAATCGCTTTGGGAATATATGGAATCAGAAGAGATTGCTTTCAACCCACATTAACATTTATCCACGAGATGTCAATCTCCATTGAATATCTATCTATGCTATAAAACAGAGGCTAATCCTAATTAAGTCTGTCCTACAACAGCGGGAGGCTCCAATCAGTCTCAGCGCATAAAAGGCTAAAGTCCCCTGCTGCATTTCTTTTGTTGAAATGTTATGATTTTGGATGCACAAAGGAATGATTGATTTTTCATCCTTGTCTATATGAACAGAAGGGTGCATTAGAAGGTCTTTTAGGATGAGCATCCTTTGTTCACTTATGTAGAACTCTTCCTCATTCTCCTCATTATAGCCGGTATGATTGAGAGACCGAGTAAAAAGGCAGATATTTTGATTTGACGCATCGTCCCGTAGCTTTATGAGACTCACTAGGCCTCTTTGGTTGTTAGCTAACTTGGATTAGCATAGCATCTAGAATCTTAGCAGCAGTAGATTCCCACTATTTTACGTTCTGGATGTACAATGGACATGATTCTCTGTTTAAATGATCTAAAGCCTTTTATGAATGATCCACCCAAGTGAATCATCAAGCCTTCACTTGACTGTACTGTTGTTGCAACTCAAACCAAAGTGTTCAGGTGGCAGCCAGTTACATTATGTGTGACAATTCCAGTTTTGACTGTCCATGTTGTTTTTTACAGAAAACATGCCGACAGAGCCCAACATTAGTCAAGGAGAAAATGGCGTGAGCTCCAACTGCGCAATCTGTGGCGATAAAGCTACAGGTAAACATTATGGCGCCTCCAGCTGTGATGGCTGCAAAGGATTCTTCCGCAGGAGCATCAGGAAGAGTCATGTCTACTCCTGCAGGTACATCGTACTCATCCAACCGAGATGTTTACGTTACAAAATGAATATTGTGTAGTGAAAATCATTTTTATGTGGTAAAAAATGTGTTTATTGTAGTATTATTTATGTACTATTATGGTATTTATTATTTTGAATTTGTAGTTATTTATTATTTCCTGTTTTCATTTTAATTTTATTTTAGTTTTAGTATTAGTTTTTCATTTGTTCTTTATTAGTTTATTTGTATTCATTTTAGTAATTTTTGTGTGTAAACTTAAGTTTTTTTTTATATTACTTTTTTGTGTAATTTTTATTTTTATTTAATCTTTATTATAATTAAAAATATATATATTTTCAATAGTTTTAGTTTTAGTTAACTATAACAACACTATAGGACGGGAATCAAGAGCTGTTTGTTAATTTAAGAAAAATACATTTTAAAATAAAACAGATTTTTTTTTAAACATTTTGTTCAAACATAAGTATACATTAAGCATAAGTCTGATTCATAATTGAGTGTCTTTTATGACCCAATTCTTTTTGATGAACTCAGGAATCAGTCTTGAACGTGTGAGTTATCAGTTTGAATCGGTCTAAAGGATTATTTGACCAATTCGCAGGACCATAAGCCAGTACTTCTGTCATGTCCATATAAAAATTAACAGAAAGAATCAATAAAGATTAAATGAAGGAACTTTAGTGGAATTAAAATCATAACATACCAGTAATAAGAGATCGTCTTTATTTATTTATTTGTTTTACTTTTGGGCAGGTTTAATCGTCAATGTGTTGTTGATAAAGACAAAAGGAACCAGTGCCGTTTCTGCAGACTTCACAAATGCTTTCGAGCTGGAATGAAGAAAGAAGGTAAACATTTTATATGTATACGTTTTCCCCACAAATACTCCCTTTTCCCACAGTTTCGAACAGATATGGAGTAACAAAGAAGAGGGAACTCGAGAGAGTAAAATGGATGATGCCATAAAACTTGCCCTGATTACACAAGGATGTTTAGTTTATTGGATGTATAACCTTGGCTTAGACTTTTATGATGGGCGATCATGTGCTCTCCACCTCACTTTCCGTGTGTACACGTTGTTCAGGACTGCGGTCAGTTAAAGTTTTACCTCTAGCTTAGGCAGGGATTTGCACGGCAGTCATGTATTATTTTTAATTTGCTCACCATTGTTTCCTATTCCTTCTGAAAAGGAAAAAATGCTTAATCCAGCCTTAGATGGTTTACTGGTCTTAGCTGGTTTAAGATGGTTTACATTTGTGATGCAGCTGGTGTTTACTAGATTGAAAACTGGTCTTCCAGCAAAAACGCCTTTTAACCAGACCAGGCTAGGAGACTGGTTAAGAGCAACAAACAATCTTAGGCTGGTTTAAGCTCTTTGTTCAGTTGACATCTTCTCAAGTTTGAACCAATGACAAAAGTCTATACATAAGAAAAATGACACATCAGCAATTTAATTTATAAAAAAGGTTACAAAAGTTCCATTTTCATAAAGAAAAGTATTTAAAAAAATACTCAAAAATTGTATTCTATAAAAATATTTAAAAATAATGTAAAATACAGTAACATGGCCAGTAGGAAATATTTATGGCTTGTAAAATTTCCCAATGTGTTCATCATTGGAAGGTGTGGCAAAAAGGTTATTTTAGTCTGTGTTTTACGTTTAATGATGTTAAAATGCATCCCAATGAATGTAGCAATGTCTTGGAAATTTGTGAGATTTTGTGTAAGCTTGAGAAACACACCCATCATCTTGGCTAATCAGTAATATCTCTTAACTGTTATTAGCTCACTAATCAGCAAAACTGTTTTTGCTTGTTTTCAGCCGTGCAAAATGAGCGGGACCGTATCAGTTCGAGGAGGACCATACAAGACTCACATGACCTGCCGCCAATCACAGCCCTGGCTCACGCTGAAGCTCTCTCGCAGCAGGTAAACTGTCCTATCAAGGTTAATCGAACGACTCTCTCTCTCTCTCTCACACACACACACATAAAAAGAAAGAGAAAGAATATCAGTAGAGAAGGGCAGAGATACAGAAAATAAAAACATACATATAGTTACGGTATCTGCGGCAGTAACATTTATTGCTTTTGAGAAATAAATTATTGCTGTGATTGTCAATTAAACAAAGGTGTATGGTTTTAATGCATTATGCTAGAGATAAATAATCACCAAAGACAAAAATGAACCAACAGGGCTGATTAAAGAAGGAAGAGAGGTTTCATTACAGTAACTCTGATGAAGTTCTGCTCAGTAGTTATTAATGACAAAGAGAGATAAATAACAACTGAGGGCTGCTTTCTTTAAGCATCAGTCTGTGTCATCAACATTTCTAATTATCTGCATGAGTACCTGCGTGAATTTACTCTGAGAGTGAGGTAATAGCCTGTGCAAAAGCATTTTTAGAGGACATGGTAAATTCGGTTCTTCTCTCGTTTGACTCCCAGCAGATCAACGCCGCCAGCCCAATGGGTCCTGCTGATGTTTCAGAGAAAAAATCAGCCACTATCAGTGACGTCTGTGAATCTATGAAGCAACAGCTGCTTGTTCTGGTAGAGTGGGCTAAATACATCCCAGCCTTCGGCGAATTGCCACTTGATGACCAGGTAATGGCCGTTGGAAAGCAACACTGGCTGTGCTAATTGGGGAGGCCCTTGGGTTAAATTGCAGGGCCGTTTAGTGAAGCTCAATATTTACTATTCACATGGCTGACTCAGTTTAGCGTCCATTTAGCATGCTGTCTGTGTTGCTCTAAATTTCAGATTTTTTCCCTTGCATTTATTGTTATTGAACATGCAGAACCTTCCAATATTTCAAAAATGACCTTAAAGAATTAAAAATATATATTTGACTCAATGTCTGTTAGCTTTGAGGTCTTTTTACTATATAGAGAATGCTAGTGTATTACTAAAAGTTGGCAAATAATCTTTTTATTGTTTTTTTAAGCATTTAAAATTTGCAGTCTTTTTCTTCCAGACCAAAATTAATTATTCATTTTGCATTATACTGAATTTTAATTTAAATTTTTGGACACATGCAGTCAAGTAGTAAGCAGGGCACCTGCTGGTAGAGACTGTAACTATACCATGTTTCTACTTTCTTCTAATTCCATTTAAAATGTTCTGAGAAAATAATATTAAATTATTAATACTGAAGACTTTGTCCTAACACTGAAGACACTGGAGTAAAGGCTGCTGAAAATTCAGATTTGCTTTCATAGGAATAAATTACATTTTTAAAATATATTAAAATTACTATTTTAAAATTTTATAACATTTACAATATTACAGTTTTTACTGTATTTTTGATCAAATAAATGCAGTCTTGTTGAGCATTAGAGACTTTTTATACCAACCCCAAATTTTTATTTAATTTTTTATATTTTACTGTAGTACAACAGATATTAATTTCATTGTGGTTTACAGAAACATGTTAAACCAGGCCTAATTTTTCTTCCAGGTTAGTTTATTACGAGCTCATGCCGGAGAGCATCTTCTGCTTGGTGTGGCTAAAAGGTCAATGCCATACAAAGATCTCTTGCTTTTAGGTAACTTCTAATAGTTATTTTCACCTTTCAACATAATTATACTGTAGATAGACTGATTTCCTTTTTCCATGCAGGAAATGGCTGTGTTGTCCATCGAAACTGCCCTGAGCCAGAAATAGGTCGCGTATCTAATCGAGTCTTGGATGAACTGGTTCTTTCCTTCCAGGACATCCAAATTGACGACAATGAATATGCAGCTCTAAAGGCCATTGTGTTCTTCGACCCTGGTATAACTAATGAAACAGAGCATTCATTTAACATCCAGTGTCAAACCTGAAACACAGCCATTCATATTACTATCTCTGTTTTTAACATCTAGATGCCAAAAGCTTAAGAGATCCTTCTAAGATCAAGGCGATGCGCTATCAGGTTCAAATGAGTCTGGAAGACTACATTAATGACCGGCAGTATGACTCACGCGGGCGATTCGGGGAGCTTTTGCTGCTTCTTCCTACTCTGCAAAGCATCACCTGGCAGATGATTGAGCAGCTACAGTTTATCAAGCTTTTCGGTCTTGCCAAGATAGATAACCTGCTGCAGGAGATGCTTCTTGGGGGTGAGTATGAGGTGAAGCATTCAATTGCAGGGGCTTTTAGAGCAGGAAAATGCTTCATGATCATTTTTTAAAACTAGGTGAAAGCAAGTACTTTATTCGGAAGCAAGTCTGCTTAATGTTTTTCTTATAATACTGTGTATTGTACTGCAAAATGATGTAAAATTATGAGGCAAAATGCTGCATTTGCTGTATTAGTATGCCATATTAAGACATTAATTCTGGAGCGGTTTGACTCAACTTGACTAGGGCAGGCCTATTAGTCTTCACTTGTTATTGCTAAGGCTAACATCACAATCTACCTCAAACTAATCAACAATCAGTGGATAGATGACATATTTTTGTAGGCCAAGCCAAAAGTTCACGTCACCCTGGTTCCCTCAACAAAAATCAATTGGATTTTACCACTGGCTTTTGGATTGTTACAGAAAATAAGCTCTGTGACTGACTAAAGTTGACGGTTCTTTCACATTTTGTTCCTCATGATAATCTTCACAAATGAACATACACTGCTGAATTCTGAAGCCTAAAAACAATCAGCAGAAGTAAAAAGCTAAACTCAGCCTATAAACTACACGATTAAGCTTCTGACAACTCTCTCAGTCTTTATTTAGAAAACATTTTCCATGAAGTTTTGAGTTAGAATAGTTTGCAAGAGCGCGTAATGGTGTAATGACGTTTAACCTCTGTAGTACTTTTTCCAGAAAATTAAAAGATGTATTTTATGTTGAACAAAATGTGAATACTGTGAGCTTGCATTAAACTTATTTCAGGCATTTAACCAGAAAGCCATTCAGAAAAACCCATTGACTTCAGTGGAACCGAAAGGAGATGATCCTCACTGCAAAACACAAGATCCAGGGGGCGAGGTTGGATCCAGATCCAACTCCTCCCACCTTACGTATATCTAAACTTACCCGTCTCCACCCCCTGATCCCTAAACCCACCCATCTCCACCTCTAATCCTACCATCTCCACCCCCTAGATGTGGATCCAACCCCGCCCCCTGGATCTTTGTTCTGCAGTGAGGGGCTACTGACCGAAAGTGCTAAAATGCAAATTTCCGGGTTTTGACCTGCAAAAATACCTGCATTCTATTTACATTACATTGAGACTTTAAAGAGAGGTGTAATATTACTTGCACTTTGTGCCCTTATGTAAATTTGGTGTCTCTATCACCATCTTTGGTTGAAAGCTGGAAGCAGCATAAAATGCCACAGTAGTAGGCAGACCTTTTTTTTTCTTCTTTTTTTTTCACTTTTGGGCATGAAGCAGGCACAGATGAATTAGGTGAGCATGAAATTTCCCAACCAAATCTGCCCAACTGCCCAAAATATAAATCATTATTGTAGAATAATTTTTTTATATTTTTTTTTTTTTTTTTTCGGAATTGTGTTTAGGCAAATGCCACATTACCACCTCTGTGATTTAGTTATTATTTTATTTTTGCAGGTCTAACCACGGAGCAACCTCATTTACATCACAATGGTCACCCTCAGATTCCAATAATGGGACAGACCATAGTCATTAGCTCCATCCCAGGACCTGCACACTCACAGCAGATGGGTAAGACATAGCCTTTTATTTATCTGTTCCTAAATAAAGTAAGTGGTGTGAATACCAGACTTTGGGCATTAGGTAGAAATAAGAATTAATCAGTGAAGTGGTTTAGGTTTAGTTTTAGTTAAGAATAATGATAATGACCCTGATTTGAACCATTTGCTCATTATGTTTCAAGTTACACAAAGTGCATTTTATAGCTTTTTATAGGTTTATGTAGTTTTTGCTACATTTCTGTTTCTTCAGCATCCCCAGATACCCCCATTCCATCTCCTACTTCAGTACAGAACCAGGAGGCCTACAAGCCCCCCGACAGCCCAGCTCTTCTGCTCCCGCCACAGCCCATGCCAAACAGACCCTCTCCTGAACCTCCCCTTTGAGTCTCCTCTCTGACGCAGGCCCTGTGTGTTTGTATGTGTGAGTTACGCCCTTCCCCACATCCAGCGCAACATATTTATCTGATCGAAGGGAACTTTACAAAAAATTCTAAATTTATTGTCTAAATGGATCACCACTAAATGAAAAAGGTATTCCATCAAAAATGTATTTCTCCTTGTATCGGCCTAGTAAATATAGACAATATTCGTTTTTAATAACAAATTATTGTCAGTTACAAGAGACTTATCAACATTTTTTGTATTAATAAAAAGTCAAGATTTAATTTATTAACAAAATTATACTATGCAACTCTAAAGAAATGCAAATTTTTGCTTGAAAATGTGCCCTTAAACACAATAAATGCTCTTAGTGCCTGAGTTTTTTTATGTTGTGTTGTATATTTAATAACTTTTTATGACTTAAGCATTTTTTTTATACATACTGCAAGATAAATGTAGGCCATGCTATAAAAGTGCTACTTTTAGGAAGGTATTAACAGTTTTATTCAGAGTTTTATTGAGCAGAACAAAGGACTTTAACAGGGGGTCTGCAGTAGATCCAGCAATTATAGTATGATTTTGTGAAATAAAAAAAATAAAAGTACAATCTTAAAAAAATTAAATAAAAAATAAAATAAGGCTAAAGTTAAGAAGCCAATGCTTAGCTGAAAGTTCACTCTGACATTACATTTTAATTCAAGAGTTCATTTATTGGATCGGAAATACAGTAAAAACAATAATATTGTAAAATATTATTACTTGTTCTGCAATATTAACATTTGTGCTGCTTATTGTTGTGGAAACTGTGATACTTTTGTTCTTCTTTTTTCTTTCTTTTCTAGGATTCTTTGATGAATAGAAAGTTCAAAAGAACAGCATTTATTTGAAATAGAAATCTTTTGAAAGTGTATAAATGTTTTTACTTTCAAGTCTGATCATTTTAATGCGTAATTTTAATGCATAAAATAATTAATTAAAATATAATACAAACTTCACATTTTTAACTATTATTTTACTTTACAAATAAATCAAGGTTGCCCTGGCAAATGTTGGATAAAAGCATCTGCTAAATGGCTACTTAGTAAAATCAGAATGTTTAAACTTTTTAACGGCAAAAAGTGTTTCTTGTTTTATTTCATACTATTCTGACACATTGCATTTTAAAAGTTTTTTTCCCTCCTTAAATACACATCAAAATGTCACTTGCATTACAATCAGAAGGTCATACATATCCTGGCAAATGTCAATGGACCCCGCATGCTAAGGGCAACAGTACATTCACACAGGTGATTCATGTGGCAGCCGTATAAATATGAAGCATGAAAAGACAGATGAGACCTAATGCATATACAGTACATCCCTTTTTGCAACTTTTGTCAGTTTTCGTCAGCAAACCCTGAAAGTGAAAAGCCACTGTGAGCTATATATGGAACATATGCAATTACAACAAAACGAAGAAGCTGAGACGAGAAAGCAGATGATCATAACATCTCATGGGTGAAACTGTGCTGCTCTCTGACACATCGTGAATCTCTGCCTCCAAAAGAGAGCCAGATAGACGGAGAAAGAGCAAGAACAGTAGGCTCATTCGAAAACACATCAAATCAGGCTATTTTCTGCATCTAAACAACAGCATTTGGTGCAGGTGAAGTCCGCGTTGTCAATACCACGGCGGTCATGGGAAGCCGTAATAAGTTTTGGAGTGTGCCCTGTTTGGATGGGTTTCCAGAAAGCAATCTGAAATCACTAGGTGTAAGTGCACAAGGCCTGGGGGCAGATGAGTCGGATGATGCCGTCAATAGTAGCTGTCTATTATACTGCGGGAGAGCTTGGAGGAAGTGGAAATAGAGAGCGAGCAAGGTAAGATAAACATTGCAAACCCTCCAATCAACTCCATAATGGAGTGGCAGCTTGCGTGGGGTTAAACGGCAAGCTTGATGGGAGAAAGCCGAGCATCCAGTGATCCTTAATGAACAAGCGCACAAGGCTGAATGCACTTATTTGTATACAAAACATTATCTTGGTATTCAAGGCACACATCTCATCTGAGGCGTTCAGCTTTGTGTGACGGTGTGGTATTAAGGCTCGGTAAGCCTCCTCTGAGCAATGTGGAGTGGATGGAATAAGCATATCTGTTCTTCACCTTTGTGGTGAAGGAAACTCTCACACACACTACACCTTGACATTCATGACAGCGAGGATACTCAAAGTGATTGTAATCCACATCGCCGACAAGCTGAATAGGAGGAATTTTCCTCCCTTTTCTCGTGTTGAACCATCATTTGTTTGCATAATGACACTTCCAGACTAGAGACTGCTTCTGTTGCAGTGCTGCACTTTAAACCCCTGCTTTGACTTAGCAAGGTCTTAAGCTCTTCTAAATCTTTTATATGAGAGAAAATTGAGGTTTGGGGATGGTTTCATGTACATTTTTTGTGTCATATTTTTAGAATGAGTAGATTTTCGTAATTATACGTTTTGGAAAAAATATTTAGGGTAGTGATTTCCAGCAAACCAACCAAATAAATAAACGTTTGTGAAATACGTGACTGCTCAGGTGTTAGTTGTGGGCGGGGCCTCAGACGACAGCTTGGTCCACTAATCGCAAAAGCAATACATTTTATTTAAAAATATTTTTTTTTATATAGAAATTTGGTAAATATATAACACAAAAATATGAATTGATTAAAAATTAAGTATGTTTTATTCTTAATAACTTCGCTGGCACATGGCAGTAAATTTTACGCGGGAAGTGGCCTATCTGAGAAGGCATTCGATTATTTAGTTAGCATTTAGGCACAAAGACGCAATTTTATATGATAGTTGGATAAATATTGAAATAAGAAGATGAAATTGCAAAAAATAAACGACGCTTTCTTCAGTTTCACTGTGGAAAGATCACGAAGGTGAGTCACTGTTTGTTATTGTATGTTTTTTTCTGTGGATCCTGAACCCGAGGTATGTTTGTGTTTGCCTTAACGCTTTGTTCTAGTCATATACGTTAGAAAATATGTCTGAAATTATATAATATGTTTCAATAGCAACAAGTTTTAAGATTTAATCCTTTAACTAGTGTCTGTTTGGTGTTGTTTGTCTAATTGCTGACAAGCAAACGAATATAGGGAATGATATCTTCTTCAGTGTATCTTTTCCAATTGCTTTTTATACTTACTCTACTAGTAACTAGGAAATATTAAGTATATTTATGAAATACTAGTATTTTGCAGCTAATAGTCAATATCCTAACTATTAAATAGCTGGTTACAAATAGCCCCCCCCCCCCCAATTGAATTCTGTGGTAATCTGTGGCTCCAGTTTTATCATTGCAGTTTTCTACTAGCAACTAAATGGACACTAATGGGCTTTAGTTTCACTATTACTATTATTATTTTTATTGATCTATAAAGTAATCATTCTGGCTAGTCATTACATATGACAAGTTAAAAAGCAGTTATACTCATCTGAAGCACCAATCCCCATTAAAGTCAATTACAGACATTGGCCACTAGGTGTCATTAAAGGCGCATTGTAAGTACAGCTACTGTAGTGGTGGTTCTCAAAGTGAGGAATTTCTAGCAAGAATCTCCACAAATCTCACTTGATCTTTTATTTTATAACGTATGCAAACGTGGATCAGAATCGCAGCTGCCTTCAAGACTCTTAGCTTAAGTGTTCCACGCTGGGTTATTTTATAAATCATTTGTTGATAGCGTGTTCATTTATTTGTGCCATCAGGGAATATTTTTTGATTAACTCCGCTCTCCATTTAAAATGAATGAATGGTGGTCTATTCGCTGCGGTGGGCTTGAATTCAGGGTAGGCTGACATTGCACCCTTTTCAGGATCAAGGTTCATGCAAAAGAAAGAGAGAGAGAGAAAAAAAATCACCACACGCATACACTTGGTAATGTAAGTACAGTTTAAAATGAATGGCGTCTGTCAGGCTGGGGACCAGCTTGCAACTCAATGAGAGATTAAGGGTAAAGATTGCGCCCCATCATTTTTCAGCCACACATTTTACCCATAATTCCCCTCCAGATCAACAGAATTTTTTGCTGAAAGCAGGCGAAGGTGTAGAAACCCTGTGGCTCCCAACATTGAAGGGACGCATTCGGAACTTGAATGATTTCCACCTTTTTTCATCGCCTGCATGTTTTACCTGATTAAACTGCAGTATTGCTTTGGAAAAAGGAAGTGGTAAAGCCATTTAGAACGGGCTGAAATGCTGGTTTCTCTCATCAGAGTGGTGCCCTCCCTTTGAGGACTTTCATAAATGTGGGTTTAGTCTGAGAATGGCCGACTGTTCCTGGCCTTCTCTGACACCTTGCGTTCTTGCATTATGTCTGGGCGGCACAGCAGAAAATGCTCGTGAAATGTATTCAATTCAAATCAAATTGATGTAGCGCAGAGTAATCTTTCTCTATTAGATGTGTCACTTTTGGCAATTGTTCCCTAATATCCTTTACTGTGACTATATAAGATTAGTGCTCTCCATGCCGCCAGAGTTTTCGTGCCTTACTGAATTATTCACCGAGGCGTAACCTTCAGTTATCAGGTTAGAAAGACCTTGATTATAACAGGAAGTCAAGTGTAGAAAATCACTCTCTCCACTAAAGGAAGTGTTTCAGCCCTTTTGGAAATTTGAATAATTATGAAATGTACTCACAAATAGTATAAGAAATTAATTACATAGGCACAATGGCTTTCTCTGTACTCTCAAAGCCTAATTTATGAGCAAAATAATTAGAGTTTATCTTTAGGGTTTTTTATTTTTTTATTTTAATGCGTAGCAAATGAAATGTGGCCATTGTTATCTAGAACCTCCTCCTATTAATAATTGACACAAAAAATAAACTCTCTGCTTGATGTTTGTCTCTTAAGTGACAACACTCAAGCGCAGCCAAACCTTTGTAAGTTATTTAATTTCGAATAATGTGCTTACCATCCTATTCTATCATATTTAGTTGGGGAATCGTTAATCAAAACGAAAATGATGATGACTCCCTGCTGACTAGACTGATGTGTTGCTCTCTGCGGGGCACCGTGGCAAACTGCTCCACAGGCGTCTTCTGGAAATAAGGAAACGGATAGCCGATCGTTCCGCACACCTTGAAATTATAGCCTTCCTTGCATTTTTTTTCCTCCCTTGAATAGTCACTGTAAATGAATTTAAGTTCATTACCTTCCACCCTGCAACTCTCATTACATCCCTGATAGACAACATTTGACGAGGACATTTCTATTAGCATTATTCCATGCAGAATAAAATACCATTCATTATTTACTTAGTGAACAAGGAGATTCCTGGAACAAACAGAGATGTGGTCCAACTCGCTGATTATGTTCTTTATGTCCTTTTTATCACCTTTATGGTGTCATTAGCTCATGTGGTTTAGATTGCTTTTGAGGGTCAGTGACCTATAAGAGTCCAAAAGAATAATCTAGTTAAAGATACGTGCTGTTCTCAGAAATGTGCTCTTTGTATGATTGTTTCTTATGGTTTTGAAAACTTTCTGGGATTTGAAAGAAAAATGTTTACATTTATTGTCATGTGGTGTAACAAAGTAATTTTTTTTACATTTGAGTGTACATATACATATTTTAGTCATTATTAACTATTATTATTTTCACTGTTCAGAAGTTCAGTAAGATTTGTGTATTTGAATGAATGAATGATGCATTTATATAACGCTTTATTGTGTATTGCTGTACACCCAAAGCGCTTTACAATCAAGAGGGGGGGGGGGGGGGGGGGGGGGTCTCTCCTCAACCACCACCAGTGTGCAGCATCCACTTGGATGATTGGATATTTCATTTGTTAGTTAATTTATTAATTTAATCAAATGTTGAAGTCTCTTTAGAGCACCAAGGCTGCATTTATTTAATCAAATACAGTAAAACAATTATACTGTAAAATTTTTCAATTAAAATAATTTTATATTTGAATATATTTTTTAATATGCTGAATTTTTAGTAGCTTGACTTAAAGGTCTCTACTTTCACATTTGAACAATGTATTACATAAAGTATTAATAAAAAAAATCTTACTGACTCAAAACTTTTCAATGGTAGTGATGTATTTGATAAGGTAAAAACTTAAGTTTTTAATTGTTATTAATAATGTTATGAATAATAACATTATTTTTTATAATTTTATAGTTTATTACTAATTCATAAATATTGTTTTGGGGAAGTTTACTAGAATTATTGACCTTGACACCTCTCTATGATAAAATTTTCTTTGTTTATTTTTCTGCTTGTTTCCACTTGTTGGTTGGACCTTTATTGGGCTGAAAAAGGTTTTTTAAATAAGCAGTGAATATTTAGTTTTTTTTTTTAAGATATTAAAAATTAAATTAACTATTCAAGAATTTAATCTTCATGAGCCTTTTTTCTTCATTATGATCTCAGAACAGTTGTATAACCACAACATTTTTTTTTACTTTATGCCCACCAAATATATCTCAATTCATATTAATTCTGAAATTAAAAACATGCTTATTATATAATCATTAAATGTGTAAATTGCACTGCATTTTCCTCTGTGTGATTTGTGAGATTATGCTTGCCACATCATCAGGTGTTGTTTTTTTTAACCTGTTTACTGAAATTGAGCTGCAACACAGTCCCAGACTTATAGAATATTCAGATGCATGCTGCATTTCGCCCCTTTAGAACCCTCATGCATGCGTGTGTCTGGGGGAAAAATGCAAGCTGCATTTTAAATGCATTTGTGCATTCAACACAGTGCTCTGTCAGGCATGTGTCTGGGACAGATAGTCCTGACTGCTTCAATACTGCCGAGTGTGCTCTGGAGGTAAATGACCTGCCTGGCAGAGAGGGATTGGTGCCCAGCATGTCTCCTGATAAAGTCAAGTGCTTCTGCGACTTTGCCTCACTGCATCTATTTGCACTCCATATTTCAACACGGTGCAGATGTAACAACTTAATTTGCCACCAGTCATAATTCTGCCCACCTACGGCATAATGAGGTGATACTGGTTATTTTAGACTTGGCTGCATGGACGCCTGCGGTAATTCGAGGTTCTGAGGTGCTTGCAGTTCCAGTCTCGAATCGGCACGTAAACAGAGGTCCAACATATGCAAAGTTGTTTCTCCGCACATTGCGAATGAGTTTAAGGAAAGTTCCTGGCCATAAAATTTGACTTATGTTTTTAAAACACAACCCCGATCTCACAATTCGTCTTGGCACGTTCTGGAGAAATCCCACCACATTCTTCACTGTATTTGCAGGCCACCTCTGCGGGAAGCATTTTTGGGGCTTTTTTCCTTGTCTTTCTTTCGCAGATGTACGTTTCTTTGGACCGAGCTGTAAATTGAAAACACCGGTTGTGTTGCTCTCTCATCGCACACCTCGGAAATGGACTTTCGTTCACGTCAACTTCCCATAACCCCTCATGTATGAGACACTCATCATCCAGCAAAGGCCTCGTAGTGAAGGCCGGTCCATCACGACAATAGCGGGAAGAACCCGGTGAATAACACCGGCACCCTTCTACCCTCTGAGATCTGATTAGTTGCCTCCATACAATCTAGCACGACACAATGCGCTTTCATTACCTCACAGATGTTGTCATATCTTTCTGTCTCTCTCTCTCTCTTTCTATTTTTCCATCAGGCTCTTTTTTGAACAAGTGTTCATTTCAGAACTCTGATCAGCGGCCTCACTTTCATCAGTCTAATGCATGTGTCTATCCCCGGGCCCAATCTTGTGTCGGTGCGGCATGGGGCCTGGTCCTTAATCTCATTTCTTTAACCTCCTTCAATATTGGTTCCCCCCCCTGCGAGAGGCATCATGAAGATCCGGAACAATTCGTTTCCATATTGTAAATCACCTGCTCCTGCGGTTATGAGGAAAGGCGTGCAGGAGCTGCAGGGGAGATTACAATGTCGGATTGGGCCACCGTTGCTCTCTGTCCGAGTGACATCATCGTTCCCGGTCAACTCGGTGGGTTTGAAAACCAACAAATGCGTAAATATATAAACATGTCAGCCGGCTTTGATCAAATATGTGTGTAAAAATACCAAAATAAGGGTTTTATTTGGTGTCCGGGTGCACCGTAATCATGACATTACAATAAGAGCCCTGTTAATATTCCGAGCTTCTCGCCTTCACAGTACTCAGGTGAATTAATTCGCTCAAGCAAACTCTGCTGATTCCGCTGCCCCCTCTGCCCCCGCCCGGGTATTCAAGCTTTTCAACTGCCACACTCTCTCCACAATATCCTTTATAGTACAGGAACCCAGACTCTGCATCCAAAATCAAATGCTTCATTCATTATTCATTCTCTGTGGATGACTTCCCCGTCATTAAAATTCCCACAAAAGCAGTTTTATGGCAAAGACTTGGGTTCTTAGTTATGGTGGAACAATAAGCTGTCTTGTTTTGTGTGTTTTTACTCTGTGGGTCAGCGCGTATTCTGTTGTGGAGCAGACTTTTGTTGCCACGTCATCATGAATTGAAGTAGATGGGAGTGTTTTAGTTCTTAAATATATATTAGTTTTTTTTTTTTTAGATTGATATTTTTATATACAGGTGTAATTGGTTTAAGCATGGGAGTATGACTCTTTTTCATTTTGATTCAGTTCCATAGTGCTTCAGGAGAGTGAGTTAACATTTTGTTCATTAAGGTTTTTTTTCTTTTCTTAAATTTCAATAAAAATTGAAATATTTCTTATCATTATTTGCATACATTTGTCAATTTTGAGTGGAAAGCAAACTGCATTGTTTTTTTGTATAACATTTAGAAAACAAATTGTAAAATTTAGAAAATTACAATTTAAAATAACTTTAGTTGTAATATATTCCTGTGATGGCAAAGCTGAATTTTCAGCAGTCATTAGTTTACTCTAGTTTTCAGTGTCACATGATCCTTCAGAAATCATTCTAATATGCTGATTTGGTGATCAAGAAACATTTGTTAATTAGTCGGATATATGCTGCATATTTTTATTATTAAACAGAAAATTACTAGTACTGTTATGATATTTCATATAACAAATATTTACTGTAACAATTTGAATTAAAAGTTTATTTGACAAATAACATGAATTTCTCAGTATTTGGTTTGCCCCTTAACAACCGCACTCAAGCTACATAAGTTTGTATAAAAGTTTCTGTAAAACCTGTTGATCATGATCTTCAGCATGATCCAAAGAACTAGTGCTTAAATAGAACATTGATCATATGACACTTTGTACAGATGGTCAAATGTCAAATTTTTGTATTTGATTAATAGTGACCTTGAAGTAGTCAATATGAAATATTTCTTTGTGTTAGAGTCTTCAAAATGCTGTTTTTATCTATTTATTTATTTTTGTCATGCACTGGTGTCCAATAATCTGTAGTATGCATAAATTTCCACTTTTATCACAGACTTCTAATTCCACTAAGGCAGATTGAGGCACACCTTACCCCACACGGGTCATCCTGTACAATAACATTTACGAAGTTCGTTTGGTCATGTGTCCACACAGCCCAGATTCATGACCTTTATAAGAATGTGCTCTGTCTGTCTCGGGCTAACAGCTTCTGATAGCCTTGGTCAACTTTGTTGCGCTCATGTTTGCTCAACGAATCCCAGTGCTATTTGGAGCCTCTTCCCAGAGCGGGGTGGATTTCCACCCTAAAACCGACTTGAAGCCCATTTTTCTTTCTGACAATGTATGCATGAATACCCAAACTGATTAAAAGATTCTCAATTCATTATTCCCACCCAATCTGCATCCCTTTTCTGCATTAAATATGAACGAATACCAGTGTTTTCCAGTGAATGGAATCAAACCCAAGTTCATTAATCAGCGTGGGCCCGAGGGGGCGCATTAAAATGTTTGTTAAACAGCGCCTCAGCCGGGCACGTTTGACCGAGAGCTAATATAAACAATGGAAGCGGTGAAAATGGGTGTGCAGGACAGGTTGGCGCAATCTACATAACCGTTCCAGCGGTAAAATAACTCCTTGTTGGTCTTCCTTACGTGATCTGTGGTGCTCAAAACGTGTGACTTTAAATTACAGCGAGATTCTCGCCACTGTAAGCCACCTCCATTGTGGTGGCCCTCTCCCTGTCTTCATCAGAGCCGGCTGTCCAATGGGATTACTGTAAGCCTGCGGTAGGAGCAGCCGAGCCGCCACTGATCAGAAATTCATATCCCTGGATGCTAGATTGCTCCTCTCCCCACTTTGCCCTTGTGACGGCAGAGACTGCTGTCATGGTGTCAGACGAGAGGGGGGAAGAAATTTTTTTTGCATTCGCAGCCCCCCCCAAATTTCGCTGTCCAGCATATAATTAGAAAAGAAAGTGAATGAATAGTAATTCAGTCTGTCAAAAAATGAGAATCGCCGTGCCACGGAGGAGAAGAATCTCTGGTTGGAGAAAAAAAGAGAATATTTGTAATGGCTCCACTTCTGCAAACCTCCATTTTGACTGACTGACTGCTTTGTCTTCCTTTTTAGATTTTTCAATTCCTGGTCCCTTTCCAACTATAAATGCACATCCAATCAACATGCACGCATTTGAGAGTGTTTATTATTTCGAAAGGGACTGAATTGGCAAAAAACTAAACCTCAAATGTGACCAACTTTGGGGACAATTTTGTGGGCCAGCCGAGCACAAGGCAGAGGGAATTAATCACAGAAAGAGCGCAAGGTCACTGACTGGCTCCCGAAACATCACGGTGGGTCATGCATCTCGGGGCCACGGCTTCATACACACACCACACTTGTCTTATCCCCCGTCTGCTTTTTCCCCGGTCCAAGAAGAGGCTAGCTCAACCCCAGACACATGCACGCACGCGCTTGCACACACTCGCTCAAACACACTGAAATAGGGCGGTTCAGAGGACGGAAACGTTCTGGTAAATATGTTTAAATATGTCATCTCTCTCTCTCTCATATTTCAATCAGCAAGTTGGCAAAATATTGCATGAACCCTCGTGCTGTGTGGTTGTTTTACTATCTCGTCTCTGTGGTTGCTTGCAGTGTGCGTGTAATTTGGGTTAAATGGTGGTTGCTGTCGGTTACTGCTCTGTCAGAGTTTGGAGTGCTGCTTTAGTAATTCCATGTGCTTGTAATTCTGCTCCGTTCCTGATGAGGGATGTATTGTTCTAGCTCAGCATTCAGCTCTCAGTGGGCACCGACTGCCCATTATAATATACAGGAGGCGCCCTGTTGTTTCCGTCAACTTAATCTCTCTGCGTTAATTCTCCTTTTATAAGTGCAAGCAAGTCACGCTGGCTGATGTTTAGGGCAAGTAGATTTACGGTGGGCAGTCTTTCTGGGATTTTTTTTGGTGGTGGTGGTAATCAACCAGGGAGATCCATCATCTCTAATCACGCGTGGGGCAGTATTAGTATCTGCCATTGGCCAGTCAGGAGTGCACATTTGCATGAGCACAGAGTGATGTGTGTGACAATCGCAGTCAAACGATCATTAAGGAATGTAATTTGCTGGCAGAGGCGTCATTGGGTTGCTGATGCTCGTTCAGGGCAGTGATGTGTATAAGCCGAAATGTTCGGCTGAGGGGGTCCTGCACCTGTTAGAGCACACTTTCCCCAAGCCGAGTCTTAGCGTTGGATGCTACATGGTAATAAGCCAGGCTTGCTCTCACCGCTCACAGGGCTTTAACAAACACAATGTCAGTCAGCTGCTCGTAGCGGCTTGATCGACATGCACATTTCCTGTGCTCTGATTCTCTTCATCTTTACTCCGACGTTTCTGTTTGCATACTGATGAGGGCACTTGCTAGGAATGTAGTCATTTATAATTTGTGATATTTATTTGCCTTTTAGTGGGCAGTGCTTTTTAATTTTTTTTAATCTTTAATGCTGCATGATTTTGTACAAAAATTGCATTTACAAATGACTGTATAATAGAATAGCTATAATGTAACAGCCATGAGTGAGTGACACAGTCCTTCCATTTCCATATTCATATGCATGCACACCTACTAAAGTATTATGATATATATTTTATTTAAATGTGTAAATTTTATTCCGTTCCACTCCTTCTCACAGAAACATCTGGTTTTGTTTTCACTAGCCCCACAAATTCAAAAAATATATTTTGTTTAGTCCTTTTCAGAGACGTTTTGCAAATATGTTAAGTGAAAACAGATGGAATAAGAGATCATGACATAACTGTTAATTATGGATGGGGAAAATGCAGTTTTGTGCTTGAACTTGATCTGATGAGAAGCTAAATTGTTCTTTTTTGTGTGTGATTGTAAATTTGAATTAATATACATTCGGATTTACATTTATGCAATTAGCAATAATATTAATTAATAATGGTTTATATCAATTTAAAATGTATTGTATTCACACCTCATCATAAAATGTGTATAGGCTAATATGTTTTTTTAAATGTTTTTATTTTTTTATTTGAACCAGAAGTAGGTACCAAATGTGCTTCTTTTTTTGTTGATATTTTTTAAAATTAAAACACTTTTCTTTTTTTTTCTTCTTTTTTTCTAAGAAAAAAAAAATATTAAAAAGGTCATTTCTGGCTTAGCTTCCCAGCTGCATGCTGTAATATGAGGCATATAGGTAAAAAGGAAAGAAAATGCATCCTCTCTCTTTCTCTCTCCCTCTCCCTTTTTCTCTGTGGTTGACATGAGGCTAATGAAAACAGGGTGTGGGTTTCCTTCACCTCCTTTCATACGCTTCAATAAAAGGTGCGGCAGACATTTTGGCAACTACCTCCACGCTGTCACCCTCCTCTTCTTCCTTTACCTTTGTCTCGGAACGTGTGTGTGAATATGGAAATTCAAAACACCTAACTGCAGGGCTTAAGTGTAATCATGCCGCCAGGGTGGAGAGACTTATTTTACAGTTAACTGCTCATTTTTGCAGTAATCCTTTGATTATTCTTACAGTATTACTACACCCTTCATTTGTAGACTACTTCCATATGATGTGGCCTGCGACGTATGTTTATTTACATAGTGACTTTTAAACTAACTTACTGTAGTGTGGCTTATTGAGATTAACTATCACTGCTAATTTCAAACACTTTAAGCTCCTGTATTTCTTATACATTTATAAAGCAGTACAATTGTGGCTGTTTGGGTCTCAGCGTATTTTATGCCTCTTTATAGACATAAAACTGTCATTGGTTCCATCCTGCCATGCAGCAAGACCTGCGCTGAGCTGTTTTTAAGGCTGAAATGTGCATGCAATATGTTGCACACACCCCAAGCAGCTCTGTTACTTAACATGTAGGCTATTTTCATGTTTTCCTATGCATTTTGAATAGGTAACCCTCTAACCTGTTGTTTTTCGCATGGCCAATAGATGGCAGTGTTTCCCCAAGCATTACTGTTGTAGGCGTGAGGCAAGAAATGAACTTCTTGAACCTTTTTTTCCTAATGGGAAATTGTAAACAAGGCATTCTTTAAGCACGATTTCTTCAGATCATGAAAGGGAAGAGCGCGACTGTTTGAACTATTTGCGTCGTCGAGAGCATTTGTGAATGTAAGATTATAAGTGTATTTTATGATAAATGAAACAGAAATGTAAATGACTCTGAAAATTATGTTCAGTTGGTTGCTATTTATTTCCTCACTAAATCTGCTTTTTGAGTAACATGATTCAGAATAAATTAGGATGTCACAAAATAATTTGAAAATTCTGAGAAGAGGCTCACTTGTAGTTTCCAAGCCAGGTTTAGATGATGATGATGATGGTGATAATAATGCTGTTTTTCCTCCCCTTTTTATAGTTCTTAAAACTACAGTTTGCCCTAATCAAATCCATTTCTAATTTCTTTGGATTTCTTCCTGTCTGTTCCAGCTCTGACCCTAAACTTTAGGATATAATGTTCTTAATATCCAGATTAAATTTTCTTTAATCTGTTCTGGAACATGTGAAATTATTTAAAACGCAAAAGTCCCCAGAGCCCTCTGATTGCAGTCTAAGGCTATTAATATAAGGCCATACACTGGCTTTTTTTTCCCTTTTTTTTCATACAACCAACCCACAATCAAAGTGAAAAGCTACGAAGGTGGCATTCTGCGTTTATCTCCACTAATGAAAGAGAGATTAAAAAGAGGTTTTAAGATGGATTAACAGTGCCCACACTGAGACAAATGATCTGAAAGGGCCTTAAAAACAAGCTAAATGAACACACACTTTCAAAAGCTTCATTAGCATAATGCTAAAACACTTATACTAAATGCTTGACAGGGCAAGGAAGACTTTAGAACCGAGCACATGATTGCCGGCTTGCTGTAAATCAAGCTTTCTGTGCCACTTCACATGTAGAACCGAAACCAACTGTGTTCTGAGGGTGAAATTTGTGTTTTATATGCAGACAAAGATGACACACACACACACACACACACACACGCACATATATATCCAGTGAACCGTATTGGGTTGTGAGTTAAGGCTGTGCCCTTTATCCTTGCTTTCCCTGTAGCTTCTGAGCCTGATGAACAGCTGTTTGTAATGTACTCTATAGGAACGGAGGTTTATGAAAAATGTGTGAATCCCTTTGAAATCCTTAAGAGAGAATTTTTAATTCAAATTATTTTTTTGGAAGTGTGTGTATTAACGTATATATTTTCTTCCTGCCGGCTCAAGGTGTTTTTAAGGTCCCGTGTCACGGAGTGTGTCGGCACAGCGGTTAGACCGGACAGCTGCTTTTTAAAAGCACTGATAAGAGGCACCCTGATGCTGAACATTGCAAATTGGAAGTGAAGATTGCCTTCCTGTAGACTTTATCTTAAAGCAGTAAAACAAGAAGCTGTGACTACAACTGCAGGTATTGATTTTGCAATTTCAGCAAATTAAGAACAAGACAGAAAACCTATTTAACCTTTCAGTGATTGCCATAGTTACTTTTTGGTGATGTTGAGGCTGACATTTAAATTAGCCCCCTGCCCCGGTTATAGGGGCAGGCACCTGACTCCCAAACCCTCTGCTGATTATTCAGCTGAATAGGGGGAAAAAGGCAGGTTATGCATGAATATGGAGGACCGTGTATGTTTACCCCCCTATATGCATTACAATATGTCACCCGGTATATATTACGGATGTATAATATTTCCACCTCACACATCAATTCACGCATGTGGCTGCAGCCATATAGTGCAGTAATAAGGGATGGAGGCCATCTGCACAGTAATAACATCTGTGCAATATAAAGAATAATGGAAGGAATAAAGGACAGTCAGGGTTGCTATTGAATTAAGGCTCCTAATGTGAAATAATAAGTGGTTCTTTTTAAGTTTTACCCCTGCTTCTAAAGTCTAACACTCTGTAGGGCGAACACATGCAGAGCGAATCTGGCTTCTTATTGTCGATTAACAAGCCCGAGTGACGTGAATCTCAGCAGTGTATGCTTTGAATGTGCATTGTTAGCCATCCAGCTTGACGTGTGCCACTTAAGGAGATGTATTTGCGACGTGATCGATGGTGTGCTTTCATATTTGGATTGTTTTTAATATTGTTGATCAAAACGAATGGAACACAATAGGGATGAAGATCAGTCTCAGGGCTGCACCTGCTTCAATAGTTTTGTTCAAATCAAATTGTACAATATTATTCATAATAAATGGCTCTAATATGAGGAGAATGATGATGGAGGAGAGTCAAATATTGAGAATTATTCCTGGCAAAAACATTGTGGACAAAAGCAGAGGGAGAGGAAATGAAAAAAGTGAGCAGGTAAAAAAAAAATCAACACCACAAAAGGTGTGAAAGGTGCTTCAATTCACCATGGGATATTAGTAATCTTAATTGGTACAAGTGCAAATGACTTCTTATTCTGTGCACAGAAGGTGGTCAGTCTGAAGGGCTGCTTGCTTTTTAAATGAGCAGAAAAACACCGAAACATGTGGGAGAGTCTCCTAATGCATTGATTGCCACTTGGAACTGATGGCTGCTAATTGTTAGATGATTAACATGGAGTCGTAATTATGTCGGCCCAAGGGGGAGATTACTGTTTCAACATGCCATATTATCACAGAACGGAGCTACCAGGGCTCGGATTTGGAAACAGATGGCATATTGTCAACAGCAGAAATGCTGTGTTTTCCTCAAGCTGAAAAAGTGCACCAGGGGAGCTGTCTCTTTGTTTCAGCTTCATTAATTAAGTGCTAATTGTGTGTAATTATTTACAACACTGCTCTCTGAATAGAGACGTCAAGTGGTCGTGACATAACTGGGAGTCTCATCTTTCTAGCGTATATGGTATAAATGTTTCCTTGTAGCTTTAAATATGGTAATGATTTAACAAATTAACTTAAACTATATTTAAATGTGTATTAAAAAAATATTATTGTTATTTATTAATTAATTTAGAATTTTTATTTGTTCATTTGGAATTCAAACATTTTTGGGGATATTATTATTATTATTATTATTATTAAAATGTCTTTTTCTCCCTTATAATGCATTTATTTTAAATGGCTTCTGGCCAGTCCTCTCACTGTTAATCTAGTGTTAGATATATTTATGAACTGTCTCCTACATGTATGATACTGATCAGTCTGCCAAATCACTTTGGCAATATTCCAAACATTAACATCTCCGTTTAATGGAAATGTCAGAATTTTGACCTGACCTAGAAAACGCCATATTTCCACATGACTGACAAAGCCAAGATCCCATGAGCTGGATCTAGACTTGGCTGGTGCTTGTGGTTGTGAAGATTTGCATCTTGTGTTATTTATATTATATTATTAGCTGTTATCATAAACTGCTAAATCACAAGTAAACCAAAATATGTCATCTAATTTTTTTGTAATAATAAATAGGCTATAGCATGTTTTAGTCCACATGAAACTAAACAGGTTCATCATTATGTGAAAATATGCATAAATAAAAATTTCCTTGTGTAGTTGAATGAAAATATTTTATTTGTGACTATTAAAAACATTTTTGCTATAGAATTAGTTTTATGTGATTTATGCTAAATATATTTGAATATCGTATTCATGCGCAATAGGGGTGTGTGTGTGTTTTATTTTTATCTTTGAAACATGAAAAGCAAGAGTACACATTCAATCAAAATGCTGCGCTTTGAATCTACTCCCAAAAATCTTAGATGTCGGGTCGCATAGGCAGGAACAATTATTTTATCCTGACCTCTCCAGAATTGCCTCTGGAGCACAAAGGCAGCCACAGAGAGCAGCTCCAACAAATTTACCTTTTCGTAGTACCGAAGCACCACCATTTTCTTAATGGCACCGTGAGGACCTCAACGAAAATATTTTGCTTGATGTACATTTTCATCAGTAAATGCTTGGAGAGTGAATTGAGAACAGCATGTAAAAGATAAGGCTCCCTAAATATTCAAGACTTGTACAGTAGGTGCGGCAGACACTGCTTCTGAATCCCCCCTCGAGTCAACTGTGGAATTAATTTCAGCTGGCAGCATCATGCTGTGGTCATTTTGTCTGGAGAGACATGTTGTTATCTTGATTTGGCCATCACCGTTCCAAAAATGAACACTCAGCATGCTGGCGAGTGCTTGAATTTAAAACATAACTACAAAAGACTGCGAGTTTCCTTTCAGAATTTATATAAGGGGAAAGAGGGGAAAAAATCATGCAAAATTACAACTGCCATCAAACAAGGTATCCAGAGCAAGGAGAAGCAAACTGACATAAATGCTGCCTATTTTCATTTCCAAAGGAAAGGCTGATTTAAAGGTGTATAGCCTGAAACGGAAAGATACAAGTTTATCTTTCAACATTTTATTTAGCATTATATTGTTTGAGTATTAGCAAAAGTTAGTAAATGTAGAGTTTGATTCATGTTACAGGACAGTGCATCAGATTTAAATTGAAGCCTGAACTCCTCCATGAGGTATTATTTAACAAAAATATCAGTTGCTTTTGAACACTGTAATTTGTTTAAAATAATAATTTGTTAAATAAAACATTTTTGGACTGTACATTTGTTGAAAAGTTTAATGTGGTGTAGTAAGCCTGTCTTTTTTTTCTTTTTGTCATTTACATGAGGCATCCAGAGCAGATGGAAAAAACCCCTAAAATAAATCTTAATTCTTTTTTTGAGTTGCACCAATACTTTTTGTGAAAAGATTATTTTTTTCCCCCCTTCAAGTCAGAATTGACCTAGTAATTAAAATGTTGCAGAGTTTAAAACGTTTTTCCATATTGTCAGAAAGATTGCAAAGGGTTCCCATAATCAGACGTTACATTTTAATCAGGTGAAAATGGAATATAAATGATAGATTTTAATACAAATCTGTATATGTAATGTTTTCACAGAAATCCAATTCTTCAGCATACTAAGAAGCTTAAAGGACAGATGCATTGATTCAGGATGAAAAATGAAAGTGTCTGATATTTAACATGCAGGATTATGACCAGATTTCCGAGAATATAATAGAAAGCACATAAATTGTCTTTCTGTCCTCCCATAACTTTAATCCATGTGCAGTATGCAGGAGAACTGCTGTGTAACTATACAGATTTCTTTAAACCATGATGAAGTATGGATTTTTAAAGTTTTCTTAACTGTCAGTTTGAAGGTATGAAAATGAGCAAAATAAAATTAACGTGATCTTTTGCCCTGCAAGCAAGACATCTACTTAATTTATATACAATCTATATACATTTGCAGCATGTTTATTAGTTAACACACACCTTGTTGCCTCAATGCTAAAATGCTGTTGGCTTGTACTTTTGCTTACAAATTTTATGTATGCACTACCATTCAGTAAGATTGTTTAAAGAAATGAATACTTTAATTCAGCGAGGATGCATTAAATCAATCGACAGTAAAGACATTTATTTATTTTTTTCAAAAGTTTTATATTTGAGCTGTTCTTCTTAATCTCTATTAATTAAAAAAATCCAGAAAAAAAGACTGTTTAAAAGCACAACTGTTTTCAACATTGATAATATAAAATATTTCTATAACTCCAAATCAGGTTTTGCCATCACAGGAATAAATTACATTTTAAAATATATTAAAATAGAAAACAGGTATTTTAAATAGTTTTTTCCCCCCACAAATATTAGACATTTTTAGTTTTTACTGTATTTAAAAAAAAAAAAAAAAATGAAGCCTTGGTGAGCATAGGAGACATTTCAAAAACATCTAAAAAGCTTATTGACCCAATACACATTTGTGTTGTCACTGCATTATCATGTTTATTCCAGTTCAAACTATATTGCCATTTTTAGCTGAGCCGTCAGTTTATGATTACTGATCTAAAAAGTTTTGAAAAATACATGGAATTACTTAGGAATTTAACAACCATCTCTAGACAAATGAAGCCTTTTGTAAAGGCCTTTAAAGGTCTCCATAGATTTTTCTCCCTTTGTCCTTTGTTGTTTGAAGCATTGCAAATGAAAGTCATGGTCTTTATGTCCTTAAATTGGTTTCACACTTCTCCAACAGTTTGTTCATCCAAATCTGGACATGATATATCATTATCACTACTTTTGGAGGAAATCCATAGGATCAATACATTTGCTAGCTACTGGGCTTTGGATTGCCTACATGCTGAGCGCTTTGTTGCACCACAAGTCAAGTAGATCGAGCCACAGGCAACCGCAGCCCGACGCTCAGCTTATTTCCTCTGAATGAGGAACAGGAAGAGACAGAAGCTAAGAAATGTCAGGAGTTAGTGCTCGTCGATTCACAGAGAAATTCTGTGGGTGGGAGATTTTGTTTTGTTTTCAAATCTCAGTCAAGTGCAATCGTTACAGCAAAGCAATTGTTTCGCTTACAAATATTAACCTCAATCTTTTGCAAAAATCGTCATTGACTGGTTGAGAGACTGAAAATTACTGTTGTCAAGTAAGCATGTTTTCGGCATCAGTCACATGCGACGTAAGCGAAGGGAGTGATGGATAGATTTTGTAATTAGATTTCTTTTTTTACATGTTTCATTGTCTAGCTTTAATCATCAGTGACCCCATCATTTAAAATGCAGTGGTCAAGCTCACGGATGGATTGATTGCTCAGGCCCTGTGCTCTTTTTCTTTCATTAATGCGCTCTGGTCAGTGAGAGCCAAAAGCTGGGCACTTCCAAAGTAATTACCATCCTGTAAACAGGTCAGCAGTGTGTTCGGCCACAGCTGCTGCCACTGCGGTGGTAGACACTTCAGCCAGCTAAGCTTCCAGTATTGATTGGGCAGTCTGTGACATCTCCTAAGCCATGTCACCCAACTGAAAGAAGACTCCAAATTGTCCAATAATAAAGTGTTGGAAGTTGTAGCTGCTCCCTCCTGAGACTTGCTCATGTTAGGGTGGGGGTGGTGGGGACACCTTCAGGACCATCAATCCTCCCTTGAAGGCTCAATATAGTGCTAAATTAGCCAAAGGGAGAACGGAAAGACCACTGGACATCTGTTACAGACCTTTGACATATTTTCCCCTATGCTCACTTATTTAAATGCTGCTGTAAAACAGTCAAAGCCTGGAGGAGTATAATACCAGGATTTACTGTTGAAAAGAGCCAGATTCAGGGAATCTTTTAAATCCCTTATGGCAGGTATGTAAGTGCAGGGACCGGCATCCAGAAAACAAAGCCAGATCCCAAATCAACACAGGAGACTCCTTTTTGGGGTCTCTTTATATTTTTACTGAAACACAGCGCATTGAACCAGCACAAATTTAGAATTAGTTGCAAAACTTTACTTTTTTTTTTTTTTTCTTGTTTATTTAATTTCATTATTTTCCTAATTATTACTTTTTTAATTTGATTTTTATTTGATTATTTACTTCATTTCAATTTCATTTTATGTTTTAAATGATATATTTTCCACTAAAATTGCATTTAATAATTTAATTGATTTAATAATTCGTTATTTATTTAATCTATTTTTCATTTAATTTTTTAAAATTTAAATATTAACAAATTAATCATCTGTAAATTTCTTGAGGCATATTTTTCTAGCATTGGAGCAATTCAAACTTGAATTATTATTATTATTATTATTATTTTTTTGCAAAACTGACATGCAATTAGTTTATCAGCATTTTATGTGATTAATTCAGTTAAGCTTTTTCATCAGTTGACCACTAGTTTGTATTAAATATGCAATCAACAATTTGATTATGTTTATTGAATAGAGACTACAGTGCCATGCGTTTTGAGGCAAGTTTGTGTTTCTCCTGTTAAGCAAAGATCTAAGCAGATTTTAAATACTCATTGGCGACGACTGGAAAATACCCTAAAAGCACTAGCCTTTGCTGTGTGAATTAGGTCTTATAAAGGTCTTGATTGGCATGTCATTGACAGTGGTGTAAAAACAAAGTGACAGAACTAGAATGAGTACATAATCATTTAACAGCACAGTTACTTTCCTGCGCCCTCCACCTAGAGCAAGTGTTCTAGCAGAATGGCTTGATTTATACGCTCCTCGTTTCCTCCTGCCCATGTAAAAAAGGGGGAAAAATGCCAGTAATTGTTAGCTATTTCATGTTGATTCTGGTACTTTTCTGATTGCGCTGTCCTCCCCATTATGGGCCAGCGAGCACACAAGCGCCTTAGCTCACTTCATAGCAAAGAGTAACAAGCGTAGAAGTTGTTGGTGTAGGAACGGAGAAAGGCATCCACTATAAATGTTTAATCCGGTACGACTGGCTCTGGATTTCAGATTTGTCTTTCATTGGATTACGCATTTAAGACTTCAAAAGATTAATGGAACTGCAAATAGAAGAGGGCTTCTCATCTCCCCACCGCATCTCAAAGATAAATAGGAGAATTACCATACAAATATCTATTTCAAGACACTAGGTTTTGTTTAGCGTTTAGAACGATCAAAGGAGTATGTTTACAGATCGATGTGTTTTCATTCAGCGTCAAGAAAGCAAAATAGTATAATTTTGTTACTCTGAAGTCAGCCACATTATTTGGTCTTTAAAACCAAGAGTATTGTATTATCTGTGCAGCGAGGAGGCCTGTTTGTTTGGACTCACTGTCAATTTAATTAGAAATCAGTGCAATAGCAGTTTGCGTTTAAGGAGATGATAGCTCTGTTTCTGCTCATTGATTTTGCATTATTGCTAAAGACATACCATGGTTCCACTCAACACTAGGGGTCTATTGGGAAAACCAGGTAAAAGGACTGCTGATGTATTTAAAAATTATTTGCAAAAATCAATTGTTTTGTCTTGCATAAAATGCAACGCATGGATGCGTGTTGCTCCCGTGCTTCTCCATCGATGGGCTTACTCAACACAGACTTGATATATGATATATATCACAGAATGATATATATCAGCTTATAACGCAATCCGGGATCATTTCGGTTTGTCGGGTCAAAGAATGTCAGTAATTAACAGCTAGGACCAATTTTAAAAGATACTGGAATTGGCGATAACATTTTGTTGCCCATGTATATCCTAGATCTGTTGCCTTCTCTTTTTATCTTGTAAATCAATGCAAAATTAAAGTGCCCCTATTATGGGTTATGAAAGGTTAATATTTTGGTTTTGGGAGTCACCAACAACAGGCTGACATGCATGGAAGGTCAAAAAACACTTTCATTTTCTTATAAAAGGCATTTATTTTTACCTTACTTGCGCAACGACTCCCAAACGATTCGCTTAACGATTCATTTTTCTAAACCCCTCCTTTGCGGGACGCTAATCTGCGGTGATTGGTCGATTTCATTTTCATTTCATCATGGCTGTAATGCCTGATAAAGCAGCGTTTGAGAGCGCAGTGCTGCTTTGTGTACAGCTTTTACCAGGGAAACAGCTATTTTTACCGCTCCATAAGCAGCACCTAGTGGCAAAGAATGAATTAGCATTTTCATTCAAACCAATGCGAAAAACAAAGTTTTCCCCAAAAAACGACTAGTTTCAATGATTCAGAGTCGACTCTTTCTTTTGAGAAACAATAACTTTATATACGGTGCACTTTCAGATTTAAAACTTTGCAGGATGTTTTCATTCACTCAGAGCTGTGTTACACACTGCATGAAAGGTCATTTTCAAAAATCCATAATAGGGGCACTTTAACTTTAGGATGAATACTGAATCCACCAAACAGTTTTTATGTAGTTTTTAAATGTATTTTTATAACTACAATGCAGTCAGATATGATAATCGTGTAAAACCATATCTCATTGTCAGGCATTTTCAGAATAAAAAACAAATTTCATATAGTCACGAACACTGATTTTTACTCTTGTTTGGCACTTGGCGAGTGTTTATTTTAGGCTGTGTCAAGGCGTTTGATATTAGCCACTGGTGTGCTGCTATGTGTTCTTTAACAAACATATGTCCAATTAACACAGGAGTTAAAATGGCCAAATGCTGTGAATTAACTTTCTTTTTTTTGCACATCATTTGCATAACATGCATTCAGGAATGTTACAATGGCAAGTACAACAATTAACATCTTGCATAGATGTCAATTGCCCGACGCCGCAAGGCACGGCAATTATGTCTATGCTAATTAGACTTTATGCTTTTAGGGAACAATTAAATGATTTAACATGCCTTCGTTATAAAGCTGGGGAACATCGCCACCCCCCTGAACAAATCGACACACTCCACTGAACATCTTGGCCTCTAGGCTTGTCCCTCCAGAAAACACGATGGACTTTGTGAAAGACAAGAGCAATTTCCATCTGATCTCAAGAGCCTTATTGGTATGACGGGTGCAAATGAAAGTGTGTGTTTATTAACACAGCGGCAGATCGTGCTGTCAGCGTGCCTGTTGACATTAGGATTTGACACTCGTATCAGAGGCAGCTTGTGCTTGGGATCAAAATGACAACATGTTTGGTGCATTTAGATGTACTTTTATTTTTTTGTTTGTTATAATTGAAGATTTTTTGTATGCGTCTGTTGTGTTTGAATTGATTGCATTGATTACATAATCATCAAAATCAACTGCCTTCATTTTAACTTGCTATGGACTATCTTATACTAAATTGTCAATTTTTAATTTATTCTAAAAAGAAAAACTTAAAACTAAAATCAGTAAGGCATTTGGACAATATGAGAAATTAGTATTCATTTTGATATTACATTTAACATGGTTTTTGTTATGTATTATTATATATAAACAATATGTTTTAAAGATCAAGTAAGCATTAGGTTGTGGAAAAGACATTTAAATGGAAAATAATGGAAATATTAAATGCTAAATATTCTCTTAATGATACATTTAAAAATCTCATTTTAAGTGTGATCGAGCCTCCCTAATATTTTCATACTTTATCCTATGCGTATTTTTAGTAAATTGTTTTTGATTTCTCATACCAAGGGTATTATCAATACCAATACATTTTTGAAAATATCAGGTCAACAGATCTGTATTTATGTCATTTTTGTCTATTGCTTATCAAATTTGGCAACACTGCATTTAAATTGCAGTCTGAGAAGCCACCCTCCAGAGCTGCGCCGATAAGCTCAGCAAAAGGTTTGCCATCCTGAGAGAACTGGTTGTAAGTTGAACAACATAATTCTATGTAATCTACCTCAATAAAATCCATAGACATCGTAAAAACATTACAGAACACGTGGCGCTGGCCTCGGACCTCTGGAAAAAAAAGGTCTTGTTTTGGCAAATTTGTGAGTGTTGCTACCATTTACGCTGATCGATACCCACATGTCCCTGTATTGATCCTCACATCTGTGAGGGAACTTGAGAGAATGGATCTGTTTGAGTTTTCATTTAGACCACACATCGGGATCAAGAGAGATCAGCACTAAAGAGACTAGTGAAGGTCTCTCTCTGTAATGCCATATTGGACATGACAGTAGAAGAAAATAAAGAGAGAAACGGTCAGGTTTATTTATATTCTCAATAGCCCATCGTGCTGTTGAGAGTGAAAACAGTTATTGCAGTTCACGTCAGCACATCAAGTGTGACCGATGGTGTTTACGTTAATTAGCTTAATTGCCAATGTAAATATTTAACTGGTAAAAGCATCCTCAGTCTATGATTACATCATGGAGACAACAGTCCACAATGCACTCAAACTGCCATGCCGTAACATCAGTCTTTATTTCTCACAGGCCATTTGAAAGCGGTTTGGATTACATCAGGCTTCATTACAGAGCCCCCGAAGACATTATAGAAACAATCCTTACCAGTTACCACATAATTTCTCTTAATTACTCAATGTCAGATTGAGCATATTCAAGTCCAATCAGTCCTCTTATTTAGAGCGAATGCATGTGCAAATGTTTTTTTTTGGGGGGGGGGGGGTCCTGGAGGGCTCTTTTTCACACTCCCATCCCTCCTGTTGCATTGACCTCCCAGAATGCCTAGAGCTTCCTCATTAATCTCTACACGACAGCCTTTGACTATTTGACTGTCCGTGTGACTACTGGGGAACAAAATCTCCGGCCAACAGACGATGATGGGACTATTCCCAAGTTTCCTTCCTCGCTTTGAAGCGGCACCCTTTTAAATTGACTGACATTATTACCATGCCATGGTGTCGCTCACGTGATACCTGGACAGAATCTGGTGGAAACCAATAATTTTTTTTTTTTGTGTTTTCTGTTTGTATTTGGCTATTTTGGCTTTTTAATTAATTGTTTTGGGTTTGGGTTTATGTTTAGTCTCTCGATGAGGTGAATGTTTGTTTTTGTGCATCTGATTTGAAGAAAATCTACACGCACATGTCCTCCCTCTTGTGTTGTTTATTACGTCTTCCCTGGCCTCTGATCCTCTCGCAATGTTTTAATCATGATGCCGCTTGTTTGTAATTATAAACACCTACGAGCTACATATATGAAAAAATGTTTGATGGAATTTGAGCCTATGGGTATCTCCCGTTTGCTTTGAAAACGGGGCCCCTCAACATCAAAAGCCGGTCTTTTGAGGTGTCCATGTTGCTGTTTGCATATACCTTTAAGGCCTTGATTTTTGAACAGCAAGGTCAACATTTGTTGTTGATGCATGGAGTCAAAACAGGCCTCTGAGGCAAGAGGAGAGAGGATTACAACTCTCATCTGCCCATCCCCTTTTAAAAGCATAGACATTAAAATGCACCCAGAACATCTGAAGACTTTAACCTTAGAGAATTAATGCCTTTAAAAGCTTTTCCAATCAGAAACTAATCAAGTTATGTTATGTTGTTTCTTTTTTCTTTTTTCTTTTATTATATGATATTACTACATATCAAATCAATTAATAATAAATTAGTAGTATACGGAAATAATTTTCCAATTATTAAATTATTCACATTTCTATTAAAGTATTGTTTATTTTTACTTAAAAATGTTTTATTTTATTACTATATCAAAACAATTCATTATAAATAAATGGCACATGCAAATACTTTTGTTTATTTAAAAGCTTTTCCAATCAGAAACTATATTTTCTTTATTTTTATATATTATATTATATTATTAAAAACAAACCATAATAAATCAATGGCAGATTATTCTTACTGTCATAGTGAAATACTTGGCCAGCAAGAGTAATATGTTGTTTGAGTGAATAAAATAAACAACAATAGTGGAGTTCAACAGATGCCAAAAATATGACAAACATTGTCTCTTATGAAGGATTAGGAGCTCAGATTTAATCAAGTAAATAGATCTCAGGACCTTCATATTTAAAAAAAAAAAAGCATCCTAGTGCTTTGCTTCAAATTAGATACGTTTACAGCTGCACATACTGTCATCACAAAAATTGAAATCCATCAATTTACAAAGTAAATACTATACTTCATATTCATTGGCAGAGACCGGAAATGTGACCTGTTGAACTATTAACCTCTTCCGTGTTTTGTGAAAGAGAGATTTAAAAACATCATAAACTCTGAGATCATTTTAATGTAATTGAATAAAGATATTGTGAAACCTTTTTCCCTCAGTGAACAGTCACCTAGCGGGCTCCTATGGCTTAAGAAAACAATGTACTAAATTTGTTTCTGTTTTGCTTTTTTTATTATAACTTATAATAAAAAAATCATTATTAACGTAATATTTTCATCTCTTAGTATGCTTGTTTGTGTAAAACCTGATGATTTAATGCTTCCATTAAAGCCCAAGTTTTTTTTTCTTTTTTGTTTGTATCACACAATCAATATTACAAATGTACTTATTTGATTATTGACCTAGAATTTTACATTTCTTTTCACGATACTTCATATTTCTATTTTAAATTTGTCAGCATCTTAAAATTTTGTTTAAATTTGATTTTGATTCTCAGATCTTCAATGCAGTCTCATTCTTTTGGACCTCACTATATGGGTGGCAGCATAATTACTGAAAATGATTGTGATATATAATTAGTGAATTTTGTCAGTTCTGGTGTACATAGATTGAATTCTGTTAATCAAACGATAGGAATGAAAAACACATTTTTGTTATTTTAGTGTCCTGTTATTGGGAAAAGTCATTGCCCACCGTTTTTTGCTTTATTGAGCAAACTGTATATGTGTGATTAAGAGTTGCAAGTAGTCTTGTACCCAGTGCACCTTTGATTTCAAAAGAGAAAAAAAGACTGACATGCTTCAGGTAGTGTGAATGCTAAAATGGATTTCTTTGACAGTGACCTTTCAAAAGTGACCATTTCAAAGCACTTGAATGGTGAAAATATGCAATTTTGGCCGAGCCGAAACATCTCTGTGTCTCTTGAGTAATTTCCATTCACCTATAAACATGCACTCCTGTTCTGGTAAACAAGATTCACTGTAAGAAAAAAAAAGAATTGAGACTTACTTGATAGTCATAAAGGATTTTTTCATTTCAATGAGTAAAGATCAAAGCCGTGCTGTATTTCTGAAGTAGCACATAGCCTGAAGCACTGAAGCATATATTCACAACAAATCTTGTTGCTCGTGCAATGTATTACTTTAATTTTACTGCTCTGATTGAAGGGAGGGGAGCGATATAGATATCACACATCTTCTGCGTAACCTTATTTGCTATCAAAATATATAATGTACCACCTGCTCCTTATTTTTTTTAACTTCAAAGTCAGTTTTGCATCAAAATAAAAAATAATTTTCCTTCATCTATAATCCTCTCTAATAGTCAACCAGCAGTTTTAATCTTTAGATGCATTTTAAATCCAAGCTGTAATGTCTTAACTCTTTCACAAGGTCAAATATCTTTGCAAATAGAGCTTAAGCTTTGTTTTATATGAACAAAGTACATGATTAATACTGAAGAATTAATCATGCACTATTCATATACAGCAGATTGGGTAGTGATGAGGATTAGATTGATAGTTCCTGGCCTACTTTTTCATATGACATAAATTGACATTGCAGTTTAGCAAAGTACAGCTAAAGAGAAACATAACTCTTTATGTAATGTGTCTGCCTTCTCAGAGGATGTGAAATGAATATCAATAACACTTTAAATTACAGTATTATTTGCATATAATTACAAAAGCAACAGTATAAAACTGTGTGAAAGTGTTTTTGACTTTAAGTAAGACTTGGTGTATGACGAGTAGACTGTAAAAATCTATATATTTTTGAAGATGTATATAAAACGTCTCGGTTACGTACGTAACCCTCGTTCCCTGATGGAGGGAACGGAGACGTTATGTCGTGACGACATAGGGGATTTACTTGGAAGCCCCAATCATCTCTGACTAAAGAGAAAACGCCAATGAAATTGGCTAGTGGATTTTGCATACCTGAGCCACTCCCCGTACATACGGGTATAAAAGGGCGACAGGTGCATCCACTCATCAGGTTTCTACCCGCTGAGGAGCCAAGAACGAGTCCTCGGCAACCAGCGATGGTTCAAGATTGTGGCATGGGGACATAACGTCTCCGTTCCCTCCATCAGGGAACGAGGGTTACGTACGTAACCGAGACGTTCCCTATCTGTCGGTCACTACGAGTTATGTCGTGACGACATAGGGGTCATATGGAAAGCGCCACAACCTGAACCCCGTCACGACCTTGTGCATGCAGATGTTGACAAGCTAGTGCGTGACAGACAAATGCCATGCGAAGGTCGCAACCTTCCCATCGCCCCAGCGCAAATTCGCTAACCTTGGTGCCCGCAGGGACCACTGAGTACATTGCTGCTGGAGATAGCCAAGCCGCTGTTCCTTTCCCCAAGAATTTGGAAGGGATTTCGACCTTCTATGAAAGACTGCTTCAAGTCTTTCCTATTTGTTGTTACAGCCTGGCAGTAACGACGGGGAAGCGAGCCTTCCGGAGAAGGGCGCTACGGAGGCCACATCCTGCCCGAGGGGAGGTAACATGTGGAGACACTGATATGGACTGACCCAGGCCTGGGGCAGTACTACATACGACTGGACCCTGGGGCAGATCCTACCTAGGAGTAGGGAGGAGGGCTGCCAGCAGGGCCTGGCAGAACTCTGCCAAAGGGAAGACACGGGTTTACCGTGAGGGAAACCGTACCGTGGACGAATACACGTGTGGGATTACCCGAAGGGAATCAGGCCATACGGACACCTAGCCGAGTACAGGGGCTGACCGGAGACCCGGGCGAGCTAGCACCAGTACTGGGCCTGGCGTCAGACTGCTCCGCCCAGTCTGACTGCCGGGGGTGCTGGAGGTCTCCACCAGGGTTCGCCGTCCGGGGAACTGAACTGGAGGAGGAAAACAGGCGCTCGTATCCCCGGGTGAGGGGGAATGGCGCAGCAAGCGTGACACCGGCCAACTCTTCCCGCCACTTACCTGTTACCCAACACACGGGAAGAGACTGGCTCCACGCGGAGACTGTAAAATCTCGCGAAGGTGTTCGGTGTCGCCCAGCCCGCAGCTCTACAGATGTCTGCCAAAGAGGCGCCGTGCGCCAACGCATAGGAGGAGGCAACACTCCGTGTGGAGTGAGCCCTCACCCCAAGGGGGCACGGCTCGCCTTGGGATTGATACGCCGAGGCGATGGCCTCCACTATCCAGTGGGCCAACCTCTGCTTGGAGACAGCCTTCCCTTTCTGCTGACCTCCGTGGCAGACAAAGAGCTGCTCAGAGCTTCTGAAGCTCCGGGTGCGGTCCACGTATATGCGCAATGCTCTTACGGGACACAGCAACGCCAAGGCTGGATCTGCCTCCTCCGAAGGCAGTGCTTGCAGGTTCACCACCTGATCCCGGAAGGGCGTGGTGGGAACCTTGGGCACGTATCCAGGCCGGGGTCTCAGGACAACGTGAGAGTAGTCCGGCCCGAACACAAGGCACTCTTCGCTCACCGAAAATGCTTGGAGGTCCCCGACCCTCTTGATGGAAGTGAGCGCGGTCAGGAGCGCTGTCTTAGCCGACAGGAATTTCAGCTCGACTGAGTCCAGCGGCTCAAAGGGACCCCTCTGAAGTCCCGCCAGGACAATAGAGAGGTCCCAGGAGGGCATCAGGGGTGACCTAGGCGGGTTCAACCTCCTGGCACCCCTCAGGAACCTCACGATGAGATCATGCTTTCCCACGGACCGGCCGTCCACTGCATCGTGATGGGCCGCGATAGCAGCCACATACACCTTCAAGGTGGAGGGTGACAGCCTACGCTCCAACCTTTCTTGCAGGAAAGAAAGCACTACTCCAATCGTGCATCTTCGGGGGTCTTCCCGGCAAGAAGAACACCAGTTCGCGAACAGACTCCACTTCAGAGCATAGGCTTGCCTTGTTGAAGGAGCTCTAGCCTGAGTGATGGTGTCTACCACGGCCTGTGGTAGACCACTTAAGTCTGCCGCGTCCCGTCCAGGAGCCACACATGGAGGTTCCACAGATCTGGACGCGGGTGCCATATGGTGCCGAGCCCCTGGGAAAGGAGTTCCTTCCTCAGAGGGATACGCCAGGGAGGGGCTGTCGCGAGGAGAATGAGTTCCGGAAACCAGGTCCGGGTGGGCCAATACGGCGCGACCAGCAGGACCTGCTCCTCGTCCTCCCTGACCTTGCACAGTGTCTGTGCGAGTAGGCTCACTGGGGGAAATGCATACTTGCGTAAAGCCCGAGGCCAGCTGTGTGCCAGTGCGTCCGTGCCGAGGGGCCCCTCGGTCAGGGAGAAATATAGCTGGCAGTGGGAGGACTCGCGGGAAGCAAACAGGTCTACCTGAGCTTCCCCGAATCGACTCCAGATCAGCCGGATCGTCTCGGGATGGAGTCGCCACTCTCCGGGAAAAGTGAGCTGTCGTGAGAGCGCGTCGGCCGCACGGTTGAGCTCCCCCGGAATGTGGACAGCGCGCAGCGACCTGAGCTGCGTGTGACTCCAGAGGAGGAGATGGCGGGCGAGCTGTGACATGCGGCGTGATCGTACACCTCCCAGCCGGTTGATGTACGACACAGCCGCAGTGTTGTCCGTACGGACCAACACATGCTTGCCTAGCAGCAGTGGCCGAAACTGCCGCAAGGCCAGATGCACTGCCAACAGCTCCAGGCAATTGATATGCCAAAGCAGTCGAGGCCCTGTCCAGAGCCCCGAGGCTGCCTGCCCGTTGCATGTAGCGCCCCAGCCCGTGCTGGAGGCATCTGTTGTGACAACAACATGCCGGGACACTTGTTCTAAGGGCACCCCGGCCCGTAGAAAGGCAAGGTCCGTCCAGGGGCTGAAGGAGCGGCGACACTCGCGTGTGATACTTACCCGAAGTGAACCGCGGCGCCATGCCCACCTCGGGACTCGGGAGTGCAACCAGTGCTGGAGTGGTCTCATATGAAGCAATCCGAGCGGCGTGACCGCAGCTGCGGATGCCATATGCCCCAGGAGCCTCTGAAACTGTTTCAGTGGCACCACAGTCCTGCCCCTGAAGGAACTCAGGCAGTTCAGCACTGATTGGGCGCGCTCGTCCGTGAGGCGCGCCGTCATACTCACCGAGTCTAACTCCACACCGAGAAAAGAGATTCTCTGCACAGGGGAGAGCTTGCTCTTTTCCCAGTTGACCCGAAGCCCCAACTGGCTGAGGTGCCGTAACACCCGCTCCCTGTGATCGCACAACTGCTCTCGGGACTGGGCCAGAATGAGCCAGTCGTCGAGGTAGTTGAGGATCCTGACGCCCACTTCCCGTAGCGGGGCAAGGGCGCCTTCTACGACCTTCGTGAAGACACGGGGAGACAGGGAGAGCCCGAAGGGGAGGACCTTGTACTGCCATGCCCGACCTTCGAACGCAAACCGTAGGAACGGTCTGTGTCGCGGAAGGATCGAAACATGAAAGTAAGCATCCTTCAGGTCGATCGCTGCGAACCAATCCTGGGGCTGAATGCACCTGATCATACGCCTGTGCGTCAACATCTTGAACGGAAGCCTGTGCAGGCTCCGGTTCAAGACTCGCAAATCCAGGATTGGCCGAAGACCACCGCCTTTCTTGGGTACGATGAAGTAAGGGCTGTAAAACCCCTGCCTCATCTCGGCTGGAGGGACCGGCTCGATTGCATCCTTTGCCAGGAGGACAGCAATCTCCTCGCGCAAGACAGGGGCGTTCCGAGGTACCACTGAGGTCTCGAGAACGCCGCTGAACTTGGGAGGTCGCCTGGCGAACTGAATCGCATAGCCGAGTCGAATTGTACGCGTGAGCCACCGAGACGGGCTGGGCAGCGCAAGCCACGCTTCCAGACGTCGTGCAAGGGGCTCCAACGGCACAATCGACGTACCTGTGGTGGTGCAGCGCAGAGGAGTATGGCTGGATGATACAGAAGGCAGCGCGTTCTGAAGCACCCTTACCGAACTCCCTGGGTCCCAAAGGGGACTGGCTAGAGGTGCGTGGGGAGGCACTGCGTCCCCAACCCGCACTCTCCTGGCCGCTGGCAAGATGGGTCGCGGGCGAGAGTGAGGAGGCAGCGCGTCGCACACTGTCAACCCGCGAACCTGATAACCTGGAGGAAAAGGAAATTGCTCTTTCTGTGACATTGTGGGTACCGCTGGCCCTTGGGCCAACGGCGGAACAGAAACAAAAGGGAACACAAGATTCTCCACCCGGCCCTCCTCCGGGGGAAGGAGCGGCGCTGTCCTCGCCGTCTCCTGAGAAAGAGCAAATTCCAACATCTCCAGGTTGCCCGCGTCAGGGCCGCTTCGTCGCTCTCCTGGACGACTTGGGGCCCGGCTGGGACGCGGGGGGCGCCGCCCTCCTGCGAGAGGCTCGACGCGCCGGCCCAGGTGTTGATTCGGCACGGGGCGGAGCAGCTCTGGAGGACGCAGGGGGGCGCCCACGGCGGCGAGCAGACTGAGGCCTGGGCCCGGGGGCAGCTGTTGCAGGTGCCTCGCGCCGGGGCAGGATGTGCTGGATCGCCTCTGTCTGCCTCTGCACCGCCGAGAACTGCTGAGCAAATCCCTCGACGGTGTCGCCGAACAGCCCAACCGGGGAGACGGGAGCGTCGAGAAAGCGTGCTTTGTCGACATCCTTCATCTCCGCCAGGTTGAGCCAGAGATGGCGCTCTTGGACCACCATGGTAGACATCGCCTTCCCGAGGGACCGCGCCGTGACTTTCGTCGCTCGTAGAGCGAAGTCAGTCGCCGTGCGCAGCTCCTGCATCAACCCCGGGTCGGAACTACCCTCGTGCATTTGTTTGAGTGCCTTGGCTTGGTGAACCTGCAGGATCGCCATGGCATGCAGGGCAGAGGCTGCCTGGCCCGCAGCACTATAAGCCTTGGCCGCAAGAGCAGCCGTCAGCTTACAGGCTTTGGACGGGAGACGCGGGCGATTCCTCCAAGTGGCGGCGTTTCGCGGGCACAAGTGCACCGCGACCGCTCTCTCCACCTGGGGAATGCCCACGTACCCCCTGGCAGCCCCGCCATCGAGGGTAGTGAGGACGGAGGAGGCAGACGAGCGGCTTCTGGCCGTGAAAGGGGCCATCCACGACTTCGTCAGCTCCTCATGCACCTCCGGGAAGAAAGGCACTGGAGTAGATCGCGGTTGTGAGCCGCGCCCCACTCCGAGAAACCAATCATCCAGCCGCGAGGGCTCGGGACTGGGCGGTCTGTTGACCTCCAGCCCGATGCTCGCGGCTGCCCGGGCAAGCATGGCCGTCAACTCTGGGTCCGGTGCAGGGGAGGCGACCACACCCGAAGGGGGCAGCCCCTCTGCACCTTCATCCTCAGAGGACGAAAACCCGTCCCCCGATGCTGCGATCGACATCCTATCCTCGGGTGGCGCACCGAATGAAATGCTGGGCGCCCCGTGGGACGGACCAGCGAAATCACCCGGGAACCGGACGGGACATTCGCTGCGTGAGGAGTAAGAGGTCCGTGGGGACGTACCCGGCGGAGAGGCTCTTACTGTGACCCTCAGATCTCCCAGAGCGCCAACCGGCGGTCCTCTGCTCGAGCCAGAGAGACCGGGGCGGGTGGCGGCAGAGGGTGCCAATCCTTTCAAAAAGGAAAGGCGAGATCGCAGCGACGTCATGCTCATACGCCCACAACAGGCGCATGAGTCATCCACGAACGCAGCTTCAGCGTGCTGGAGACCCAGACACTGAAGACAACGATCGTGTCCGTCATCCGCGGACAGGAAACGACCGCAACCAAGAGGACACGGACGAAACGGCATCTTGAAAAAGACGCGATCGTCCGTGATTTTGCTCTTTTAGAATTTGCTCTTTTAGTTGAAGTGCCCAGGGGAATCGCTGGAGAAGGGACTCCGCTGTTTTGCACCGTGACGCCAACCAGGAACAAAACAAAGATGAGGCTTGTGGAGAATGGCACAACCGTCTTCATCCACTTGGCTCCGAAGCAAAAATCTGATGAGTGGATGCACCTGTCGCCCTTTTATACCCGTATGTACGGGGAGTGGCTCAGGTATGCAAAATCCACTAGCCAATTTCATTGGCGTTTTCTCTTTAGTCAGAGATGATTGGGGCTTCCAAGTAAATCCCCTATGTCGTCACGACATAACTCGTAGTGACCGACAGATAGGGAACAAAGATTTCTGGAGTATGTTTTACAAGAAAATATTTCAGCCTTAAAAATGTCATTTAATTCAATGCGTTACTTTCCATTTTTATTATTTGTGAAATTTGCCAGTAATTTCTAAATGAAAATTTGCCACCTTTTTTTCCTAGTGTTTACCTTTATATATGTAGACATACATGTTCATAGAATTAAAAGCTGTGCATGATCTAATTAAACTTGCTTATGTTTTGACGCAAATATTATGTGATGTATTGTTTTCCTAAAAAAATTGTTTACATTTCATTAGCCTATTTCATTATTACGTATCAAAAGTATTTATTATTATAATTTTTTATTAACAACTTTAAAAACTTTTCCAATCAAAAACAAACAGTTATATGTTGTTTATTTTTTTATTTACATTTGTTATTTTACATATCAAAATAAATCTATAATAAATTAATGGCATATGGAAATTCTTGTTTTTTTAATTTTATAAGTAAAAACATTTTTAATTTTCCAATCAGAAACTAATCAATATGTATAGTTTTTTTTTTTAGTTTTATTTTAATTGTATTTATTATTATAGTGGAGTATAGTGGAAAGTATTTTATCACCAGTTTTTTCAGTGTACAAATTTGTACAGACATATACATGTTCATAGAATTGAGATACAGCGATCATTGTGCGTTTTACATGCTGTGACAAAAGTTAAAAGTCGTTGACGCAAATATTATCTGATGTATATGTATTTCAGTGAAGTATACACAGCGTGGTTTCTGTGGATGGCCTGTGTGTCTTCAGCAGCAGCAGAATCCTCTGAGGAACTGGCCTGACTCATCTGCGTCTGTGACAGGTAAGAAAAGAAACCAAACAACTCACAGTAAGACAAGCAGAGAGCTGCCCTGCACAATGCGCCCTATTTTTTTTTCCTTTCTTTTTTGTGGTGACTAGATATTCATTTTCACACCTCACTTCTCCATATTTATGATTGCCCATGAGAATATTTTTTATTTATGCTGACTTCTTTCATAAACTGGATAGTGGTTTCTTTTTTTCTCCATGTGTGTCAAAACAATCTCTGATTTATAATTTATGTGATTTATGATCGCTATAAGCTATCACAAAGTGTTAAAAGAAAAGTTTGTTTTGGAGTACAAAGTGAAATCAAATATGTTTAGATGATTTGTAATTCACAATCTGACTTAATTAGTCTATGCTACTGAATGGCCGATGTTTTATTTAAATTCAGAAAGAGTGTTTTTGTTGGCTATCAAATTTTGAATTCATATCCACATAAATGTGTATAAAAAAATCTTTTTAGAGTGAGCTTTTGCCTTTAGGGGTTTCTACCTGAATCCTTAATGTGGTGTGTAGTTATGTTATGTTATATAATCTTTGCAGTCTATGCCATGAGCAATGAGTGCCTAGAGAGAGTAAAAGAGAGTTAGAGATTTGAGTACATGTTCAGTTCTCTGTTTATCATGTCACCTGACCTGCACTTTCAGCATTTCTCACCTTCACTCCAAATGTTATGTGGACTTTTATATACAGTATTCGGCTTCTGTGGGTGGAATGTTTTGTACCGTGTTTTGTGTAAATGTCTTAAAGGCCTTGCGCTAATGTTAACGCACCGTCGCACTTGACTGTCATTTTCTGACAACGATACAGTAATGCATCAGTGTGATCTTTTTGGTAGTGGAACGAATTTAAAGCACAACATTAAGATAAAACATCCAACCGGTGCATTTTTCTTTTTTTTCTGTTTGCACATGATTGGTGATTTGTTAGCCGGTTTGTGCAGCTATTATCATAAAGTATGTCAAAATATTTGAACCGTGCCAGTGACAAATGGAACTCACTGTACTTTTTATGTAAAGCGCTAGTGGTTTTCACTTACTGTGAGTTTCACCCTATGAGGCCGAGTCAAATTGGCTTTCATGTCTGCATTGATTTTAGATATTACACAATGCAAATATGCGCCTAAACCTGGCTATTTGGCATAATTGAGGCTGTTTAACAATGCGTTGTGTTCTGCGGAATAGCCCACCTTTCTGGATCCTTTCTGCTGCATTTAATGCTAAAACATATTGGCAACTGACATTTGTGGACTCCATTAAAAGACTGACAATTACTTAAGGAAAAAATTCTGCTCTCGCCCGGATGTTTGCATTTGATTGTGCTGATAAGCTGCAAATGTGGGTGTTTTGAGTGCTCGGTTTGAATTTCATGTAAAGTGCAAAGCTGTGTTTATTTCTGATAAAATGAATTGATTAGTTGTGGTGAATTATGTCTCTTATCAGCATTTTGTTAGCAGGTGATGCAGTTTAGATGACAGTTGGACCTTTTCTTTCTCCACAATTCCTGTTAAATGTATGATGTTCTTCTTAATGTTCCCTAATATAAAAAAAAATTCAGCTTAACTTGGGAAAAACGTTTCCACACAATTAAATTAAGCCTTTTCAACAAAAATAATTTGTTTCAGCAGATTTGCTTTAGTATTATTTGTACAAATGTAATTTGGTTTTACCCATTAAATGCAAAGAGGAGTTTATATTTAGCCTATAAACAATATCCAAAGAATACATTTTTATTTAGTATTAAACTACATATACAAATGATTTTAGATTTAATACAATTCTTGCATTAATATTCATTGTCTCTGTAAAACTTGATTTTCAATCAACTGAAGTACTTGATTTTACAAATTTAAATATTACTACATACAATGCAAATAAATTGTAAAACAGTTTTAATTTTCACTGGTTTTAATTTAATCAAACTAAAGTGATCTACAAAAGCAACAAAACCCCTTTTTGATCTGAAAAGGCCTAAATGTCTGAAATGAGACATATTAAAATGTTAATATTCTGTGCTATTAAACTGAAAATGGAGATGCCTGTTTGAATCCATAGAGAGCTGAAGAGGATCATGTTGTGAGCTCTGTTTTAATGGACCTGAACTCATTCCAATTCTAGTCAAAATCCTCAGACTTCCCATCTAAGATGATCTCGTCCAAGGTCTTCAGAGATCGACTCATTAGTTTAGCCCGGCGTAGTCTACAGCTTTCAGTCATGGAACTAGGGCAAATGTTGTGAATCGTAACATCTGTCAATCAAGATAGTTTAATGAGTCAGATTTGTAGATGAAATTTGGTTGTCACTTTAGGGGTTCTGCTATGAGAGGTTTTCTCAGGACATGTAGACCTTTTTTTAGTGGAACCAAACCTTGATCAGGCCTCATTGGAGCAATAATATCATATTCTCAGGAACATCTACTGACAGAACAAATCATGTATGTTTCTCAGGACAGTTCATATTGGAATAATTGTGATTTTGGTTAATACCGCAGTGTCTGATATAATCCGAACGATTGATATCAGTCTAAATCTTGGTTAAATATGGGGTTTCTTTGAAATGCATTATGAATGATTTTCTTTCATAACCAAACTCTTTTCCTTACACCCTTTGATTATAACAAAACATATAGTACACAGTCCTGATTGTTGATTTGACAAAGTAGCTCAACAAGAGGTATTATAGTCTAGACCACATTGTTTTCATATGATTAAACCATGTGCCATTGAAGCCTTACGTCATTAGTGGCATTGTGGTATATTCTCACTAGTACCTCTAAATGAATGTCAACTTGTTTTACTTCTGCTGCAGCCAATCGATACTTCATTAGGCTGAATTGTCTTGTGTCCATGCAACCTTGAAGCTGTGGCTTAATTACCTCCAGTATTATGCAGGGGGCTCTGGATGTGAGGCAGGCTCAGCTGCGTCCCACTCCAACAAAGCCTCTCGGCTTCCTAAAGGTTGGGCTCGGGGTGGGGGCGTAAGGGGGTGGGGGGGGGGGGGATGCGAGGAGGAGGAGGTAGAGATATGAGCCATAGATGCAGCGAAGCTCAGGGGGCTTCCATTCTTTCAAGTCGCCTGGCCGTTTTATTCATTCCAAATGGGCGATTGAAATGAGGGGAGATGAACATTCGGAAATGTCACCAAGCTTAGGGTTTGATGGTCTGGCTGTGTGTATTGTGCAGAGTGCAAATCTAATTCCCCGTCTGTCCACCGAAAGGTTTGTGCTTCGTGGAAGGCAAAGAAGAGGAGAGTGGAGGGGAGAAAAAAATGGAGAAAGCAAAAGGAAAGCATTGATAAATTTGATTTCCACGCACATGTTAGATGCAGTTAGGCAAATTTGGATAATTTAGAATTAATGGCTATCAATGTATCATTCATCTGTAGGCAGAAAAGCCAGTGGAGGAGGGGGGCTGGGAGTGCAGTCAAATGGCAATCATGACAAATGACATCCCCTGTCTGAGAGCCACTTCTCCTCACTGGGCTGATTTGTCATCTCCACTTTTGACATTTTTCATCCCAGTATCAAATCACAATGACAGTCTGATATTTTCTAATTCTCTGTAGCCAGGAGCGCACCAAAATAATGCCTTATATATGCCTTTGCTGCTCTTGGCTGGAGAAAACTGCACAAAACCCATATCAGACCTGTCCTTTAAGTATAGCATGCATGTTATATAAGCCAAATACACAAGAACAATTAAATAATTAGTGTTTTTTTTTTTTTTTGTAGTATGTTGTTGTTTTTTTAGTCAAAAAGGTAATTATTTGACTTGCATGATCTGTTTAGCATGATTTAAATTGTTATCCAGTGGCATAATTTGTGAATATTTTATAGGTATGTGTTAGATAAATATAATATAATATATACAATTATTAACATGTTGATAGTAATGAATAAATAATTAGTCCACAACTAATATTTCAGTAATTATTTAATTAGAGGCACTTTTTACTATTTTATAACATGAAAAGTCTTCTAAAAATATTTCAGATGTTAAAACATTTATCATGTATGGCCTGGAATAAGTATCTGATCATGGCCTTGATCAACCTTCTTGATTTTCAGTGCAGTGTGAAGATGAGAATTTTTAATATTGTTTCTGTATGATGGTAATGATATTTGACATTTTAATTACATTTTTCAGTTTTGTAAGAAAAAGTTGGATAAGCTGTGGATACAATAAAAAGTAGAAAACTCTTATAAACTAAAGTGACCTGAGTGAAGTAATAATAATTAACATAATAATAATGTTATAAATACTGTACAAATTGGAATTCTTAGTTTATTATTATTATTATTATTATTATTATTATTATTATTACTAAATCCTAGACAGTAAAGTTCCCCCAAATGAGAATTTTACCATTATCTGATTTATGGGAATTGCTGGTACTAAAACTTTAGCCTAATAAATATTTAAATTTGAAATAACACAGTGGTGTTAAACTAAGCTTTCCAAAAGTCTGAAATGAAGACGCATTGTCTTAATACATTTCTATAAAACGTATGCGGTAAGATAGATGTGCTATAGACGCAGCAGGCATTACACATTCATCTATAGCACGATCAGAGCGAAAACTGTAGGACTCATTTGAGTAACATGAAATCTTTATGAGTCCTGCTCAGTGAGGGGAGAAAAACATTGGCCAGAATTAGTGTCATTCCCCAGTTAAAGCAGAGCTCCTAAAGTCTCACATTATCCATGATGTCTCTCCGGGGTGGTGGCAGGCCCTTCAGGAAAGCAGATGGCAAATAATTCCTTTTTTCCTGCAGGTCTCTTTCATTACGTCTGATCCCGATCATGTCTAAATGGTGTAATTATGCAGCAAGAGGTTTTTGCTGCTTATTGTTTTATGTAATAAATGTCAAGTATGCATGGCTTCACATGATTCGTTAGCATCTGCCCAGGCTCCACCAGTGCAGGCCACTGCTTGATTCTTGGCATTAATGACAGCTGCAATTATTTCAAATCCATACACTGGCTAAAGACAGTATTGGGCTCTGACAAGGACTGTTAGGTTCTCTTTTTCTTTCTCTCCATCCCTCTACAGGAAGAGATACCGGTATGGAGGTTGACAGGAGCACTGGCTTTCTGGTGCAGGAACACAGTCCCATGGTAAATCAGGTTTCTCTGCGGATCGCCCTTCATGTAATGAAAGCTTCATGTGAGGGAGCTCGGGCCCCGAGCGCCCTCTCCCTCACTCATTCTGCCATAATCTCTTCCTCTCCCACTCAGGTCATGTCCATGAGCTGGAGTGGATAACCCAAAGCGCCCAAACCGGCCCGCTAACACTCAAATCCATGTTTAAAGATGCTGTCAGGTTTAAGATGGAAAGTTAACGCATGGAAAAGTTGCTACCAGGTAATTTCAGTGCAAGAAACATTGTTTTGAATGACCTGCAATGATGCGGTAATGTCAAGGAATAACTGTATCGTATAATAGGCTACCCCTCAAAACTTTGGAGAGCCAACGAAATAAGAAGATTTTTAAGATTTTTAAAAAAACAATTTTGGGAAATAAGTCTTTTATGCTCACCAAGGCTACATTCAGTTGATCAAAAATAAAGTAAAAACAGGAATATTGTGAAATATTATTAGAATTTTATAAAACTGTTTTCAATAATATGTTTTAAAATATAATTTATTCCTGTGATGGCAAAGCTACATTTACAGAAGTCATTACTCCTGTCTTCAGTGTCACATAATGCATCAGAAATCATCATAATATGCTGAAATTGTTTACTATTATCAATGTCGAAAACATCATAGCAACATTATAAATATCTTTATCTTTTGATAAATTTTATGTATAAAAATAAATAGTATTGAATAGTCTTTTTTTTTTTTTTACAAAGATCAAAAGCAATACAATGTAAGTGCCTCCGTTTTTTCTGTCATTTTGCTATTTGAAGTTTTTTTCCACCAAGTAGAAATAGTTTGTCTGTTGTCTTTTGTTGTTTCTTTGTTGCCTGTAAGTAACGATTAGATTACCTTGCGTAATATTAGCCTGCTAACTATAGCTACCAAATATTCTCAGCGGAACAGTTTTTTCGTACACAACTTCAAAATGTACAAGTGAGAAATGAGAACAGGTTGACGGGGAACACAAATAAAAAGCAGGAAGCCGGGGAAGGAAATATCTATGGCAATTCATTTCGGAGCAGAACAGTTTTGTGTTCCGGAGACGGCAGCCATTGCACTTGTTTTTCATATTACTTTTCTCATCCTGGAGGAGACGTGATTGATTTTTCCTGGCTGTGTGATGACTTTCAGTTGGAAAGTTGAGATAGCATCTAACTCGAGCCCAGAACCTCCCAGGCTAATCCGTTTGAAATTCGCCTTGATTGTTTCTGAACTGCCATTTCCAAATTTCTTCCCGCTTCTTCACACGCCTGTGCCATTCTTAAACAGCCAGTCTTTTGGAAATTTCTGATTTGACTGAAAGGATAGACAGGGGATGGGGGGCCGGTGGTCACCCTCACCTTTGGGGCCTTGGGGAGGTGTATATATGTGTCTGTGTGTGTAAGTGTACCCCGGCTCACTGGCACCTCCTGGGAGCCAATGTGACTGACTGCTCCTGGCTGCATAGACTTGCACACGCACCATCATTAATGCGTATTATTGCTCTCCCACTGTCAGGCGCTGAGACAAACAGCCACCGCCAGATTCTTGTTTTTTTTTTTTCTTCTCCCTCTTCTCCTTTCTATCCCTCCCTCTGATTTAGACTGCAGAGCAGGCAAAACAACACAGCCGAATTATTCGGGAGAAGCCTCATTTTTCTGTTATCTCTGCAGACGGCTGATAACAAAGCTACAAGCTAATATGCTTTGATTTGTTTGTCAGTCATTTATCATGTGACCTTTCCTAGTATTGCTAATACTGCTAGAGGATTGCGGAGCGAGATGGAGAAATGAAAGAGGGTTGCCAGATTGCTTTTACAAGTACAGCTTTGGCAATTTGTGCATTACAAAGAGGCAGGACAGGGATTGCTCTTACAATCTATTGTTCCTTGCATTTGTTTTTTTTTCAATTTCAGTGCAAATTATAGTAGCAAAATGTCTAATTTTGCTGAAGTGAATCATGCTGAGAGGTTTCATAAATATAGGTTTTATGTTTTTATCTTAATATGATTTATATAACTTGTATATGTGTTATCTATCTCATATAGAAATCAGCCAGAGCTTCAAGTATGCTGATTCAGAAAGCAGGTAAATTAGATTCAGTAGGTGAACTCGGATAATTTTTTTGGACATTTATATGGAAACCAAAGGGGAATTCAGCAGTCAATTCATTTTCAGTGCATCTCCTGAATTGATTTAGAAATGGAAGTGATATTGACCTGAACCTGAACAGGGTCAGTATAAATCAAAATGCTAATTCTTGGACGCTGGGTTGGTAAATAATTATGAATTGCAGTATGATGCCCTGTATAAAAAGCAAGCAAAGTCCATTGACCCCCCCCCCCCCCCATTTTTATCATTCTCAAATATGTTATACATTTTTAATATATTTTTATTTATTAATATATATTAACAATTAATATTTATTATATGTTGGAAACAACAGTTTGTAATTTTTATCACAATGGATTTTTACATTATTTAATAACATGACATTTACTTCAAATGTTTGCCATAGCAAATAGTGTATATTTTGCACAACATGATAAAAAAAAAAAACACTTAGTTACCTTCTAGTTTACATGTAAACATATAATGCTCAACAAAGACAGCCAGACCTACAACATTTCTCCTTAGTGTCAAAACCTTCCAGCTACTAGTCAGCACTGGGTTGCCATGGAGACCAGGTCAGAAATAAGCCTTTACTTCTCAGATGTCCGAGACATGCTCTTGTCACTTGTGGAACTATGAATTTTGAATACAGGTCAGGAGATGTATATCGGGGAAATAAACTGGGAATTGGACCATAATGGCAGCATGCGTTCATAGGTCCTTGAAATTTACGATTCAATCTTAAAAACAGCCATTTCGGATTACCTTTTCATTGCTTTTAGGTGTATAATTTGAGAGACGGAACTATAGAAAGAGGCAAATGATAGAGAAGGAGATGTAAAGATTAGTATTTTAAGTAATATAGGGAAGTAGAAAAATAGTAATACAGTAAAACACCAGTCTTTGCAATTCTAAGGAGCTTTTATTGAGCACTTGATGGTTTTTAAGATCTTAGTTATTGTAAGTATCTTAATTTCAATGCAGTTTCAGCCATCAGCATAAATATTATTTTTATTTTGCCAGATTTGAATAATGAGGACATTCTGAAATGGACAAAAGAAAGGGTTTAATGTGGATAATAGGGATTTGTCATAAACCCTTGATATGGATCAAGTGCTCAATCTCTTTGTGTTTCTTCATCAGACCGGTCTTAAGAATTTAATACTGTAATGTCAACACAAGGATGTTTATTTTCAATTTCATAATTGATGTAAAGTATGATGCTAGATTTAATATCTTTCAAAGTGATTTTTTTTTTGTTTATACATGATTTTTACCACAAAGTTAAAATAACAAAAAAGGTAATCGATCTTTGAGTTCCCCCTGTAAATGTGTGATGTATACTTCAATTTTTTTAAATCTGCAACACATCTTTCATAAATGAATGGTTGTTCTCACCTTGAAGCCCTCCGTCCTTCATTTAATTGTCATTAAATAATTCAAACAGCGTATTGATTGCACTTCAGATTTGACCCCTATATAAATTTCTCACCTGACGGCTGAAGACAGGTTCCTAATCAGAAATGTTTTATCTAATGGCTTACAGAAATTCATCATTTATTCTCTCAATAACTGCATTTTATGACAGGATCCCTATCATTCTGTCTCCTCGGTTTCACCCTTTCCTGACCTTTGCGATGCCCGAACGTGTCTGGGTTATATATTTTCCGTCCTGATCATTAGCTAGTCCCTAAACCGCTAGTGAAAAGGATCAACTCGGTGCATTTCTACAGTTCATTCATTTTGTTGCTCCCCAGTGATCGTTCGGCCTGCCTTTAAATCCCTCTTTTATTGTACACTGCACTGACAGAGGCAGCCTTGTCTTTCATTTCCTTGATGTGCTTTGTACAGCTGTATGGCCTTTGTTTGTATTGATACTAACATTACCATAAACCACCACCCAAGGGCCAGAAACAATCGACTAACTCTTACCAAATCCAATACACTTTAGCTTATCAACCTCTAAGTTTTAGTTTGGTTCGGTTGGCACACGCCGCATGCGGTCTGAGCTTGAGCTGGCGAGCAAAGAGCCGCTGCGGCCGAGTGTCAAGAGGGAATCGAATCGGTGGCATAGATCACTGTCTCAATTTCTGATGACTCAGATTCCCCAAATTTTTTTGTCTCTTGCCACTTCAGTGCTTCGTTGGCTCTCACCTTCTGTTCAGGTTCAACAATAGCAGGATTACTCTTTTAAAAAAAATAAAAAAAATAAAAAAGCAGCAGTTCAGTGCAGAAAGAGGGATTTAGCAGAGATGAGTATTTAAAATGAAGCGCCTTTGAAAAGAGGGACATTAATTATCGGCCCTGCAAAAGAGTCACAAACGCTTTACTCATTACCAATGGGAATGTGCGGGGGTTTGTGGGGGAATTAAAAAAAAAAAGTTTCTTGTATTGTAAATGCAAAAATGGTGCCTGACCCTTTTTTTGTACTCTGCCTAATGGGAGGGTCATATGCTTCTTGGAACTTAGTGGGATCCCGGAGTCAAGCTTTGTAAAATGGGGCCATTGAGAGTTCAGTTTCCGATACATGCTTCAAAGGCGTCAGCTGCATCTTTGATGTGGCCTCTTAAGTGAAGTAATGGAGGAATTGTGGCAGGCTGAAAATAATGGAGGTGAATCTAGCGTCATTACATGCTTCATTTCTTCAAACATTCTAATCCCTCTGATTCCACACATTTATGCTGTCATTCTTAGCATGCATCAATATTTATTACTATACTAATGCATGGTGTTTCGGCCCTAATGCTGAATTCACGTGCGTTTGGTGATTTCACACTGATGTAGTGTCCTCACTGATCATGTATGAAACTCAGAATAGCCTTGTATCTTTTACAGCATAAAATGCACATTCTATCTGGAGCTTTTGGATTAAACAAAAGCATAAAATAAAAGCAGAATGTTTGTTTCCTCTCATCAATGTGGAAATGATCAGAAGCTTGCTTGATTTTAGAATTAAAATAAAAGATCTAATAATAGTTTTTTTTCTTTTTCCTTAAGGAGGTACTGCCTCTATTTTTTATTTATGTTTTAAAAGATGTGGCTTGTATGGTCTTTTTTTTTTTTTTTTTAAATAAAGCCAATACATATATTTCAGGTGTATATATAAACAAAATAATATTAGTTACAAACAATATTAAGCATCACAACGGTTTTAAACACTTAAGCTGTTTTAAATATTGTTCTACCATTCAAAAGTTTGGATTAGTAAGATTTTATTTAATGGTTTTGAAAGATTTCTGTGATCAAAATAAAATAATATTTTGAGATTTTTAGCAGTCATTACTCCAGTCTTCAGTGTCACACGATCCTTCAGAAATTATTCTAATATGCTGATTTGACTTATTTTCTTATTATCAGGGTTGAAAACAGTTGTACTTTTTTTGTAATTTTATTCATTCATATATGATTGTTTATTTTATTTTTTTGTAATTTTTTTTTATGTTGACTCTTATTAAAGTTTCAATTAACAGGGAGAGACTTTACAATACAAATGGGTTTAAAAAATACTGCGTTTGTTTCATCAGTATGTTTAAAAGCAAGATTTGGATTAAAGGGTCAGTTTCTTTTTTCTAATCAAGCTTAGAGCCATTTCCCCACTTAGTACTGTTAACACTTATTTATCCATGTGTATTTATACATATTGTGTACCTATATATATTTAATAGTAAACAGTTTTGTATCTCTTTTTGTTTCTTTTGTAAGACATAGAAATTTCAGTTTCAAGAAGACAAACGCTGAAGTGAGGGTAATTTAAAACCTAAGTGTGGCTTGTCTCATCATGTTTTGCTGTGTTTGGTAGCTATCATTCACTGGACTCTGTGTGACACACCAAGCCTGATGATAACTGGGGCTCCCTAATCTGGGTCCGCCATCTCCTCTGATGTGAATGCTTTTAAATGACATTACTGAATCAGACTCCATTCTCCAGGCCTCAGTGGCAAAAGCCTCATTTATTGTACTTAATGTGCAGATTTATGTAAGGAGACAGTGGTCAACATTCATAAGATATCATTCTTTCTCTCTTTTTCTCTTAACCTCATCTCCCTCCTCTTGCCCCCACCCTCACCCACCTCTATTTTTCGCTGTCTTTCTGCTCTCTTAGATTGAGCTCAGCATGCAGTGTAGGGTGACTGAATGAAACAGGCCAATAGGAGGCATAGGTAGACCGTGGAAATTAGAATGCTTTAGGGCCAGCCTTTAACAAGACAATGACTTTCAGAATGCAATGCAGCAAAACCAGACAGAACAACAGATCACGCATACCTTATATATATATTTTATTTTATTTATTTATTATTTTTTTTAAATACAATTTTACAGTGTTGCTGCAGGGTTAGTGGTGCATTTGTTTATTTTTTTAGTAGCCTTGCTGATATTTTTTTTTACCTGCCCCACCAATTTTTATTAATTTATTTGGAATTATATTTATATTTATTATATATATATTTTTTATTTTTGCTATTATATTTATTTTCATGTGTTGCCAAAGAATGAATTTAATATTTTTCATAAAATATAAACTTTTGTTTACTTAAAATTGTACACTTTTTTTGTGCCTTTTTAGAATGATTATTATTAGTACTTTTCAAATAATATATTTAGTCCAATTTTTTTTAGTCCGCTGTATTTCCTCCAGCATTGAGAAATATTTAGGTTTTTCCTTTTGAGAAAACACTGGTAGCACACTTACACAACATGTATTTTTATTTTTGAAAATCCTCCTTGAAGTGATATTATGTGTGATGAACAGCGTGATTTATGAGGAGTGTTATGCGCAAGAAATGGCTAGAAGAGAGAAAAATCCTAAATGAAACTCCATACAACTGAAACCGCATGATGCTCCTTTGACAGAGGGTTCATATTATCATATCTTACATAGTTAAAATAAGGTGAGCTTGTGGCAGCGTTTATGAAGGATAAGATTCACTCCCATTTAGATGGCTCATGACTAAAAGGGAAGCTTAGATGCTCTGTTGGAGAACAAAGGGATCCCTTGTAGGAGAAGTGTGAAGAAGACATGCTTAATTACATCAGCTGCTGTGAAGACCATTGCTGGTCTTTAATTTATGATGGTTCTGGGAGAGGAGACTGTTTTGAAGACTGTGTGGCCAGAGACAGAACTGAGAGGAAATGATTCAAGAGGCAGAGGAGGAATCAAAGAGTTTTGAAATGATAGAACAAAATGAACAGTGCTACACTGCCTCCTACTACATTTAGAATCAATGCAAGTCACTGTATTATTCAATTCAAGATGTTTGTTCATAACTAGATTCATAACAGTGCTTGTATGACTGCAAAAGTAGAATGTTAAAGTTTCACAATGCTTAGGTTTCAGGCTTTTATTTCCTGTTGGGCAAGAATCATCACACACATTACACACACCTTTACTATAGCTACCTTTACAATCACAATTTGATATGCAAATCAAGATCAAATGAAGTTAAAAAATGTTTTTATGTAAATAATATAGCAGTGAGGTCATTGCTGTTGGTTATATTCGGAATGCCATTTTATTTATTAATTTTTTATTTTTTTTTTTTTATAGAGGAGGATTTTCATACTTTACAGTTAAATATTTCAAATTATATTTAGAAATGATTATTTACTAAAAATAGCACAAATATGTCTGGAATCAAAAATTGTTTTCCCCAAAGTCTAAGTTTTTGTTTTTCAGGTTGAATTATTTAAAATTGATGCCTTAAGTAGTGGCTTAATAGTTAGGGATAAGGGTTTAGGGGCAAAAACATTTAGGAAGAATAGCATATATATATATATATATATATATGCTATTCTTCCTAAATGTTTAATTTAGTTTTATTTATAATAATTTTGTAATAATTTTATTTATTTTTATTTTATTTTTTTATGTGTGTTTTACATGTATTTCGTGTTTTATATTTAATGGAAATGTCTGTAAAATTAGACACTTTAAATAGTGGTTAGAAAAACAAATGCTTAAACTTTTTTTTTTTTTTTTTTTTTTTTTTTTTATAATTTAAAAAAGGCACTTTAAATTACATTAAGTTTAAGGGTTTAGGTAAGACGATGGTTTAGGAAACATTAGGGGAAAAATGAGAGGTAAATGCATTTTTTGTCCATTTGTTTCATTATACCCCTGTTTTTCTGTTTTCAGATATGGCTAACAATGTATTTATATGGGTTTCAGATATTATTTATAACGTAGGTGGCTGCTGGGTATTCATCTAAGAGCCTATATCTTTCTGAGCTTAGCATGCTGGGATAGAAAGGCGTGCTAGAGCCTCGCACCTTTAGCCTGGGTATCAGTATGTCTGCAGTCTCCATGCGACGTGCTTTAAAGATGAACTGTTTGGTGTGATCCGAGCCTGTACAGGGTGGAAGGCCTCGGGCGAGGAATAAGACATGCTCTGTTTCAGTTGCTGTGTGGATAGCAGAAGATGAGCTCCATTGTCTTCTGTCTGGACTCTATTGCGCAGGTAAAGAGCAGAGGAGCATAATGGCTTGCGTTAGCCTTTCTCCTGCAGCTAGCGGGCCCTGACGTAGTGCTCGTAGTTTAGACGCTTAAAACCAGAGGGCATTTAGATCAGAGGACATTTGTTCCCCCAGCAGTCTTGCTGTGGCCTAGCGGGGCCCCTACGTCATTTGTTTCCCATTTCGGTGTCAAAAATTTCGCATCTGGGGAGGAGTACTTTACCCTCAGATTTCATTTATTTCCCTAAACATACGTTCAGCCATTGTTTTTCTCTCCCTCTCTCTTTTTTCGCAGTGGACTCCATTGCTTCAGTAAGATGGATGGCGAGTGTGTAAAGGAGCTGACATCACAACACTTACTGGGAGGCAGCGCAAGCAGCCCCCCGGTGACCTGCGATTCAAGCCCCAGATTATGGTTGTTCATTGTTTGTTTCTGCTCCTCGTTCGGGCTCGGCGACAGACCGCTATCCTAACGGCGTACACAAATTAAACCTCGTATCAGATCCTAACTAAATCTGCGAGTGAGACTTGAGTAGAAGTCTAGTAAAATAAAGATTTATTTGTTCTTTACCCATTCGGTTAGTTTTCATGAATGGCTTGCAATTAATAAGTTGCAGGCTTGAGTTGTGGTATGATCATCATCAACGCTAAACATATCAGGGCTCGCAAAATTTCAAAATCCCTGGTAGCCCTTCGGGCAGGTACTCTTCAGATTTTGGTAGCCCGAAAATTCATTTAACTAGCCCAAATAAAATAAAGACCATAAATGTCAATCAAAAACATTTTCAATACACAAATATCAACGAATATCAAGGAAAGAGTTTTATTTTACTATTTACAAGGTATTTGCAGAATTCTTAAAAATCTATTTAAGGCAATTTGAAAAATTATTTCTTATACCATTTAACATTTAAAACTGTCTAAAGCCTTAAAAATTCTTCAATTTAGTTGTATAAAATTTAAGGACCCGTGGGAGTAATGTTCCCTCAAATTTTTTTTCTTGCTGAGCAAAACTTTTCTCTATTGGGCGGACATTCCTGGCACCTGAGCAAAAGCATTCTTTATACCAGACCTGTACAGCATGCACACACAAAAAGTGTGTAACTTTTAACTTTAATTTAATTTATTTGATTTGACCCTTGATGTAACTAAATGATGTACATTTTAGGTTACCCGAGAAAACATTTTTATGTACAATACACTGCCGTTCAAAAGTTTGGATAAATAGAGTTTTTTAAAGAAGTTTCTTATGCTCATCTAGGCTGTATCTATTTGATAAAAAAATACTGAATATTATTTCACAAAATAATATTGTGAAATTATTGCAATTTAAAATAAACTTTCTATTTTAATATACTTTAAAATGTAATTCATTCCTGTGAAGCAAAGCAGTATTTTCAGAGTCACATGATCCTTTAGAAGTCATTCTAATATGCTGATTTTTAATCAATGTTGGAAACAGTTGTACTGCTTTATTTGATTTTTTTTATACTGTATTTTTTGGGACCTGTGATATTTTTAAAAAATAAAAAGGTAAAAAGAACAGTGTTTAGTCAAAATAGAGTCAAAAACTATTCAAAAGTTTGGGGTCAGAAATGTTTTTCTTTCTTTTTAAAGATACTTTAAAAAAGTTTAAAGAAAGTTAAATAAACTTTATTCAGCAAAGATGTGTTAAATGGATAAAATTGATAGTAAAGACTTCTATTGTTTGAAAATATTTCTATTTTGAATAAATGCTGCTCTTTTAAATTTTTTATTAATCAAAGAAAAAAGTAACACAGGTTCCAGAAAAATATGAAGCAGCACAACAGTTTCAACACTGATAATAAATCAGCATATTAGAATGATTTCTGAAGGATCATGAGACACTGAAGACTGGAGTAATGATGCTGAAAATTCAGCTTTGATCACAGGAATAAATGCTATTTTATAGTATAGGTATTAAAATAGGAAACCAATATTAGAAATTGCAATAATATTTCACTATATCACAGTTTTTTCTGTATTTTTGAAATGAATGCAGCCTTGATGAGCAAGAGACTCAAAGTCAAAGACTCAAAAACAAGGTCAATTATTTATCAGGTTTATAATATAGCCCTAACATAATATATTTTCAAAACAAACTATTTAAACTGATAGAACAGAATAGAATACAAACTGAAGCAAAACTTAAGCTGAGATCTGTAATTTAAATATAAAAAAAGTGAACATATGAATTCATCTATAGCTGTCTAAACATCATGATGAAGTACAGTTTGTACAATACTCTTGTGTGTGACTGTACATGTTTCAGAGTTTTGTTACCCATCCTCTGTTATTTCCAGCACTTAATCAAGCCTCTCTTCTTTAATACATGAGGGCGTTTTATTTCACATGTCATTGTGTTTGCGTTGTCTCTCGTGTTGAGCGCACCGCAACCATTGAAGTATTCAGTTTCTACAGCGACTCATTTGGAGCATATCGTTCTCTTTCTATGGAACCGGTTCTAACTCTGTCGTGACATCAGCTCTATAGCGGTTTGCCCGAGCATTGCTATTCCTTCCCTTTTAATGCGGCATTGAATAAAATGGCTTCCCAACTCATTTTTTGTGTGCTCGAGGCACATTATTTCTTCTGCGCGGCCGTGGTGGAAGAAGAGCGCGGTCGCGCGCGTGCTCAGCTTAGAGGGAACACTGCGTGGGAGCCCTGCATTTAAGGTAGCCCGTCGGGCAGGGCAGTGATACATTTTGGTAGCCCGACTGGAAAACGCAATAGCCCTGGGACGTCGGGCTAGCGATTTTGCGAGCCCTGCATATTATTGATGGGCAGAAACTTTGTTATACTTAAGATATGGAGTTATTGTCTTGCACAATTTATGAGTATTAATGTATTATTCAAGTGATTCAAATCTCAAAGTAAATATCTATTTTTCATACTGTACATTATAATTTTGTGATATCTAAATTCTAAATATTTTTTTTTTCCAAATTAATTTAGGCAAAATTTATTCATTTTTAAAATAGAATTTTCAAAATAAAATGTTAATATTGCCCATTTATCATCACTGGCCATAACATTTTCACAATCTCAAAAATCTCTATAAATATACATTTTTCATACTGTACATGATAACATTGTGATGTCCAAATTCACATCTAACATTTAAAATGACTGATATCTTGTCATTTGTATTTATTTAGACAAGATTTCATTTTAATTTTTAAATTAGAATTTTAATATTTGGCATTTATCTTTATTGAACATAATATTTTAATAAATTAAAATTGTTTAATTTATCTGCATTTTTGTTGACGTCAAAGGCCTTGGGTCTAATCAGACTCAATTATCAATCAGAATATTAATAATTTTGCTTCATGTCAGATCATAACTTAATCTGCAAGTGAGACTTGAGTAAAGTTTAGTAAAATAAAGATCGATTTATTCTTTACCCTTTCAGTTGTCATAAATGACTTGTTATTAATGAGCCACACGTTATGATTGTGGTTGAATTGTGATCATCATGATCATCATCAACAATAAATCTATCTATTGCACAAGCCTTGTATGTGATCGATGGGCAGAAACTTTCTTTCATTGATATTTAATTGGACAGCTGTCTATGTTTGCACAATTCCCACATCTATGTGAGTATTAATGTATTATTCAAGCGAACGCTAATGACAGATAAAATTAATCAAATCCATTCCAGTCATCTCTGTATCACTGGGTTTGGATTCTTCAGCCTGGCAATGTACAAATTCAAAGCAGCATTTTCTCATCATTTTCTGACTGTGTAACTTGCGCAATCTAAGCTTCTTCTGTATTACGTCTTTTTGAATTTCACCCACCACAATTTTGCTTGAACTGAAGCTTGAAGTCCACTGTGTGTTTTTGCCAGACATGGTTGCAAAAGAGAGCGCAAGATTGACTCGTATCAAAGATTTATAGTCCCTGTGTGATTGAATACTCATGATTTTCACATGGCCAACAATCTGTTGTGGTGTGTGTTATATATAACTGATCATTTCAGTTTCCACTACAGCACAGAATAATGTAGATTACGAGTTTGGTTCTGATTTTAGCTCTTGTGAAGTAGGAACATTGACTAAATGGGCCAAATTAGACAGAATGAAGCCTTTGCACTCGTTCTGAGAAAATTATATCTAATGCACAGATGTGTATTTTTAACCAGTGCTTCTCAACTGCTGTCACAAAAAAAAGAAAAGAAATGGGGGCAAAGCTGTGCTAAATGCAAAGAATAGAATGCAGTTAATTTTATTATCATGCATAGGGATTCATAATATACTATATATTAAATATAATACTATAACAATAATCAATTATATTAGCTTTTTTATTTTATTGTATCAGCTGATTTTTGACATTTAACAGTGCATGTAAATTTTCCCTATTTTTACATGTAGATTATTATTCTGACTTCTAATGATAAGCTTTAAAAACACTAATAATTTACTTACATTCTTTAATGTAATCTTTAGCAAATCTTTAAAAATCAGTTTTGTACATTATAATGTTGTGATGCCTAAATTTACATGCAACATTTTAAATGATTTTTTTTTTGTGATTTAAAAAAAAAAAATTAGACAAAATTTAAAACATAATGTGTAAATATAGTATGTATTTAAAATTTTATTTTAATATTGTTATTGGCCATAACATTACAATGCTTATAGGAAATTTTAATATTGTTGCATTCCTAATCATGTCTTGCCTCTAATCAGACTGTACGTTGTTTTTGATTATCATATCAGTCGATATTGGATTATACATGTTTATTTTAATAAACACCAACTTGTATTTAATAACAGATTTAAATATAATATTTGCCAAATCTCAAAAAAAGTAAAAAAAAAAATCATACTGTACATGACTAAATTGCCATGTAGCATTTAAAACAATCAAATTTTAGTTTGTGTTTTGATTTTTAATTACTTAGACTAAATAGTGTTTTAAGGTTTAAAATATAATTTGAATACTGGCCATAACATTAAAATAATTATTGAAATTTTTTTATATTGTTGCATTACTAATCATGCATAATAATCTAATCAGACTCTATGCTGTTTTAGAATATTTATACATTCAGTCTTTCATTTTAAATTACTTAAAGATTAACTGGTGTATGATACAAATTTTAATACCTTGGATGTCATTGGAGTTGACTCTTTTTTTGTTGTTTTGTTTTTATACTGAAAATTCATCCATCACTGGGCAAAAGCAAGAAATAAGGTAGAACTTCACATGAACTTGATGTCCAATGTAAAATCTATGTCCTGAAGCCAAACCAGTTGAGAAGCGCTGCTCTAAACAACACGTTTCTTTCTAGTGTTGATGAGAACACCCAAGATTTTACTAGTTCCACCTTACAAATGATAAGGTGACTCTTTCATCAGAATATATCCCCCACTCTGGCTGTCCTGCTGCTGTTGATCTGATCTGGGCCAGTCGGTACTTGAGCAAAGAGGCTTTGGACTTCACATGAACAGCAGGTGTGCTGCCCTCTGAGTCAATTTCCCACCTATGGCTACATCCCACGGCGACTCTTCAGCATTGCAATATCTAGAGCTGATATTCCTACCTCCTCTGAGGTCACGCTATATATTATTGTTGTGCTGTTTGGGAGATTGCACTTTCTTTCTTGTCTTTTTTTTTTTTTTTTTTTTTTTTTACATTTGAACCATATTTTGTCTGATTGTGCTGTCTGACTTGTGTGCTTGTTTTGTCTTGTTTCAGTCAGACAGACTGTAGCTTTAGCCGGTGGATTTAACATGTTACTTTTCTGATGCAAGCCTTTATGAAAATAATGCCTGCTGACATACATTTCTGACTGTGTTGTTGTGATGTTTACTGTGGATCAAACAGGATTGATTATCAGATCTGACTCCATTGTGTTTATAGAGTGAGGAAAAACAGTGTCCAGAAGGATGAGTTGGTATCCAGTGCTGAGAGCACAGTCTTCAGTCGCCCTGAGATCTCCATGGTACCACTTCATCTTATACTCTTAATGATTTAACTCATCTAATTATTTGTTCAGTGAGAACAAGGAAGAAAATGTCTCTAAATGACCCTGAGAATCACTATGATATTACCATGATTGTATTTGTGATGGAATGCACTGATTCATAATTTTAATGGGAAACATATGAAACGGCTGAACTGATGTCATTTACAATAACTCATTTTGCTCAGTCTGTCTTTGTTGTTTCCCTTCAGTTGTTTTTAAACATGCACTGGAATTAGTTCCAAAACAAGGACGGAACGTATTGTAGTTCATTTTCATGAGCCAAACTAAGCATCAATTTGAATCCAGCCTCACATTCAGTATTAATTTCTCATCACCTTAGAAATAATCTCTATTAGTTTGGATTTACCGACCCATTAAAGCTGATTTGTGCTTGTACCATATGTAGATTTAACATTAGCGTGTAATCCCGAACTCGTTTGCTACTGAACACTTCCCCACACACGTGTCTTGTCAAAACATAATCTCACATGTGTGATTGTATCATTGTTTTTTTCTGCAAATAAACAAGGGCGAGTTGTGACAAAAACAAATGCATCTTTGCCTCGGGTTTGCTGCATCAACATCAGGCACCAATTGCAAAACAAAAGCTAATTATTTACATATAAATATAACGAACAAGCACGACCTAAGGTTTTTCTAATTTTCATCAAAGCAAACGTTCTCATTTGCGTTTAATTAAAAGTGAAAGCCTGGTAGATATAGGCATTGCAGGGGCGGTGCTTGAAAATAGCAGACTCACAAAGGTCACGTTATGAAAGAACGGCTCATCTGTAATGATTGGCCACCAGCCCTCAGTCATTCATAGAGAAATAAAGAGAGAGCGAGGGAGATAGAAAAGTGTGTATGCGTGGAGCAGCCTCACAAATGTCGTAATGTGTGTAGCCACATGGCTCAACTTTCAAAGGGACTAATTAATAAAACAGCATTGGCCTCCTCATGTTGCTTGTCAGTGTGGACAAAAGCAGGCCTGTTAAGCTCCGGACACCCTATTCCCCTGCCAGCTAACTCAAGTCAGCCAAATGATGGGAGGCCCTATTTTGCCACGGGCAAGGCAATCGCTAATCAGCTGTTAATGATCTTAATTAGCCGTTAAAATATCTCAGTGTATCAAACAGCTCAATGTCTGACATGTGTCTGATACGCTGCCCTGCTCGCTTTGAAAATGAGCTTCATCCACATCAGTATAATTAGGTCTACTAGAAATATCTGTATATTTATTATAATAATAAATATATGTTTGCTTATTTAATAAATCATTTTGAAACCATGTCGTTTGTTTCAGTTTCTAGAATACTGTCTGAAGTCTTATCTTTTTTTTTATTGTGGAAGTAAGCTATTTCCAAACAAGGAAATATTCCGCAACACTTTCAGTGCAATGTATAGTGAGTGGTGATAAAAGAGCATTTAGTTTAATCGAAAAAGATAGTGTTTTATTGTGGTGGTTATTGTACTTAAAGCAGCAGTTTAGAAATGAAATGAAATGTCTGTTGTGTTTGAAAAGATTGTACCACCTACACTAAACCCTACTCTAAACCTAACCGAAAGGGTTAAAAAAGGAAACTTGAAATAAAAATGTTTGCCAAAGCAACCATGCCATTTTAGCTTCCTTCTACATTTCTTTGAGCTCTTTTTATCTTGACTTGCGTTCAATTACTCCGCATGCGCTCCAAATTCTGTACCAGGTGAGCTACTGAGCAAGTTTACCATGTTAGAAAAGCCATATTGTACATACGAAGCTGGTTATGTGATTCAAACATCAAAATGTTAGTTTACAAATCATGCAGTGTTTGAGGTCATGACACAATAATTGGACAATTAACCGCACAAAATAAATCTTTATTATTTGATGATCTGCACCTGCAACTTTGCAAAAATGTATGTAAAGGCATATTGTCCCAGGGATCTTATGATAGCAGGGTAAGAATCAAGTCATTGGTTGTTTGTCATGTGATTACTCAGACTTTTTTACTTAAGCCCTCATGTTTGCCACGTTGTTTTATCTTGTACTGAAGTACGTATGCTGTTCCAGGTCATTGTTTTGTGTCAAGTCAAACTCATGTTTGTGTTTGGTTTCATGTCATGGATTAAGTTCTTAGTTTGTTTAGGTTTCTAGATCATCGTTCTAAATAAACTGCACTTGGGTTCTCCTGCTTCATGTAAGCTATGTTACTGATTTCAAACTATTTAAAAAAAAAACTTTCCTGACCACTCCCCATGTCTTCCATTGGTTGGAGCAACAGATCACAACGCCCCCAAATATATACTATTGGTTAAGTCAGTGTTACGGTGTCTTGAATGTTTTGTTAGAACCACTGTTTTATTTTTCAGGCAAATCAATCCACTTTTTTTTATTTGTCAGGATGTTTTAAAAGAACAGTTCAGACAAAAAAACAAGTTGTCACCATTTACTCACTTTCATGTCAAACTTTCATGCAACACAAGGAAGTTGTTCTGCTCTTTTTCATGTTATGAAAGTATATGGTGACCACAGCTGTCTTTTGTCCCCATATATTTCTATTGTGAAGAAAAACAGCAGCTAAATAGCTCATTTTGTGCACAAAAAAAGATCAAGCAGATTTAGAATAGCATGAGAGTGAGCAAATGATGACAGAAATTTCAGTTTTGTGTAAACTGTCCCTTAACATGGTATAAGGAAAGTATTTAAACAAAAATCCTCCAAAAATGTTGTAAGGCTGTCTGTTCTGTTTTTGTTTTTTCCTGTTGTTTTTAAAACAAATATATATATATTTGCCACAAAATCCAGCTCTGCATGCTCCAAGATTGTTAAAAGCACCCACTATGTTATTAATAAATTTTTCCAGCATTAATTGCAAGCCGTGATACTGGTACCCCTCAGTACATTGCCAATTTGGCCCTGACCTTGGACTGACCTCTCCAAGTGCCTGTGCTGGAGGGGACGTCATGTTCACCCAAACTCAGATGTGCACACACAAAAATCTAATAAAGCATATTATGGAAATAGAATGTGTGCAAGTGAAAAGAGAGCAGATTTATTCCCCTCTCCACCTGCTAATATGTTTATACATGATGCCGTATAATGGCTCACTTTGAACAGATGCTCAATGGCAACAGGGATAGAAAATACGGCTCTGTGTTTGTAGGCCAGACTTGCATTGATTGTTATAACAGTGCCACAGAGTCATTGACAGGGATCTCGCTGAGGAAATGAAACCGAGAAGCCTGTTCTATAGTGGCAAACCACTCTGTAGAAACGTCAATATTTTAATCCCCCACGTTAATCATTTTCATCAGTCTGGTTGCATCTTAATGTGCGCCAACCAAGTTCTGAATTTTTGTCCGTCAAATTTGATTTATGAGCTTCATTTCATCAATTGATAATGCATGAAAACGGCGCTGTCCGTTTCTCTTCACATACGCAGTAAGGCAGGTCTGGATAAAGTTGTGTGTTCTTTAGAGATAATGCTGGTTTCATTTGGAGTGATGATTTACTTTAGGATTGATATGCAGTGACTGAAAGCAGCCGTTGTCAGTAAGATAGGCAGATGTATCAGAGATGCCGTGACTTTAATTGTGTTGATTATTGGAGATCTTTCATAGTCATATTGACTTGCTGTCCCACCGCTGTTACTCACCTGATAGTTTCATTGTTTAAATGTAGATGTATATGGATATTGACTAGTGCCACTGTTCAAGATGATAAACAAACGTCCAGCTGGACATAAGAGTGATGGGGGAAATGTGCAAACACTGTAAGGCATGATTCGGATGCATTTGCATGTTTACGTGAAGAGTTTTATTGTATGCAGAATAATAAAAAAAAAAAAATATATATATATATATATATATATATATATATATATATATATATATATATATATAAAAAAATCTTAGACAGATGATGAAAGTGTTTATTTCAATATATAATTTTATTTATATATTCATGGTTAATGCATTTAATTTATAGATGTCTTGCACTGTTGTTGTTCATAGTTTTCTTAAAGAATTGTAAACTCTCTTAGAACTAAAATAAATAGTGAATAATGTGAATTTACTATATTGTCATGTACAAAGTATTTTTGAAACCTGTTAAAGAAAAAGTCTATACTGTTTAAATAAGAAAAAAGATCAAATAATTTGATAAAACTATAGTAATAATTATATAAACCCTGTGTATATGCATAAAAAATACACACCAAACTGAATACAGCATCTTTTAATGATCCCAAACCAATCTGTAATAAATATCCCTATGTTATGAGTGACTGACATAACTAAAAACTTCTTAATGTTGTGGTAATTTTGTGACATTATCATGATATAGATTTGTGAATCATTCTGCAACCACGTTATCAGTTTATGGTATTTTATAACCACTGGCTCCTTTTTTTTCAGCACAAGTGTAAAATGCAGTTTCTGAAGCAACATGGCTGCCGGTGGCGTGCCGGTGTTGATGTATTACGGATTCATGCGGGGGGGTGAAAACATGCAATTTTGCTTCAGTCTCCCTGTGAGCAGTGAGACCTAACAGCATCCAAACCTTGTTGCAGAGAGAAAAAAACGAATCCTATGCGAGTTGATTTTCAGTTCAAAGAGATGAGCTCCCTTCCAATAGCACACAGTCTCTTTGTGGTCAAACTGTTTTTCCCTTGATTGATCTGACCCCTCGTTCATTTCATATAGCTTGAAATAATTAAAACCAAATCAATGTTTGGGATAGCATAGAGACTATAAAGGAACAATTTTGCTTATACTGCTGATACAACAAGCGTTTGCAGTTTTAAATTCTCCACATTTACTCCTAGACTGTCTTTGCTCAAGAGCCTGAAGTAGCCAAGCTTTCGACCTTTACACTACAACATCAAAAAGTCAAGGTCATTTTTGTCTGGATATTTAATAGTATTCACCCTGACCTGCAAATAAAGTTTCTGCCTGGCCAGTGCTGAATTCTGATTTGATCAGCGAGCCACTCAAAGGTCAATCTAAGCATTTAATTTTTTTGGTCCTTGCTGGATTCCTTGTGTGAGATCTCAAATGTTAGATTAAGATGTATTGATCCGTGTTTACTGTTGAGGTTATTAGTTAGTGAATGCACATGTATTATGCTTTTAATAAATCAGAATTGGGCCAGATAGCCAATTTTTTTTTATTATTTTGATTCATTTGTTGAAATAGTCCATCACTCAATGTTCAATTTGTAGTCTGACATCTGTTAAATAAAACTAACTTGAGACAGACAGCTGTCATGGTTGTGATATGTTAGGTGATGGCTAGATTATTATAATATGACAGGTTTTTTGTACTAGAAAGAAATTCATGAAACTAATCTGGTCAGGAGTGATTGGATGGGTAGATATTTGTTAGAACCAATTACAATACAATATCACTGCATCAAAAATACATATATTTATTTTGCTTTGAAATATTCATTTTATTTATTTAATATTTTTTATTTTATTCTGAAGTTTAGATACACAAATCATCTTATATTAATATATTTTGCACATGAAGCACCAAATTTCAAAATTTAAGCAAGCCAGCTTGATAAACGTTTAGGTGCATTATGATGTATTCAACTTTTTACACAAATATATATTATTATAAATAAACAAACAAAACAAAACGTTGTTTACATGAGAAAATGCTCAGTGAAGTACACAATTACAAAATGAATCACTATTGAGGATGTACATTTAAATATTATAATTTAATGTTTTCACAAATAAGAAATTGAAGGAAGGGCATATGCTAGAAGACCAAAACCATCAAGCTATTATGGTAAATAAAAAAAGTTACTCCTAAGTGTAGCTAAAGATGCACATCTGACAATAGATTTATTGCTTGGTTTGTTTGTAGCGGCTTTTTAAAAGGGTCATACTGTGGTCCATCTCTGGGAAACAAAAAAAAAAGTCATAAATATAGAAAGAGTATATAGAGATATTATGCTTTGTGCACTAATGTGGCTTTCCGACATTGAAGTTGATTTTGTGCAGCATGCATGTTTCTCAGTAATTGTTTGTCAGTAATTTCAGTATTTTCTGAAGTTTTTTGTTATGACAGATATGCAGACGAAGTTTAAACACAAAAATGAACTGAAGTGCATCTTATTGTGCTTGCAATGCAGTTCTGTGCAGACTAAGTTCCATGAAGTTGTAGCACATATCACAATCACGAGCCATCAATCCGTTTTTCTTCTTTAAATATTAAGTTTAGTTTGTAGGTGATATTTTAGTTCACATTACACCCCAGATATCTATCGTATTAAACTATGAAATATTTCCTAGAAATGGGGATTCTTATTGCTTCGGCCTATCTCTAAATTCAGACGAGCTGGCAGGGATTAGACTGCATGGGGAGGATTATCTGCATGTCCTCCTCCATTCAGTTTTTCCTGCTTGGAATTAAAAAAAAAAAAAAGCACGGATAAAAAATGCTTTTTTAACCTGGCCAAACAGGCTCCTGGTTTGTCCCTCTTTTAAAAGTCTGGCTGTATTTAACATACCCAACAGACTGTATTAAATGTTTTTAAAAGCTAAGCCAATTAATACCAGGTCAAGAATTAATTTTCAGTACTGTCGTGACTATATAGAGCTGATGGGAAGTGATGAGACCTTGAGTTTGTCCCATCTGAATCAAGTGAATCGGAATGCTAAAGCGTAACACAGCCCGGAGAGGATTAGCCGGGCCTCACGGCCTTGCATCCAGAAATCAACCCTGTTGTCTCGACTACATTTGAATAAGAATGCACAATGTAAACTGACATTTTTTGATTGTACACCAGCAGGCACAGCATGGAAAAGCTGTTGTTTGGACCATGGCTGGAGTCTATAAAACAGATGCCGGCCTCGGGAGATAAGGGCTTGCTGAGCTGGTACAAAACGTCCCGTGACTGGTCTGGCATGTGACAGGCAGCCAGGCTGATTTTCAATAAAGCCGCATGATGAACACGTATCAATGGAGTACATATCATTTGTTAATTGATTTGTTGAGGGTAATGCTGTTCAGGCACCCTGTAATCCTGATTAGAGGTCCAACCCAGACCCTTTAAATGCATATTGATATATTGATCGTGTATGTTGCTCTGAGCTCTCCCATCCGATGGGGATCTTTACACCACACCCTTCGGCTACTAATCAGCCAATGGAGAATTATGCTTTTACATAACAGCTGTTTTCTTTCAGGCTTGGGATGATGTCACTGTCGTCTCATTGTGTTTTTTTGGTATTGACAGATTTTGATGTGGGCCGATTATGGGTGCGCATACACACAATGTTTATGAACCGCTCCAGCTAAGCAAAGGTGGATCTGGGTCAGTAAAACACATCACTTTGTCACCTACAGAGTGCTATATCTAATTTATGCATCTTCATGGCCTCTGGGACAAACCTTGATGTTGTAGGATGCTTCTTGGCTGCTTAGATATGGGTAAGGTGGTAGAAATAGGGCACACTTTTAGCTTTAAGCTTTTTTTTTTAATTAATTAATTAATTTTTTTTTTTTACTGCATGTTGGTTTTGGATATTTAAAGGCCCCGTGAACTTGAAAATTGTCACTTTTTGCACATGCCTGTTTTTATGGCCATTTATGCTAGTGTGGTCCTTTAATTTTGTTAAAATGTTCACAAATATTCACAATTTTGAATACATTTTTAATTCATATTAATATGAACTGACAGCAGTTTTTGGTTCATAATAGTTTTGACAGCAGTATTGTCATTTTTAAATTTTTTCAAAATAGATGCAACAAACTGGAACATGGCTCAATTTTTACATTTTTAATCTACAGATTAATCTTCATTATTTAAATTAAATGTTTGATTTTTAATTGATCAATGTAACCAACACAGTAATATTTTGAAAAATGATTACAATTTACAAATGCAAATGAAAAATTAATTACTCCAGTCTTCAGTGTCACACAATCCTTCAGCAATATGCAATATTATATATAATTATATTACTATGTGATGTTGATTTGGTGCTTATGAAACATATCAAATCATTATCAATGTTGAAAACAGCTGTTCTACTTAATTTTTTTTGGTGGAAATTGATAATTTTTAATCATTCTATTGAAAGTTGTATAGAAAGTTCTAAAGCATTTATTTGAAATATTTATATTCTTATAACATTATACATGTTTTTTGTATCACTTTATTGTATATACTAAATGAAATATGTAATTTCTTAAAATCGTTTGAAGGTCAGTGTATTAAATTTAAACCTGTGAAATTCAATCTTTCTTTCCTTAAAAAAGGATCAAAAATAATATAAATGATGATAAAAATAAAAATGCATCATTCTGCACTACAAAGTTTTTTGTCCAATCAAATCTAAAATCTTAGTTCATCTTAGCTCAAGTAGTTTGGCTGTTTAAAAGAAAATCTGTCAAACGTCTTATTTCAAAAGGAAGTACATCAGAAAAGGAAATAAAGCTTTATTTCATGGAAATTAAGTAGTTTCATCTAATTAAAACGCATCTGTTCATGAAACACAATAGCAAGGTCTGTTTCCAAGCAGCAGCACAGATGAGGAAAAACAAGGCAACAAATTCATCAACCTTTAGGTCATTCGTGCACAAAAGGTCTGTTCCTCTCCATGTAGAAGGTGTCTGCCATTTTCACTTTGCTATGAGACCCACAACCTTTACACTGATGGAAGTATGGCACTATATTTCTCTTGATCGGTCACTTTCAGATGCTTTTGTAACAGTTGCCAACCCAGCATTGCAATCAGAGCCTGGAATCAATGAACTTTAATATGATTAGGAAAGATAAATTATTAGTCATATACTGTATTGTAAAAAGCAGTTTGATAAGGCCATGAAGCACTGCATAGATGCCAAGAATTGGTAATGACTCTCTCATTTACATTTGATCATCCCTCTGGCAGCAGAAAAACAGAGAGCAATTAGTTAATTTGTTTAAATAAACTCCTTAGTCTTTGCAATTAGCAAGTAGTATATAATGGGGAATAATTAATCAGTTAGCGATTAATCGGGTCAGTAATCTCAGTCGTTAGATCTCAAGCTACTCTTCACACGATCTCACAGCGCTTTTTTGTGCTAATTACGAAAGACAGCTTGGCTCATACTACAGAGCATATTGTGTGAGCAGGGCATTAAGAAATTAGCTAGGCATTTCAGTTTTGTTCACAATTAACGTACAATCAAAGAGTTAATTACAGCTCTGTGTGAACATGCTCTGAACGAAGTATCTAAACTGAACAAAAGTCTTCATTTCCTATGAGGGTGACACATAAAGGCTGTGTTCATTTGGATTATTTGGTACAGTGAAGTACATTTATCTTTGCTGCCATTTGAGGTTGAGAGATCTGTACCTGTTTTACGTTCTGGATGTGTCAAGCAGGCAGAGTAACCTCAGAAATATAAATCGGAGACCCGTTTGATGGTACTTTGGGGGGGTTTTACAGGGTGCTGTAATTGAAAACAAGTCCAGACCAAAAGAAAGGGCTTTAAATGTCAAGTCAAGGTCAAGTTTACAAACTCTTGTACAGTATGTGTTGATAACACAAGTGTATTACTGGCGGCTGATGCAGTACAATGGCTGCAGTAGTGCAGCTTACTGGATGTGAAAACAATGTTTTCAAGAGCTGGAACAGTAGGGAGAAGTTGGATAAGATGTGTTGCTCCCTTTTTCTAGCAAAGAGCGTGCAATTTTTGTCAAGATTTCTACATTATTTTATAGGGCCCACCATGCAAAGCTGCACGTAAGAAATCTATTTAATGCAAGTGCAATTTATTTATTTATTTCTAAATGGAAGGTAAAATTTGTCAAAGTGGCTTATAAATATAGACCCCCTCCCCATTTCTGGGGTTCAAATACAGTATTAGAACTAGTTTTATGTAATTTAATGCAAAGGTAAGAACACAGTTTAAATGTGTATTTAAAATATTTAAAGTTGAAAATATATATAAAAAAACTTTGCAAGATTTACAATTTTTTTTCTTTTTTATATTTATTTATTCAAAGCATTAAAAAAACATTCACAGTAAGCACCATTAAATTATCCGTCATCTCCCCTCAAAATAAATAGTTATGAAATAATTCCTCATTAATCCACCTGCACAAAATACGTTTCTGAGCAGAGTAAAGATTTACAATTTTAATAAATGCGGAAATGTCATCACAGTGAAAAGGATTCACTCAAAAATAAATTTTGACTAAATTATTTATGAATTAACCAATAGGGTCATTGAGCTTTGCCTCTAAATGTAAGAAAATTCTGTTTTGCAGTGTTGAAAATTCTATTTTGTTCATACTGAATTTTAAATGTTTTCTTGTCTAGTTTTTGAAAATATGAATAATATTAAACTAAATGGACTTTGAGATCAGATTAAAAATGATAGGTTTGTAAGTTTTATACCTTTGTTTTTTAAATGCTTTTATTCAACAAGGACACATTAAATTGTTAGAAAGTGTTAAAGAAAAGTGTTCTTTTGGCCCATCTATTAATTAATTAAAGCACCAAGGTTTCAAAATAAAAGTGCTAAGATAAATTGCATTTTAAAATATCTTGAAACAGAAAATTATTTTAAATGAATAATATTTCACAAAATTGCTGTTTTTACTGTATTTTTTTTTAAATGGCTGTTTTTACTGTATTTTCAATCAAATAAATGCAGCCTTGGTGAACATAAGAGACTTCATTCAAAAGTCATATGGCCCTATGGAATTCTTTCTTAAAATTTCAGTTGATAACAGACATGAATTATAATTCCACATACAGGTGCATCTCAGAAAATTAGAATATGGTGAAAAAGTTAATTTTTTCTTCTAACTTATTTCAAAAAGTGAAACTTTCATATATTTTAGGTTCATTACATGTAAAGTAAAACACTTCAAAAGTTTTTTTGTTTTAATTTTGATGATTAGAGCTTACAGCTCATGAAAGTCAAAAATCAGTATCTCAAAATATTAGAATATTATTAAATATATTTGAGTTTCAATAAATGACCATCCATACAGTATAAATTCTGAGTATCTCTTGTTCTTTGAAACCACAATAATGGGGAATGCTGCTGGCTTGGCAATGATCCAGAAGACAATCATTGACACCCTCCACAAAGAGGGTAAGTCACAGAGGGTCATTACTGAAAGGGGTGGCTGTTCAAGGACTGCTGTATCAAAGCATATTAAATGCGAAGTTGACTGGAAGGAAGAAATTGGGTAGGAAAATGTGCACAAGCAACAAGGATGACCACAAGCTTGAGAATACTGTCAAGCAAAGCTGATTCAAACACTTGGAGAGCTTCACAAGGAGTGAACTGAAGCTGGAGTCAGTGCATCAAGAGTCACCACGCTCAGATGTCTTCAGGAAAAGGGTTACCAAGCCACTTCTGAAACAGAAACATCATCAGAAGCATCTTGCCTGGGCTAAGGAGAAAAAGAACTGGACTGTTGCTCAGTGCTCCAAAGTCCTCTTTTCAGATAAAAGTAAATTTTGCTTTTCATTTGTAAATCAAGGTCTGGAGTCTGGAGGAAGAGTGGAGAGGCACAGAATACAAGCTGCTTGAAGTCCAGTGTGAAGTTTCCACAGTCAGTGATGATTTGGGGTGCCGTGTCATCTGCTGGTGTTGGTCCATTGTGTTTTATCAAGTCCAAAGTCAATGCAGCCGTCTGCCAGGAGATTTTAGAGCACTTTTTGCTTCCATCTGCTGACAAGCTTTATGGAGATGCTGATTTCCTTTTCCAGCAGGACTTTAGCACCTGCCCACTGTGCCAAAACCACTTCCAAGTGCTTTGCTGACCATGATATTACTGTGCTTGATTGGCCAGCTATGCCTGACCTGAACCCCATACAGAATCTATGGGATATTTTCAAGAGAAAGATGATAAACAATCGATCCAACAATACAGAAGAGCTGAAGACTCAATATTGCCTCAGCAGCAGTGTTGGGGAAGCTACTCTGAAACTGTAGTTTGACAAGCTACAAGCTACTCGTAAGTTAAAGTAGTTAAACTACAGTCAAGCTACCCTTTTGGAAAAGTAGTTAGCTACACTACAAGTTACTATCAAAAAGTAGCTAGCTACATTGAAACTACTTTTTATTTTTTTGAACAACGTATATTATAAAATAACTGAATAAGTGTCTGAGGAATGTTTTAAGTAAAATATTTAGTGTTTAAAACAATGCAATACAATTATGATTTCTGTTTAATTATGGTTTTATTACACACAACACTCAAATATCTCAGACTGTTACAAAAAGTGTAACCTTTCCTTGTCGTTTCTTTGAGAGACATGAACTTGGACAAATAAGGCCATGGGTAATTAACGTTAGTTGTTTCTCCATCCTCCAAATCTGCCGCCACGTCTTGCTCCATCATGGATAATATGGGTGTGTCAACCCACTTCTGTACGTCAGTGAACTGTTAGCCGCAAGATGCGTGATTAAACAACAGGTGGCGGTAATGGCAAAAAATGAGTTTGTAATCTAACAAGAAGAATATCCTTGCATCGCGCTGATTCGCGCAGGCTCGACAAAACGCAAAGTAGCTTTTGCTCGCGCTACACCGCTACTTGCTGCAAAAAGTAGTTAGCTACTGGAAAAGCTACACTGTTTAAAAAGCAACTGAGCTACTGCCAAGCTACTGAAAAATGTAGTTAAGTTAGTAGCGTCGCTACTTGTAGTTAACTACTCCCCAACACTGCTCAGCAGAGCCACAGGCTGATCGTTTCCATGCCACACCTCACTGATGCTGGAGTTTGTGCTAAAGGAGCCCTGACAAAGTATTCAGTGCATAAATGAACATACTTTAAAGAACTTAAACATTTCTGTTTTGCAAATCCTTTTTTGATTGATCTTAAGAAATATTCTAATATTTTGAGTTACTGGATTTTTGACTTTCATGAGCTGTAAGCTCTAATCATCAAAATTAAAACAAAAAAACTTTTGAAGTGTTTTACTTTACATGTAATGAATCTAAAATATATGAAAGTGTCACTTTTTGAAATAAGTTACAAGAAAAAATGTACTTTTTCACCATATTCTAATTTTCTGACATGCACCTGTATATATACATGTACTTCCATTTCATTTATCCTTTCCTCGGGGATAGGAACTTGAATACAGTGTGACACAGCTTACCTCATCCTTCCCCACATTATGGTATGTGTAAGATGCCACAAGCTAAACTTTTTTTTTGTTCCTTTAAAAAAAGACTGGCGTTGTTTCTGGAGCTTATGATGCAGGCAGATGGGACGCTTGCCCTCAGACCAAAGGAGACGTTGACCTAGAGGGAGATCAGCAGCGAACTCGCATGCTAAAGCGGCATGAAAGTTACAGCCCTCATGTGGGACAAACAGCAGAGAAGGGCTTCACACCATGCAACACATGCAAAATTGACAAGAGGATGTGGGGAAAAAAGGGGTTGGACGAGGATGAATAAAACAAATCATGGTGCTTGACTGGAGGTGATTTGAAAAATTCTTTGTCTTCATTTACGCTTGAGAATAATATAACGTCCCGACAGGAGACCAGGCTAGCGAGGGGCTCCAGTCGCATTCAGGGGATAAAAAATTAATTAAAAGATGAGAGAAAGAAGAAAGGATGGATTGAAAATAAATACAGACTGCAATGCCAAACAGTAGGGTCGTTGTTTCATTGCGAACGCGGTGAGCCCACTGTAAAAAATGGATCATACCCTGCCTCAGAGAATTAAACTTAGTTTTTGGGAGTGTTTGTATTTCTAGAGAAACTTTGTCAGGGGAGATGAAAGCCACATCTGCTCCACTTCTTTCCAACTATACATACGTGTGAAAACTGTTGGTCTGGCAGACTAGTATGGACAAGCAGACCCACCGCCATGATGAAAGACAATGGGCCTAGGCTTAAGCCTATTAACAGTTGGCAATGTGGGGCCTTTACCCAGGGCACTGAGCGGCCCCCATGCCACACCTCGACCTCCTGTTAGATGAATCCGCCGCTGGACCGCTGCTGCTTGAAACTGTGAGGTGATGCTTTCGTGAGCTGATTAATTTCCACCCTTCGCTAAGTAGACAGGGGTTTAACTGGAAACACATTGCCTGTCATGGAAAAGTGTTTTCACGTGCTGTGACACACAGCAGACGTGGTCAGACAGGCTGCGGGGTGTTTAGGGTGTACTCTGTGCTGATAGACTCTGGGTGCTTGCATTCTGCCTGACAATGCAGTTTACACTGAACTTGTGTGGGCTGAGCTGGACGCCGCTTGCTGGGTTACATTTGTTTGTGTGGTGCACTGATATTTTACGACTATGTATATGAATGCATTGCAAGTTTAGAAATGGTAGATTAGAAGCACCAAATGAATTGTTCACTGTTGTAGATATGCAGTCATGGAAAAAAACGTAGCATTAGCATAGTTAGCATGGCTCATGTCCAGGGCCGCATTAACCATTGGGCTAGGCGGGGCTGAAGCCCCGGGGCCCGTGATCTGCTGTGTAGTAGATTGACTGGTCATTGGTAGCACCGATCGCCAAAGCCCCACCACACCCCCCACTTATTAGCGCTATTATTTAGTGAAGCTTTTCTGTAAATTCCATGCAGTAGTCTACCATTAGAGATTGAAACGTCACGTTTGAATTTGTTTTACCAATCAAATGCATTTATTTTATATTTTACTTTTGAAGGACCTGTGCATCTATCAGGTGATCGCTGCGCCTAATGTCCGCATGAACCTCTCTTCACTTCGTTCTGGCGTAATCTGGAAATGGTCAAGCAAAGAACAATAAAGTAAAAGACATTTGAGTAAAAATGTCAACTATTCTAAAAAAAAAATGTGAGAGAGGGGCTATTCTAAAAAAAAAAATGAGGAGAGAGGGAAAAGCACGAGTTAGTCAGTAAAATTCCCAGCTATCAGGGTGTTTTACTAAAGCTGATGATGGAGTGGAAGTTGTAGAACAGCAAGTGGACCGGACACATGGAGCAGATAAAAACATAGTGTCATCGTCGCAACAGATTTTAGGTTGGTTTGATTGTTAACTTGATGGATGTATATTGCTTGTTGTGTTTGAACAAACTCTATAGGCCTAGTATATTCCTTTTTGGGTTGAGAAATAGCCTAATACGCTAGAAAATGTCAATCGTTTTGCGCGTCATGATGTTAGCTTATCATTTAAACGCATTTTAAACATTGTGGTTTAAAAACACTGTTCAGGGACATTAAGAAGTGGGGCAGAATTCATTGTGGCAAATGCACGCGTTAAGACGGTTTTAGCCTAAAATGCGCGGCACGCACCTGCTCGTAAAACACCTGCCTAAACTTGAGTTATTTTTCGCGCCTTGAGCTTAAACGTTCAAATACACATATTATGTGTCAAAATGCCCATCTTTGCGAGTATCCTCGTAAACACAGCCATTTGTGTCATACATGAACATTATAGTAAAAGATAAAGCAAACATGTAAGTGTAGTAGGCTATATGAGATCCTGGCATTATATGATGAGATTTTAAAGGGGTAGTTCACCCAAAATACTGTCATCATTTACTCAGCCTCAAGTTGTTCTAAACCTGTATGAATTTCTTTGTTTACCTCAACATATATTGAGGTGAACAAGATATTTTGAAGAATATTTTGAAGAATGTTCATAACCAGAGGTTTTCTGGTCCCCATTGACTCCAATAGTGTTTTTTCTTCTTCTTTTTATTCATACTATGAAAGTCATGCAGCAATTGTTTGGTTACCAGTATGGTTCCCAGTATATTCTTTTGTTTTCAACAGCAGAAGGAAACTCATACAGGTTTAGAAAACAACATAATATTCATTTTTGGGTGAACTATTCTTCGAAAGCAGCCTAATGTAGCTACTGTTGCCATTTGTGTCAATGTAAATCAAACATCAGAAAGAAAATCACTCCCTGTCCTTGACTGAATCACTTTTGTAAAATAAGAATTAATATAATTAATAAAATAATAATTAATGTATATTGAATTTATACAGTGAAGACTATTCAGTCTATTTGTACATTTACTTTATACAATATAATGCTTTTTATTCAGTGCTTTGTTTTTCAAGTAGGTCGATTTCTTATGTATCTTCTCTTGTAATTTGTGACTGTTTACTTGTCTTCGGTAAACTTGGTTTTACTTAGGCTAGTATTATTTTTTGTGATATTGAAATTAGCAACAAGAATTATGAAATTTCAGTGCATCAAAAATTATGATAGGATAACAATCATATTTAAAGCTATATATATATATATATATCATTATTGCGATGGCCCTGCAGTAAGTCATAGCCCCGGGGCCCAGTGAGGTCTTAATGCGGCCCTGGTCATGTCTGTTAGAAATTTAACAGAAACTGTAGGCTAAAACTTTTTATTTACTTGTTTAAAAAGGACTTTTTAAAGTTAGGGATGTGTGAAACTACATAATTGTAAAATTAAGTTTTATTTATTATTCTTTAACAGGCTGGAGTGGAATATAGGGGTATCAAAACAGCTAAATTTGACTTTTTCTTTTTTACTTTACATGATACATGCATACGACATGACTTTTTTAAAATAGAGATTATTATAATTTTTTTTTACTTACACTTATTTTTGGTTACATACTTTGACTTCAAGTACAGTTACTCTGCATTTTACACTTATGTACATGCATACGTAGACCAATATTTAAAAATTGTTCGCTGTTCGAAAGATATCAACAAATGCGCAAGCTAAATAACCTTTTAGTGCACAAACATTCATAGTAAGTCTTTTTTTGTAGTTAATCGTAGTGTATTTGTTAAAAGACTGTGATACTGTAATACTGCAAAACTTGCATACAAATTTGCATCTATTAAAGCATTCTTTTTAAAGCACCATGACTAAAAATAGACCTCTATATAAAATAATTGATGCCAGTAATTGCTTATCCGGTTGTTGGATAACTAGTTGACCATTCTGGCAATCCTTGCTTCCAAATTGACACCCTCCCACTTTATTTTCAGAATGAATGATAACATGATTTGAGGCTGACTGTACTGTGAAACCACAGCGGTCAGACAAACTACTCGACAGCAGAAATCCGGCTGTTATTTTACCAGCGGCCAGTGAATCACTTCTTGCATGATGTATGAAGGTGTGAGGTTTTTTAAAAAGTCACAACACACTAGGGTGTTTTTTATTTTGAAGAGCATGTGGAGTTGTTCAGTATCAAATTGGCTAATGTATTGCAATCCACATCGCTCACACTAATATAAATTGTTTGGAAGCTCAGGCTGCCATGTGAAAAGACAGGAGAGCTATGAGGTCATTAACTCCGTCCTCACAGTAGTGAGCAATTTTAGGCAAAACCCACTCTCTGGCCCATCTTTAGAAACCAGACCATGATATACAGTTTTGTCAAAATGTCCACAAATTTGCCCTCTCTAACTGGAATTTCTCCATGACTTATTTGACCTAATGATCTAGAACATTGCAATTGCTCCACCCCAAAGGCAATTTCGAAGGCTCACTGGGCCGATTTAAATGGACTGTGGTTACTCTTCCACCCCCGTCAACACCTCCACCTCCCCAAACGGAGGCTGGTAAGATGCACCTTCCTGTGGTGGATGCTGCTCTTTCTCTCTTAGTAAACGCATGAATGCACGAGGGTCTATGGAGGCCACATCCAGGGCTGAGGTGGAAAAAGCTTGAAATGATGCTCAGAGCAACACTGTGAGGCATGACTATGCGGAGTTCACTGAAATGACCGTGCACCTTTCCGAGAGCCGAGGTCTCACTGACGGCCATGGTGAACTTGCGTGCATCAGAAGAACGGGTTGTCGTTGTGAGGAAGCAAGGGTCAGCCACATATAGTCTCCTAGCGCTGAAGCAATTTTACTCGGTGTTTTAATGAGTTTGATGGGCCTTACCCCTGATTCGATGCCCTGAATTTAATGCAGAACCCAAAAAGTGCTTTGTTTGATTAGTTTAGTGTTACTTTTCCATGCTTTTTAAATGTTCAGTTTCTGTAAAGACATTTATTGAGGTAAATGTGGAATGTAACCGGGGCATCCTGTGCCAGTTTTTCAGAGGGGGCACCAATGGTCATCCCGGCTTACTTGGCTTACTAAGTGCGATTGAAAACACTTTTGCACTTAGAAAAAAAAAGTACAGAAAGCTGCCGCTGTGGTGTTACCACTTTAAAAGGTACACCTTTGTACATTATTTACTCCTAAAGGGTGCATATCAGTACCTTAAAGGTACATATTAGTACGAAGTCAATACAGAAATAGTACATATTAGTAGTTTAGGAGCTCCAGGGACAGCTTTTGTACCTTTTTTCTCAGGGTGTGGTTTATTTGTGCAGGTTTTGATTAGCGTGCAACACGACATCGGTTCAAATCCCAAGGTTTTTTTGTTTTTTTTTTAAATCAAGCTAGACAGCCAATAATCACTGTGCATTTGCACTGTATGGAAAAGATCATCTTTGACATTGTGATAATAATGCATTTAGTGTTTCATAGGAGAATAAAAGTGACAGTGAGTGACAAGAGGTTGGATAAATGATGATAGAATATACAGTTTTAAAGCAAATCATCTGCGTGAGGTGCATTAAAAAATAAATATTTGTACAAATAAATATTTATTTGTAACTTTTTTCATTTGTACAAAAGGTCTTTTAAGATTGTGTAAAAAAAAAAAGTCAATATACAGATTTTACAGTACATTACATTAGGAGAGAGAAACTCTTATAAACTATTAACTGTAAATTATTAATATTGTAAAAAAAAGACATGAAAGTGGATAAATTAGAGAATTTACAGTTTGAAGCAAATCATATTCTTTTTAAAATAAGAAAATATTATGCAATATTAGAACATTTATTTTCATTTGTATAAAAGAACAATAAAATTGTATAAAAATTGTCAACAAATAGTGTTTAAAGCTATTTTTAAAAATAGCTGTCGATAGAATAAAATGATCACAATTTCATGATTTCCATACATTAGAAAGCAGAATAAAAGTCATAACGTCAAATTCTGTAAAAGTATTTCTGCAGATCCCCTACCATCCCTCAGGTTGAGTATTTCTTTAATTTTTTTTTTTTATGAAATGCTATTTCTGTGACTACAGTGTTGAGCCTACTGATACCACAAAAAATTCTAGAAATGTTAAACCAGTGCTTGTATTTCTCCTGTTCATTTCTTTTAGAGAAAAAGAGAAAGGGTTTATATATTCTGTTTAAAAGACAGGGTTTGATTTATCATGCAGACATTTTTTCAAAGCCACTGTCCTTCACTATTATTCATTAGAAATATCCAGTGAACTAGTTAAATCTGAGCTTAGCATGGCAGCTTTCAAACGGAGCATGTCATTATTTTTTAAAGGCTCATGTTTCAGATGTGTTTGCACTTCAGTGCAAGTGAATTGTTTACCCTCATCCCTGAAAGACTGCCTCCAGGTACATGCAGCCACACAAAGGTTGCATTATTTTTACAAAAGCCAAAGGTGAAAAGCCAGGTTAGTCTCATTCTAATTCGGTCTCTGAAATAATTAATGGGAACACTGCAGGCAAGTTCTTAAAGGAGCTCCTGCGTTGTTAATTTTATTTTCATTTATTAGCACGTTTTTCCTGGAGGTATTTACGCTAATGAGGTCTCTGCAAGCAGATGGGTGATCTTTATACAATCTGTCAGTATATTATTGATTTTTGGAATATACTTTTCAGGGAAGACAATGGCACACTCAGACTCTTCACAGTGGAACAAGGCGATCTGTCTGCCACCGCTACGTTTATTTGTAGCTCAGGCTGCTATTTTGCTAAACCCAGACTCCATTGTTTGTGGCAAGGCCATGTGTTGACTACGTTAGAATGCCGGTGATAAATTTTCCTCTGCATAAAGCGTTCAAAACGGGCTCTGTGCTGCAAGCAACCGTTTCAATTACGGCACTTCGGTTTGTAATGAAAGAGGGGGGAAAGCCACAATATGCTGCAAAATATAACTAAACAAAATTTCATTGAAAATGTTTAATTCATAAATCACACTGGCATCTCTGTGATTCCCCTCCGAGTGAACCAGAGGGCCTCTCTTTTGCTTAAGTTCTCATTATGGTTTGTTGATTGTGCAGAATTGGAGAACTCTACAACAGTTACGGGAAAGAACCCTAATCGGTCAAAACCCAGCTGGCAGTGATGATTGTCCAATAAAATTTGAGGCCAAGAGCCTCTGTTTTTCAGTAACCCATGATTTACACCTCCCAATACAGACAGTAATAGAAAGGAAAAAATATGGCTGCTTCCACGAGTGTACAGAGAGTTTTTATTTATTTTTTAAAGTTTTTATTTTATTTAATTATTGGAAGCTTTTTGAATCTACTTTATTTGAAATTGTTAGGTTTTATTGTCTTTGTTATGCATGCATGTATTTATTTATAAATTTTGTTTATAAATTTATAAACAACATCAGTCCAGATTTAGTTGAATGGATCTTTAAATGTCTTCTAAATAACTTTTTTTTATTTTAAAAATGTTTTTTAAATGGATTGTTTCCTAATAAATTAAATTCTGTAATCTGTGATCATTTACTCGTCAGCCCAAATATTTATGCACAACAGAAAATATGGTATTTAAAAAAAAGAAAATTGTCCATACAATATTGTTAATTCATTATGTGGACAAAACATTTTTCAAGTGATAGTTTAATATAATTCAAAATATTATCTTTTGTGTTTTGAAGGAGAAACAGACAAAGTTTGTGATATATATGACAAAGAATAATACAAAGAATATATTTTTATATGGAAGAATTTTCAAATAAAATATCAATTTTAAGCTTTATATCCACTGCCAGTGCAGGTAATAAAGTCAGCTTAATGGCCATACTGAGCATCAGTCTTACTCAAGTTTGTTTGAATGCGGGACATAGAAAAAACAGTTTAAATAGTATAAAGTCATAGCTTCAGTACGCCTGTGTTTTGAATGCCCTACGAGTCTCCTTTAACGGCTGCATCAATAAAGCTATTCCTGTTTTAATCCCTCCTTTTTTCTCTCATGGATTTGTAATGAACTCTTAGTCAGACAAAGGCAGTGGAAGACAGAGTCTCAGTGGTTCTGTGCTTTGACCCTGGATCTGTGACAGTGACAAAGGAAGATAGATTGCACTTAGACCGCATAGAGGTGACCTAAACAGCATTTAACACCAGCCTCCCAAGGTGTTCATAATGAAATAAGAAGGGACACCTTTTTCGGAGAAATGAAATTACATATCTGCTTTACATCTGAAACGGCAGGCTGGGAAGACTTTTGTTTGTGGGTTCCATACAGTCGCTCGTGATGTGCTGGCTGTCTGGGCTATTGACGGTGCCAAAGTTGATGAAGTCGGTTTTACGACATCCATCTCTTTTGGTTCTATGTTGGAGTGCAAGACCCCTTGAGAGCAGAAAAGCTAACTTTTAACAAAAAATCTTCATGTTTTGATTAACTGATTGTTAACCAAGGCCTTTACCTACCAATGCTGAAGAGGCTCTCAAGGCAAAATGTTTACTGCTGGACTGCTATGTTCATGTTCTCAAAATGAGGGATGTTTAACTGAATGACTTGCTTAACACAGAGGCCATGATGGTTATTTTGTCTGTATGTGTGGCTTTCATTCGCACAGGCTGCTATACAGTATATTCATAACTACAGTATCCTTGTAGTAAAGGGTCATCATCAACTAAGGATTTTTCAGACTTTTCTGTGAGTTTAAATAAAAGAAAGAAAGGCAACCATGTTACTGCAATATTGGCTTGTAATTGCAAACAGTAAATAGACTTGCTCTATACAGGAAAAATGTGTCAGCCACAGCATTTTTTAACTGTTGATTTACCTTTGAAATCACTTTGCCTGCATTCTGACCAGGACCAATTTGTCCATGGCTTTCTTACTATGATTTGTACTTGAAAGTATATTTCATTTAGGATCTTGTAATATAAACTTGAATACTGTATTACAGAATTTGAGTTGGATTTTGGTTTAAACATTTTGTTTTTCTTTTATAGACTTCTAATACTTTTTTTTCAGCAAGGATGCAGTAAACTTTCTATACATCAAAGAATCCTTGAAAATGTTTCACTGTTTTCACAAAAATTAAGCAGCACTGCTTCTGTTATTGATATTAAGAAATGTTTCTTGAGCACCAGATCATATTAGCCTAATTAATAATAGACTGGTTTCTAAAGGATCATGTGACACTGAAGACTGGAATAATGGCTGCTGAAAATTCAAGGGAATGAATTGCATTTTTATGATATCTTGAAATAGAACAGCTTTTTAAAATTGTAATAATTTTTGTATTCTGTATTTTTGATCAAATAAATACAGCCTTGGTGAGCATATAAGGCTACTTTCAAAACATAAAAGCTTCTAAATAGCAGTGGAAATGTTTTCCATAATTTAAAGAAAAATCTTGTTAATAAGTTTGATACTTTTTTTAATGGTTGAGCCTGACGAATAAAGTCTAGACTGAGGGTCAAGTTCTTCAACTTGGGACAAGCAAAAATCACCATTTTCAAAAGGGAATGTAGACATTTGATGTTTTTCCAAACTAGCTATTTTTTATGTTGTGTTAATTTTATGATATAAAATGGTTTATTGAACACATCTAGTAGTTTGGATGTCAACAAAACAAGCATTTGTGCTTCAAATAGTGAGACAGATGGTACGATGGATGTGGCACTGGATATAGCCCATGTTTTGTTGGTATTATGTCACGTTCTGGACCACATACTGTTCCTTTGCTTGTGTACAACAAATTTTTTGTTTGACTAAAAGTGTCCTATTGTAGCTGGATGTCTCTGGGCGACACACACAATGCATCTGCCCGTGTCCTGTCAGCCAGAATAATGTATTCAACAGTTTTTTTTTAGCTAGGAGCAATGATTAGAGTAGAGATCCTTTCATTATCAATCAGTGCAGATTTGAGTTTGTCTCCTACTGCTTCTCAAGGCCTGATGCCTGATGGTTTCGTAATGATAATCTTATCTAACACATTTGCCAGAATATTCAGTTACATATCAAATTCAGCCATTCTCTCATCATTCCAGTGGCCCCAAGAAAATAGAATCATTTGTGCTTTCAGCAATTATTGATTGGCCCCGAGCTCAAAAAGTACTGCCCATTATAGTTATGCTATCCTGGTGTTAAATTGAGTTTTAAACATATACATAAATATCACTTTGCAGTTATACACTGACGCATTTGGTTGTTCAAGAGCCTGGCTGTTGCCACCAGTTCCATTAACATGCTTTTAATTCACAGTTTGTTTCTGGCCCAATGTTTTTTAGGGTGTTTTAGGGCTGGATCATACCCATCAGGCTAACTAGTAAAACACAGTGACACGTTTCCAACATGAAGTTGGAACTGCAGTTCTAAAGCAAATGGAAATAGCCAAATGAATACGTGCTTCAACATGGTGATGGAAAAAACTGCTGTAATTTATAGAAGTCCACTTCTTCTCCTGCAAGAAGTGCATTACTCTGTGATTCACAAACAAGCTGGCTATGACTTTGAAAGTGCTTTGAAAAATCAATAAGGCCTGATCACAGCTCGTTCTGTAAGTCCTCTTCATCACTTGTGTATAGCCAACCTTTAGCCTTGGGCCGTTGCATCTTGATTCGGGTTCCTTTTGCTCCTTTGCATAGGTCTGAGTGTACAGACACGGCTAAATATAAATCAGGTCAGAACCGAACAACCACGGCTCGTAAGTGGGAATCTGGTCACATATGATCAGAAGAAACCTACACGGACGACGGGACCACAGCGGAGCTGACGTCTCAGGTGGAAGCCTGGTTGAATGGTGGCGTGGTGCCCAGGGGAACGTGTCTCGTCTTGGACTACAGAGAAAGGGGGCAGAGCAGTGCCTGGGGCTGGTGTTCATCAACAGAGGGACCTCTTTGGACAGAGTGCCAAACACACCGGGCATCCCGATCCCTAGGCTAATAAATAATACGAGTTTTTAATAATTAATTAATAATTACTCTCCTGCTTTCATCCTTGTTGACTGAGATGGACAAATTAGCACAATATTCACGGGCTCTTGTGCCTCCAGTGGTGTGGGAGCCATAAGCTATTTCGGTTCCTTCAAGCCTGACTTGGCACCATAAGCCTGGCCTGGCACGTGGGTAGTATGACGAGGGACATGAAGGGTTTTGAGGAATTTCAGAAGGTCAGTCTTTTGTATGGATTGCCTTTGCTTATGGGATAAAACCCCTTAAAGTTGCACAACTTTTATCTATGACTATAATGATTTGTTTACAACTTTGTAGGGACAGTTTTTTTATTTAATTTTTTTATTTGCATCTATCTATCTATCTATCTATCTATCTATCTATCTATCTATCTATCTATCTATCTATCTATCTATCTATCTATCTATCTATCTATCTATCTATCTGTCTGTCTGTCTGTCTGTCTGTCTGTCTGTCTGTCTGTCTGTCTGTCTGTCTGTCTGTCTGTCTGTCTGTCTGTCTGTCTGTGTTTTACTTATTTGTCTATTTATTTGCACTATATTAGTATATTTAGTATACGTATGTATATTTACAAGAACAAAAAATTGTTGTTAATAAACTATTAACAAATATACTAATATATAATAATTAGGATTAATTCTACTACTAATACTACTACTAATAATAGTAATAATTTTTCGCTGGTGCTTGTACTGCCATTTGTATTAAGCTGAGATATGTGAAGATATTTTAGTATTTGAAAACATACACATTTAGGCTATGAACTTAAGAGCTATTCTGTGCTTGTATGCTTTTCTAATGTCTAAAACATTAATATATTAAACTATTTTCAAGCAAACAAACTGTGTAATTTTGTGGTCTAATTTCATTCTTCCCTGTAGAATTGGCCCACAGCGGTATAATTCTCTGTAAACATTCCATGTCCTTTGTCTGTGCAAAGTACTTATATGAGTGGGACACTGGAATTTAAGCATGTGCAGGCGAAGGCAAGACGAGACAGTGTGGCAGTATAAAGGTTACTGCCATGTTTAGTTGTTGACTAGGAGATCTGGAATGCCACTGTCTTAATGAACTCTCCTGAGAGCCTGACTCAGAGGCAGCAGGTTGAGTCCGTGCTGGGAGAAAGACTGAAATTAGTTATTTCTCCAAATAACCTCTGATGAAAGCTTGCCTCTGACTGCCTTCCTTGTCACCAGCTTCTCAAGACAATACACCAATTAGATAAAGCTGCGTTCTGATCTTCCCTTGGTGTTAGGGAGAGTGGAGAAAGAAATAGAAATTTTTTAGAATGAAGAGATGGATTTCACTTAAACGTTATTTTGCAAATTTAAAAATACTGATGAATAATAACCGATGAATTATGTTTTGTCTGTTTAAAAATACAGCTATTTGTTAAAACTCATTATTTTTGTCACAAGACATTTTAAATGATAAACCTCTAATTGTAAAAACTATTATATTATATTTTATTATGTTATATTATATTATATTATATTAAAATATTTATTTTAGTTATATTTATTTGTTAGAAGTGATGAAAAAATTAGAAAATTATGGAAGTCCATTTCTGCCATGGGATAAAAAAAAATTGAAAAGGTAATTATAATTTATCTCATAATTCTGACTTTTTTTTTTTTTTTGCAATTTTATTAGTTTTGTTTCTCACAATTTTTCCAGAATCGCGAGATATAGGCTAAACTCAAAATTATGAGGAAAAGACAGAGCTGTGAAATAGTCGCAGTTTCCCTTTTTATTTTTTTTAATTCTGTGACTGAAACAGGCTTCCATAGAAAACAGAGCTGAACAGAGAGAGACGTCTTACAAATTAACAAAAGAAAAAGTGATATTGTTCATTAAACCAGGCGATCACGTTGTTTAGTCTTTTTTTATACATTTCAGGAGCAGAATAAAAAGAAAAATCTGAATAAAATTTCAAGGGAAAAATGTGGTTCTTGTCACAGAAATACCAAGCGTTATGATATTTTGCTGACGAGTAAGAATAGAGAATGATGGAAAATTTTCACTTCAAGGTCACTATCGTCAAGATGACGGATGATTATCTGTACAGCAGCCTCTTTTTTCACAATTTGCTGTTTTGATCAGTTTCACCTATGTAATGAATGCAAAGAATTCATCTGTTTAAAAGACCTCAAGTATGAAAGGAATGTAATTTCATCTTTGTATAAAACACTTCAATTAGCTCCAGCGCTATAAAGCGCTTCTTCACTCTTTTTGTGCATCGGCAACAATAAAGCATTAGAGAAATGGCAGCCAAATGTCATTTTTTTTAAATGTTACGTGACATTTCTAACACAATCTTAGTGCTCATTAAGGAGGAGGTAGCATCATGTTTAATTCCATTTAACTTAAGGCTGCGTGAGATGCTCAAATAATTGCATACATTTGTCTCTTGATGGGAGTGTAAGTAATCAAGCATATTTATTCGCCTCGCTTACCCTTGGGACAGGAGGAGAACAAAGGTGAGGGGCTCAGTTGAAATAGAAGCTCTGAACCCAATCTACACAGGTCCAAGGAACCATGGCATTAGCCTGGCCTCTCCAACCCCCAATATTAATGACACCGAGGCAGTTTACATATTAATGAATCAATGTAGTTTTTAATATGCTGCGCAGTAAATCAAGCAGGCTGTGAATGCTTTTATCTCACTTGTATTGCACTTTGAAATATGGTATGGTTTGAAGAAGCCTTATCCTGTGGGTAGAATCATCTACGAGATCTTCATTAGAGGCAAGGTTGTTTTAAGGTTTAGGAAAATCCTTTTAATTCGCACACAAACAAAAACCGCAGAGCCGTTCCAATCCCGGTCATATATGGCGTCTTCGCAAGTGCTGCTTTTTTTTTAATCTCTCAGATTCGGTCTTGATAGGTACAATAATTAGAAAAATTCCCTTCGGCCTCCATGTGACTCGCCCTTGGCAGAATTTGCTTTAATTAAAACAAAGAAGAGACGTCCATCAGGGGAAATAAATCCAGGTTTGTGGGAGGATTTGAACCCCTCTCTCTTTGAAGGATAGTGTAATGGCGGAAAAAGTTCTTTTAGCATTTAAAAGGTAAATTGGTCTTGAGGCCAGGTGTCAGCTGCTGGGATCAAACCGTATATATTTCCTCATTAAGCTGATTGAGAGATTATCCCCCGCTGTGTCCAGGAGAACGCTAATAGAAGCGAGCGCAGCGTCTTTGCTAACGTGTGTGTGGGTTCTGGTTTGGTGTATCGTTACAGTTTTTCTCAGTTGCATTGGTGCATTTCTCAGAGCAGAAATGACATTTTCAAAACTACTTGTTTAACCTCCACATCATCTAGTCACTTGTGCACATCTTAAAAGCAGTTTCTAATTCTTTTGAACAAGTTGCGATAGCTTTGGTACCTTCATACAACTGATTATGTACATTTGTTTCCTATTCAAATTATCAGTTGCTATTGTCATGTTGCTCAAAATGTATTATATAGTTCTCTGTGCTATTGTCTTACCCCTCAAAACATCTAGTCATTAGTTCATCGTATAAGTCATTAAATGCAAAATGGTTGATCTAATTGTCATAAACTGTCAAGCGTATTTTTTACACATCTCTATTAGACTTTTTGTAAATTTGCCATGAATTGTGCAAGTGAATCTTGACTCTCACTAATGAAGAGAATATAGATCAATCAATTATAAAACAATTATCTGAAATCGCTCAAAGGTGCATTTCATGACCCTTCAATTGGAAAGCATATATAGACAGAGGACAACACAAAAGTTACAAATTCTGACGATGGATGAACATCCAGAAAACGATCAGGGACAACAGCCGAGAGGAAGAAGAGGAGTAAGGATGCATGGAAGTGTACAGAGGCAAAACAGAGGAAGAGGAAGAGGAAGAGGAAGAAGAGGCCAAGGACAGAGATGCATATCAGATGAAATAATGTTGTCAATCATGGCCTTACAATGGCTGAAGCCTGCAGCTGGGAGATCGACCATATCCTCAATAATTCAAACATTTTGAAACGGTCTCTTTCAATCAATATCCCACATACAGTAATGTATAAATTTGTACTTTTGAAAGGAAATATGGCATACATAAGAAGTGCAGCCAGCTGCTTTTCAGTACAGTAAAGGCCCCGATATACTTCAAACGAAGTTCATTTTCGTTCTTCATTTGGGGGCAAAAAGAACTTAGAAAAGACTGAGCGACGGTATATTGTTTTTGAACATTCCAACACCCCCGCGCTGCTAGAGGCGGGTTGTAGATTAATGTAAACATGTATCGCGACGCTCGCGCGAATGCCTTAGACACAACAACGATGCAATGATGGTGTATCTAGGTCTCTTATTAAACTGGATAAGTTATTACACGTTTTTATATTTTATGTGTTGTCATAATTTGATAAAAACACAGGTTTATTATTGTATGTTCTTTTGGCATTTCATTTATTGTAGGCTATACCGTTTAAATTCGCTTATTGAAAGAACAACAACAACAACAGCAGCAGCAGTATGGTGTAACATTTATTTAAAACGCATGTATTTGGTACTTGCTACCTTATATCTTTACTCTTTCATTTAATTATTTTCATGGCTTTGGAAAACTTGCATCTGATGTTTCTCTAATTCGTTTCTCTAATAAGCTTTGTTGCAATTTCTTTCTAGGAATTAAATGCTTTCTCATAAACTTTAAAGTCTCCCGCGAGTGATTTTACAGGTGCGGATATATTTGTGGCAGCTCAGCTATTCGACACAGTGTATTTATGTTGCTGGTGATTTGGAGATGTTGTTCTCCTGCCTGACCTTTGTTGAATGAGAAACGAAGTGGGGAAAAAAAATTGCACGTCAAAAAAGGCGGAGTTCCCGAACCCACCCACCGATTAAGTAATTGCCACAGACCAATGGTAGCTCAAAGGTGGTTAGAAGCCAAAACAAACTCCCGCAGAAAGTTTGCTTTGGTGGGCTGTATCGAACTGACGAAACGAACTCAAAACTTCAGTTCGTTCTTCGATTTCGTTTGAAGTCTATCGGGGCCTTTACACTTCACACTACTTTACATGTAATACAGTCGTACAAAAATAAATGTACTGTATAAAGACAAATGTTCATATATTTTTTTTTTCTATGTACTATTGACTCTTCTCAACAAATATCAGATTTTTTTTTATAAAACTTTAATTTCCATGGTTGACTGTCATGGTGAAAAAACAACGAAACATTTTGACCTGTGTGGCTCACACAATGACAAAAATACTTTATATTTTGGTGGCCTTGGCCAAATTACTGACACGATAACTAGGTTTTGAAGCATGAATTAAATATTTTGGGTGAGTAACTACATTTTGCAGAGATGCAATAAAGTAAAAATAAATGTTAAGACTGTTTTGAAAAATGTGCCAAAGCAATTGAGAAACTGTAATGCCACTATTACTGTTATTCATATTTAGAGTTAGGGATTTGTTTGAACAATTCTACTTTGCTGTGTAACTTGTCATGCACTGGTTATGCTACAGAGAATCATGAGCTAATAATTGTCCATGTATGATTTTTAACCCAGTGGATAGTAAAATTGACGCCATGAAGCCATGTTTGGGGTCCAGAATGACATGGGAATTGGGGTCAGCTATTTTGACTTGGGCTAGTATGCATCCACCCTAGCAACCCCACAGCAACATGCCTAAAAACGTTCAAGCAAATGCATTACAATTTCCCGGCTTTATTAAATCTGTTCTGCCATGAATCATGTGACCGATATGTGGATCAGAAGAGAAAAATGTGGGATATATGATACCATTTTTTTTAATTCTGTACCAAGTGTCAGTGCTAATAGCAAAATTGCAATGATATCGAAACCAATTGCAAAATAAAAAAAATTGTAGAAATGTTTTTGACTCGTAATTTCACAATAATAATAAAAAAAACAGCTCATAACGGATTGAATTAAACATTAAATTTTTATATTTTTTAACAGTGTATTAAATGGAAGATTTTAGTGTTTTTTTTGGTGGTCAAATGAGCAATAGCCATTAATAGCTATTTAATATTATCTTTGAAAGCCATAATTTAACATTTTAATAGGCCTAAAGTTTTTGTTGGTCATATATTAACAATGATTACAGAATTAGATCGATACAATTAAAAACTTCTAATTAACAGATGACATACATATTTTATAAAAAAATATACACTGAACAAAATTATAAACGCAACACTTTTGTTTTTGCCCCCATTTTTCATGAGCTGACCTCAAAGATCTAAGACTTTTTCTATGTACACAAAAGGCCTATTTCTCTCAAATATTGTTCACAAATCTGTCTAAATCAGTGTTAGTGAGCACTTCTCACAGGTGTGGCAAATCAACATGCTGATTAGACAGCATGATTATTGCACAGGTGTGCCTTAGGCTGGCCACAATAAAAGGCCACTCTAAAATGTGCAGTTTTACTGTATTGGGGGGGGGGGGGCATGTTGATATGCCACACCTGTGAGGTGGATGGATTATCTCGGCAAAGGAGAAGTGCTCACTAACACAGATTTAGGCAGATTTGTGAACAATATTTGAGAGAAATAGGCCTTTTGTGTACATAGAAGTCTTGAATGAATGAATGAATGAATGAATGATGCGTTTATATAGCGCCTTATTGTGTATTGCTGTACACCCAAAGTGCTTTACAATCATGTGGGGGGTCTCTCCTCAACCACCACCAGTGTGCAGCATCCACTTGGAAGATGCGACGGCAGCCACAGAACAACGGCGCCAGTGTGCTCACCACACACCAGCTACAGGTGGAGAGGAGAGAGTGATAAAGCCAATCAAGTGGATGGGGATTACTAGGAGGCCATGATAGACAAGGGCCAGTAGAGGGAATTTGGCCAGGACACCGGGGTCACACCCCTACTCTTTACGAGAAGTGCCATGGGATTTTTAATGACCACAGAGAGTCAGGACCTCAGTTTAACGTCTCATCTGAAAGACAGTCTTAGAAGTCTTAGATCTTTGAGTTCAGCTCATGAAAAATGGGGGCAAAAACAAAAGCTTTGCGTTTATAATTTTGTTCAGTGTATTTAGTTTTGCTATTATTTAGTGTGAAACAACTGATAATAAAGTATATTTGCTTTGTTCATGTATGGTGTGTGAATACACACTGTGATTGGACGATTTTTGTGACTGCTTACGTCTTTCAGCATTTCTGCAAGTTCAGACAAGTGGAAGGAAAAATAGTTCCTGTCTGACCCAACTATTTGGTAAAAAAGGATAATTTTTGCCACAGTTGTGATAGACATTAATCTCATTCTAAATAATACAATCACTAGTTTTTTATTTTATTGATTTAATTTTTTTAAATTTTATGTTGTCATATTTAAGGATGTAAGTATCGATATTTCAAGATCAATCTGTCCATTGCCAGAAAAAAGTCCTGTTTTCTCTCCTCCTTCATTTCTCCCTTATCTTCTCTTCTTTAATCTCTCAGAGTCTTTGTAGCTTTGCATGTTCCTCGATCATTGTTTATCCAAATGCTTCTTTTTATGGGCTGTGTTTTATCAAGCCCTAAATAATAAACGTTATCTGCTCATATAAGTATGTAGACTGCTGTCTGAAGGCAACGTTTCGTCTGCCATTTCACAGAGCTGTTTCTCCTTCTGACCTATAGCAGCCATTTCCTACGCTGACTGCCTCCTGTAATTGAAGGTACTTGTGGTGATTTCACACAATCAGAGTCTCACATTCAATGGGATGAAAGTGATTCAAAGATGGGAGGCCCATTTGAAAAGCTTCATAGGAAATAGTCAATTATCTATACAATAGGTTACTAATACCTACCCTCCTCCTTTTGCGCTGCCTATTTCCACATTATAGATTTATGGCATATTTTCAATCTATAGGAGCTGTATCTGCAATGATCTGACTGAAGCCCTCATCTTTTAAATCTTTTGTAATGAAACTATAGAAAATGTCTTCTGATGGGCTGATTCTCATCCTGGACTCTCTGTGCTCTGATAGCGTGAATGGTAGATAACCTCTGCTGCTGTGATATCGATAATACTCCACAATCTACCCAGAAAGAAATTTAGAGATAGCTGGAGAGAAGAGAAAGTGGACATTACCGCACAGATAGAACTTTTTAAAGCCATAGGAAAATGCCCAATTTAAAGCCAATTGAAAATGTATTGTTTTGTTCTTGCTGACATGTATTTAATAGGGTTTGTGACTTTTGGTTGGCACATTGCATTTAAACTTAAAGATAGTTCACCCAAAAAGAAAAGTTCTTTCTTCATTGCAAACCTGTGTGACTGACTTTCTTCTGTCGAACACAAAATTTAGATATTTCGAAAAACAATTGTCTTGTTTTTATTTTTTCCATGCAATGAGAGTCAGCTGGGTCTAATATAGTGTTTTTGGACCCCATTGAATTCTGAATGTTCCACAGAATAAAAAAGTCAGACATACAGAGTAAATGATGAGAGAAATTATTTGTGGGTGAACTATAATAGGACATAATATCGCAGTAATTTCAGAATCTGGGCAGTTTCTTCAGCACAGCAATTAGATTAAGAAGAAATAAAGACTTTTTGCTCCGATTTTTCGCCCCCAGTAATTTCATATATGCTTCCACTAGACTCAATGAGAAGAAAAGATCTCAATGTTGAATATGTGCTCAGATTTGCCAAAATACCAAAGTATGTAATCAAAAGTCAAAGATTTTGAAATTAACCCATGCTTTTTTGTCATTTATTACAAAACTGAATTATCCAGGCGCTTAGTTTTTTTTTTTTTTGTCTTTATTACAGTTATGGTTAGGCATCAGCATTGCTCTTTGTGATTTGGTTTAGGATCTTAGAACATATAGTATAAAAAATCTTAAGATGTGATACCATTTTTGATTTATGATATGATATGATATTATGGCATCTCATGTAACCTGGTAGAGCCATGAAAGGAATTTCAGGAGAAACATCTGCAACAAAGTTCATGCTTAAACGAAACATAACTGGTATCTCCATTAAGTCTCGTGAGCTATGAAAGAGCAACGTCTGAGCAATAAAAGTTTCCTCTGGGGGATCCATTAATTGCTTCATTTGCAACACAACAACATATGAGAAGTGGAAAAGGAGGGGGTATTAGGAGCTTTAGGATATAATTCACGACAGAGTTATTTTGATGTATCTGCTCTGATGCTGCCGGAGCTCTGGATTCTGCCTTGGGAAGCACTGGGATCATGGGACGGAGTTTTTGAAGTGTAAACCCCTTTTTGAAATCCTGTTATTGGCTGGCATTGGTTTCAACCCTTCGAAAACAACATCTTATTTGAACATATACCTTAACTCACTGTGCAACAAATAGGTCTATAAAATGCAGTTTTTATATTTAATCTCGAGATGTTGAATATTGTTTTTCCTTTTTTGGTGAAAAGTCTCCCTTTTCATATGAAGGGTCTACTGGGAAATTAAGTGTTATAATGAAAAGCTCTCTTCTTCTTGGATAATATTAGCACAGCGTAACACACTTTAAATTATTCACATCAAAAACTCATTGTTTGTTACTTGACAGCGGTGGAGAGGGATGACGGCAGAGTGATGAATTATACATCAGACATAAAGTGTCTCTGAATGAATCATTGAAATGGGCTGTTTAAAATGTAACTCTGTACTTTGTTGCAGTATGTCCTGTTTGTTGTGAGGTGACGGAGTCTTTGTATCACCTCACTCTGATGTGATGTTATTCACAGCTAAGTAGGCGACCTCGCACGCTAAAGAATATCATCACACCTCAGAATCCAGCAAGAGACTGTAGAAGCAGGAAGATGAATGTGGAATGAGTAAGAGACACAAACAGCTCGCTGTGTGTTAGTGTTACATCACTGATTTAACAGAAGCTTACACCATTACTGGTGCATTATCATGAACCGCTGGTACATTAACATCATATACTAAAACAAGTTGGGTCATTCTACACACTACACAAGCATGTTAAAAATGTGGATTTTTACAGAACTCAAGTTAGATTTTACAGTGTAAGATTTTTTATAAATATTAACTGGATACCTGGATATTAACAGGATAGAACTACAGTTAGTAATTTCTCAATTAGAGGTTAATTCATTCATTTTTTTGTATATTGAAAATGAGATTCAAATTTTTAAAATTATTTTATGTAATATTAAGCCATCTATGATGAGCATTTATGTACAATTTATGCAGTATATAATATTACATTTTATATATATATATTTTTATTAATAGTTATTTTATAGTTTAATCAGATGTCATTGTAGCCATTTTTAATGTATATATTTTAATTTAGAAAAGGCAAGAATGTGATTTCTTCCAAAAATATTTAATATTTCATGCAATTTTAAGCTATGATGAACATTAATTAAGATTGACCCTGCTGTTTGACGGGTAGCTCTTGTAGTGGAGTGGCAGGAAGTGATGAAATGTCTCATGGCCTTGTTGATCACATTTCCTGCTCTGCAGGCCTGCGGCACTGATGTGGAAGATATAAGCACGAGGAGTAAACAGAGGTGCAATGAGAATACCTAATGAATGTTCCATTAGATCAGCTTAAAATATGTAGTATGCTTAAAACTTTATAAAGCAGGATGGTAATTACCGCTCACGCTGTGCAGTAGGGCAGTTCCACACAAAGTCTCTTAATTAATTCATTGTGTTAAGTTGTTTTATGTTAATCTCTGATTGTGAAATTACCACCAAGTGTATCACTTTAACTAAATGGGAAAAATGAAAAATGCATTAAAAAACACATGCGGTTTCTGCAGGGTGATTAAGTTTGGGGGCAATGATTCACTAAATATTTAACAGCTTTGCCTGGTACAAAGTATATCATGAATTATAGATTAGAAGAATTAAAATATCTTGATGTAGAACACTGTTTAAAGAATTAACCTGCAATAGGGAGGAGCAATTACCATTGTAATAAATGATTTTGCGAGCGAAGAAGGAGCCACCATTCTTTATTTTTAATTAATTTCTCCATATTATCACAAAGAGAGAGATTCTCTCCCCTCATTACTCTCTGCCACTTTTGGGGTCCTTTGTTCCTGATAAATGGGAGTCTGTTTGTGGTGAGACTTGTCATGCACAAACCTTTCCTCCTCCCACTAATGCTTATAGTACCTCTAATGTGTTTTATTTTAAACTTCTATTCATATCACATCATTTGTAAAAATACCTTATTAATGGCTTCCAGCCTTGCGGTGTGCATGTGATATTTTTGTTGGGCGAATGCTATGGCCTCCCCTTTGTGGTCCGTAATGGGGGCTGTATTTAAATGAAGGTCATTCCCCTGTGGCGAGGAAGGGATGGGGGAGCTTCTTAAACAAACGGTCTGTCCAGAAGACCCTTGCTCCGAGGATAACGGTCTGGCCCTGCTTGGCATGCGAACAGAGCAAGTTAATTGGCTTTCCATAGACGCAGGTTGAGTCTGACCCAGGCGGCTCTTTTGTAATAGACCCCACCCCCTGCTCGAGTGCTACACTACTACCGTATACCACCAGCCATATCTGACCTGAGTCCACCATCTGGGCCTGTTTAAATGGAGATAGTTTAACTAGAAAGTGTTGTTTCAGACAGGGCACTATAAGAGTGAAAAGGAGGGAGTGGCCTGTATCATCTATAATAAGACCAAGATATTTAAATACAAATTTAGCATGCTAAATAGGCGGTGGATGTAGAAAATGAGGAGCACATGGTGCCCTTGGTAAGACTAGGGGGGAAATATATTTTTAACAATTTAATAGTTTAATATTTAAGTTTTAAAAGCCTTACTCATTTGTTTGGCATAATAAGGAAATTTGCAATTTAACTAGCTAATGAATACATTGTGATGATTACCATTGTATGGAAAGAACTACTTTGACGGTTTCATAATTTCTTTTCTTTAATGGCAGCTTTTTCACAGTTTTTGCAATTTATTGTTCAATTGTGAATGTAAACTAGATTTCAAATAACATCAAATAGACTAATTTGGCAAATGAGGCTTGACAAATTTTATAAGAGATGAATAGAAAGTAAGATGGATGGATGAACAGAGATAAAAAAGATGGATGGATGGACAGAGATAAAAAATATATATAGATAGAGAGAGGTAGGGATGGATGGATGGATGGATGGACAGATAGATAGATACAGACAGACAGAGACAGATAGACAGAAAGATGGATGGATGGACAGATAGATAGATAGAGACAGGCAGATGGATGGAGAGAGAGAGATAGATAGATGTGTGTGTAGATAGATAGATAAAGGTTAATATATTTTATATAAGTTGATACATTTCATTTGTATTTAATCACTTAATTCAACAGTTCATCTAAGGGGGCACATGCAGGACACTTTTGCTCACTAAATCTGACATGAATACTTGTTTTGCTCTAGCAGAGAACACTAACAACTCTTTTGGTTGCTAAATTAATCATCAGACCTTTATCATGCTACTTTTAGGATGTTCTACTCGCTTTAAACACAGGTTTTACCTTCCGCCCCATGTCATGAAAAACAATAAGAGCACTGATCTCAAACATCATCCTACCAATTGTTTTGATTTCCCTGGAGAATATTGAGGTGTACAGAAACACAACACCCAATAAATAAAGCATCAACGTCGCATAAAAAGGAAACAAAATAGCATGAAAGCTCTACAAATATGACACGAGACAAAGTCAACATTTGGATGAAGCTCATTTAAAATTTGTGTTGTTTGCTGATCCCTGTGTGTCAAGTACTGTGATATGGAGCTGTTTGGGTTTTATTTTGTAGTTTAATTATAAAACTGTCAAGAACGTGTCTCGGATACATCCGCTGTGTCTTGGGCATATGTTTCTTGGCCAAGTTCCATTATCTCCCATGGGTCATTATGATAGCACTCGTGTATTAGCAGTTAAGCACCTTAACGCAGTGTAAAGAGAAACAACACAGCCAATCCAGATCTTCACCTACGGACACATCCCTGAACGTCAGAGCAATTCGAGCAGTTCGTCTGTAGATGCTTTAAAGATTCATGAGTAAGCAAATATGTATTCAGGGCTGTCATTCAAAAAGGCTAATGCATTATGGGTAAGCGCATAGCTGTTGAACAGTACAGCAGATGGTTTAAATCCAATATTATTAAATGAGCATAAACACATAATTTGAAACAAGCCTACGCACATTACCAGTCAGACTGGAATCAATACGATTTTTCCACGCTGTTGAAATAAGTCTCTTGTGCTCACCAAGGCTGCATTTATTTGATTAAAAATACAGTAAAATAATAATGTTTGAAATATAAGTATAATTCACTATAACCATTTTCTGTTTTAATATGTTAAAATAGCAAAGCTGAATATTCAGCAGCCGTTTTTTCAGTCTTCAGTGTCACATGATCCTTCAAAAATTATTCTAATGCTGATTTAGTGTTCAGTTATTAATAATGGTTCTTCTTATTTTCAATATAAAAAACTTTTTGCTGCCTAACATTGTTGTGGATAATTTTTTAAAGGATGAATAGATATAGTTCAAAAGAACAGCATTCATTTGAAATAGAAGTCTTTTTGTAACATCATAAATGTCTTTACTGTCACCTTTGACTGTCAATTTAATGAATTCTTGCTGACTAAATTTATTCATTTCTTTTTTCCATACTTACCACAGACCTTTAAATGGTAGTGTATCACGGTTTCCACAAAAAATAATAAGCAGCATAAACGTTTCGTTTTGCAACATTGATAATACTAATTGAGCACAAAATCAGCATATTAGAATGATTTCTGAAGGATCATGTGACTCTGACGACTGGATCAATGGCTACTGAGAATTCAGCATTGCATCACAGGAATATATGACATTTTAAAATATATTAAAATGGAAAACTGTTCTTTTAAATTATGCTTATTTTCACCATTTTACTTTTGAAAAATCTTTTAAAAATGTTTAATTATTCCAAACTTTTGACAAGTAGTAACATTCACACTCACGTTACAGTCACTATACATCTCCTTTGTTATTTTTTCATATAATTTATTTTTCAGTAGTGAATCATGAGTTGTCTGTCATTTTGATTAGCGGGTATTTCAAAAGAGTGTTTGTGCATTGTGCCTTCATGGTCTTGTGCAAAACCCAGGTTCTATTTTTTGTTGATGATTTCTCTATACTTTATTTGATTAGATTTTTTTTATTTGCAGGAGTGTAGGTGCAAATGGCAGAGATGTTAGATCCTATTTTAGCTGTGAGGTGTGAGCCTGGCAACCTCTCGCGGTCTCGTCCAACTGACCACCCTCCATGCTTTTTTTCTGTTTGACCTTTGGTCAAATGCCGTGCTAAAGCCCGCCAACCTTTTATGTGAAACGTGTAGCGTCTATCATCACGTTCCCGGAAAACTGATTCCCTCCATCGGAAGTCCCCTGAAGGCTTATTAAACCCGCGAAGAAAGGAAATGAATAAATTCTCAATGTGTTTCTTAGTTGAATGATAATGTTGTGCGAATGGTATATTTCTTGAAAAGAAAAAAAGAGAAGGATACTTGAATATCATTATAGTTCAATGTGGAATCCTTTGACACCAATGAACATCTCCAGCTAAGGCAATCTCAGAGGCCACACCAGCGGGATGGAAAACACTGCCGTTTGATGTTTTCAATCATTCTCCAGCCTTTGTGTCTCTCAGCCAGTCCCTGCAGGTTGACTCTCTCTGAATAACATGTTTTTCACTTTTTGAAAAAACTTCATTTGAAAGGAAAGCCTACTGTTGAGTCTCTGCATGTTTACTTTCATTAGCTTTGGTCCTCTCTCCCTACAGAGAGTCACATGGTCCTACCTCTGTTGCCAAAGGGGCGGAGCGGAGGAGAAGCCAAACGGTACCCTTTAACTGCAGTAAAGCCTGGGCGGCCGGGATCGTGTGATGTATTGCCGCCTCGCGCCACACGATAGTGTTCGTAGACGGCGACTGGCTGGCCGACAGGGTCATCCATGTTGCCTGGCAGGCAGATCCTTGCCTACATCCAAAGAACAGGCTCTCATTTATGAGCTAACGGCTAATCCTGGCACCCCCTGTAAACACACCGCCGGTTATGTTGCAGCTTCTAGACTCTGAGAGGCTAATAAAAAGGCAAAACAGAACAAGGGTAGCTGATATCCCTCTAACCTTTGACCTTCAGGGCGTCCCGTAGAGTATGATTGATGCCATCATATCCGAACAAATGTGGCTTGACAGTTTTGGGACGATTAGCCCATTTTTTTTTTTTTAGACTGCGGAAAAATGTATTACGTGTCTGAAGCTTTCACATCCAGATAGCATTAGAAATATAATGATGATTTGTGTGCAGTGCTGCAAAAAGAAGCCCACTTATTGTACGTAAGTGTTATAATTGGAACTTTATTGCATTACCGGGCCTGCAGAGTGTAACTTCCTGCTATTTGTCTAATGCATCCTTAAGAATAGTAATCTAATAAAAATCATTAGTTTTTCCAGGGCTTTTAGACATGATTTAAAGGAAAGTCATTTGCAAAATGTGTCTAGCGTGAATTAATACCTTACCTTGAAAGAAAAAAAATACGTGCACGGAAAAAAAACCGCTATCGAACAATGCAATTTCATAACAAAGGACGTACATGCTTTCAAGATTGCCACAAGCTTGGATCATCATTGATAAGTGGCTCCACTCAAACGCAAATGTGGTTTTGTTCAGTGACGCTGTTTTTCCTAATACTCAAAGTTTCTTTATTAGATTTATCATCGAGCCTCTATTCTTCACGCGCTTTGACGCATTCGATATGTGACCTCAGATGGATTCATAAGGTTCATCCGCTAGTAGCTGAAAAAGTAAATGCCCGGCTTTCTTTTTCTTTTCACCAACAGAGCCCCAGTGGCCAGATGATCCTTCAGTTCTGGCTCAGAAGTGACAAGGTGGAGGAATGCCTGATTGTGGTGTGATCTGATGGCCAGTGGCTTGTGTGTGTGAAAGGGTCTCAGCCACAGAAACACACCCCCCTCAGCCAGTCCTCTCTCCTCAGGGAACGAATGGACTGTCTTGCGCTTACTATGCATCCCTATGAAGAAATTAATAAAATAGAAATGAGACATTCAAGTGACAGCTCCAGCTTTAAATGATGCTGACAAAAGCCATGAATTGTCAGTGGGTCTCTTTGCTCGCTTTGTTTTGAAAGATAAATTTGTATTAAATCATAAAACACGCAATTGAGAAAAAATAAAATGGAATACTTGGAAGGTATCTTACTCTGTGGAGTTTCATTGTGAATAAGTTATTTACATTCATTCTCAAAGTCTAACAAACCCCTTCCCTATTACTGGTAAATGAATACCGTGATAAATATCAATATCATATGATATGGAATAAAAAATCGTGATATTTTTGGCCGTATCGCCCAGCCGTAGTTACAGGGCTGCATGACACATTCAAAGGTTCTGGTGGCGCTAGTCAATATAATGTAATTCAAGTAATGTCTGTTAATTCATATAAATCTTGTGTTGTGGGTGTTTGGCCTCACCTGCCAGAGGTGACCAATGGCTGCCCTCTGATCTACCTCTGTCAAGCTCCGTAATTGAGTGCTTCCTTAATTTATGAGGCAGCTTCCTCCATTAACAACAAAATATTGGGAATTAAAGAAGAAACAGACCTTCGCAGACCCGTGCTGCACTACGGATAAGGAACAAACCGTGATAAATGGCCGAGCGCATCTGCAGCCTTGACTTTGAAAAATACTGTCTCTGAATTTCAGGTCAGACTCTGACAACAATTAGGAGGAGAAGAATAAATAGACAATGACCCTTTTTTTCTGCTGTATTTCCCTCTGCCGTAAGATGCAGGAGAACATGATCTGCCACTGACAGGATGTGCATATGCAAGGGAAAGCAGTCAGGGCCGCTCGTTGAGTGATCATATCATTAAACTGCTAATTTTGCAGTATGAGGCACAAGGGAGTTGTTTCTGGCATTAGCCTTGCTTCTCACTGTCTCTTCTGTACAGTAAATCTTGTGCTAAGCATAAAGCCCATTCTCTGCTACTAGTGACTATATCTATATCTGTATCTTAGTAGATTTTTAAAATGTCAAGATCAAATCAAAATTGACCCTATTTACTTTCTTCTGCAGATCCTTGATCTTATTGTAAAAGATTAATCAGTGCTTGTTATTCCAAAGAACAAAAACTCGTTTGTCCTTTTATGATGAAGTTATCCAACAGCGAAACAGATATTTAGTATTTTCATTTTCTGTTGTTTTTCTATGTTTTTTATGTAAACATACACTAGACGGATGATTCTGACTGCTTAGAACACATCTCGCATCTTTGCTGCTACTTGCCCATGACACAACGGTCTAAAAACAGTGCTCAATAAATCTAAGTCAGGGTAATGCCATATTTAATTTTTGACCAGAATGAAAACAAGGCAGTGAAGAATAGACGTTATAGCATAAAAAAATCGAACCATAAAATAGTTTTGAAAGTTGTGAAAATGATGTGATCTATGACCTTTATACAGTGCATGCTATTGTAAAGAATGTAAGTCTATAACTCACAGCATAATTTTATCCATGTTATATTTAATATGGTATCTAATCTGACTAAGGTCTATTAAACAAAGATCAACTTTAAAAGAACATGTTTTAAACTTGAGTTTTTTTTTTTCATTCCACTGCCCTGTGTCTCACATTTGTTTTACTCAAAAACATGTTCTGTGTGAATGGCTCATAGTGAGCAGTGTAGTGTGAGTCACAAGCAAATGACTCCTATGAACTGGTTAATTTTAGTGAATCAAAAACACACATCTTAACCAGTGTAGAATGATTCCTGAATGAATGGCTCAAGTGAGTCGGTTCTTTTTAGTGAATCAAACTGTATTTTTATTTTAATGGGAATAGATTTTAAATTAATACATAATAAAGAAAGAAATGTTACCACATTTTTGGTTGTTTAGTATTGTGTAAATAGACCTTTTTGCAAGAATTATTTTATATTTTTATATTATCAAAAACATATATATATTAAAATCATCTCATCATTTGATAATGGAATTGCATGTTTCCAACATTTATTTATTACTGGTACTGAAACAATTGTATTTGGTTTGTAACACCCACTATTCAGTCAAGTTCCTTTTTCTCATTGATTCCTTTTTTTCAGTTGGAAGTACATGCTGTATTTCTGTAATGTGGTTAAGGAATAGCAATTCACGTTAACTTGAGCCTTTTTCACATTTTATTATGTTCATTTTTTGATAAAACACGCATGCAATCACACATAGCAGCCCATAGATAAAGCAGTACATTTTCATGGTTATAGGTTATGAGGCCTATCTCTTTTTTGATGAGAGCATATTGATTTGGGCATTTCTTGTGGGCTGCAACTTAATTCTGTCTCTCATTTCAGAAAATCCTCAAATTCACTGCTTACAGCAGCCTTTTAGCAGCCACAATCCTCTGCCTGAATAAATGACATATAAGCTTCCCTAGATGCCATGGTGTAAATGTATTAGCTGCACTAAGAGACCTACTCCTAGTATAATTATGTTAGGAACCAATAAGACAGCTCAGAAATCAATATGCTAAGACAGACAGCGAACAGGGCATGGGCAGTGAACTGGGGATAGATTAGGCTTGCAGGTCCCTGGCTGAGCATCGCTAGCATTTAAGCTAAGTTAGACTTATCGTCTCGTGCAAGGAAATCATCTGGGCTTTTCCCTTACAATACTCGGGGCGCTGGATTAGGCCCTGTGAGCAATTATCTTCCTCTTTTCTAATTACACGATTTTGACCAGTTAAATCCTGCTCATTTTAATTTCCCTGATTTTTAACTCCCCCCTCCTTGTAATTCCAATCAATATGCAGTGTCAGTTCCCTGTAAGTAGTAAAATGTTCTGCTCTGGTAATTAATGCATGCTCTTCAATTACTTAAATTTAAGCCGCGATTCAAGTGAGCCTCTCAAAAAATGAGCTAAAACTCATAGATGTGATAAAAACAGATATTTTAATCAGACGTGCTATGATTTTCTTTTACCCTTGTATTTGGTTACGGGCGGTGAAATAAGTAGCGCGATGTGTTTAAAAGACTCTCTGTGTAAACAGAGACAGAGCTGTAATTTATATTCAACTAGAACTAAAATAAAAAGCAGTAGCCGAGGAAACAAAAGCTGTCCTTTTCTGGTACAGTACATCTGCTCAAACCCAATCAAGCTTTCAAAGACATGGCAGCGAACAATAGCCCCCATCAGCCAGGAACAAAGTCACAGACATAAGTGGTCTGAATAAGTGCAATTTCTGCCCATATGACTGTCCTGACACAATTGCCCTAATTTTCTTCCTTTGAAATGACTGATAAAAGACTTAAGTAATTGCTATGGAGACAGCATTTCTTCTATCAAGGAAGGAGGGAGGGGGGTCGCAAGTAATATTGCCTCAGGGCTTAGGGACAGAGTGTCAGTTTCTGCACAGTCTTATATTAATACTTGTGTCCTCTTCAGCCCCACTTCCCAAAGATCGTATTAAGTGATTGTGATTCGCCCTGACGCCGTATCGGAAATCACTCAATCAAGCGAGCCTCGGACACGCCGGAAAATATACAAAAACATGCCGGTCTAATTTTCCTGCGGTCACGTGACCGGACAATGCCCTGACGTGTCGCTCTCACAAATGCAAGGCAAATGACTTGTGAATTAAAAGGGGGTCAACCTATCCATGCGGCGTGGTCGGAGACGCTCGTGAGGAGACGGCTCACCCTGATGCTAGCTTTCTGACCTTTGTCCATTCAGCGCCTGACCTTGTCCCCTGAAATCAAACTTCATTTATCGGCCTGATCTCTGATTATCTGGATATTGCACCACGCGGTTTGCCTAGCCGGCAAGGAGACCGCTAATGGGGAGGCTGAAACCAGTACAGAGCATCATGGGAACATTGACATACAAACTAATTGCTGCCATGACCTCGGATTACATCTGTTTATTGAAAGCAAAGCCTTCCTCTCAATTATGTGCTTTCTGTAAAAAACACAAACACTCTTATTATGAGTCATTTTTGTACATCTTTTTCATTATTATTTTCTGGATTCAGACTCAAGCAGTGCATTGCAAATGCATTACTCAATGCATTGTAAATGTCTATTATTTTTTGAATACACACACGTGTATGTGTGTATGCATATGTGTGTGCGTGTGTTCTAATATATGCTTATACTTAATACATACTAATATATGTATTGGTAAATATATTGCAATTTATTAAAAAATTATATATGTATTAATATATTATATAATATATACATACACACACACACACACACACACGTTTACTTAGCTATCTAAATGGGGACATTCCATAGGCGTAATGGTTGTTATACTGTACAAACTGTATGTGCTATTGCCCTACACCTAAACTTAGCCCTCACAGGAGACTTTCTGCATTTTTACAATTTCAAAAAAACTTTGTTTAGTTTATTTTTAAACCCGTTTTACAAATCAGTATGTCCCCAAAGGGAGGCTTTTGGAGATTTTGTCAGGTTTACCTCACTTTTGGGTACAAATTTGTCCCCAAAATATGGTTAAGTAGGTACACACACACACACACACACACACACACACTATACTAATATATACTATATATAGTATATTAGTATATACATATATACACACACACACACACACACACTATTTACTATATTTAATATGTATTAAATAATAAATTCTATTTTATATATTTAAAATATATTTATATATAAATCTAAATGTCACATTAAAAAATGTAAACATTACATTTGTATGATTTATTTTTTTTTTATTTTTATTATTTTTTAAATTTAATTTAAATAGATTTAAATAGAAAATCTGTGCAGTTTGACTAAAATATATTTATCATACAAACTTTTAAGACGGACAACAGATTTTTAGCAGCCTTGCTCAGAAAAGGTGTTGATTTGTGGTCCATCAGTAAATTCCCAGTAACTGAATCAGCAAAAAACTATTTACATTTACATTGATTCATTTAGCTGACGCTTTTATCCAAAGCGACTTACAATTGCTATATATGTCAGAGGTCGCACGCCTCTGGAGCAACTAGGGGTTAAGTGTCTTGCTCAGGGACACATTGGTGTCTCACAGTGGATTCGAACCCGGATCTCTCACACCAAAGGCATGTGTCTTATCCACTGCGCCATCACCACCCCAATGGTACCTATTTCACACATATTCAGGAAATGGGACCTCTTGTGTCCTAAACATTTTACCCCCTCCTTCCCTTGCAGGTGTCCACAAGCCTCCCTCCTTCGGCCACCTCAAACTGACAGGTCCTAAGTTGCTGACTTTAAGTACAGTCCAAGCCCAAAGCAAGTGAATAATACACAGTAATGAGTTAATCAATACGTATTATGGTTTGGTTGGTACTAAAGTGAGAACAGAACCCAGAGAGCACAGGAGCACCGAGCAGTGAAGGGTTGGGAAAAAATCAACACTGCATCTGATCCAGATAGCATCAAACCTCCCCCAGGGATTTCCCTATTCAAGAATCCAATTTACCATGGCTGATTGACACGGATTGGATCCCGGGGAATCGCATAACTCTTTTAAGGCCCTAATAAAAATCTAATGGATTTCTGCGCATCTTGGACTGATTTCTAAACTTTTAATAAACTACACTGGTCGTACGTAATTAGCATTCGCTGGCTTTGTGGGTAATGTGGTTTGGTTATCACTCATGGAGTCGGTGCATGTGGAAGAGTGCTTTTTCCTGATTAAACCTACATGAAGACACAGTGTCCTTCTTAAGTGCACCTTAATGCTCTAGATGCACTTTGAAAAGCACCAGTCCTTCCTCTCGAGCTACAACAGGCTGGTTCTAATTGCAAGGAGAGAAACATTTACAGTATGCCTCAACATACACTAATTAGACCATAAGAGACATTACAAAGAGGTTTGTCCATTGTCTGTTGATCCACAGTATGATGCATATTGCAGTAATCATATTGCTCAAAACAGGTTTGAATCTGATTGGCTATATGCTATGCTCTATGTACCTGACAATAAGAATATATATGTATATAATGCATTAATTTAATTATTCATTCATATGGCATTGTTGTGTAATATGTTTTATATCAGACCTTATGCCGTTAGTCATCAGTTTTTGTTTACTTGATACTACGGACATGTTGTGACATTATATGGGGCTAGTTGTCACAATGGGAGCCTGCCATTAAACAGACTATGGTTTTAGGTAAAATGTAAGCAGTAAAAAAATGTGAAGTGCACTAAAAAATATTTAGGCCTAAATTTTTGTATTTGAAGTGAATAGAAAATTTCCATCCATATAAACAAAATTTCTGTTGTTTCACAGCTAGCCATACATTTTAATTGAATAAATGTAATTGTTCTCCCAAAGAACAGATTTATGCTGATTCTAAGCAATTTCGATAAATACATTTTGACAATGTTTAAATATAAAATCAAATAGATGCATTAAATTATGCCACGATGCCACAAATCTTACCTGTTCTTAACAGTTTCATTTATGTATGACAAACAAATATGCATCACATTAATTTTTATTAGGTTGTTAAAACCAATTGCTTTGGCTGACAGAAAGTATTATTGATCAGTAAAATTTAAATAATTTTTCAGCCATAATTTAAATCTGTTACCTACCCAATAAGTGTGACAACATGGTCATGACATTTATAGAAAATGCTCTTGTTATAAGAACAGTTTTTGACTCAAAACCTCTATAGTTACTGAATTACAGTCTTTGTGACAACTAGCACATGAGACAAATAGCCCCGGTTTCCCCTATAAATTGTTGCTGTTATTTTTGGCCTGCTTAGTCTATGTATGCTGAATTAATGTTACGTCAGGTGGTATTTGGATTCTGTGCTGATGCGATGTCTGCTGATCACACCATTGAAATTGTTTTTTGTTTATTCACTCCTGTTGTTTACCACATTGCAAAAAACGTATCTCGGATTCAAATTATAGTACATTTTACATTGATTCATGAGATACTTGCCCTTTGCATGGACGTTAGCACATTGTTTATTGTTTCTCGGTGTTCTGTGACAAGGAGGCAGGTAAAGATGGCATAGTGGGGTTTTTTTGGTCTGATTTGAACCTGCTTTGAAAATAGCAGTAATCATTGTATTTATGGTGAAATGGCCTGCCATAGGGACATAAGAGAGGGAAGCACAGTCTGGGGTAGAGATGTAAAATAGGCTCCAACAAGTAATTTTATGTGCTACGTTTTAGCTTGTCATCATATTACCGGCTGCTGTAGTGGGAACGCTGGAGCTGGAAGAGTAGAATGCAGAGCCTATCATTCTGCACGCTGAGCTGGGGAGGCAATTGGGAGGGAACGCAGCGGGAAGCTTTGATGTAGATTGACAGATTAATCATTTCCAGCGTCCTGTGTTCCTTCCGACCTTGACAGCACCAGAGCCTCTCAGAAAAAAAGACCCCAAAAGGAAGAGAGAGTACAATAAGGGTACAATAAATTCAGGCATTTTCATCCTATAATGTCCAGGAATTAAAAGCAATAGAAGTCATGATAAGCTGTTCTCAGAAAGACTCTTTCCAATTACTCGCTGGTCTTTTTTGGTATAGCGGCTTTCAGTCCGTATCTGTCGGAGGTGAGACGCGATTCGTATTTAATGCGATGTGATATGTTTTAAGGCGCAGTTTTGATTGTCAATGAACATTTTAATCTTTAAAATAGAGTATTTTTTCACCTTATGCATTCACACAGATGTTTGGTTCTTCAAAGAGTTGACTTGAATCATTTATAGGTAAAAATGAAGTCTTTGCCACCCTTGCCAATTTAGAGGAGAATTTACCGGCAATCAAATTTTCTTACTGGCAAAGAAACTGCATTACTTTTCTTTTTTAAAAGTACTGGAAACATCAAAACATGATATGGTCTTTGTAAATTCTGTTTAATAATAATAAAAAAAAGAGAGAGAGAGATAGGATATGTGACCATATGTGATCATGTGCACTTCTTATTTTTTAATTATTATTATTATTATTATTAATTGGGTTCACCTTTTACTAGACATATCCCTCTTCCCCTATGTATATATTTAAAAACATAACTTTTTTTAGTTTTTTTAATTTTCAATAATCATGTTTATATGTTATCATATTTTTAGTGTTTTATTGTGTTAGCTGTATTTTTTAACCTAATCAAAATAATCCAACTGCAGTTTGATTGAGATTAATAATTGGAATGCACAATGAAAAAACATGATTTTTGAAAATGTACATGTGCACACTTTTTAAAAAATATTTAGTAAAAAAAAACACGATGTATTTATATATATTATAAATATATATCAATAAATACAAGTCATATATATATTATTTAATTTTATAATTTTTTGTTTTTGGTTGTTTTTCTTCATTGCTGTGATGTGATCAAGCTTTTAAATAAAATGTATTTTACTTTTTTACTTTAACTTCACTACATTGTTGATAATGCATGAAGTGGTAACAGTAGATGCATTTGAGATGCACGTAACTACCAGATCGCTAATTTGTCTCGCCTGACCACCTGTGTTCAGTTTTACCTTATGTACTCACATGTAGCACTTGACGAGTCATCCAGTCTTTTAGGCTCTGTTTATGAGGCCCACACTGCATGTTAAAAAACTTTCCTTTAGCCACACAACATGCTTTATTTTGCCAGGCTAGTGACCCCATTTCCCCTTTTTTCTTACAGCGGGCCAACCTCTGGCACCATAACCTTTGACAGGTATTCAATAACAATCTTTGAGATAACAAGCCAGGGGGCACTACACTACAGGCTGGTGCTGGGCTGCTCTGGGCGAGGAAGATGTCATGTTTAGTTTGTGTTTAAGTAACCCTGTGCTCTCCTGTTGTGATAGATGGCTCTTTGGGATGTAGACACATGCCAATATTAATGGAAAGCAGATCAAGACCCTTCAATATGTTGGATATGTAAAGCTCCAGCTCAGGGCAAACTCATCAAGGTTATGGATTTTAGGTGAAGTGCGATGCTCATGCCCTCGATTGAGATTTCGTACGATTTAACACAGCCGATGTCAGACGTGTTGAGATGGATCTTTATGCGGGCCATTGATTGGGGGAAGTCAAACAGTATTGAGTCGTACATGAGTCCTTGTGAGCCTTGTGAATGTTATAATAGAGCAGCGACAGTTGAGGGAGAAATAAAGCCGGAGAAAGAACGAGTGCGAGAGAGGGAGGATGAAGCATAATTGACTATTGCATTTGTCCTGGCCCCGGGTCCTCGCTCTATCATTAAGAATCAGTGCATGTTAGTGTCATTATGCAAAAAGCTGGCAGATGGTGGTGATCACTGCCTGGTGTGTTTGCCCAAACAAAGAGTCTATTAAAGCAGACTAAATCACTCACTCACTCACTCTCGCTCTCCGACACACACACACACGCACACACACACACACACACACACAAACACACACACACACACTCTCCCTCACAGAGCTCCTCGGAGATGCCAGCAACAGCCATCACCCACTACTTCCTAGGTGTGATTCATAATCTATATTGATGCCTCAGAGACAGCAGGCTATTGATCTAGCCCTGTCTATAATCCTGTACCATATCCACAGCTTGTTAGACATCAGTGGGAATATAAACCAGGTTTTCCATGCAACTTAGAGAGCCTGGGCAAGGAAGAGTAAGAGTGGCATGAGCTGGTGTGAGAGAGACGCCCACCCCATTCGGTTGAACGCCTCTGCCATAGCTGAAAAACTTATCCTCTGTCGAGTGTTTCAGGAAAATAGGATATCCTCCAAAACTCTTAATTCCCACTGAGGGAGAAGTTTCAGTTTAAGACTACTTCCAGAGATATATATCGCAGATTGGCTGTGCTGAAACTGTAATGAGTGTGGTAATGCTGAAGAACTGTATAGTCTTGCCAGCTCAGAGAGATGGACTTTCATACCTGTCATCATGAGAAATGATTCAAATGAACTGTGAATTTGCAAAAATATGTGACAAAATGTGTGAATAGAAAATACAGATATGTTTCTGTATATATTTATACATTTTAAATATGTATATTTAAATTTATATACATACAAATGCATACAGTATATAGTGTATCATGTTAATATTCCTCTACAAAATATATATTTCCCTTGTTTGAATGAAATACATAACTATACAAATACATTACTATATGTATGTAGAACTATTTAAATAAGTTTGATACTTTAATTTTTGTGAAAACTAAAAAATTATTAAATACTAATTATATTAAATATGTATATACTATATATACATAAATGCATACTGTATATAAACGGTGTATATATTAATATTGATATGCAAACAAATGTCCTTGCTTTCCAGATTAAGTTTAAAGGGGTCATATGATGCGATTTCAAGCATTCCTTTCTCTTTGGAGTGTTACAAGCTGTTTGTGCATAGGTAAGATCCCTAAAGTTGCAAATAATAAAGTCTCAAACCCAAAGAGATATTCTTTATAAAAGTTGAGACTTGTCCACGCCCCTCCTAAACAGTGTTAATTTCGTTGACCAATACTTTTCGTCATAATTTTCATCAACAACATTTTTTTCACTGACGACAATGAGACGATAACGAGCGAAAACTCTTTTTGAATGACAAAAAATATGACATAAATCTATTGACATTTTCGTCAACGAATAAAAACGAGACGAAAATGTTAGTGAGGGACGATTTGGGAAGTGATTCATTCAGAATGAATCCGCTGCATAGAAGGTTAGATACGAACATATGAACTGGCGGTTTTAAAGGGATAGCAGCCTAATTTAGTTGCTATTGTCTGAGTCATTGATGTTAATCAAGCAACAAAAGAAAAACATACAATCACTCACTGCTCTCGACTGAAAAACTTTAGCCCTAAAGATTAATCTAAATTTATTTATAGAAATAAATATGTCTGCTTGAAAGAATGGTAAACAAGTTGTTATAAACAATGCATAATTAGCCTATATAACCATTGGTATTTCATTAAAAAGAAGACCATATTCTTGTTCTTTATGAGAAGTGGTTTTATTTAATTTTAACAAAGGCATGTTGTGTGTCACCGCAGTTAAATTGCAGTCTATCATGATAAAAAAACTATATCAAACCTATATAATGAGTTTGGAAATTTTAGAGAAATGCTTAATAAATGCACTGTAATTAAACCCATTAGATTTTAGCCGACTAAATTTACTGTAGATTTAGTCGACTAAAAATCGTATGATATTTATCTTCATTTATTTTATGAAAGTTGTAAATATTATATATATATATATATGTGTGTGTGTGTGTGTGTGTGTACATATAGTATATAAATTATCTATGCATATATCATATTAATATGTGTACATAATATATATTTTCATTGATTTACAGATTTAAAATGAGTGCTGTACTCATTAACTCAGTGAAGGGACCATATTAGCAGTTGTTTTATCTGTGAAGGGTTTGTGCAATGAAAATGAAAATATTTGTCCTATGGTTTCATGCAGGGTAAAAGCAAACCCATTGTTCTACTGTCAGACTGTAATTTCCTCAGCCCACTACAGTCTAAAGACAAATGATGAAACGGGTCGAACAACGGTGCTTAACCCAATCACATAGAGAGCTCTAAGAGAAGAGTGACTACAATAGTGACCTTCATTAAGCGTACAAATAATTAGTTGACCTTAGCTAATAAAGCATTTCCCAAAATAACACAAGCTGTAAAGTCTGAAGGGAAAAACAGCCTGTCACACCACGTCATCACTGTAAATGACCACTGGAGTGCTGAAATAGGGCTTTTAAGGGTCTATACTTCTGAAAACCAAATATTCTTAAAGGAACCGTTCAGGCAAAAATGAAAAACCTGTCCTATACTCTCATGACATTCCCAGTGTTGTTATTCTTACCTGAAACAACAACTATTAAAAATTGTTTTGGATAAATTAAATAAAGCTGTTATTAAATAAAATATAAATTAGATGGAAACTTAAGGACCTTAAGTTTAAGTTAAAATGACTAAATCTGAAATTAAAATGTTAAATAGAAGAAAAAAAAACTAAATTATTATAATAATAATTTAGAAAGTTTAGAATTTAGAATATAAATAATTTAGAATTTAGAAATAATAAATTGAAAATATAAAAACGATATTTAACAATTTAGATCCCAAAGTTCTTTAAAATATCATCTTTTGTGTTCTTCAGAAGAAAGAATTGCATAGAGTAAAAGTGTTTATGACAGAATTTCATTTATTTTTGAGTGTATTTGAAAAACCAAGTTAGTTTGGATGCTATTTTAAGCATTTGTCTTTTTTTATTTTTCAAAAAGTAATTGGCCAAACTTCACAAGACATTCATTCGTTTAATTATGCATTTTTGGAACCGCAGTATGACATCAGGCATCGCCGTCATACTTGCATCTCTAAATTCTTAGATGATCCTATGAAGGGTCCTTGGAAACTTGTTTGAGTGCATTGCCTTATTTCCCATAAGAGGAGTAATTGTCTCTTTGAGTTGGTTCTGTTTTCATGGTTCTTAATTAACCAAATAGACCTTCCCTTCCTCTCTTCTCGGAAGATAATTTGATAGGAAAAGTGATCTGTTCTAGTTAGGTCTGAAAACAATTATATGAAATTGCTGCTTTTGGTCCACATTTGCTTTTCGCTACTTCTCCCCCATGCCGATCCAATCTAAGACCATCTGAGCAAATAAAATGATATTTACCTCATCTTCTGTTACAAGCTTTCAAAATTACATGGCTTCAGGAAAAAATCTATACGAAATAGCAGCTTAGCGGCTGATATATACTTAGGGAGCATGCTAACTTTTCCTGCGTTTGTTCTCAGTCTCCCGACTTGGCCCCGCCCCTGAAGAGAGGGAAAAAAGGATTTACACCATGAAAAGTCTCTCAATGACATGCTGAGGAGATGCTTATAAACTACCCACTCTCGCTCGCGTAAAGCGGGGCGCCTGTCCAAGCGGCTAACCTTTAGCATGGGAAGGCTGCACTACACGTCTCTCAAAATTCAGGCAGAGGAAGTGCTGCCGACCCGACGGATGATTTGAAGACTCAAATACCACTTTCATTTATTATTTATCCCCGGCAGGACGAGGGGGAGGGATGGGATGCGGTGGGAGCATCATACCTGAGCCGGTAATGTAAAGAAATGGCCATTTCTGGGAGGATTGACCTCAGGGAATCAAATCCCGTTAAAGGCCTAGGAAAATTGCTTAATATCCAGGGCTTAAATAAGTTGTGGATAAAAACATTTGGCCATGATGAAGGGGAAGCAGGGCATCAGGCACCAAAAAAGAGCCACACATTTTTCCCCCAAACACCTATTTTTACGCTCAAAAAGTTATTGATAGGTTAGTGAGGAGTAAGTAGCTGCTAGGTACGTAGAAGTTCAACGGCTGAATATCATATTTCAGTGAATCTGTTCAATTTCAAGGATATGAAATGTAAAAACCAGCCATTGTTTTGTTTCACATCGTACCTTCAGCCCACGGGCACCTCTGGGTGTCATAAGATGCAATTATCTTCTCTCTTTCCCTCTCTTTCTCTCTCTCTGTGTTGATGCTCTTGGGAAGGTAATGAACCTGTGTAATTGCAGCAGAGTGTAATGATGCATGTATGTATGAGCCATGGCTTTGTGTTCGCTGTTGAATTTTTATCAATAAGGAAAATTGGATTAATATTTCAAAGTTAATGTTTTTGTTCAAGACTTTGCACGAAAATAAACATGATTAAGTTTCACAGATGCTTGTGCAAAAATAACAGATCTTTTTAATTATACCCTTAATAGCTTTATAGATTTTTGAAAGATAAATTCTTATTGGCATTTTTGTAATTATGGGTCTTTATTGCTTTTATGAAAATAATGGTCAAGGCTCATTCACTCTTTGTTAAGTCCATGGGCAAGAAACATTTCCATGTGTCCTGAGCAAAAACAATTTCAGTGGAATGATTTATGCATTGAAAGATAGCACTCCCTATTACATATAACATATTTTTTTTATACATGTCATTTAATAATAATAATAATAATAATTTTTGGTAACACGACTTTTCCCACAATAAATTCCTAATTTGCTGCTTATTAGTAGTTAGTAAGGTAGATGTTAAGTTTAGGCATTGGGTAGGATTAGGGATATGGAATAAGGTTTTGTAGAATAAGGCATTAATGTGATTAATTACTACTAATAAATGGCTAATAGTCTAGTAATATGCACGTTAATAAGCAACTAGTTAAGAGACCTTAAAATAAAGTGTTACCTAATAAAACAAAATCATGCTTCAAAAGAGAGTTAGTATTGTTTTGCTAGTCAAAAATGGTGTTTTGTGGCATGATTTTCACATTTATTAATGTAATATTAACATACATTGAGACTGTGTGTGTGTGTGTGTGTGTGTATAGAGAGAGTGCTTACTGCTTATATAGTCAGACTACTTTTGTATTACTTTTAGATTACCTAGATTAGATTGACCTAATTTAACACATTAATTTAAATATGAAAATCTTGTACCATATTGATACAAAAGTACAAATGTAAATAAAATAAATAAAATTCGTTATTAACAACATGTAATGCTTGTTTACCTGCATGTCATATAGTTTATTTTAGAAATGAACATTAAAAAGATGAAAAAGAGGAATTAGGGAGAATTATTAAATTATGTGACTAATATGTCCATACTTTCTTCTACATTGGAAGCTCCTGTTGTCAAGTCAAATTCCAAAGTCAAAGTGTGTAAACATACTTAATAAAGCTATTTCTGACTTCTGATATGTAATCAATAAATAAGTAACTGTAGTCTGATTACAAGTATTTGAAAATGTAATGTAATCTAATTCCAGTCTTAATTTTTGGAATCTATTTAATCCAAATAATATGTAATCAGTTACTGTATAAGACCACACAAAAGACAATTTTTAAAGCATTCTATCAAGAAACAACACTATATTTCAATTGCTCCAACCTTATTCTCAGCTACCAGTGAAAAGAAAAATAATTAAACTTTGTATTGCTGGAATGAATTTAATTGAGAGGCACGTATGCATTGATTTAGCCCTGAACTCCCTGATGAACTTGGTTTGGCATGGCTGTTCATGTATATGTGGTTTTCTAGCACGTTTCCAACCCTGCTGCTGCATTCAGCTAGAATCCCAATATAGACAATCACTGGGAAGCGTTTTAGACCATTATAAATAAATAAATGTAAATTCCATGCTCTCTAAGAGACCATCTGGTTTATCTACATTTTTAACTGCTGAGATCTGCAGTCATGAAATAGCAGACCGGGCTTTCTTTATTTTTCTTTGCCAAATTGGTGAATCTAGTGGTCGGCCGGCACTTAAAACTACGTAGAACTCAGTCTGTTCTTATTAGTCCACAGAAACCATTTATGCCTTCCCTTCACACTAAAGGAAATGCTTTCCTTATAAAGAGCACTGAGCACCTAGAACGAGCTGTATTTAATGCCCCCATGAGAGGTTTCCTGTGTTTTCCCTCGTTTAATCCAGAACCATCCTTCCTGAAACCCACCAGCTTCTTAGTTTGTTGTCTTTAATGTGCTCGGTCTATCCATGCGACCCAGTGCTCCACATGTATAGCTTATAATGTATATTACAGCTCTGTGTTTTGGCCAAACGTGTCTGGCAGATGTTTGCTGGCTTCCACCGAATCGTCCTGATTGCTCTGGCCTCCGGAGGGAAGTCTGTGCCATACAGTAGCCGTTATAGCCGGTGCGGTTCCATACGGGTCACTGGAAGGTTGAGGAACTGAAAGCCTGGCTTCAGTGTTGTTTAAATGCACATTTTGCTTAACAAAAATACTATTTCTTAAAGAGATTTTCTTAAGCGGTGAAATGAACGCATCACAGGCGGTAGCAGGATTTCTCCATTACTGTCCAAAACTGGCTGGAATATGGAGTGAACTGTTAAGACTATAGTGTAAATACTGCTTTAGAGGACAAATCCATCCAAACCGCAGATTGTAATGAAAGAAATGTGCTTGAAAATGTTCTATAAAAGAGAAGTATGACTACACGTAAACCGCGGGACTGTGTGGTTTATTATTTTATTTCTCCCAAGAATTTAGAGTAGGAGGGGGGCAGTTTGAAAACACATGAAATGTAATTGTTCCTTTAGCCTGTGCAGCCCTGTTTTCAGATTGGACTACTTGACTGACGCACATGTTCTTGTGTAACTTAGATTCGTATTCAATTTAGGCCTGTTATAATCAGGAACATACAGGGTTGATGTTGAAAACGGAAAATGTACCATGTGGCATAAGGGCAGGGTTTCAATTGGAGCTGAGTGTTTAAATTTGTGCCACTTGTGTAGGATGACCAGACAGCCCCTTTTTTCACTGTACATTCAAAACAGCCCACATGGTGAAAATAATACTTGTCAGGAAATACAAATTCTATGTGGTGTTTGTTTTGACCAACAGAGGGCGCTGCTTGCTATTGCAGCTTGAAGTCGTCTTATTATTCGTCCTGCTCTACCGATAACTTGTTCGTACTACTTTTACAATTGAAACTGGACCAGATTGAATGGCCACAGGAGTATCAGCATTGTGTCATCTTTATCATTTTCAAAGTAAGACACATGATAGCTAATTTATCACATTTTTACATTTATGAATAAATTATATACAAATTATAATTACAATTCATTGCTTTTCATACAGTTGGACAGAGAAAGCATACACAAGAAGTTGCACATTGTGTTGAGTTGTCTAACTTTTTTAAGCATCTTGCGGCATGAGCCGTTAAAATGCAGCTCAAGACATTTTTTTCCATTCATTAATCAAATGAGTACATGAACGTCATGTAATTAACATTCATTAGCAAAGCACTCTGAGGTACTTCATTCATGAATTTAAATATATTTAGTGTGAACTTACTGATTAATCCTGATCTTTGTGTGAAAACATTTGTACACGGTTTATGTGCACGGTTAGTGAGTTTTGAAAGTGTCACAGCATTTAGACGTTTTGTGGAAATCAACTTGCAAATGGCTTACTTATAGTTGTCTCTGCAAATTAAGTCAGATAGGAAAAAGTATTAGCACATACATGAGCTTTAAATTCCTATGTAAGCCATTTGAGTGAACTCATTGGTGTTGAATACGCCTCTTGAAGAGTGAAAACCGGTGTGTGTTTTTCTTTTTCCATCAGTCGGCGTTAAAATGTCAGAGGCTCATTCAAAAACACGCCTGAAATCACTGTTTGCTTTGTGCATGTTAAGTCTTGGACGAGCACAATCACAAAATTTTGGTTAAATATTGACATTTGCACACATGTGCCATATAGATTTGCTTAGTGTGAGTCAGACTAACTAAATAAAATGTTCTGTAATTTTTCTCCCCCCCCCCTTTTTATTAAAGTAGAGAGCATAACAACCTGGATTGGGCTCCATTGTAATTGCTCCATTTCAAATATATATCTGAATGCTGTAAGGAGGCTTTGATCAGACACTGGGGATCATTTGTGCCTTTTGCCTTTATGTGCTAGTCACAGTGTAAAGTGCAGTCCCTTTATGTCTTGGGCTTTGCTTTTCAGATGGATCTCTATATAAAAGTCATTCTCAACATGAAAGCCTCTGTTACCTGCCAATTGCGCCCATAAGGAATTAAAAGCGTATTGGTCTCTCAATGTTTTCTGGCAGAGGCTCGGCCTGGTTATTTAGATTCCATTCTTGTCTCAGGTATAATGAATGCTCCCTTGTTAGCCTCTCTTGGAGTCCAGAGCTATAGGGAGTAGATTGTACGAGAGAAAGTGCTTGCTATTTTTGTAAAGCTGCAGTAACTTGCTGGACTTGTATATTATTGCATGAAAGAGCAAACTATCTTGGGAAAGGTTAAATAATAATTTTTTTTCCCAATCTGTGCTTGTGCTTTAAGCAAATTTGCACACACACACACACACACACACACACACACACACACACACACACACACCAATGTTCAGTCATTCAATCTTCCTGTCCATCCAGGTCTCATTTGTTTGAGATCCATAATTCATTTGTATTAGCTTTGGACATGCTCTCTAATGAAACCTCTGTGGCCTTGAGGCCAGAGGGACTCCTCTGAGTCCCTCGGAAAGGCAAAGACGCATTGACACTTAGCAGTCGCCGGTGTGCAAGCCCCTAATTGGCTGGCGGGCCTGGATCTATTTTGTCATTTGAATAACTTGCTTTCGTAAGCTTTCAATTAGCTGGGAGATTGGCACAGCGCTTTTGTCAGAGATAAATGAGCTGATATATTAAAGAGTATCCTTGGATGACAGAGGCTTCCCGTGCCACACCTCAAGACCTGCTGCCCATTGATTCTTGTCCTAGTAATTCATTGGGATCATATATCTGGCTGATCACTACCTCTTAAGAAGAAGAAGAAGAGGGAAAAGATTTTAGTTTGTGAAGTTAGCTGACCTTTTAAGCTATATCTTTCTGTTTTCTATTTTATTTTTATTTTTTTGGACAGCTAACATTGACTAGAATATGAATGTTCATCTCATAAATATCTAAAATATCTATATGCTAGTGATGTATATTATGCTACAGGGGTTTTGCAGGGTTTTTTATATAGAGATTTTCTTTCTTTTTTGTTAACTGTTTATTGGATTTTATTTTGTGGAACAATAGTACAAAACAAAAAGCCGCTGTACAAATTTAGAACCCACCCCAACCCATCTCACCCCCTGGTAGTCTTTAAAAAATGTTTTAATAAATAAATAAATAAAAATATATTAATTAATATTAATAGATAAACAAATAACAATAAAATAATTTTTCCAAAGATTTTAGAAAAGACACAACATTAAAAGCTGAATGCCATGAATGAACAGTTTTCATGTTAGATCCATGTATATGAGAAGTAGATTATCCATCGAGATAATGTCCAACAAATACACAGTCCAGGTTCGTCTGTCTATTGTGTGAGGAGGATTCCAACGGTTGGCCAGAAATTTTTTTGCTGCTGTGAGAGCAGCTAACAGTAAAGATCTTTGTTGGATGAACTAGGTGAAGTCCCAAAATTCATTCATGAAAAAATGGCGCAGACTCAAACATATCTCAGTACCCAACAAATATGATAGGTCCAGTGAGAGCTGAGTCCAAAAAGGTGAGAGAGAGGGGCACTCCCAAAAAAAGAAGAAGCAAAAACGTGCCTAAAACTTCTTGGGAACAGAGATTACACTTAGGAGAAGACGACAGATTCATATAAAAAGGTTTCATTGGAGTCAAGTAAACCCTATGCAGCAATTTCCAATGAATCATTTGTAATCGTTTTTATAAGACAATTTAAACATACCCCATACCTGATCGGAAAATAAAACATACACATCCTCATTAAGATCCTTAGCCCAAACAGTAGTAATAGATAAAGAATGCTCAAGAAGAAAGAGATAGATGACTGAAGCAGAGGAGGGAGAGTCCTCAGAAGGAAGGATTAGTTTGTGCAAAGGTTGAACAGACAGTTGAGAGTTCCAAGGCACCCCATACGCCCGTAGGGCCAATTTAATGCGCAAATACATAAAAAATAAAAAAGGAGGTGCCTGGCAGATTATATTGAGTTTTAAGATTCTGGAAGAATTTTAAACCAGTATCATCATAGATATCTCCCAGAGTGTTTACTTTACTATGAGTCCATTGCGGACAATGAAATGGAGTACTGCCTGACAAAAAGGTTATTATTGTGGAAAATTGGCGAATGCCTATGCCATTTTGTAGCTAGTTGTGAACGTCTTTCAACATCCCTCCATGTGGAGAGGAGGTGGGTTACAATGGGACCAAACCGAGATTTAGACTGCCTAAGCGGAACTCCCGAAAAAACAAGATGCTTCAATTTATACAGATAAACAATAGATTCCTCAATTGCTCTCCGAGACACAGAAGCGTCAGGATCAAACCAAACTGGTAAAGGGCGGAGGGAAAAGGCTTGAGCGGACAGTCTAAAATTAGGGAAAGAAAGACCTTCATGTAATCTACATCTTTGTAAGGTAGTCAGTTTAATACAAGGACGTTTCCCATCCCATATATACCGTGAAACACATGCATCTAGTTTGTTCCAGTAGCCATCCGGTGGAGCGAGAGGAATCATGGAAGAAAAGAAATTGATATGTGGGAGAACATTCATTTTAATCACCGATATACGGATCTGAAAAGAAGTAGGAAGACGAGACCAATTTTCCAAATCTGAGGATACTTTGGCTATATATTTTCTTTCTAACACTAAAATAAAAATAATAATAAAAATATTAATGCCTTTTCAATAGTGAGTATTTATTTTTTTAAATAAAAGACATTTCTGAATTATTTTTTTTTATATATATCTGCATAGACCTCTGCTCCAGGGGTAAAAATTTTTTTATATTTTGCTTAGTCACTATATGTTATTGGTCACTATAGTTAATGGTTTAGGTATCATGAACTGACATGATGAACAATTTTATCAGCATTCATTAATTTAGTTTTTATTATTAATTATTATTGTAATTTTATTATTCAATTTGCAAATTCATCCAAAAATTATATTGCTCATTAATTCATTTTTATTATATAATACATTATTTCCTTTAAATTTTCATTTTTGTTTTTTAATGTATACAACCTGAAACATTAAAACTTCATTATATGTATAGACATTAATATTAAACTAGATTAATAAATGCTGTAAAAAAACAACTTTGTTCATTGTTAGTGGATGATGGCTAATGCAATACTAAATAATTTTGTTATATTGGTGTCATATCATTAAAGTGTTTCCTTATAAATTACATATTGTGGTCGAACTTACTCCCATGCTTATCATCAAATATTATAAAAATTTTTAGATGCTCTGACAGAACATAAAGTGAAAATGTCACAAGCGATGTCTACCGTAAAAAAAAGTAAAAGAAAACATTGAGCTAACTTAAAATAAAATGGCAATGTTATAAATATAGAAAAACATTGCCATTTTACATATTGCATTGCCATTTTGCATATTACATTTCAAAATGAATTATGCTGCCTACTGTATATGCTTCCATACAAAACAACACAATCGATATCTTTCATTTTAACAAAGAAGCCTGTTCTTCAGAGAGTAAACTTTGGAGAAAGTTTACCACTGTCTAGTTCCAGTAGAATCTTCTGAAGAAAATCAAATGAGTATCTGAGCTCTTTGAGGTAACTTAATTGCATAAATTAGGGCAAGCAGAAAAACATAAGCCTTCGCAACACCTGCCAATCCCATCATCACCTCTGCCTTCCAGCACTATCCCAGTCTGTAAATGATCATCTGTTGAGCCACCTTTCGTGATGATATAATGATCAGTATGAGCTGTTCCAGTTACTCCTTGTTCCCATGAGTATCCTTAAAAAAAAAAGTGTATTTACTTACAACACCACTTGGTATTTTTTCAGATTATTTCTCAGTGCAAAAAATACATAGCAATGAAATAACACAAAATGAGACAATATTTTGAAATTGGCATTTATATTTTAAAATAAAGTAAGTGTCTTACAGCCATTAGTTTTATTTTGATCTATTTTGGTTGAATTTAATTAACTCATTATATGTTGTTTGTTTAGGTTTGGAGTGTAACTTTATTTCAGATGCTCACCTGATAATGCTTGATGAGATTCTCAGGATTTTCAGAGAGGTAGAGAATTAAGCATCGAATTACAACTTCTCTACGTTGTTCCACAGGTCTGGTCTGAAGAGTAAAACAAAATGCGGCTTGTTATAGTGCATACACAAAATCACAACTATACAGTGATTCCATAGAGTTTGGCAATGAAGGCATTATTTGACCAACTCATCTTTAATGACGGTGAAACTGCTGAAAGTATTAAGTAAATAAACAAAAAATTATATATGAATTGTTACCTTCAATTATTCCGTTCTAAGTTCTTGCACCAAAACTTGTTGCACATCTGGATGTATGGAAAGATGGATGGAGGGAAAAACAACAGTATTAGACGGCATAAAATAACTGATAATGCTAGCACTTTTTTTTATACATTACTTTTGGAAGTCAAATCTGGCACTTTCTCCCACTTTCAATATTGCCTCATAATTAAATGAAATATAACATAAACAACACAAAATGTTAAAATAAAACACTTTAAAACAGTGATTTTCAACCCTGGTCCTGGAGATCCACCGCTCTGCACATTGTATATCTACCATATCATTTTATGGCACTCTCTCCAGATCAGTGGCAGGGGGAACGCAGGTTTAAATTTACTGTTGTGATCATAATTTCGAAGGTTTACTAGACAGAGGAATCGTTGTCATTTAAGAATAATTTTGCATGCGTGTCTGAATCCATTACTTAATGATCGTGCATGTATATGGACATCCAGCCAATATATTTTAGAATATAATATAAACCAAACCTCAAAAGTAACCCGCGCCCAGGCCCGTGCCGCCCCTTAGAGAATATGAGAATATTGTGACCAAACTTTTTTTTTAATTCAGTGGCGGGAATGGGCTTACATGTACAAACTCGACGTTTTCATAAGTATTCATAACGCGTTTCTAATTACTGAAGCATTATTAGCGATTCAGAAATTCTGTTTAAATGTTCCTTTTTTGACCACAAACGCAATAAACAAGTAGGCCTAACGTTAAAAAGACAAAGTAAAGCTTACCTCTTTTCAGCGTCTACATCACGTTGCGTTTCAGAAAATATCTTCACCCACTAACACACACACACACACACACACACACACACAAAAAACAAGTGTTCATTGATGGTAAAATGCCAAAATCTAATATTATACTTAGTTTACAAAAAGTTAAGCTTACCCCTTCTCACCATCTTCACATGTGCTTCACAAAATGGCTCAGCATTTGCATTTCATGTGGCTCACAGTCAAAGACTTTTTTATGCTAGATTTACTTATTTTTAACGTTATTGTAATATTAGTTGACGTGATTTGTTTTTTCATTTTATGCATACACTTAAGTTCACCTTGTAACTTATATTTTTTGCATTACACGCACTATATATGTTAAGTAGACATTGAAAAGTTATGAATATTAAGTTTTTTTTGTGTTTAATATATTTACTTTTGTTAGTAATGGTTGTTCAGACAACGAATCGTTTTTTTCTGTGTACCCTGATTGTATTGTTACTGTTTATTCATTCACGAAAGTTTTGATGTTTTCCACTGTTGTTTTACCTTCAGCCAGTAAAGAAAGTTGCAGAGGCTCATTGTGAAGTTTGCAGGAGTTATAGTATAAGTGAAGGTGATAATGTGTTTAGAAACCACCCTATAATGAATGACAGGTGAAAGGGTCATAGACCGGTCAAAAGCAAGTAAGCACCGTTGTCTTTAAAGGTCTTCTGACTTAACCTGTCCCAACTCCACTCTTGTAAGCCACCCACAAATAAAACAGTTGATTTAGCCAGGGAGTTTGATTGGACGACGCAAGGAAACTTTGCAGGGACCTCAAAAGATCACACTTTATTCTGTCAGAGTAGCAAAATTAGATGGCAGTTCAAGTTTTATCGACTTTTCCATTGACTCTACGGCATGAAGAGCAATAGAATCATGTAGTGTCGACTGTAGCAAGAGCAAAACAGCAGCTCAGTGGGATGTCAAGATGAGGAGCGAGGGAGGCGATATCAGGCACCATTTCGTTACCCACAAATCTTCAAGACATAGAACCGTTTGGTAAAAACACATAGAAACGCACACATTTGCATGATAACCCTTGATTACAACCTGTCACAGTGTGTACGTTGGCGAAACTTGTTGGTATCTCAAGGAGCCAGATTATTTGCAGACTATACAACAACCTTAAACTTTAAAACTTGGTCAGATGAGAATTCGTCGTTCCCGTGCAGCTGAAAGCCAGTACTCCAAAATGTAATTTTCCAACAAAGAAAATAAGCCAGAAGTAATCTGCTCTGTAATACCTTCCAGTCCTTAAACAAAATCCCCTGCTTTTATGACATCAGCTAGACTTTTTCACCTTTCTAATGGGATTTTGAGGGAAAATGGCTTTCTGGATCACCTCTTTCAGTCTTGCTTAGAAATACCGTACATTTTTTTTATTGAGAAGCGCTTAATTGGTTTGAATGACTGATGATACATGGGTGGAACCTCGAGCCAGGTAAGTGGTGGAGAATGCGGGCAAGCCGCTGTAGGTGGATGGTGATGCATGAGGTCCACTGGTCAATTTCTCCCTCAGTGACACTTCCCTGACTGACTAGATTTTACCACTGATGAATTACACTTGTCAAACAGCAGAGAGAAGATAGACCTGGAGTCTCATCCCTGATTAAAAATGAATTGAATTATTCAGAGCCCCCGTACCAAACGTCCTTACCGGATTTGTCTTTGTCAATCAGATTTTTGTTGGATTTAATGTACGACAAATGCTGTCTGTTAGCATGTTGTTTTGGCAAAGGGCCTTTTATGCTCATTTTACAAGAGGAAAGCAGAGTAAATCATGCTTGTTTGTTTCTGCGGGTCTAAATTGAAGGCCTTTCTAGAAAAACAAAGCCTCTGAACATATAGATTTTAAATTCCATTTCAAACAGGCTAACACGAGCTAGCAGCCGACATGAGCTAGTGGTCTTATGTTCCATGTGCAATAAGTCTGTAGACTGTGGACCCCTAAGACGGGTGGAAGGTAAACCTTCATAAACAAGCTTGCTGAAAGCATAACGGGGCCTTTGGGAATGCCGTTAGCCTGTCCAGTAGTCTCTTTTAGCTTGTCGCTCACTCTTCCAATGTTAAGCCAGTGTCTTCATTCAGGGATCTCAGTACTGGAAGCAGGTGAGACGTTGAATCTTTGTTCTTTTTTAAAAAAGCTCTATGTTTACTGGTGTCCATGAGGCTTTTTCTCATCAGCATGATGTCAGAGAGGGAGTTATCAAGGGGAAAGGAAAATTTGCATTTTTTGCATTAATTCAGACAAATTTGCCTGTGTGGAGTTTATTTTGTACGTGTTTGTAGAAAAAACACCGTAAAGCACTTTTAAAATGCTTTGCATGTTTTATTAAAGCAGCACCTTTTAAGAAGGAGGAAAAATAAGGTGGATTTCAAGTTCCCTGCAGGTATCATGAGATTTGCCGATGTTACTGCTATGCCTTTGAGATGCGCTATTGAGTGTCTGAATCTATCTGTGTGAGTGTTTGGATTCTGTTTATTCTTTTTGGTCCCTTTTCAGGGAAATTAAGTATGAAGCTTAGAATCAGACACACTCATCCAGATATTCTCTCCTCAGAAACTCAGAAGGGCAGTAGGAAAAAAAGATCAAAGACGGCTGCCCGAAAACCTCTCTACAAAGTAAGGCGCTTCAGAAACAAAATGTTCCGCTATAAAAAAGGTATACGAACACCTCTCAGATAAGTCAGAAAAGCTGGATTTACATTTCAGATGGAATAGATTCTCGTTTTCAAAACGACCTAACACACGGAAGCTATACGAGCCACATAAATGTAAAAAAATTATATAAATACAGAAGGTTTTGTATTTGTGAATGAATTTCATGCAACATTTTGATACCTAAATATCTAAGCTCTTAGTTCTTTTAGAATCTTATAGTTTTTGAAAAATATGCTGTTTTCCCCCCCACATACCACAAAGAAAGACTTTTTGAAGAATATTTAATGCACAAAAAATGCCATAAAAGCGGCCCATACAATTGCCATTGAAAGTTTTATGTTCCATATCATATGACTTCAAAAAAATTCATGAACCACTTTTTTTTAGTACTTTTATGCTATAATTTTGTTCTTTTTGGAGCTTGAGAACCATGCTCAAACTGCAGTTGCCAGATGGCAAGAGCTACCATTCAAAAGTTTGGGGTTTGTAAATTTTTTAATTTAATTTAATGTTTTTGAAAGTCTTGCTTACCAATGCAGCAAGCATTTGATCCAAATTACAGTGAAAACAATATTATTGTGAAATATTCTTACAATTTAAAATAACTGTTTTCTATTTTAATATTTTTAAAATGAAATTATTCCTGTGATGGCAAAGCTTCATTTTCAGCATCATTACTCCAGTTATCAGTGTCACGTGATCCTTCAGAAACCATTCTAATATGCTTATTTAGTCCTCAAGAATAATTTATTATTATTAATTTTGAAAATATTTGTACAGCTTAATATATTTGTGGATTTGTTTTCAATTGATTCTTTGATAGAAAGTTAAAAAGAACAGTGTTTTTAAAATATAGATATAGATATAATTTGTAACATTATAAATGTCCTTACTGTCGCTTTTAATCAAATTAATACATTCTTGCTAAATAAAAGCATTACTTATTATTTTCTTGCCCCAGACTTTTGAATTGTATTGTACAGTATGTGAAAATCTTCAAAAATAGTCCTTAACCTATAGAGAGAGCCTAGCACTTTTTTACCATGACCTTGAACGAACAAACTACCTATAAACTGAAAAGCTTATTGAGCGTAATGAGGAGCCAGGTCACCTCAGGTCCTTGTTTTGCTCATCAGAGACATGGCCTGACAGGTCAACGTTATTTTTTTTATTTTTTAGACTGTTCAATTTTATAGACCATTGTGCATTGCATTATCATTTGTGTTGGTTGACTCATGTGTTGCATTACCTGACCAGTCAGACTAGAGCTAAAACCACAAATGTGAGCACCCAGTCTATGTTTAATATCTGCGTTTTACTCACTGCATCCGCTAACAATTAATGAATAAAACTGTGAAATGTTTAAATTTTTCTTTCAGCGGGTTCCTGAATGGCTGTCTCTGGAATTGTGTGTGTTTGTATATATTGGTGGCTTCAGAAATGCATTTCTATGTATGAAATGTAATTGTGAGGAACAAATACCTCTGAACTATCAGATAAAATCAAAAGTAAAGAAATAAGAAGCCCATTTTTCACAGTTAGGATTGTCACAGGCTGGAATTGGCTTTGCCCCGTTTCCAGGATGGAAAGGAGATCTGTGAGCACTCTGTCAGACATTTATTAATCCAGCAATATCTATTGTTGTGCGTGTGTGTGTATGTGTGTGGACTCAATCAGTGTGACGTCTGTTACCATGGTGCTTGGTTACAAAAAACTTAATTCCAGATCACCTGGAGTTCTGATTGCTGTGGCAGTGTTGTGGCCTCTTACAAAGACGTTTGTGGGGTGAAACATTTTTCATGTTTTCAGGTCTGGCTCAGTGTCCTGTGTGTTTTAGAAAGACCCGCAGTTTTGAATGCAGCAGGCTTTTCCCCAGGGCCCTTTTCTGTTTCTTTTGTAGACATATAGCTATTCATATAGTTAAGAATTAAAATTTGTTGTAATTTCTCATTGTAGACTGGTTTACCTCTTGGTGCCGGTGTTCAGAACAAACCTACATTTGTAATAAACATGTTAAAATAATATAATATGTAACCTTGGACCACAAAACCAGTCACAAGTAGCACAGGTATGTTTGTAGCAATAGCCAACAATGCATTGTATGGGTCAAAATTATCACAGAATCCAGTCATAAAAATGGGATTTACAGTTTATAGCGGAATGTCACGGAATTTGTCAAAGTTTGGATGAATTAATCAAAAGTAGGTCATTACACTTAAATCAAATCGCGATATGGACCAGTATATGTAAATATTAAAAGTCGATTTAAATATGAATCCTGCATGTCTCTGTATGAATGGAGCAGACGAGCGGTTTTGTTTACTATATAGACAATGAGGACATAAATACACGAACAACATCTCCAGAACTGCTCTGAGAGTCACTTCACGAGCATTTTACCATTTCATTTGAGTAAAACTAGCGTCATATCATATACGCACAGAACTTTAAAGGTATATAAAAATAAAAATAAAAGTTTGGTTTAACTTATTAAAGACATTGTGCCAGAAATACACTACTGTTAATGTTTTTTATAAAACTTTACTAAAAAAATCACAAAATATTTTAATAGTAAATCCCCTTTATTTGCCAAAAAATAATTAATTAATTAATTAAAAATATTTAATTTTCATTAATTAAAATATAAATTAAATCAATGTTTTATGTCTTCATCTGATAACCAGTAAAATGTAAATACACAACACAGAATTTCTGAGGGGAAAAAAACATTTAATAAGGCTACTGTAAGAATAAATCAATAATTGTTTGTATGGATTCAAATAATTAGACATGCTAAAACACAGAATTTGGTAACACTAAAACATGAGGTGAGAAAAAAATTAAACATTTCATACGGCCCTAAACATGTCAGTTTTGTTACACTTTCAATAAATGAATGTTAAATTGTATAAGTTTCATGATTTTAATTAATTAGACATGCTTTTTTATTAAAAACATTTAATCTGACCATTAAAATAGAGTCCAGAAAAAAAATGAATCCAGAAAAATTACAACGAAAAAACAGTATTTAGAAAAAAATAAAACGGAATTTGGGGAAAAAATAAATGGATTTCATGGGGCCCTAGTAATTGTATCTTGGCCAAATATTGTCCTATCCTAACAAACCATACATCAATAGAAAGCTTATTTATTCAAATTTCAGATGATGTATAAATCTCAATTTAAAAAAAAATGGACCCTTATGGCTGTTTTTGTGGTCCAGGGTCACATATAATATAATATATATGAAATGTGATTATATATAATTTATATTTTAAATAAAATATGTATAGTTAGCAAATATACCAATTATGATAGATTTGTTTTAGCCATTTTTAGCCATTCAGCATTACAGTTAAAATTTGTACAATTAAAATGTCATCATATTTAACATTTATAAGGACTATTTTAGTGAATATAGTGTTTCTAGTAATATAAAATGTTTCGGTTTCTGTTCGTATCGACACTCTGTTTGAATCAGTTTATTCTTCACCAACTAAGTTTATTTTGCACATTCATTTTCACAATAAGAAGAACATTTCTAGTTAAGGCATTTGATATCAGTCAGACATTAGCATACCATAGCTACTTCAGGAAGAGAAAAAATATATGTTTTTTAAATTATTGTTAATTATTTCAACCGAAAATATTGTTGAAATAAACATGTTATTTTTGACAGCCCTAATATATAAAATTAAAAAAGTCAATTCATACTGTATCAATGTTAGGTTGCCACATTGGGTGAGTTTTAGGGGCAAAGTCACATTTTCTTGCTCAAAACCGCAGTGAAAATAAGTTGAAGCGTTTTGGATTAGGCGCTGGATCTGGTACTGCCACCTTGTTAGTGGAAAAGGGGCAATAGTGTGACAATGTGACTACAAAATTGTAAAAAGTGGAAATTTGCTTTTACACTCAGACCTGGCAAAGTCTCTGCATTCCAGGGTTAGGAAATCTAAACAACCCTCAACCAATATGATAAATTCTCAGTGTTTCTCTTTGTTTTAATAACCTTAACAAAAGCCAGGCTCCTTCTGAGCAGCATTATAGACAGTCTGGAGAGTAGGATGTTTCCCTCCCCCTCCGTTTTCTCTTCTTCTCCCTCTTTGTGCCATTTTTAATTTTCTCTCATGTTAGATTCAGCTGCTTTAAGCCATTTTGTTTTCCAGGAAGATCCGTCGTGCTAGTCTCTCCAGCTCCAGCGGCTGCAGCCTCCATCCATTTTCCCTCTTTGCTCGACTCTCATTTTCTGGGTGCTTCATTTTGAATCTCACCCCAGGCACGCCGCTGTGCCCTGAAGCACTGTCATTGCCGTTGCTTTATGTCCAGCACTTTCTATTAGATCCCCGCCATGCTGCCAGAACCCCCTTTTTTATTCACTGGCCCCCTCATTTACATTTTATTTAATGAGGAGCCTGATCACCTGAGCACATTCATCATTCCTTCCTGCACATGGGACGTGCTCCTAGAACTGGTGCATCCCCTCCATAACTCACACACACACTTACAGCCCAGCTCCACTGCACACATCTCAACCCTGTTTTATTTTGTAGGTCTGCTCAGCACTAAGGCTTTTATTGGAACAAGCTGCACTTTCTAATAATGTTCTTTATGTTCATCTTTCAGCCTCTGGGAACATGATGAGCTACACAAACCATATTTGTAACCAGACATCTATTTATTTTATTTTTTTCATATCCACTGATTCATATCCAGGTGTGGTATTATGTATATATGCATGTATATACAGTACATACCACATCACATATACTGTATGTATGTGTGTATATTTTCCCCATTGCATTATTTAGTTTAATTGAATTCATTTTCTACAATGAATACTTAATACTTTAATATATTTATTGTTATTTTGTTCTTTTCACTCTTATTTTTTCCACTCCATTTTTCTTTGTTTACTGTTTTATTTTCTGTATTGTGTATTTTGGTACCATACAGTTATTAGTGCTTTTCTCTTTTTTCATCCTTACCCTTTTCAATTAATCTCCCATATGGTACAATATTGTTTGAGTGCTTTGGCTTGGTCTTATAGAAGATATATAATATTTATGAATATAGCTGGCTTATATATTCACTTAGAGGGGCGATAGTTACGGCTGTCTGTCTCCATTTACTTCGTGTTGGATTCACATCAGTCCTCAGAGTCTGTAAAGTTCAACACCCCATCTCTAGACGCATAGCCAAAGCATTGTATTGTAAATTTATGAGTACGTATTGCACAAAAATTCTCATGAGAAACTGCAATACTGTAAAATAGTTTTCCTTGGACAGCTTTCCATCATTTTCAGTCCTTTATTTCATCTTTTTTCCAATTTTTCTTGGCCCACCTTTACCTGTTTTTCTAAACCTCTTATTTATGTTATTTCAGACTGTCTACTTCGCTCCATGGACGTTGTATTTCATGTCATAATGAAAGACCGCAAAAATTTAAGCCGCACGCTGCAAAGAAAGAAAGACTGATTCACAAATAAACTAACTATGCGTAATTAGGCAATGGATACTTGTTTTTTTCTTGCTGTGTCTGTGATTGACATCCATGGATAAAAGTATTCCGGGCAAGACTAAATTGCATTTGTAAATATAATCAAGTTGGGTAGTAATTAGCATTGGCTTTACAAGTAACCCCTAACAAGTCTAAATTAGTTTAATAGAGGGGTTACTTACTGTCTCTTTTCCTTTCTAAACTGCAGACATTTTTTGCTTGTATATATTGTTTTATCTGTGACCTGTGTCGTGTTTACCTGATGTGAGTATAGACTCGGTGTTGAAGATCCTTAAAAGTAGAGACAGTGGGAATGTTTGGAGGATCGCATCTAAACTTATTCCACATGTTATCGTCTGGTCCTGGTGAGGGGCGCCATGGTTACCTTGGAACTTTAACTTTAAACAGCTGGAGTATTTGGATTGTGAAATTGCATTGCACTGCCTAAATTCACTTAAGATGAAAGCCCTCGCTTGAACATGGCATCTCTGTTTTCTGGCCTCGAGTCAAATGATAATTTGAACTTTTTGTCAGTTTATGAGAAATGGCTTTTGTAGATAGCCTGTCAGAGTCCTATCATATGAGATTGTGTAGGTCTTAAGCGATCATGCACATAGGTGGGAAAACAAGACACATGCTAATTTTCAAAACTATTCTGTACCATAAGTATTAATTCACCTTGAATGAAAAATACCTTCATGTTTTTCCAAACCTGTATGACTTTTATGGACCCTTCTCATAGACTGTGATGACACTTTTCCAGTTATTAACATTAAAAATCAGTATAATTTCATCTGCATTTTATGTCAATTTATTTTACATTTTAAAACCCCATACTTTTTGTGTACAATTTAAACATTAAATGACAAAAAAAACTAGTTAATGGTTCTAGTTAGTTGCTGGTTATGAATGTGTCTAATACAAAGGCTTGAGGGAGTAATAGCAAATTTGACACTTTTCACTCTTTTTTGTGACGTAATAGAAACACTGTTGTGGATTTTTACTTTGCTATTGGAGCAAATAAGAATGCAAAAAAAAAATGTTCACCAATTTTCAAGTTTACCCAACTATGACAACTTGTGCTTCTGGAATTGTGATATAAGGCCAATCTTCTGAAACGCAAAAGAAAATATCTATAAAATAATATTTTGTGGAGTAGTACAACTTCATTCATCTTACATGTGGCTTAATAATTATGAATAAAAGTGTACTAAATATGTCTTTATGTATATACGTTTTGTTTGCAGTTATTTGTTCCAGGTCTCAAACTTTATACTGACATCTATAGGCATGGATAAAAAAGTTTGTTTTCTGCTGCTTCAAAGCAAAATATATGTCTGTTTTTGTTTTGTTAATTTTTGTTTGTTTTCCCAAGCTACACATGCATAACATTGACATTCTTTAATGGGTCCCTCATTATTAATCTAATTGTTTGCACAATATCAGTGCTTTGTGTTGTTACAGTTTGTTTCATCGTTCTGAACTGCGCCTTTGATTTTGACTGGTTATGTCTGTAGAACAAATGTTTGTTTGTTGTTCTTTCGTTCATTCTTCTTATTTTGTTTAGATGTACTTTTACGTTTGTTTTGTAAAACATCTCCACAATTAGCCTAAAATACTAAAGTAAACATTTTTGTTATTCTTAGTGATAGTTACAGCTGGTCATGTGATCTCCACATGGCGGTGCCTTTTTCTTAAAAGTACTATTTATTCAACTTGTTTTTTCAATGAGCTAAACATTAGTTTATTTAAAGTGCACCTAAGTTCTTTTGAACTTTGACTTTTCAAACAGTCAGATTTGCTTTTAAACAGGTTCTGCTCACACTCCACGGTTGTGTTTTTACACTATTCGCAGAGGCATTATACATCACTCCTCGCTCTTTTAAGTAGCCTAAAACCCTCGCAGGTAAGCTGTCTCAAAGTATGCCTTTACATCCAGCTGAGATGTCAGCAGCAAATTCCTGTCTTTTGAAATTCAACTCCTTATTGATTGAAGGGGGAGGTCTATTTGACTTAAGGTGGGTACAAATCCGCATGCAGGGGTGACGCCGGAGCTCCAATCAGCCTGATTGTGATGCTGTGAAGCTCTGTATGGCTCTTTATACCGTTCCCATCAATACCCAATGGGCTTTAATCAAGCCTCCAAGGAAGCAATCATTACTTTTTCAAATCAAACCAATGAAATCAATAATTCTGCAACAGTTTAGATGACAGTAAGCACAAACATGCATATCATCCAAAGGTTAAGGCGCACTGTGCACAAACGAAGATCACAAGAATTTTAAAAGCTACGTTCGTCCATTATTAGTGCTGTCATAATGGACAAAAACAGATGGGGGCATTGCAGCTGCATGTAAACAACTGCTCTTCCTTTGTGTCTGAAAAACGTAAATCTAAAAATGTCCCAATTGCTCTCAGCAGATGTAATTGGAGCTGTTTTTCAGGCTGACAGCAGCGCAAGGTGTTTGTTGTTGTTGCTGTAGTAATTTGCGTTGTATCAGCCTCGCTCTCTACGTCTGAAAACATTAAAAACCACACCAGGCATCAGAGCTTATGGAATGGAGATTCATCCCTGTGAAAACACACACATACACACACACACTCACTCTTACACATGCACACACTCGCAGTGCATTAAAATGGAGATCATCACGCATAGTCTCCAGGACTGGAGGGGCCAAATATTTGTTTTCTTTCCCCTGAAGTGCACTCTTTCACAATGGCCATATTTACAATAATCTCCACGAGTGTGACCTGCGTGCAAAGAAGCGTGCTTGCACAGTTTCTCTTTTTCTGAATCTTTAATTAAAGAGCTCCATTGGCGATAAAGGTTTATGGTTATTCTACCATAACCATGTTCATGATAACAATTCACAGGCTTCATTTGCATTATAATTTCAGGCTGCAAGCTGCTGTCTTGTGCGATGGCAGGAAGCTGGTTTAAATTCATGAGGGTGTCCTCCGGACACAAGAGCCAGATTGGGCGGCATAGTAGAGCCGGGCGGAAACGGGGCTAGACAGCTGTGTCATAACACTGGTGCTCTGGGGCTAACTGTGCCGAACTGTTGCAGCCATGTTGTCATAATCCATGTTCACTTCACTGGGAATATTTACTATGGCTTTTGATGTGAAGTACAGTGTGGTGACTGTTTACGTAAACTCTTGGAGATGGAAAGGCGTTTATACTTTTAATGGACTAATGTGACTCTTTTGCATTTTTGGTTTTTCACAGATGTTGTATATGATACAGGGATTGTATATGATAATATTATGGTACTTTGCTAAATACCATTGTACTGAAACATGTAGAAACGGATGTTCCCGATAATTTCATGGTACTACCATTGAATATGGGTTGATGATCATAAAAAGAAAAAATCCATTTGAAGTTTTGTTTAAAAGACATTAGAAATATACATCCGACATGTAGAAATGTCTCTCTTATTCATTTTGGTTTCATTTCATTTAAAACATTTTATACCATCGTCAAGAAAGTTTTAAATTGTATGACTTTAAACATTTCATGCGATTTATAAAAATGAAAAAGTAAACATTATATATATATATATATATATATATATATATATATATATATATATATATATATATATTTTTATACCTTGAATACACACGACTCCTCTTTCTTTTAAAATGTCATTATATTTATTTATTTATTTATTTATTTATCTATTTATTACAAATATAATGAATTATAAATTCATAAATATTATATCATTTTTGGAGAGTCAAAGCACATGATATCTAAACTAAATGGACCTTTTCACAAAAAGGTCAAATGATCAAATATTTTAAGACTTGTTAACCTTGAAACATTGAAACAGGGTTCTCTGTATGATATCATTTCCTGTTTTATTTTCTGCATGTTATTAGGACCATGGTTGTTTGTTTGTTTAATAAGAAATAATTATAAATTATAAAAGATTTTGACATTCAATGTATTTTTTTTTTCTTCATTATACTTTTCGGAAAGTTGTATCAATCTTATGTTTTTGACATTGTTCTCCCCAAAATATCAATTTAATTATTTTTTCCAGAAATGTAAAATATGCTAATCATGGAAGAGGTGTATTCAGGTCATCACATGTATGACTTGTATTTTTTGTGTATTTTGGAATAAATTAATACAAAACAAAAAATGAGCAGCACATCAATAACCTATTTATTTGTGAAGTCTTGGTTGTATCATGACATTTTTTGGGGTTTTTTTTGTTAGTGTAATTAGATCTTGAGACCAAACAAAGTAGATCTTACCCCAACCCTTCTCCATCCAGCCTCAGATTTAAAAGGGAAGATGCATATCTTAAATGGGTTCTGTGATGAGTCATTTAACAGACCTTCACAAGTTAGACAACAAGATTCATGCCAAGGATCCATGGTACTCAGAAAACACTTCTCATTTCCCACAGTGCACTGTGCGAACATGTAGAGATTAGCTATAATGAATGTTGCTCTTTCGTTTTATGCCTTTTCTGAATAGCACTCTCACGATTATTTTCCCTTTAGATTTCAGCAAATCAATCAATTACCTTCATAATGGCTGTTCAGAATGCTCAAGGTAGGACGAGTTTTCTCTCAGTTATTATGAGGAAGTGTACCGTTCCTCTTCTGGCCTTTCAAACCCTCACAAATACGTTTCTAGTTTCTTTCCTCCAAAGAGTGAGATTAAAAAAATAACACTGCGTAATCCTACTCTCGGGTACACATAATAGCTCCTTAATGTCATGTATTGAGAATTCTCGCTAGGTTTGTGCCTTGAAGGTCTCATCAGTGATCCAGGAGTCAGTTGTTCTCAGAGGGGGCTGATTTATCAGTTTACAGGAGGTCTCATGTGCCTAGAGTGGACCGAGGTCCATATGAGGTAGCGTGAGATGTTTGTTTTGCTCTGCGGGATATCTGTGACTTTGAAGGATGATTTTGTAGTCTAGTGAGTGGAGCAGGCTGTCATCTGCTCATAAGGATATAGTGCAGTAGACATCCTTCATTCCTACTTCTGATGCAGATGCACAGATTTATCTCAGATGCATCATGCGAAATGAACACGCTACAATTTGTTGCTCTTAATTTCCCCAATTTTAAGGAAAAAGCTATTATCAAACATTAAGTTGTAGTCAAAAGTATCTGCAAAATTTTAATCACTTTACCAAAATAAAAGGGATCATACAAAATGCATGTTATTTTTTATGAATAAGACATAGCACATAAAAGACTCAGTATTAAGAATCAAGCTCATGTAAACTTTTGAACGGGGTCATTTTTATGAATTCAACCATTATTCTCTCTTGTGGACTATGTGTGAACATCTTTTATGTGAAATATCTTATTCAGGTCAGTACTAAATAAATAACATGCATTTAGTATGATCCTTCTTATTTTGGCCAAATAATTAACATTTTGCAAATACTGCAAAACGTATATAAAATTGACCACAACTTTTTATATATATATATATATATATATATATATATATTTTTTTTTTTTTTGCATTTTGATATATTGACTTATTTATATTGATATGTACTCGTATGTGACTCTAAAACAAGCAACAGCAGTTTTGTATGTTTGGATAGACACTGAAAAGTACAATAGCGTCGCATTGACAGCATCCAAAACTTTTAACGCTTTTAAATACAAGCCCTTTAATGACATTTAAGGCGACAATCCCAAAAGTTAAGCCTTATTTATTGGTGATAGATGGCTTTTCCCATGTTGCATTTATTTGTGTATGTGATTTCACAATTGTTGACACAATTGTTCTTTATAATAGATTTGTTCAGTTTTGTTGTCAGATTAGGTTATTTTAATTGTAAACAAAAATTCAATGTTTTATGAACGGATTTGTCAATATTTCTATCTCTAAATTGGAAGCTGTACATAAATGATTCATGTTTTAGATGCTGTCAATACATTGATATTGACCATTACTGATATTGTCTGTGCAAACGTATGAATATGCTAGAACCACACTTTGCATCAGAATACTAATGAGATCACGTCAGATATATATATATATATATATATATGCATTTCCAGGCAGGTCATCGGGAGGACAACTTGCAGCGTATGCAAATGAGATGGAAACGCTGGAGAATTGTGGCTTCCTGCCTGCTGTAAGCATATTGGCTTTATGTCACCTTTTGGTGGCACCCGTGTTGCAGACACATCATTTTAGAGCTCTAAATCCTCGTATTTACTTTGCAGATTTAGATGAGGTACAATGTCTGTGGCAAAATCCCTGTTTTAATGAAAAAGTTGATAGCTTAAACCACATACTTTGATCTTTCAGATATTGACTTTCGAGCATAGACACGTGTAAGCAAAGATAACATGCATGAATTAAGATGATTTTACCAGTTTTTAATGTCTTTCATGGGCTGAACTCACTTCGTAAGACCCTACAATAAAGCCCCAGCTAGAAGAATGGCTTAGTTAGTAAAAATGCACCCAATTACCCTTCAAGCTTTGAAGAACATTAAATTAAATGATAAAGTCACAACAGCATAAAAGCACCACTGTGGTGTGTCCCCCCCCCAGGATAAAAGACAAGCTAATAAACCATGTACCATGTCAGCGGGCAAGGGAATGGATGCCTATGAGCATTCCAGGTACATACTCAAGTACACAGCTCACATAGCAGTGCTTTATACCTTTAGTGGATCACATTATTTTTCCTCCTCACCAGCTCTCTTCAGGTTGCACTTTAGGTCAACACTTCAGTCCCCCTCAGGTTGCCTTTTGCATTTTCCCGTCAAAACAAAAAAACCCGATGGAGGCATGGCTGCCGTTGCTGATTAATTAATCTGCTAAAACAAATTTTTACAACCTTTTCGTCCCGTCGAAAGGGTGTTCTTTGGCATTACCGATGCATAAATCAGGCAATTTGATGATTGCGGCACCCCGGCTAATGTTATTTCCTTGAAACAGATAACAACAATAATAATATGCACCTCATCTAGAGCTCATAAATATTGTGCTCAATCTCAGCAGAGAGGCTTCATATGCATAAAAGAGCACTTAAAAGATGTGTGTGGATGGGGCTGGTGAGCGGAAAGCCTTTTGTTAAGAGATGAGAGTTCAACATGGTGACCTAGCCGCTGCCTAGCTATGCATATAAAAACAGGAGCCGGCATTAATATCTTTCCTAATGACCTTGCAAAATGAAAGACCATTACCGTGATGATACCACCATGGAGGCCTTGATGTTTTCTTACATTCTAAATGAGCTCGGAGTCGAAAACGTAATGAGAACACGTACATCGGAATTAAGGTGAAATTATTTCTATTCCTGTTTTTAAATGAGCACCATGCCAGAGTAACGTCTCTCAAATGCCTGAAAATTTTCTTATGAGTGTGGAGTGAAGTTATTTCTCTAATTCAAGGACACGTTTCTGCCACGCTCGTTGAGTGAAAAGTCAGACGACTGCGGTCTCATATGCATTAGACGCTTCCATAATTCCCCTCGCTAGTGAGTGACATTGAACTGGGAGGGTGACATGCGACGTATATATTGGTTCCATACACTGAATGAGGACATCAGCTGCTGATGAAGCAGTCGTAAGCAACATTTGCATGTTACGTGATGTTTTTATATCATGACGTAGCCCTGACTTCCACATCTGACTGCTCTCTCATTATCGGTGCTTATTATAATGACTCCTCAGTCTGCTCGTTTTTCTCCGCCACCATAAATAAGCAATTTATGTTCACATGGCAACCGTTTATCTCTCGGAGCACAACCGTATGGGATACAAAATAATCACACAGATTCTAAATAGTGGAAGAATAAGCATTTATTACATTTTTGGCCAGTAGTACACTTTACATAATAGCACAAAAATTAAAGTTCAGTCACCATGCAGAATTTAAATGATCACAAGTGCTTATTCCCATTAGACCTACCTTTTTTAATAGCAGAATTCTCATCATCTGTATTTAAAAACCCAAAGTATAGCAGCTTTCCTTCACCTGATTACAGTTTTTAATATCCAGGTTGCGTTAAGGAAGATAAATTGCCATCCGAGCGCAATCTGACTGCTAACACAGAGACGATCTATTACAATATCAGCTTTTGTCCACGTCTCGTCTAATTAGATTCTCAAACGGATACCGGATCAATCAATAATTTTAATTTCGCCTGCCTCCTTTTCACCGCATGTTCGATGTTTGGCTTTTAACGGAAAACAAAACGACAGAACAAAAGGCAGTAATTTATTCGGAACGAGCGCTGGTTCCTGCAGACGAGCTCAGTAACAGACTGCAGGCTGCAGACTCGTATCGCTCTAATTAACATGCAGATATGCATCACCTCATTGGCAATTCAAATTGCGCTTCCCTGTAATGTACCTCAAAATTGTTCTACTTCAAACATTGCGTTTGATTTGCAAAGCCCCCTGGGTATCCCATAATGTCTCCCTTTATCCAGACCATCAGGCGTTTACTGAACAATCTGCTCTGACTCAACTCCTCCAACAGCTTGCCTTCTCCAAACCCAGTCTGGTTGCTCTGGGACGGGCTTTGTCCTCTCCTTGGTGGGTTTCCTGCATGGCATCCTATGCTGTTAAATATGGTGGCTTTCCAGAAGACTTCATTTCCATGGCACATGGGCAGGCAGGCAGGCGGGCGGACGCGTGTCTGTCTACTCAGCACATTATTAGCATGCAGTGCATATCCACAGTCATGAATGCCAGCCTCCCATTAGGCTCCGTTTTGGTCCCTCCCACGCTCCCGTTTGCGGAAGTTCTGATTGTTGTGTATGGAGCGCACGTGAGCATTACGCTCACTGCCGATGGCAGGGGGCCCAGAGGAGCAACAAGTGGCAGAATCTGCGGTGTGCAGTAATTCGGTGTGTTCTCAGCGGCAGGGCTGGCATGGCGCCAGATCTGCCATCTGCTTCCTTCACACCCGTTTCCCTTCCTGCCAATTTGCTCATGACGTTACGTGCCTCCCATCCTCATTTGCGTGTCAGAAATGGGCAGCACACGTTCCTGCCCCCGCCTTAATTAGGGTTCTTTGGGGGCCAGGTGGCAGGTTGCCCAGTCCACGTTAGTCAACGACCACGAAATCGTGCAGGAGAAAAAATTTGCAAATAAATAATACTTGTCCAAAAAAAAAATTCCTTTTGTTAATGATTCTTGTTGTTTTTTGTAGCCATATCCTCTAGTCTCCTCCATTGATGAATTCAGTGTGAGCGTTGAAACGGATCCTGCTCACATGGGAACTTTTCTTCCCTGTGAAGACCAGTATTGTTTTCCCGTCGGGATGCTGCCAGTGTACACACTCAGCCACTAAGCTCCTTACATGGTTGCTCGCTACAGCCGTCTGCTCCTACCTCCACGAGCTCTGCCACCTAGCCAGCCTTCTCCCTGCTTCCAGCCTGCTGCCTGTCTGCCTTCTGCTTGCCCGGGAGAAGGAGGGAATGCTGTGGGATCTAATGCGCACGAGCCGTTTGAAGCTGCGGAAAAGTGAATAATCAATTAAGTATTGATTTCTTGTAAGATTTTGTAAATTTCAAGGCAAGACAAAGAGGATAGCTTAAGGGAAGAGCAGCAGGGACTTGGTGTAAATTAGCCAACAAACAGCGCGGCGGAATAAACTAACGGCTCATCAGGATCAGTCTCTCGTTGCTCCTGACGGAATTAATGCTAGTTTGCATGAAGACAATGCCTCTTTTTTTAAACGAGGAAGACTGGCGAACGAGACCTTAACCCAGCCGCGCAGAGCTGGGCTAATTACGCTTCCCGGCACAATGGAGCTCATTTGAATGTGGCTATGCAAATCGCACGCAGCTCATTTTTATGGATCAGAAAGCCAGCCATGTCGAGAAGAATTAAAGGCTATTATGCGTGCAAAGCAGTTTACCCCCCCCCCCCCTTACATGAAGGAAAATACACTTGAAAATGAGAGAAGCATTGGACTGTCTTCATAACTCAACACAAAAGATCACACAAGGGACCTTCAAAGGATTCCTCAGTGTTTCTTCTCTTTTTTTCAATTTTGGATATGGGGAAAAATGTGATCAAATATGCGTTTGTCAAGCCCATTACAATGATCCGGGGATACTGATGGCGTTCTTTCCAATTGATAATTATCGTCGCTGGCACATGGAGCTGTGCCAGCGTGGATGGGGAAAAAACGAGAGGGAAAATGTTAGCCGCTAATGATATTCAGCATGCAGAACATGTCATATGCATGATGACAACTGGCAATTTTAATGAAGCCTTCATTTTTTTCCTCCCAGAAAACCGGTGCGGACTGGGAAGCGGACGAAATGAGCAAAGTTCTGCTTGTCTTTATTCCGCCACAGATTACTCCAGTGCCACCTCGTTCGAATATGCAATTCTGCGCTTAAAAGATAAGAAAAAACACTCTTGAGGCAGCCAAGGGCAATTAATGAGCCGGTTCGGATGAATCAATGCTGGATGTTGCCATGTTTCTCCTTGTTTCTTCTTCCACAGAAGCGGTTCAGGAGCCTCCGTGCCGTCCTCCACCGGCTGCCGTCTGTGTGTTTGTGGATTCTCCAGCCTTTCCAGCCGGGCGTGTGCCTCTGTTTTGCATATATGCATACGCTGTGTGGCGCTGGAATGGAGGGGGCATGCTAAACAAGCAAATTTACATGTCTATGCATAATGGCAGGGGGCGCAGAGGATGGCGCGTGCTGGCAGGGCTGAGGGAGGAGGGGAGACGTACAAGAGGATGTGATGTAGGGGAACACCTGCACTGAAGGATCTTGGAGGATCTTGCAGAGGAACATTATGACAAGCCCCTGACAGCTTTCCCCCCACCACCTCCTTCTTGTGGGAACATACCAGGAGGTGTGGCATGATTACGTCTCCTCGCCTTGCCCACGTGGTAAGAAACGCACCTCGCTGGCACAGATTGGACGGCTCTTCTGAGTGTGGCACTGACAGTCCAGTGGGAAACCCACTGCTTCATTCACACTTTTTCTCTCACGGGTCTTGGATGAATGGTAACTGTGACTGTGTGAATGGACATTTATGGATGCATTGTGAAAATTGTTCTATTTTCTGGAAGTTTAAACAAACAGGAAATTACCTTTTTTTTCAATAGTGTTTTCATATTGAATTGAACCTTTAAGGCTTTTTCTGGTTCCTCACTTGCTGGTCAAAATTTTTGACACACTTGACTGAATTTGTTTCTCTTTTTTGTTTATCCTTTTTTTTTAATCTCCAGACTAATGATTAAACAAATATATATTGCGCCTACATGCTTATTTACAGCAAAAAATTTTTTAGTGTTTTCTTTCTTTATGGAAAATTTGGATCAAGCAGTAAAAGAGAAGCAGCCAGCACGTGACCAGCACAAATGGGAACTCCTTCAATACCGATGTAAAAGCATCGCAGGATGCACCTTGTCAAGTTGGCTGAGAGCTGAAATCTGGCTTTATTGAGAAAACATGGTTCCCATAATACTATTTATTTATTTATTTTTTCAAATAATTGATCACTGTACTATTATTATGTAACGTTATTAGATGATTTTGGAAAATACAAGTGAGGAATCCTGGTTCCCAATTAGAAAACTGTAATAAATATGACAACTTTACAAATATTAGTCATTAGTTAACTAGTTAAATGTGAATAGTGGCCACAACATATTTTATTTAATAATAATAATAATAATACATTTTAAATTAAATTAGAATATTTTATTTAAATAAGGTATTGTGATTCCTCACTTTGTCAACTAATTGCATTTTCAACTGTAGTGTTATTACTATTGATAGTAATCATAAAGAATGAGCTGCTGCATCCAAACTTTGACTGGTACTGTATGTTTGCTTTCAGGAGGATGCATTATATACACTCTCAGTTGTATAACTGAAGCAGAATGTGGAGAGTTCCCATCTGATCACAGTATATTATTATACATATTCTTGTGGTGCACAGAAATGTGTGCTACAGTTTATAGTTTCCATTTCTTCATGTGTTCCATCCGAATCAAAACTTTGACCTTGGCGTTATTAGTATCCTGCTATGGCAGTTGAGCTATGTGTGTGCTATGATGTGATGACTTAAATGCATTCCCAGAAGTTTCCAGCATCTAAAAAATAAAAAATAAAGATTTTCCTGGTTATAATATAAGCGAATATGAAGTGATACAAACTCTTTCTGTTATTGTGGTCAAAGGCCTACTGAATCAACCTCCACTGTGTTTGTTTTTTTAATACCAATTGTTGGTTGCGCACAATTATCTTAAAACTGATCATATCTGCGGCTAATGAAATGCAATCTTCAGTCTGTGGCTCTTGAGATCACCTTTGTGATTCAATCAGTCTTATGTGCAAATGAAAGTAATTTAAAGGATAAAGCAAAGCATTAATGATGAGGTCATTTACAGCAGACTCATTAAAACACTATTATACGCAATTTCCTGTAACAAATTTAATTCAGAAGAAACATTACATTGGAAATAATAAACTAGCTTACTGCCGTTTAATACAATTAGTGTAACATAATGCCATTATGAGCCTAAAATAGATGCTGTCGCACAGAAGCAACAGCACTAACCTCTGTCTAAATGAAAGAATATTAAAGTCAGCGGCGGGATGACGTCTCTTTGTAATAGCCATGTCTGGGGTGCAATATGACAGCATAAATATAATGTTTCATAACTGACAGTCTCTGGGTTTGTGTTGCCTGAGGTCGCATGGGACGAACAATAAAGAGTAATTTGATTGATGGAAAATTGGAGTGGCCCATACAACATGTTCCACCCGAGGCCTCGCAACAGCATGTACACTGGCTGATGATGTTTCACGTTTTCAGAAACTCCATTTGTTTTGTTCGGATCTGTTGCTGTATCTGGCGTTGGGGTTCGTCTTTGATATGAGACTTTAATTGTGCGGCACGGATGCATATTAGAGGTGTAATTGAATAGAATGAAAGAAACAAAAAAGGAGAAAGCCGAAGATGGATTGAGTAAGGGCTCTTTCTTTTATCAAGACGCCCAGGGATCTTTTCACACTCTCCCACTCGCTCTCTCTCTCTCTCTCTCTCTCTCTCTCAGGCTGCGGCATCTGTACTCTCTTCCTCTGAGTCAGCCATGACATCAGCAGCAGAAAAAACAGTTGTGAGTGATAAATAGATATAAATTATCAGGACCCTCATCTCTGCTATCCATCAGATGAGTGTAGAGTAAGAGGACAGCACGTTTGCATGAGAAAACCGCTCCGCCCAAACAAAAGCTTTTTTTTATGCCACTTTTTGTGCCAGTAAATATGTTTTTAATATTGAGAGGAAAATATCTTTCAGTGATAGATTAGGAAACAAACGTTTAACTGACCACATGTTGTTCGTTTTCAGCAACAAACGACTGAGTTGAGTAGGAGCTGCCTTGCAACAGTTAACATTTTTGTGGTCTTTTGTTGTCTTTCACCACTAAGATTATATTTATACAAGACACATTAAGGCTGTTCTGTGTTTTATTTATTGTTGTCTAAAAAAAGAAGGGGTTTTTAAGCATCTTGCAACATGGATACCTCCTTTTTAAGACCGTGTCAAGTTTAACTTTTAAAAATTAATTTGTTTAGCTGTTTTAAACACAAAAATGTGGCTTGTGTGAACAGCTGTTTAGTCTCAGTTTTTAAAATTGTATGTAGGTTGCTGTTTCTTTATTTGCAAAATCGGCAATCCATCATTTAAAGAGACAGTACACTCAAAAATGAAAGTATCGTCATGAATTACTCAGGCTTATGTCATTCCAAACCTGTTTGACTTATTATTATGTGGAACAAAAAGTGGAAATTTTCCATAGTCCAATGCAGTTCCAATGAATGGGGACTTTAGCTTTTAAGCTTAAAAAAATGCAAATAAAGCACTTTCATAAAACTGTTATTATGCTGGTGTATTCCAGGTCATATTAAGCCATTTGATTGCTTTGAGTTAGAAACAGACCAAAAGTTAAACTGTTTTGGGTAAACTATTCCTTTAATTCATCTTTTATCACATGCACAAGAACGAATTACATTTACTAGATTTACTGGGGTGACTTTTTCTCACTTTGTTCTGATTCCATGCTGGAATGAAGTTTATAAGATTAAAAAACACTTGCTTGGAAATGAAAAAAAATAAATGTGTGAAAAGATATCAGACTGTATCACAGCAACTACCACAACACTTGTTCTGTTCTCTTATTACAGAATGGCTTTTGGAGGGCAGTAGGAATACAGTTGTAAGATTTAAACCAGCAGCATGCAGTATTTATGATGAGGGCTCTCAACTATGTCAGATAAGTAATGGGATTCTAGTCATTTTACTGTAGGATTAAAACGGAGAGCGGATTTTAACAGGGAAAATGAATTGAGTATTGCAAGAATACATTGGGGAAAAAAAAACGTGTGGAAGACGGACTCCCCTGTTTTTGATTTGTGCAGGCTTGGCTGTTTATAGTGGAAGTGAAACCGTTCACATGTGCCCGCTGCTGTCATGCACCGAGCTATCAGTCGAAAGCTAAGCGGAGTTCGGAAACACATGCCGTATCCCGTAACAAGTTGCTCCTCTGTGAGGTCTGAGGTGACAGCAGATTTTCACTTTGAAATCTTTTGCCACACTGTAAATCAACATTTGTTTAACTTAAACTGGAGAGTTGCTGTAATATGTAGTGATTCAAAACTGTAGATCTTTTTTAAAGGTGTTGAAATTAAACCACACTTATTCCATACTTGATTGTAAAGTGTATAAATAATATAGATCTGTTTAATACACCAAATCATTTATTACAGCAGTGGAAATTCTGTCACTTACCTTCACCTAAATTATTTATTCATGTATTTATTTTATTGTAGCTTTTTTTTTTCCCTTTCTGAACTCATTTGATGGCTTTGTGTGAGGTACAAGCTGTAATTTAAGTCAGTATTCAATGAAAATTTCCAGTCACTGCTCACTCATTAAATCTCTACAACAGGTTTCACGTCATCAATGACAAATCTTACTGTAGTTAAATCGCTTAAATTTCATTCTGTTCTTAACAAACAGCTTTAGAAGACTTGCAATATAATGCATGAGTCATAGGACCCATGGTGCCTTATTTGAATGTTTTTTTATTTCGTTTTTTTGACTGCATTTATGTGCTTGTTTTTTATGAACATGGGTTAGGGGTATTTTTTTTTTATATATGATAATTTGTTGTTTACTATATGTATAATATAAAAATTGTGCGTGAACCTGTCTCTGTGTGTGAATTCAAACATTTGACCCTATGCAGAGTTTGCAGTATTTTTGACAGAACCCTGTGAACTGAAGAGAGACAGAAGTCACATTTCAGTGGTGGATGATAAATGTTGTTAAACTGATTTGTTTTTGAAAAATCATTATTTTTTTATAAGAATTTTCAGTTTAATTAAGCTAATATAAACACAGACTAAGCTGCCGAATTTGCAAAAATGACTAATTCTAGTTATAATAATGTAGGATTTTGCCTTTAAAATGCAGCTATAGGAAACTGTTAGGCCTTATTATTACATCACATCACCGTGGAGTTTTTTTTCTAAATTTGACCGTGCCAGACCTGATTGGTTGAAAAGTGGAGCGGGCATGTCACGCTGTCCTTAACCTGCCTCTTCTCCGCTCAACAATCTTTGACTTAGTTCTATCAACATGATCCTTTGTGTGTATTGTATATATAGCCTCTCAGAATAAGACTGCGGTATCATTGCATTATTCAACAAGGATCCATGAGGCATGTTAAACGCGGCTGCTTTCAAAGCCGGCTCTCATCACTTTACCTGTAGGCATTGACATTATCCTGCTCACTGAAACATTAAAACATTGAATTTTTGTTTTAATGTTTTAACATTTACTTTTGCTCAAATTTGAGTTGCCTGTTCCTCCAGGGTCTTTTATAAAGTCGCAGCTGTAAATATTTAAATATGTGCTTTTCAAGACATTTGAAATATCTACAATAAATTACAGATATTGAGGGTATTACTTGAAATGTTCTTTTGTTTATGCGCTTTTCTTTATTGTGATGTATTACATGCATCTCCACAGCCATTTTTTCATTTCAAGTCTGTGGATCGCTTACAGAAATTGAAGTGATGTGTTTATTATGCAGACAATATAATCCACAATTATGCATTGATTATTGTCCTTCATAAATTGAACAAAGCAGGGGTAATTAGTCTCTGTCAGCATGAAAAGACAAAAGCAGATTGAAGTCACTTAATTGTAATTCAATAGTTCTTCATCAGAAGAAGAAAAAAGCAATATGCATTCATAATGAACTAAAGATTCAATGCATTAAGCAAAAGCAAGCAGATAAACTACTCAATGTACTCTAAAAAGTTTAATTCTGATGTATGTCAAATATTTTTGATATTTTACTTATTTAGCCTAAATAAATAAACCATTCACAGGTTAATTCCCCCAATTTTTATTATTTTATATTATTTTTGAAATCTGTTTGGCTGACCAATGGAAGACAGGGAGCGTGTAAAACAGGTTTTTTTTGCAATTCCGTTTGGTGATGCTAGTAGTGCAGATTTGACATATTCAACTTTAAGTTTACTTTCATCTGGATTTCTGTCTGTATTTCTTCATTTTGCATGGCAGAGGTTTTAACTCTGCCAGATCAAAGGCAAGGAGAGATCATGTTAAAGGTGTATTTCTAGCCCATGTACATCTCTCTGGCAGCTTCAGCGGTCTCCTCAGAGATTGCTTTGGCACAAGCTTTATTTTGACATTATATAGTGAGAATCTACCAAGCCATGCTAGTGTTCATATTTCAATTTGACGAGGGGCAAAAAATACAGGCGTAATCTGCCACACAAAAGCAATGTCATTACAGATGTGGCACATTATGCCAAAGTGGCGAGTCGTGCGGCGGGGAGACGCGAGATAAGGCAAAGAGAAAATATCAAAAGTGGTGAGTGAGCACTAAAATTCGTCACGGACAGATAAAATGTTCAGCAGAAATCTTGAGGTTGTGCCAATGTTTCTTTTTTCGTTCATTCTCCGTCTCCTCCTTTCTGTCTTTTAAGCTTTATCTGAGACACAATGAATGCGGAAATTTTATGTAAATAGACAAAAGTGTGGCAGCATCTAGCTGCTTTCTGAAGGCTGACCTTGACGGAGGTGATGCCACCCTATCTGTGCCATAACCAACGGGCTCCAAAAGACTGCCGGCGTAGTTCTTCTGTTAAATCGTAGCACGGTGATGTAGATCTTAAGTAAATCTGTCAATATAACGTGGAGAAGATTACAATCAATCCTACAGTTTCAAAGTTTACCCCCCACAGCCACACTAGAAAACTGGGCTGTATTTAATGTAATAACAGTTCAATTTTGTTTAAATGTCACACTCACACATCTAATCTTACTGGTTTATTAGTTCCTTTTTAAATTGACCTTACTTTGTTAAATGCTACATGAGGTCTGGACCTTGTTTTTCACTAGCAATTATTCCATGTGTTAAATAAAGCATTATTAAATATGTACAATAATATACATAGGGCAAGAAAGTGTGATTTCTTCACCACTAGCATCACTAAACTTGCAAAAATAACTGTTTTCAAACTGGTTTTCAATAAAAACTCCCCCATCTGTCATTGGCCAGTCAAACAGAGAGCCCCGCCCACAAACTCACTCCAGTGGCTGAGCTGTTGCTATGTTAGGCTGGTTGGAATAACCAAACAGCAGTGTTTTAATAATTCCACAGTGTTTACAGTTTTCAAAAGAATCAGCCTACAACTGGCTTAATTATATTTTTCATCACATATTATGCTGCAATACAATAAAGCATTTTAACTAAAAATTACACACTTCAGCTTTAAAGAGAATCAAATCAAAAAGCTTTAAATGAACCATTCTGTGTACTAAAATCAGTTTTGAGATGCTCCTGGTGGCTATTGTCCTCCTAAGAGGGTTTTGATTCATTTTCTTAATCCTATCTCCCATGATTCCCCAGGTGGCACATTGGTGGTGTAATGGACACAGGAACTGCAGGCTCAGCATGCAGAAATTCAGATAAGCACTCTATTAAAATGGAGTCTTTAATTTATTGATCAGTGAGGTGATGAGTTGGACATGATGAAGGGGGAAGGAATGTGTGTGTGAAATATTTTAATCTCTATCCATCAGTTTTTATTAGTCATGATGGAGTTCTGAAGCACATTCGATGAGGAATGACAAGTTAGAGCAAGCCAGAATCATCTAGTTTCTTTGTTTCTCACACAAACAATTTCTGAGTTCAGACTCAAAGAAACAGATTCAGAACTGTTTAATAGGGTGCACAATTTGTCTACACTGTAAAAAAGTGTTTTAAGGCAACCAGCTTGTTGATAAATTGAGAGAACTCAATAATCTGCAAAAAGATGGTTGCCTTAAAATTTTAAGTTGGCTCAACTTTTTTTCTTTTTTTTTTTATACAGTGTATTTGCCTTTTTCTGACACTATTCATCTCTGGTTTGTTTATATATTTTTACCTCAATTTAAGCAAATTTAATGTATAGTAATATGATTTTTTTTTGCCGTGTTTTTTAATAATAACTGTTTAATTATTTTTGACAGTTAAGACACCTCAGCAGTAGTTTAGTATTTACAGGCCAAACTTCAGCATTTTGGGTCTGAAGGTCTTTGCACACGGAGTCTGAAATTCTTGTCTGAAATTTTCCATCATCCTTTTTTTTTTTTTTTTCTGCATTTTCACATCTGTAGCAAGCATTTTGATAGGAAAGGATGACGAATAAGAAAAAATAAAAAAAAACAAAAATTTCGGACTCAGTGTACAAGGACCTTAACAGTCGCATTTGAATTCAGGCGCGAGTCTAAATTATTGTTCTGAGTGTGAACGCAAATCTGAAGTCACTCCTGAAGTTGTAATGATTGATATAGTGTTAACATTAACAACATTTTAGTTTCATGGGTTCAGCAAAAAATATGAATGCTAAAAATGTAGGCTGTGATGCTTTTGACTAATGTAATTTTAGAAATATATAAATTTTCCAGTTGTGTAGTGACATCTGAGGGTTAAAACTGACACCTGGTCATCAGATTTTTGCAGTTTTCCCTTTGGTATCATGCTAAACACCTTTTGATTTGTTATTTTTCTTTCATACTTCGTGTTCATTGAAGTCTTGGTCCAGGCCTTGGGGTGTTTATACCTGTTTGCATTTTGTTAGATGCTTAACATGAGATGTCATTTCAGAAGCCGAATAAATACACTTCCAATTGCAGGACCAGGTGTCTCAGACACATGTCCGTCCAGATAACTGACAGGAAGTTTAATGCAGTGACGGAAAACGAAACAAATGAATAAATCGGAGCGGAAAGCATCACAGCATGCCTGGACAAGGCCAGTGGGCTTCGGCCTATCTGAGAAGTGAAACTAACGAGGCTTGGCAAGTGGAGCTTCGCAACAGAGGCACGGATCTACATGCAAAGAGAGAGAGGTCAGCCGAGGCCTTTGCCTCCTGGACTTTGCCTCAGTTGTGACAGTTTATGGAAGCAGCTTTTACGTGAAGCAGAGACAGAAGCTTCAACCGTTAATGTGTTGTTGTTTTTTATAAATGCAGCACCTATACCCAACCATCATGTTTATATGTGCTTTTTGAACATTTAATTTAAAAACTATAGCCATTAGTGAGCTGGTCCAGTTATAACAGTTCTTACTCTTTCCACTAGATGTTGGAACGTGGAGACAGAGATGTTGGTTGATGGGGTATGGCTTGCAGTTGACGTTCCAACTCATTCAGGTCAGGATTCAGGTCAAAGTAAACCTTTTTTACTTTACAGTAAGGTTCATTTTAAACAATATTAAATGTTTTAGGTTTAATGACTTAACAATGAACAGTCATTTAAAAATTGTTTTTTTTATTTTATTTTAAGTTACTCTTCTACGTTCTACCATAGGTTGGGGTTGCTGACATTTTTCAATGATTTTGAAAGAATTCTCTGGTGCTCACCAAGGTTGTGGTTGTTTGATCAAAAATACAGTTAAAACAGTGATATTGTGAAATATTATTACAATTTAAAATACCCGTAGTTCCATTTGAATATATTTTAAAATGTAATTTATTCCTGTAATGGCAATACCAAATTTTCATCAGCCATTACTCCAGTCTTCAGTGTGACATGATTCTTCTGAAATCATTCTTACTTTATATGTTGATTTGGTCCTCAAGAAATATTTCTACTTTTTAAACAGTTGAAAACATTTGTTCTGCTTAATATTTTGGTGGAAACTGAAATACATTTTTCTCAGGATTTTTTGATGAATAAGAAGTAAAAAAACAACAAAAAAACACCATTTATTTTAAATATGTAACAACGTAAAAGTCTTTGTCTTTGTAAATGCACCCTTGCTGAATAATAAGTATTAATTAATTAAAACCTTACTGACCCCAAGCCTTTGAAATGGTAGTGCACACCAAATTAACATGAATGAATAATGAACATTAGTGTACTAAGTAATATATTTTTATTTATTATATGTATTTAACTTTAATAAATGCTAAAAAAGGAAAGTGTGTTCATTATATCATTACACCAAATGTATTAAATAATTGTAACTAATTTAAAGTGTTACCAGCATTTATTTGGGGACACTTGTTTGTGCACAGGAGCATTTTTGTCCTGAAACATTCTAATGAAAATGTTTTACATGCATGGCTTCATACTTGATTGCATTCTCTAATTAGTTATGGTTGTAGCTGAATTGTCTAAACCTAAGAATCCTAAGAATCTAAACCTAATGTCTGTATATTTTTGGTAATGTAGTGTTCCTAATAGTTATTGGAGCTCATCAATGTCCAGTTTCACATGATTACTTGCTGCTAATTTCAGTAAGAATGTATTTATTTATTTATTTCTTGACTACATGCACATCTTTCATTCATACTTTTTTTATGCTAACACTTATGCTCATCACGGACAGCAACATGTGCTCAAAAGCTTGATGGCCATTAGACTACAGATTTTGATGTTTCTGTAACACACAGCTGTGGTTGTTAGAGATATCCTACAGGCGACTGATTGAGTCAGAATTAGATCCTTTAATTTGTTAATGTTGAGTAACCAACATCTGGAAGTTTTATTTCACTACAATTTCAGACTCTGAGGCCGTGAGAATGGATTTCATTCAGCCGCAAATCGGACAGATGAGATAACATTAGGTTAAACGAAATGTGTGTTAATTTTTGAACACTGGCTTTTCTAAAGCAATTTAGATTTTCTCTGTTTGTTGATATTCTTTTAAATGTGACAACTCTGACATATGTTTCCACCACAGATGGATGAATGTGTTTTTTTTTCTTGCTCCCCCAAAATGGTTTCATCTAGGCAGGTGCTTCCTGTTCTACCCTGACATGAAATTAAACACAAGTCCAGATGTGCTGCCTGTAGACCGTCCATAACCGCCACACTGGGCATTTAATCAAAGCACAGAAAAGGAGACGGCAGTAAACCGCTTGCTCATGAAAGAGAAATATGTGTCGCACTAGTACGAGCCCACGTTTGGAAAGTCAACTTTCTCTGAACCCTGCGCGCTTTTGTTTGGAGCTTGACACCAGACAATAAACAGAACTGTCTGTATGTTTGTCACTAATATGTGGAAGTGTTTATGACGGTTCTGTGTGTGAATGTGAACACTAGGCTCTTTCTCTTGGGCTGGTCAGTTTATAGTTATTAATATAGTATGTGCACACATTCTGGAAGCTGCTAAAACATGAGAAAATATTGTAATTGTTTCATTAGTGAAAAATCCATTGCATGGATCAAGCATATTGATGCGTAGGTATAAAATTGCGCTAACTAAAATTGGTCCAAAGGTCTGTGACTACATTGAGATTGGATCTGAGATTCAAAATCTAAATGTACATGTATTCATTTAGCATATTCTTTTACTTAGCTATATAATGAATTTGAATGATTATATAATAATACAATTATTATTAATTAATAATTTTATAATTTATTAATGAATTATTATATTATTTTATAGTATACTGTATGTGTATGTGTGTGTATATATATATATATATATATATATATATTAAGAAAATTATATTATAATTTTTAAAAATGTAAATATTTTGACAATTTGCTGACAATGTCTTTTTTATAATGAAAAATATATCTAATGAAGTAGCTTTAACAAAAAAAAAAGTTCAGTCCATGTAAGCTCTAAGTGAAATTACAGTCAATCACTCTTGAAAGGAAAGTGATGGACCCTTGTCTAAATCTGGCTAGTTAAAATATTCAATATCAGGCAGCCAGTATGTAAGTACGGCAACTTCGGCAAGCGGCGTGATACAAACGGTGAAGAGGACGAGGAGCTCTGTTGGACTCCAATATCGCATACCTATCAGCCAATCAGATTCGAGAACCAGAAAGAACTGTTGTATAATAATAAATACTGTAAAGAAAATGTCAGATATAGACTGATAAACAATATGGTTCTAATATATCACGCATTCCTTAATTTCACTAGTGGATCACACATATAAAAACATAATACTTGACACAAAATGCTCTCTGATTAAAGCACATGTGTGTATTTTATATTTGATGAACCAATATTTTTCATTTCTTTTTCTCTCTGAGGGAATTCAGGCTTTGATGCGACTGTTTCTGTGCTGGTGTGGCGTAACGGAGGCCTTCAGGTTTCCTTGAACATTCAGTAGGATAATAAAGCTCCAAAAGGTCAGCCATGATTGATGCTTTGTTTGCCTCTGTCATTTTCGATTACTGGACTCTGATGCTCTCAAATGAAATTGTCATATTCAGTGATATATACAATTTTCTGTCTGAATGACATTTGCCCTGTTTGTTTTTTTTAAACCGTGCAAAATGTAACCATGAACAAGGAGACCTGCGTCTGATTATTCCCTGCGCTCGTACACTCCTCCATCCTAGTCATTAGCGATCATTTGTAAAAATTATCAATGCACTAAAACGCCTCGTGCTCTAGAATTACCGTCATCTGACAGCTCGTCATTAGAATTTTTAAAAGATGATTTCTGTGTCACATATGCGAATGACGAGAAACATGCGCGTTTGCTTTTGTGCCGACGAATCAGGGTCGGAAATGAGCCACGGGGCCATTTAGAGTTTGTTTTGTGCGTTTGAGTATGTGCGGTATCATTCATTTGTGAGCGAGAGGAAAAAAAACCAAGCACGCCGCAAATGCAAAGGTATTAGTCAGACGGTTGCTTTGCTTTATGAGAACAACTGAGGGATATATAGCTCACCATGACTCTATTAAAAAAGAGACCTGTGCCATTTGTGAAAATAGAGGTCATATACGCTAAGGTCGCGTGATACCAGTAAAATCAAACTTTTTTAATAACCAGCTATAGATCATTTCCGCCCCTCATGTGAATCTTAAACCGCGAGGTCAGTTTAGCATTGCATTCGAAAAGCAGCAGAACGGCTTCAATAAATGTTATATCAGATTTGGGGTGCACGTACAGTATTATCTCGCAGATTTCTAATCTGAATGACTGAGCGATCGGGACGAAGCGTTATATTTCTCCCCAAGTTTCTTGCTAACATATATTTTTTCTTTATGTCACACATCACCCCTCTCTCTCCCTTATACGTGTGAGCGGCGGCTCTCCCTCCCAGCGCCCTGGGCTAGTATTTTTAGCCCTCATTTGTTTGAGGGGTTTTTAATCTGAGGACATTGAAAAGTTGTGCCCTCTGTGAGGTCGTCAATCATGCCAGGAAGAGAAGTGTGGGTATGTGCGATTTGTTATCTGTTATTTCCCTCGCTGTGGAGAGAGAGTGTCTCAGTGCCATACCTGTCCTTAAGGCCATCACTTACAGAGGACCACTGTCTGTCAAAAAGCACCCGCAACTTTAAGGGCTGCCTTTGCTGGCTCGGACAAATGAGGGTGACCTTTAACAATAAAATAGACACCCACCGAGAGGAATGAAACAGCAGTTTAAATTAAGAGCGCCAAGCGGTCATTTCAAACGCTTCCTGTTGAACCGCGCACGGGGCGAACGGAAAAAGAGTTTGAAGTTTTGAAGTTGAACTTAATTATACAACACAATGTGGCCAGCGGCCGTCAATAATGAAATCTACCTGGTCAGATATATTGACGAATGAGAGGAATAAAACTTAATGTGTCCTGAGGCGCTCCGGAGAGCTATCAATTATGAATGCTATCGACAGGGCACATAGCAAAGAAGAAATGGAATTATTGCACTTAAAGGCCAGGATGAGTCCGTTCTTTTTTTGTCTCACTACAATGAATTACAAAAGGCTTCAAAAATCATTTATGAATATTCTAGAAGGGCACACGGGATAAGATAAGAAGTGACTGCGAGCTTTGATTCTCGCCTCAGATTAATAGCGACTTCAAAAAGCTTTGGAGAGTGGCGTGGGGTGATGCTTATCGATTGTGGCTGTGTTGACAATATTTTGGTGTGATTCAAAGGCACAGTCAACTGGAATCGTCGCCCCTGCTGTTTGGGGTCAGGCCATGCAGGGCTCACCAGATTTTTCTTCAATTTAGTTTGAATAGATATAAATTACTATGCAGACTAGGAGACTGCAAGCATCATCTCTTATGCAGCAGTGATTGTGTATGTTGGTTTAAAACAGCTAGTTAAACTAATTAAATTCAGATAGTTAAATTAATACTGTATAAATTTGTGAATTATAGGATATTTTTTGTCCTCTATACTAAAATTGGAAAATCTTTTTTTTTTTTTTTTTTTTTTTAATTTAAATTTTTTATTTAATTTTGCAATGCAATTTTTCACAGAAAGGAATAAGTGATGCAGAAAATTGAGTATTAACGAGATGTATTTTAAAGAAATTAGATGTATTTTAATTGAAAGTTGGAACTGGGTTTTCAGGGCAAGAATGTTTTCCCATAACTAGGTTAGGGCAGGTTGTCAAAAATGTATTTTCATGTTATACATTTGTGCAATTTATTAATTACACTACTTTTAATGTTCAGTATTTTTTTCTCTGTTATCTGGTTTTGTATGTTAGGTTGTTCAATGGCACATTCCATTGTGACACTTGACTGTACTTTATTGTATAAACGTGTTTTGAGGTCAGTGTACAGCTTTCAGTCTTTGCTGCTAAAAATTCAATTCAAATTGAAAATGAATGTAACGTGAGAAATATTCACTGGAGTAAAAAGTTTGACAATTAGCCCCAGCCACCCCTGATCAAATTTTTTTTTTTTTTGGTAGTTGTACTGCTTCAAGGCAGTTGAAGTAATGTTTTCTATATCAAGATCATATTTTGTTTGGGGGGGGGGGGGGGGGGGGGGGGGGTAGTGTAATCCATTTATTATTGCTTTGTATGAGTACACCTCTGTAATTAAAGCCTCAGAGATGTTTACTGGTTGGCCAGCGATTAAGTTGAGCTTGAATGCTAGAACAATCTAGTGGAACAAATAAAGGGCTATTTATTGCTGTCTCTGTTTCTGCTTAACGGAGTGGAGGTAACAGCCTCACAGGTCTCTGGTATGGACCTCAGACCGTTTCTACGCGTCTACCTCGCCTTCTCTTCACTTGCTCCCTTTCCCTTTTACAGATATAACATGAATTATTGAAAGCTTTAAGGTTTCGGAAATCCTCTGAATTTCAAGCACCTTTTCCATCTTTGTCAACTTCAGAGGCCCTTACTGGAGCAAGCTGGAATCTTTGTGTAACCCAACACTTTATTCCACTGATGTATGTGTGTGGATGTGCTAGTTGACCAGTGGAGCTGCTTGCTTGCTCCAAAGTCTGAGAATTTATTTATTTATTTATTTTGATAGATAAATGATAGCATCAGCATAAGTTCAGTTGAAAAACAGACATCTTTTGCTCTAAAACAGCAGCATGGCTGCAGAAGTTTGTATAAAACCTGATCTCCTCTTTTTTCCCAACATGACTCCTGTGAATCAGTTGAAGCAAAAAACATCTGACCTTTAGTGACCTCATGGTCAATGTCACAAAATGCTTACTTAATTAGTGACCTAGAAATAGTGCAGACTCTTAGTTATGTCTTCTTCATTTTTCTTTCTCGTTCTTTTCTTTCTCCTAAAACTTTGCTTCCAGGTTTAAATTAGATGTTGAATCCCAGATTTTCAATGCGGCCTCTGATTTTGGACCCCACTGCATGTGCAGTTGCGGCGAAGAGGTCTGAAATATCGTTGTAGTTGTGATGTGAAATGACGAATGTTCTTTTGGGATTCGGCACATTGCGCTCAGCCAGAGAGTGAAGGTTTTAGAGGTGTGCTATGATGGCAGATTGGATGATACTACTTGGCACTGTAGAATATTTAAAGCAGAGAGCCTCAGCATGTGTGATAATGCTTTACTCATCAGTAAGGCTCCATGCTCTCTGACTCTGCCCAGCACGTCTGCACGTGCTCAAATAATTGAAAAATCATGTATGGGGTGAGAGATATGTGCAGCACAGAGCTGAAGAAATATCATCAGTCTCTCAATCTCTCTTCTTTTTTTCTATCACCCCCCCCCCCACCTTGCTGCAAAGTCCTTTGTCTGCTCCGGCCTCAAGTGCATGAGTCTGGACGGATGGTAATCAGAGACGGAGTGGGTTAAAGGTTGAGTTTAATATAGCAAAATTAATTTACCTGATTCCTGGAGTCAGATTATAAATCTTATTTATGGTGAACTCCGCCCTTCTTTATCAGAGCCCGAGCTCATTTATCTATCCAATAAAACTGGCCACATGTGTAATAGTTCCCCCTCCGAATTTAATTTTCCCTGCGTGTTAATTGCGAAGAATGGTCCGAGCTGGGTCACTCAAAAAACAAATCAATAGCTCCAAAAGATATATTCAAATGTGACCCAGAAAAACATTTTCCCATTTTGCCTATTGATTTTTTATGTTGCTTTTTCTAGTGCAAGATCATTTTGTGTAAAAAGGGTAGACCGGAACATGTCCACTTGCAGCTCACGCAACGCTATATAAGGATTAATGCAGAATACTCTTTAGAAAGCATTTGTGTGATTTCATTTTCTTTTCTGCAGTTCAGTGAGGGGTCACTGTTTGTCTTAATCTTAAGATAAATTTGTTTTAATGCATTCTTATTGTGTGCGTGATCATGGGCGCCTGCCAGATAATCTCTTTTAATGTCATGTGCAAATATCATCAGTAAAAATGCCATTCTCTGTCAAGAAGAGAAACTCGGGGGAAATAATTGCAAAGAATGAATTGTGCCGCTTATAGTGCTGCTTATTTGAATGCTCTGCGTTGTTTTAGCAACCCATTCACTGAAGGAAGGGAGTGGTCTGTATAGATATATTGGTGCAAATTCTCCTTAGAAGTTTGTATTTACGAGTTGGGAAGTCAACATTTCGACATTATGTGAGTTCAAATCACTGGTCGTAGATGGAGATCTACATTTACAAATAAATTTTGCATCAAAAACTACTTCTACAAAATTATGAATGTAGAATGCCCAGGAGTGTTTTTGCTGTGATTTTATTCAATTTATGAAGGGCTGTAAATTGAATCGTCATATATTCATTATTCTAATCTGACAATACTATTGTATTTTGTAAAAAAAATTCAGAAAATTTACAAAACAGGAAACTTGGCGCTCAAATTTGTAATTTTGACTTTGTGGTACCGTTCATGCACTCGATCTTTTTGACATGACGCATCATATGACCATTTATACATCTCTCTGGAATACTTGATTCTGATTGGTCAGTAGTTCACAACATTTGGTAGCCTAATGGTGCTTTCAATTTGTTGGAAAGATCGTATTTAAGAGGTGTTGAAATTAATGATTTTTTAAAGTTATAATAGAATGTATAATAATTAAATTTCCAGAACCTTCATAAACATAAAAAACTAAAACACACCTGATGCACATTCTTTATTAAATCGTAAAAGTAAATTTTGTAGAAAATGGTACATTGCCAACTTGCTCCGAACAAAGTGACTGTCTTGAACACAACTGACGTTATATAAAAATTATATAAAATATATAACATAATTTGTATGTTGTAGTGGACTTTTTTTCCCTTTTTTTTGGCAGATATACAAATATACTGTACTGGCAAAATTATAAAAATAATTTAAAAACTAATCAATAGTTTATATTTCTTTATTTGTTGAGTAACCATAAAAAAACATGGGATCATTTACAGTCAGCTGGTCGTCGCAAAATATTATTTAATTAAATTATGTTTGCACTGAAAATAAATAATTTTAATATTTACACACATTTAATGTCTGATCACTGAATATTATGTTTTTTTTTGCTGTTAATGTGCTCAACCATTTAGCGGTACAAAATTCCTCTCTGATTTCAAAGATTTCTTGATTATAATCTCACCCACTAATATGTTTGATGGATTAAAGCAACAAGCAACAGTCAGCAGTTGCCTTTTTGTACATTTTGGTGTTAGTGGTTTTAGCGTAGCTAAAGAGCTGTGTCTAAGCCTGTATTGGCATTAAGGAGCGTGATTATCTATGTGGGGAATCCCAGCATGCACTGCAAGGTGACCCACCCGGGTGCACCGGGTTTGACCACCTAGCTAAATTCTGCTGATGCATCCGCCAAGAAAAGCTCCTCTCGCGCAAAGCACATTTGGCTGTAGTGATAAGAGTGAAAGGGTTCAGGTTGAATAGAAGCCTTTCCAGAATCAGATTTCTCCGCTTTGCCCACATTGTCATTGCTAATGTTTGTCTTGAGGTAATAAAGCGTGTGTTTTGTTTGCTTACCTTACCGCTAATGACGTTAACCTCATACACATTCGGTCACCACCGCTCAAACGCACAAAAGAGAGCGAGGGGGTACAGAATACCTGAGCTACGGAGAGAATACGACTTCATGTTTCTCATAAAAAGGGAGGAGAAGAATCTTCCAGCCCAAAGCCTCTTGTGTATGTAGGATTACCATGATGGATAAGGTGATTACTGTATGGTTTGCCAATTTCTTCCAGGCAGAGCCTGTGCGTAGACTGAAATAGGATTTCCTCATTCAAATTGTTGTCAGAAGTTCTCGCCTCTAACCCTGAACTCTGTTGAAGTTTGGAACATCTATCAGATTCACCCTCCAAAATGAGATTTCTACCGACTCGTTAATTTTGCGTGCAAGCGTGGCCTTTCCTTCAGACCTGCGGGCCACTTAGGGAGGGCCCTGTTATTCATTCCTTTTGAGTTAATTCATCTCGCCCTCCCTTTATGTACTTTTGCTATCGATAATTTCCCTGTCTTATTAAAGCTGCAAACAGAAAGTCAGCCATCCATGTCCATGTTTAGCCTCCCCAGATAAAGGGGAGAGTTCATCTGGATGCTTGTGAATATACATGGACTGCTTCCATCTGGGCTGGCCGAGGATATGGCCGTGTATATTTGACTCCTTTCAATTGCAAATTGCGAGTGTATTCCTCTAGTGAGGTGCATCACCTTGAAGAATGACTTCTGCCCCCCTGGGATGGTGCCAAACAAGTCCTTCATTCAGAATGATAATCAGCCATAGCTCAAGAAATATCTCGCACATACCTTTAATGGTCTCTGCTGATTAGGTTTTAAAATGAAGCATCATTTCGTCCATTTAGATGGGGGAAAAGAGGCAGGATTGAACACTCTATTCAGTAGCCAAATGAGAGGTCAAATAAATGTGCGTTCATGTTTTTCTTCTTCGTTATTTTTTATATTCTCTACCGAGAATGACTTTTGGAATTAGAAGATAAACTGTGATGTTGTTGAAAATTACCACAGCCGTTTGTTTTCAAGGTTAAGTAAGGAAAAAAACATCTTTTCAGAGCACTTGTTGACCGTTAATATTGATTTACATTCATAGTAAATGCTATGTTTTTGTGTAAATCTTTGCTATTGGATTGCGTTTAGTGTGCGTGTGTATGTGTGTTGCAGAGCATTTCTCTGGGTGACAGATTGAAGAAGAGCACTGTGGGTTGAATGATGGGGGGAACATGACGACGGGGAGCGTTTGCTGGATTCTCATTCGCGGACAGCCGCAACTGAGAAAATGAGGGCTGCAGCAGCAGCATTGCAGCAATATGAATGATACATTACATGATTGTCTTGGACTGAACCCCGAGAGGCATGCAGACTGCAGATGCTGACTTCCTCCCGTGGTGTCATTCTCCATTTTCAATCTCTGTGTCCGCCCGCCGACGTACTCTGGCACGGTTCGAGTCAAATATTATAGCATGGCAGCAAAGAATATTGACTAATTCTCATGCTCAGAAGGAGCGGAAGCAGGGTTGGGGTTCATATCTGTTGAACTGAAGAATGTTGACTGAAGAAATGAATGTTGTTATTTGTCTTGCCAAGCAATGGGTGTTTAAAATATTTCCAAATGCTTTTGTTGCATAAAATATGGAGAAAGATCACTTCACCAAACCAGATTAATTTATTCACAATGGAATTACACCAAATCAAAACCATTTTGCATAATTTCTAAACATAAATAAATGTGTGTTTCATATATATATATATATATATATATATATATATATATATAATGAAATTAACCTGTACATATATCCAGTATGAAACAATATTTTGTATAATTTGGATTTTTTGTTTTAATTTCGTATGCATTTTTTTTTTGCATTCATTTTTACAGAATATTTCTATTTAAAAAAAATGCTTTACTTTTGAGCTTTCTATTCATAAAGGAATCCTGTTTTTTTTTATTATTATTTATTTGCCAATTCCAAATATCACTTGCACTTGCCGTTTAGCGAGTTTGCATTTCCACATATTCACTCTTGGCTGGAACAGGTATGAACACATAAGTGCAGAAAAATAAAATGATATTGTCAAGAATGGAAGCAAGCCTATGTTTGATATGCATTTCAAAGGTCTAAAAAGGCCAAAAGTAAAGACCCTTCCCCCTGCACCCTTCACCCCCTCAGTTAATTATTGAGGAGATGTCGAAAGGATACATGAGTGAAGAGTATTCAAGCTTTCATCACTATAACCTTTCATTGTCTTCTTCTTCTCTCGCCTTGCCTCGCCACTGTGGCTAATAAAAAGCCCGGCCAGTGCCTATGAACGCCAGAGTAGTAATGAATAGGCCTGATTAGAGAGACTAACCACCCTGAACTTTACATACATTTTCAGACAGTGTCAAACAGTGGTGTTGATTGGAAACAAATCAGCAAATATTCCTCGCCTTAATTTTTTATAGCCACACCACAAACGTGCCGCTTTTTGCTTGTGTGAATGGAGAGCCTTTTATCTCAGATGTGGCCTTTTGATATTTTATCTGGGATTTCTTTTAGGGTGGCAAATACACACAATTAAATGTAATTGTAAGGAATGTGCATTAGCGAAGAATGGACCTGAACGCCCTTTCGCTCTCTGAGTGACTGTAATGGTGAATGTATGTTTGAAAATGTGAACACTGGTCTTGCTTTAGCTTATTAACTGATGCAGCATGCAGAACTCTGGAAGCCTGGAAGTGGACAAAAAATGTCACTTCCTTTGGGAATTCTTGCTGATATGGAAGCTTATTTCCGCCACGGGATAAAAGTAAAAAAAGCTAATTATCATTTTAAATCTCAAAATTGTTACAACAATTTTTTTTATTTTTTTTTCAGAACTGAGTTTACATTTTACAATTTTGACTTTTTTCTGAGAATTGCGAGTTTATATCTCACATTTTATAAGAACTTAAGAATTGTGAGAGAAAAACTCAGAATTCTGAAAAAAATCTAAATTTCGAGATTCTCCGAATTTTACATTTGAAGAAAGCTCCGAATTGCAAGATGTAAATGTTCGATTGCGTGTTCATAAATTGCAATTCTGAGTGGAAAAAGGCACAGTGGTGAGATGTAAACCACAATTCTAGAAAAAAGTGAGTTTATATCACAATACTGAGAAAATAAATTGTGAGATACTGAATTGTTGAGAGATAAACTTGCAGTTCTGAGGAAAAAAGTCTGAATTGTGAGATGTAAATCTCTAATTGAAAGTTTATAATTTGCAGTTCTGAGAAAGTCTGAATTGTGAGAAATAAACTCGCAATTGTGAGAAGAAAGTGAATTGCGAGATGCAAACTCAGAATCCTGAGAAAAAAGTTTTATGAAATATAAACTCACAATTGTAAGAATGAAAGTCAGAATTATGAGATAAAAAGTCTTAGTTACCATTTTTATATTGTTATTCTGTGACAGAAATAATCTCCCATCTGCTGAATATTAAATTTCCCAAAAAATAAAAGATGGAAAATTGAAGCATTTTTCTGGATCTCTTTTTTTATGATGTAAAAACACTGACAAATATCATGCTAGCACACTAGAAGGATTTTGTTGTTGTTGTAACCTGCACCCCCCCCCCCCTCTTTTTTTGCGTATGATTGAAACCAATCCCCCCTCCCTCCGCAGCCCCCAAGCCCACCGCATCATGCTAAAAAGAATGACTGCCACAGACTGATGACTTTCAATATGCCTGCATCTCCTGCACTAGTGAGTGGGGGCAGGGAGGGTCAGTGGTAATTCATAACTGCTTTAAAATTGTGTGGAGCACTGGCAGCAGCTGTCAGGGTGGCTGTGCAGAGGCTCTGAGTATGTAAATGTGGAGATAGGGAGTTCTCCTCCACAGGCCTCCTTCATCCCGCATCAATCAGGTCTCCTGAATACATCAGGGGTATTTTCATTATACCCTGTTATTTACTACATCAGGACAAATTACCCTGGCAGACCGGGTTGCTTTTTCTGGGCAGCCTGATGCGGCCAACTGGGCCTCGGCGCAGGAATCTTATTGTAAACATTACGGGATAAATCTCGCGATTGAGCACATCAATCTCACTGTGGAGTGGACGGCGGCCGCCAGCACTGCCGAGATTGTTGTCCACGACTTTTCGGGGTTTTTAAATATCGGATCTCTCTCTTTTGGCCTCTTGTGCTTTTCTTCATCTTCCATTTCTCACCCTTTTCTTTTCCAGAGGACATTTCCCATCCCGGTCCTGCAGTCTAATTGGGATAGAAAATAGATCTCAACCCTATTGGAGCGATAAAGGCTTTTACAAGTGGAGAGTTATGAGACTCAATCCAGACCTCTGTCCTGCCTTAACCAGCACTAGTTTCTATGCTAATGTTCCTTCCATCACGATAGATTAAGCAAACACAAACACGAAATGAGTCTGGATTTGAAAGTGGACGGCTTTCTCCTTCATTTGTAAGGTGTATGTGAGATCAAGTGCACCTGCTCTTTTTTTTTCAGTATGGGCTCATTCGTTCATCTTTCTTAAACCCCTTCGCCTTTAATAAGAAGCTCAGTCACTGACCTGTCATACTCTCAAAGATAACTGCCTATCTCCATCTTCATCTGAGTCTAATCCAGCCCCCAGCAGATAATACAATATTTGTAATTAAATGTGACTGCGTCTGCTATCGTGTCACTTATTTTTAATACACAGTTTTCATGGTTACTGGTATATAGGGATGCTCAATTTCTGTGGTTGTTTCAGAAGATTAGGTAGTTTAGGATCTGTTAATAAGCCCTTGAGTTTTGTTTGGGATCTGAAATCTCAATAATAATAATAATAATAAAAACATAATTTAAGTATGTTTTATGTTGCTTTTCCTAATCTTAACACATTTTTACTTCTTCAAGGAAAAATTTATCATTGCTGTGGCTTGTGGTCTAAGAGATTTGTATTTAGTATATTTATTTTACAGATATTAGTTTGATATATTTTAATGTATTTTTCTAAACTGCATTTATAATGGGTAACTATACCTATTTTAGATAACAGTCATGTTTCTGAAAAGTCTACAGCTTCAGAACATTTTTTAAAGCTTCAACAACATTCATTATGCTTACCAAAGCTGCATTTGTTTGATCAAACATACATTAAAATCATTAATATTGTAAAATATTATTACAATTAAACATTTTGTGTAGTTGGTGTAATGCAATGTTTATGCAGTTTGAGGTTCAAAAAACACATTATTTTCCACATACTGTACATTATTGTTGCTCCTCTATACTCCGCCTTTCTGAAACGTATCGATTTTTACAAAGCTCAGCGTTCTGAGAAGCGAGGCGTGCTCTGGTTGGCCAGCTATCCAGTGTGTTGTGATTGGCCGAATACCTCAAGCGTGTGACGGAAATGTTACGCCCCTTACCATGTTGAGATGCCGTGTCCCGGCGCGACGAGTCTAAAACAATAAAACCCACTATAAACGAGTCATTTGTTGCATTCAGTGAGGACATAATTACTGATTATAATGACTCATACGGTCTTTTTACGTGTTGCGCCGCGTAAACATAACACCATGTCTGCATTTGTAGAAACGCCAAACAAGCACTACACTACACTGCTCAAAACTCGTGTTTTGAATAGTCACTAGCAAATTATTTAAATATCAAAACATACTTACAGGCTGTGAGTCAGAAGCACCAGACTGTCCTTGCGACATTGGAATTGCCCCAATTTATAGTGTTCTACTCTCTCCCAGGATCAGGAAACAGTTCTCCGTAAAATGCGCTGCACACACTCGAATATTTGCATTGTAATGTTCTGGAACAGTGTTGTAAATATAACTTAACCATTGATTTTTAGTTGTGTACTAAAATTTAGAAGGCCAAACAAAGTACTTTTGCTTTCACAACGAGAAACACAGCGCCTCCACGACATGGTGGCAGCAACAACAATACCACAGCGAGTATTTCATTGCGTATACGTTGGGCGGTGCAATGTTGGGGAAAGTTACTTTTAAAAGTAATGCATTACAATATTGTGTTACTCCCTAAAAAAGTAACTAATTACGTTACTTAGTTACTTTTTATGGAAAGTAATGCGTTACGTTACTTTTGCGTTACTTTTTAAATATGAGCAGGGCTTGTTTTTAATACAAGAAAGTTCTAATCATAGCAAATGTAAAAGCCCTCTCACACCAAAAAGTGTAATGAATAAACCTCAGGCTGAAGGAAGAGTAAATTCACGTCTGTACAGTAGAATGCAGGAGAAGAAGGTTTAACACTCTTCAGCAATAAAAATACAACCAAGTACAATTGTTGGTTTATCTAAAGTAATTTTTACTGCTTAGTATGGTTGAACTGGTTCATATTCTGATGCATATTCTTTTTGCGTCATATTCTGAGTTTGAATTTCACTGTTTTAATTAATTCTGATGAATACTAAATCATTTTTTTGCGAGTGGGATGAATTAATGCACATTCACATTTAGTCTAGAACTACAGTAACAGAATGACAGCGCACTGTCAGTCAATAAATGGGAAAAAAGTAACTGGCGTTATTTTTTTGAAAAAGTAACTCAGATATTTTCTTGTAAATTAAAAAGTAATGCGTTACTTTACTAGTTACTTGAAAAAAGTAATATTATTACGTAACTCGCGTTACTTGTAATGCATTACCCCCAACACTGGGGCGGTGTTATGCAAATCTTCCCACACCGTGAAGTAGACGTGTGGGGGCGTGTTTGAATGAGCCATTTTAGGGGGGCGTGGGCGTGGCGTGGAAATTTTTTTTATTTTGGATGCGATTAAACGTTTGACAGCACTAATATATATATATATATATATATATATATATATATATATATATATATATATATATAAAAGATCTTTTTACTTGGAAAAAGAAAATAAATTTAAATCAGGAGGTAGTCATTTTTGCAGTGTAGTCTATAGTAGTTATGCATTTTTAGCTTTTTATATAAACAAGTCTATGTATGTCTTTATTTAAACATGTAAATGTATGTGCTCACACACCACCTGACTCATAGCATGCGTGAGTCTGTATTATGAGATATAAAATATATTTTTTTCCTGCTAAGATTAGTGTCCAAACATCTGGCACTAATTGGCACTAAATTATATCCCCAGTATGAAATGAAGGGCAGAGATCACACAGTCCACGAGGCAGGTGTCTGAGCGATCAGCAGATATCACCGTCTCCAACAGCCAAGAGAGGAGAGGGGGGAGAACTCGCTAAGACCCTCTTGGGGAAGGGGAAGGAGGGGGGTAATGTCTAACGTGACATAATGAACACTGAAGATATGAGGAATACAGATGGTAGGAAAAATCAATACCAAATGCATTGGATTTACCACGGCACAGCGCTCTGTCATTAAACATAAAGATTTGCTTTGCTTTGCTGTATGAACAGTATTATTGTGTCCAGAATATTTCACAATGTCCACGCCAGCGCTAGTGCAAATTTGTGTTTTTCATAATTACTTTAATTTGAATCCAAGCACGATAACAATCATTTCTGCTTTGCTTGCATTTGTCAGTATTTGGCAGGCCATGTGCTTTGACGACGTAGCCTTAATTCCCATTCGCACCAAATATGACAACTATAAAGGCAAAGTTTATAAAATTGTTTTATGTTTAAGTCCACACCACATAAAATTGTTTCAAAAATAATTTTAAATGAATCATTTTCAGGATGATGAAAATATTAAAGGCCCATTCACACCAAGAATGATAACTATAAAGCCAACAATAACGATAACTGTATTAGCGTCCACACCAATGGACGATGACAGTCTGTTTATTTGAATCGTTTGTTAGTTATGTTGTCTGCTGCTTTAAATGCTCAATCTTTTACAGGTCAAGTGGATTCTGATTTGCTCTTAAGGCCTGTTTACATCAAGGACAATAACTATAATGATAACAATAAATATAAAGTTTTAATAATCATTCTATGATAATAGAGATTATGATGCAGAGGACCTATGCCGCTTGAATCACTTTCAGAAAGATTTTTTAAGCTAATGAACAATTTATTTATTTTCTCCAAGTGTGTCATTGGCTTTCCTGTTAAGTCTGCCAAACACTGACAAACGCAGTGTGTGTGAAATAACGCAACAGTCTTCATCCCTCATGTCGGTTTGATTAAATCTTCCCGGTTTTGATGAATTGGGCCAAATTCATTAGCGCTGGGTGTGTGTACGGCCCTGGGTCAGGGCCAGCCCTCACAACCACATGGGTGGAAGGGCCTCGGAGAAAGAGTTCAGAGGTCGTCAGGAAAAACTTTGCTACTTCTTAACTTAATAAATCCTGACAACCTAATCATGGGCTCGCCTTTGTGGGGTTAGCCTCCACAGATGGTGGAGCGCGGGGCGTTTAAAGAGATCTGGAGGTCCGGAGGATGAGAGGGAAGGTGCGATTGGAGCGTCTGGAGAGATCTCCAGGAAGAGAGAGGCCAGCGGGGAGCGTCTTAGCAGGGGGGAGAGAAGGGTGACACGGGCGGGGACCACGGGGGAGTCTAAAGCACTTCCATCTCCTGCCATCTCCTGCAGCTTCTGATGGGAGAATATGATAAGGCCCCCGCCAGGATAATAGGCCCTGGCAAATGTCGAGGCCTGTGAAGAACACGAGGCTGGATCAAGTAGCTGAAGCTAACTTCAGGGAGAGAGCAGAAAGCAGAGAGCCGGGGCTCGTGGCTCGGCTGTGTAGGGGGCTCAGCGAAAGGGCGGGTGTGTGTATGTGACAAAGGCCATGGATGAAGGCGAGAGCCACCTACAAAGCCCAGGCTGTCTAGCAGGATTTGGGTGCCGTGTTGCTGGTAGAGATGATGCTCCCCTCTGATATCCTGGCAGAGATTATAGCAGGAGAGAGAAGATAAAAGAAATCTATAAACATGCAACTCCTCGTCTCTGCACCCGCATGAGTTTCTGCGTCTTGGAAGTATCTTTGGTATGACAGCTCGTGTCTCTTTTTCGTTCCACCTTTCCGTCTTTCCGCTGGCGGATCTTAATAATGGCCGCTCCGTGACACGGGTCCGCGGCCTCTTCTGTTAGGGGCTCATTTGTTTCCCTCCTCCTTTGATGGCTCCGTTAAAATATCTTGTGGGAGTCTCGTTCCGTTTATAAGGTCTATTGATTCAACTCTTGCCACGATCTATTATGCTATTGTCTTGCCTTAAGTGTCTCATCTGTACTATTCATGAACAGTCCACTATATATCAAACCCATGTTTGCTTTAGGACATAATAGAATAGATATGCTTCCATGTTTTTATTTATTTTAAATCTGTAATTTATGTTCTCTGAATTCGAATCTAAATAGATTTGAAAGTGCAGGCGTATAGGACTGCACGAAGCAGCGTGCGGACTGACCAGACGATGGACGTTTTCCAGGGTCATGAGCAAAAGAAAAGATTTATGAGTGGTCTCTAAACACGTATTGAATCTTAAGTTTTACTGAAGGCAGACACATCACGTAACCCTTAATGATCGGGCCTCCTAATGTATTGAAGGAAAATTCCATGTTTTCATTGACCGACTCCTCCAACACACAGCCATGTATCATTCCATTGTTCATGCTAAATGTAGATTTTTGAAAGTTATGTTGCAGATTGTGATATCTTTATTTCATTTACAATCCCATGGACTTGTAACCCCCATTGGGGTTAAATAAACGGCAGAGAAAACAAAGGAAAACAGCTTAATGGGCAAATGAAACTATTAATGTCTCAAGCAAATAGCTCATTTGTCTGCTCTAGTAAGACAATATAATATAATATAATATAATATAATATACAAATGCTAAAAATACCATTTTATATTACACTACATACTGTATATATAGCACATAAAACAGTGGTGTTTATTAAATAGAGTGCATGCTCGATAATATGCAGATATACATTCCTGATAATTTACAGTGTTTTAATTCATGCTTGCAACTATTAGATACATCTTTAATCACGTCAGTTGTCTCTTGCTGACAGAGGGAGACTTCATTATTAGTTGCCTTGCACTGACATTGGCTCCAGGATGTTGTTGGTGGTAGGGCAGGGTTGGGGTATGGGGGTATGACCTCGCTTAAAGCTCTTTTGAAGGCAAGGCTGAAGTTTTGAAGGCAAAGCTGAAGTCAGGTATGATCAAGGTATTGATTGCCTTGAAGAATCACCTCAGTCAAAATTATTAATGAACTTGCAACTAAAATCGTTAATGAGGACAAAATATTGTGGAATAAAGAGCAGACTACTTCCCCTAGGCATTATTAATTGATCCTGGGGAAGGAACTGAGAGAAAATGAAATGTTTGCATGGGAAATAAAGAATGGTTGTGTTAAAATGTATATACACTACCATTCAACTTTTTTTTTTTTTTTTTTTTTTTTTTTTTTTTATATAATACTTATTCAGCAAGGATTCAATAAATTAATGAAAAGTGACAGTAAAGATTGTTACAATAGATTTCTGTTTCAAATAAATGCTTTTCTTTCTGTTCAATTCTGCAAAAATGCATCATGTTTTCACAAAAATATTAAGCAGCACAACTATTTTCAACATTTATAATAATAAGAAATGTTTCTTAAGCAGCAAATCAACATATTAGAATGATTTCTGAAGAATCATGTGACATTTGAAGACTGGAGTAATGATGCTGAAAATTCAGCTTTGCCAACACAGGAACTATATTAAATTGTAATAATATTTTACAATATTAGTATTTTTAATGTATTGATCCAGTAAACTAAAAATTCTTACCGACCCCATGCTTTTGAATGAATTTGTAATCTCATAGGTACAAAATATTTTAATTATGGAATAAAAACCGAGTTTGGACTTTCATCTTAAAAGTTAAACAGAAACCAGAACATCTGTTACAGTGAATGTTAAGGGACTCTTCATCTCAGTAGAGATCTAATATATCTGTATCGTATCTCTGTGGTGACCCTGTGGTTCTTCAGCATGAGCTTCATGCTGAGATCACGGCCTTTAAGGTGCCTGTGCACTGTCAATCCAGCCTTCGTTAGCCCTCTCTCAGACCCCGCCATACTGCCCCTTCTCTCTCTCTCCTCATCTTTGATCTCTTCATGCTTGTTCACTTCTGCATCTGATGGGGGGAATTAGAGATAGAGAGATTCTGGCTGTTTCGTATGGACCCTGACACAGTAGAGCCAAATGATGAGAGAAGAGAGATCACGCAGTGCCTTAATCCTCACTGTTTCCCTATATGACTTACCAGCATTGTTCCTAAGCTCAATGGGACACTGTAGAAATGCTTTAGACTCCCTGTAGATGAGCAAGAATAAGAACAAGTCTTTAGGTCAAAGACATAAAACAATGCTGGTCTTCAGCCTTTCAACCTTTTTCTGCATTAGGGTGTTTCTTCATTGGGTACTTTTGGCCCTGTGGACAAAAAACAAAACAAAAAAACCCCCTCTCTTAAAACACATTTATTTTTTTGTCATTTTTCATATTTTCAAAAGTTTATTGCATTCTGTAATGGAAGTTATAGAAATGCCATTTTAATTATTTTGGAAGGGCTGAATACTTTTTGTTGTTGTTGTTGTTGTATAAGCGTATAGCATTTTATTTATCCTTCATAAACATCAATATATTTTCACAATTTTTACATACTTTGGGAGAACAGCTAAAAGGCTAATAAGTGTTGGTTTGGGACGAGGTTAAAAATATATAGACATTTGAAAAGTAGTAAAAAAAAATTAAATAAAAATTATTCCATGCCTGTTTATTTCATCTCCATAAAATAAAATAATAATAAAAAAATATATAAATATATAAAGGTTTTCTGTTTAATAGAAATCAATTTGTGAGACATAAAAGTGCCTATAAAGAAACACACATACAGTAAGTGAATGGGAGTTGTGGGTGTAGAAGTACTTCCTCTTTTTCTTTTATTTAGTTACACAAGTGTATTTTTCTGTATTTGTATGCTTTGGAATTGCAGTTGTACTGCAAAATAAATCTGAAAATAAAGCAAGATCATGTGGTAATGCTTTATGACCTTTCCCCGGCTTGACTGTGACTGGCGTGACCCCGTCGTAGGCGTCATAATACATGCGGTTCTATACATAGGAACGCCATAACATTACCATGGCCACTTTTGCTTTCACGCTTATTCGGCATGCGGCCGTTTTTCTTGGTTTCCCTGCTGGGCGCTCACAGTAATCAAAATAATTCAGCAAATAAATATGGCAATCAGACGGGCAGAGAAGCACTCTGCCTTATTTTAATGCATATCAATTTGATGCCTAGGAATAGTCACTGCATATGGCGGCGAGAATGGAGATGTTTATGCCGAATCTGCTATTTTCATCTATATGATTTTGTCCTTGTGGTGCCAGTAACCGTGTGTGTGTGTGTATGTGTGTGTGTGCATTCCCACAGGGGTACATGCTGCTGCCGACCCGTCACACTGAATCACACCTACATCTGAGGCTTAAACGTGCTCCCAACTCAACTTTTCATGCGTATTCCTCTAGCCTCGACCCGTTTGCGGTATGATTTGCGGATTTAATTTAATTCTTCTTTTAAGATCTAACACATATACTACATGACAAATATCTAGACATCACATATCGAAGCAGCTGGGTAGCAAAGCATCTCGGTATTTTGGTTAATATCCTCAGGAGATTGCTTTAGATATTCCTCGATAAGGCAAATAACCGTGGATCAACTTCGCTCGCCTGGCACAGTTTTTAAACATAGCGTGCTGCATAAATATTTCACTGATTTGTTTATTTATTTACTTGAGTCGTTTTATTAGAAGGAATTTTTCTTGGAAATGCCACAGCTAATTTCCTGGCGTGGGGCGCAAGATCGAGAGGCCCAGGCAGAGTTATGGCGTACACAGTGCATTTGTGTGATGTGAGCCAACACATTAAACTCACAGGAGAAAACGGCCTCAGACAGAGAAGGAGAGAGAGAGAGCAACAGTAGCTGTGTATATCTGCAGAGGAAATACCTTTTTTCCTCTTTCATTTGCCTTGCTCGCCTGCAGCTGTTTTAAGCATGACACAGGCAGTGTATCTAAGGAAGAGATATGCGGCGCATTAAATATACAAATCAGCAGCAGACTCCGTAGCCTGAACCCGTCATCGCTTGGATATCTGATGCAAAATTAAAGCAGATATTTATACTGAAGCCAGCATTACAACATTAGTTTTCACAATTTTCCCTGAGCCCTTCTCTCTCTGTGTGTGTGTGTGTGTGTATGTTGAATACATATTCATTTACTTTTTCTTATGTCAAGAAAAAACACCTTCAGTGATGTCAAAACCCAGCGATCACAGGCTTTCCGTTTTTTGTTTTCGTTCTTTTTTTTCTTTTCCCATGAAAAGATCCTTCTGTTTTTTGTAGGCAAATGTAATGTCATTTTTCTACAAAACGCAGCACGCCCGTTTTTGAATCTGTCATGTATCTTAAAAGTGCACTCGTATTTTACGGCTCGCTCGCTCTTGTGTTTTAAAACAGAAGTCAATAGGTAACGTTCGAGGGGGAGCGTGTTTGTCAATTTGCCGTCATTCTTATTATTTGGTTTTGCGTTTGATCTTGAAATAGATGTGTCTTCACAAATTTACCTACAGTTCCTTAGAGTGCAGCAAAGCATTGTCTCACCGAAACACTGAAATGAAGGGTGCAAACTCTTATGTAATTCATTCCTTCTCTTTTTCTTTCCAAATTCAAAAGTATGAATTGTAAAGATGGTGCTAATTGGTGGGGGGTAGAGAAATGTTGGGAAGAAAAACTAACTAAAAGTAGCAACATTACCAATATTTTGCTATTCCTCAGCTGTTTTTAATTTTTTTTTTTTACTAACAAGCCATTTTTTTTCTAAGAGTACAGAATACTACTTTGTATTTATTTCACATTTAATGCACACAGTTTTAAAGTTGTGTGAAATGACACATTCTGATTATTTAGTTCAGGCAGGTTTAAATTAATCTGTTCAAAAAGTACTTGCACAGTAGCACTTAAGTGGTATTTTATGTTTGTTTATAGAGGAAATTTTATTTAAATGCTGTTATTTCTTGCTATTTTTTGACTCGCTGATATTCACAGAACATTCTGGAAGCAGTTTTTAGATGTCAGACTGTTCCCAAAACAGACACTTTATTTTTATTTATTTATTTTAATAGAAATAGTTTGCTTTAGGTTTGTACAACATCTTGGGAATGTTAGTTTATGAATATAAAAACTGAAACCTAAAAATAAAGAATGTTTCTAGAATGTTAGGATATAATAACCAAACAAGAACTTAGACTAACATTGAACATTCTGTTTTTAACGAGTGGATACATAAATAGTTTTTGTTTAAATTATTGTTTTGTGTAACTCTGATTTATATATTTAAATGACTATCTTAAATAGCTTAATGTAATTAGCTAGTTTTGTTTATAACATATGTAGCTTCCCAACAGCACATCAACATTTAATCATTGGCCGTTTGTCACTATTTTATTGGATCGAGACTGTGAAGATGAGACATGGAATGATTGGAGAGAGGGGGAAGAAATAGGAATAGGATAAGATCTGTGAAAACCTGCAAAAGGTGAGCATCATGGCTTAACATGAATGAAAGTACTGCTAACCACTAGGTCACGACTCTGGCAATAATAAATGACCCATATGAAGTACTTTTATGAAAGTTGCTGTTCTTTTTTAGAGCTTAGCAGTATAAAATCTGTCATTTGTCAACAGGTGGAAGGAAAAAAGCCTGGCATTTCTTCCCGAAAGTGCATCATCAAAACCATAACAAGGAAAACAGAAAAGTAAACAAACCACCATAGCAATGAGCTTTGCATTTGCTCTGTTTATTTAATGGAAAATGAAGAACAGGCAACATTTCTGAATTCATTTTTACGATTCATTTTGTTTCTTTAGCTTTGCTCTGGTCTGGTCTGTTCATCGGATGTGTATCTATGGCACATTTAAGTTTACCTCTACTTGTCCCTGCAGTTGTTAAACCACAGTTAAGCACTGCTAAGATTAGAGATCTAGATCAAGATGTGTGCACTCACTGTGTTGTCATAGTTGAATTGGTCTAAGGAATTTACAATGAACAGGGCCCTTTGGATTTTTCCCTTTCTACTACATACCAGTCCTTTCAGTTTGTTTCACAGCACTCTCTCTAATACAAATACACATCCTCACAGGAGGCTGGGCTAAGCTGTACCACTACTTAAGCTGTCCCCTGGAGAAGAAAAAAATGCAAAAAGGTTTAATATTTAGTCAATTTTAACCAATTTTCAACATATAATACTAATTGTTATGGTATTCATAATCATATATTGTACATTTAGAATCAAAGCTTATGTCAAAACATACAACAACTACCATACTGGGAAAACTTGATTTAATATTTCATGGATAATCTTTAGCAAAATGTTAGACTATTTTGACTATGGTGCAAGTTTGGGATTATTTATTTATTTAGCAAAGATGCGTTAAATTGATCACATATATATATATATATATATATATATATATATATATATATACCATGATATCATGGTTTCCACAAAATATTACGAAGCATAACTGTTTTCATTATTAGTAATAGAAAGAAATGTTATATAGAGTAAAGACCGCCAAAAATTCAGCTTTGGCATCACAGGAATAAACTACATTATAAATGATAAATTGTTATTTTAGATGGTAATAATATTTCACAATGTTACTGTTTTACTATATTTTCTATATAAAAAAAAAAAAAATGTAGCAAGCATTCTTTAAAAAACAGTAAGTTCTTTAGTGCCGTGATGCTGCTGTTTCGTCCTTGTTTCACCCAGTGCAGCTCTGGAGTTTTGTTAAACCCCTGTGGCCTGAGGGTCAGATGCTGGGCTGTCTGGAAGGAGAGAAAGAGGGGGAGAGAGAGTGAAGTAGTTTTTTGGAAAGACTATCTCAACTACCAAAAGATCATCCATCAGGGAGTATATGCTCCACATCAACCAGCCAGGCCAACATGGAAACTCTAAGGCAGGGCTTCCCCATGATGAGGAATCTTTTGTGTTCTTGCATTTGAGATTTCCCATTCTCATTACATAAAGAATAGCGTTCATAAAGTTTTAACAAATGTTTAGTCCAAAACGCAAAACAAAAACAAACAAATCATTTACTTACTATTTCTTTCTTTTGTGAAACACAAAAAGAGATGTTAGTTGAATGTCTGAACTGCTGCTTTCCATAATTTTCTATTATTCCATTCAGTGAATTGTGTGTGTGCATAATTTCACCTAATACTGATTGAGTTAAATATTAGTCTGTTCATTAAATTATTGTATATCATCAAGCTATTTGGAATATTTGCCATTTTTTTTATATAAAATGTAAATGTTTTAATATTTATTATAATAATATAATTATATATATATATATATATATATATATATAAATGCTTTTCTGTATGCTTTCATCCCCAAAAGTCAATACGACCGTTGCAATGTATTCCAGATTGTTTGAAGGCATATGATTACTTTGTTTGGTGTACACACTAATATTTAAGTCATTATTTGCTGAAAATGTTGTACAGATTACTTTTGAAGCATTAAATCTCACACTTCCCTTTCATTGTATGGAAAAGAAAGCAGCTTAGAGATCGAAAACATTTCCTTTTGTGTTTGGTGAAAGAAAGAAAACGGCATTAAAATGACATGAGGTTTTTATAAATGATTTCAAAGGTAGCAGCACCTTGTTTGGATCTGGTTTGAACTTCACCACCAGCTGTTGTGATTTCAGCAGTTCTCCTACCATTCCCTGCCTGGCCATTTCAAAACCAACACAGCCTGGTCTCGGTATAAATTTCACCCCCCAAAAAGAGAAGAAAAAAAAGCCAATCCCTGGCCAAAGGATGATATCGTATTCATGCACGGCGGGGTGCAGCTCCAATCATTAATCTCCGTCCAACATGTGAGAAATCCTAGAGATGAATAACCAGTCAGAGAGCGCGGCATGACCTCTGCTCTAGAACAATGGACCCTCATGTGCTTTCCAGCTTAGCAGACAGTCCGGAATTTCTGTTTGGAAGCAATAGCTACTGTCTATATAATATTTAAGGCCTATTCATGTAGTAACTGGCAAAGAATGAAAGGGCTTCCGCTGCTCGCATCTGCTGGAGAAGGATGTGGTCCTGTGCCTGCTCCTCCTCTCCTGCCTCTGTGCAAATAGCACAACATAGGAGACAGTTGTTTCTGGCTGCCCCTATGCCTGTCATGGCTGTCAAGAGAAATCCTATGAATTATGACTCTTCCAGATGTAAGAGATTTCTAAGTTGCCTTGAACAGCCTGCGGTTTGTGGTGAGAGACAGACAGAGAGAAAGAGAGAGAGAGAGAGGAGTCCATACTTTGTCTCATTTGAAATGCTCATGGTCAATGTTTTTTCCTCTTTCTTTTAACTCTGTGATTTTATTTCATTTTTTCCCTCTTTTTCAGTCTGTTATACAAATCTACCATTTTTTTACCACTTAAGCAAAGATTAAATGAACAACGCAGTTCAAAAGAAAAGGAAAAAAACACAACGATAAAATCACTTTATATTGTTTCCTAAAATTATTTTATGAGAAAAAAACATTTCAGTATATATTTGATTTAGCAAAATTAGAAAATCAATTCATAAACACATAAAATTGTTTTTATGTTTTGCATTACACTAGGATCTATAAGACACATATAAAAGATTTTATGTGTTAAAATTGCATTTTTTGTCCGTATGTCATAATGCAGTTCAAAAGGAAAAAACAACAACAATGTTTTAAATTGTTTTATGACAAAAGGACATGATTTTTATTATTATTGTGCTGCTGTAAAGTGTGAATTTTCCTCTTTGGGTAAAAAGTTTATTAAACTAAATTTTAAAAAAATCTGGATATATTGGGTTTAATAAATCCAGATAATTATTCATAAATGCATAAAACATTTTTAATTGGGATTACACTAGCAAATAAAAACAGACACTTACCTCCTTTCTTTCTTTCTTTCTTTCTTTCTTTCTTTCTTTCTTTCTTTCTTTCTTTCTTTCTTTCTTTCTTTCTTTCTCACTCATCAATTCATTTAAGTGTCTTTTATAACACACACATGTACATATTACTCATAACTTTGGCGTTTAGTCAGTGGTGCTCATTAAGACTTTGCGGAAGGACAGTTTATTTGAAATTATTAAAGCATTAGGTTCACTAATGTATCAGTTTAAAACAAAAATCAATAAGTGAAACCTAATCTCACTCTCGTTGGAAACTCTTCTGGCTGGATATGTTTTCCTCGCTCTGCTCTTAAATGGTAATGTAATTTGCCATCACTAAAACCTTCCCTGTAATTGCTGATTGCCCTGGTCTGAGCTGAACTCACATATTAGATATGCTCCAACTTCTTCCCTTCCTCATGTCACTCACACACTTTGATCATTGGAACCTTCTCAAGCACCTGGACAGTATTATTATTTCTCATGTCAGCTGTCACACTAGTCATTGCTGTTCCACCTTACTTAGTCTGCCTTAAACACTCTTAATGATGGGCTTAACATCGGTTTCCCCAAACCCTCGCCATACATCAACGTCCGTGAGTCGGGCATGGAAATGAAACGAGCTAAATGAGCTTAATTATGAGCTGGGTGTATCTGTGTGGCTACTTCAACATCTGCTAGCGATTGCAGGGGATTCATCTGATCAGGGGTCAGGCTACGAGAATCTGGAAGTATAATTGTTTTAATTCAGCAGTACGTTTACCGCATCGGGTGTTTATGTGTGTATGTGTGTGCGTTTGATTATATTTCGAGAGTTCAATGCAGCTTTTCTTTCACATGTGACTCATGAACTTCCCCGACGGGGACCTCAGAGACCTTAAAGGGATAGTTCACACAAAAATAACATTCTATCATCATTTAAAGTCCACCAAGTTGTTCCAAACTTGTATGATTTTTTTTTTCTTCTATGGAACCCAAAAGGATATTCTGGCTATTGTTTTGTTTACAGTATTATTTTAGAAGTATTTACATACTATTATAGAGTTGTTAATATTTAGAATTAGCTTTTTATTGTTTTTATTTTCAGTTTTCATTTTAACTTAGTTTTCATTTTAAAAAGAAAAGCCAATTCAAAATATGAATAATTCTGTAATAGTATAGAATTATTTTTTTAACAACTTTTTATTGAATTTTCTTCCTAAAACAGCATTAACAAACAAAAAACAACCCACCCCAACCCACTATAAAATAATTTTCACATGGATTCCAGAAAAGATGTCACAACATCAAACGCTGAATGACACAAACTTACAGTTTCCACACTAGATCCATGCACACAAGAAATTGAGAGTTCCACCGAGACAATGTCCAACAAACACACCGTCCAATTTTTGCTGCCGTGAGAGCAGCTAACAGTAAACATCTTTGCTGGAAGGACAAGGTGAAGTCTCAAAAGTCATTCATGAAAAAACATATCTCAATACCCAACAAATATAACAGGTCCTGTGAGAGCTGAATCCCAAAAAATTAGAGAGATGGGCACGTCCCCCCCAAATAAAACTATGCGAAAACGTGCCTAAAGATCCTTGCGAACAGAGATTACACTTAGGAGAAGATGACAGATTCATATTCAGAAAAAAAAACAACCTTGAGAGTGTGATTCCTTTGGTCTAGATCTATCTAGGATATGCGACATTACAGAATTCGTATCTGCACCCAATACAATTTCAAAATCCGAGAATTTCAGGAGATAGTTTGACAAAAAGTAAGGTCAGGCGTACAAGGGGCATAAACTGAAAGAAATACAATATTCCTATTCTCCACTATTGTTTGTATGTGTTATTCTGCCATCTGTATCACAACCTTTGTCTAAAATAGTAATATTTAAAGTCTTCTGCACCAATATTAGGACGCCCTTGGCCCTTGGGGATATACACGCCCTGTGTATATCCCCCTCTTTCAAATGGGATTCTTGAACTAACACTATATCAGTCTTTCTTCTTTGCAAAAGATCCAGAAAACCTGTTTGTTTGTGAGGGCCATTTAGGCCTATTACAACTCAGAATATTAAGTTCAGTCATAGGTATCGAACAGAATTACTGCATAATAAGACAAAATACAAGTTTGAGAATAAAACCAGTTGAGTCTACCATTAAACCACCCCCCACCCTTCCCATCATAATCAGTAAGCGATACTGTATGCACAATGAAAGCTTCTAGTAACTATGAATTAAGAAGTGAGCATAAAGTGAACGGTGAAAGAGACAGTCACCTAACCATTTAGAGCATCTCTTCTCCGATTAGACAAATGTCCAGCTGAAGCTCACTGAGAGATGGTGGATGAATGGGATCTGAGAAAAACTCTTGCTTCTTCTGGGAAGTATAGCATTTTAGGTTCACCTTAATTGAGAATGACCTTCAGCGTTGCAGGATAGAGAAGAAAATTCTGGATGCCAGCTTCTCTCATTTCCTTCCTAATTGGTGCAAATGCACTTCTTCTTTTTGCGGTGATTAGAGAAAAATCTGGAAAGAAAGACAGCGTTGCTCCGTCGGATGTTTTCACTGGGCCATGAAGTCTGGCGGCCCGCAGAATGAGCTCCCTGTCCGTGTACCGCAGCAGTTTAAAGATGACGCGTCTATCGTGATCTACGACGACTTTCTTTTGTTCTCTCATCTCCCCTGTAAGAAGATCTAGTTTAGAACCTAGTGACTGAACAACTGACATGTGAGAAGCATCGCCATCAACTCGGTTCTTAGAATGTCCTCAAAGTGTGTAACAGTGTTTGCCATCTTGTCCATCATATCGCTCGCGGTCGGTAACTTAGATTTCTTCTTAATCGGAGAAGCCGACGGAGACAACTCCTGCTGTAGAGCATGGTGCTAGCAACGCCAAGGTCATGGGTTCGATTCCCAGGGAAAGCAAGAGCTGATAAAATGTAAAAACTGTAACTTGAATGCAATGTAAGTCACTTTGGATAAAAGCGTCTGCTAAATGCATAAATGTAAATGTAAAGAACTTAATAAAATGAAAAAAAAAAAGGGCCAAACGTGTACGGAGCTCTGCTCAAGTGCGACTAGGTTCATGAGCACAACACGTGACTCCTATAATAATGTCAATCCTGTCTTCCTGTGTCTTGTTTCCCCTCCTCTTGTGCCCATATTTGGTCTGTTTCCTAATTAACTAATTCCTAACTGTTTCCTAGCTAATTAACCTAATCCTCTTTCTTAACGGTTCCGACGAAGAAGTCGAGGAAATTCCCCAGCCTTGTTATCCCGCTCCAGCTGGAACGCGCCGTGTCTCCCCAGCTCACCCCACGCCGAGAACCTCTGCATACCTCTCCAACAGCTCCTACCGCCTGCCCAAACACAAAAAACCCAAACACCGAGAGCTGCCATCCGCGGCTCCAAAGTCATGTCCACCACCGTCCGCGGATCCGAAGTCAAGCCGTTCGCAGCCAACGCAAGTCAGCCGCCCGCGGCTCTCCCAAGCCCGCCGGCAGAGAGTATGGCAAGCCCACCGACCGCTGCTCACCCAAGCCCAGTGCCAGTCCCTCGAAAGCGCTATGCCATGCCTGCTCCTCTTGAGCGTCGTCCTGTGCCGGCCCCACTCATCACTTAATGAATCGCTTAATTATCCCATTAACTTTAACTCGCTTCAGTGTTACTCTGTAGATTGGGACAATATGTACTCTGAGCAGAGTTGATTTAACTCTGGGGATTTTGCTGTGAGCAGCTTTCCCTAAAGTGTTTGTATTAAAGTCAGTTATTTGATGAAGTTCCTCGCCTCCTCGTTTCCCTGCTCCTACGAAGTGACAAATAATAGAATTATTTAAAGAAAACGAATTAAAATTATTAATACTTCTATAATAGTATGTAAATAATATAATTATTAATATTTTAAATTAGCTTTTGTTTTTATTTTCAGTTTTGCTTTTGTAATTTTTTTAAAAATATAAAATTTTTCTTACCTTTTTTTCCTTTTTCAGTTAGTGGCATTTAAATGTATTTTTTTAAGTTAAGTTTTTTTTATGCTATTTATTTTTCATTTCAGCTTTCATATAGCAAAAACATTTTTTAAGTAGTTTTAGCAGACGCTTAGATCTCACAAAAAATATGACTTCAGAAGACTTAGAATGTAGTGCATTAGTTGTATGGGACACTTTTATGATGTTATGGTGGTGTTATTGTTGTTTGATAGCATTCACTTTCATTATATGGAAAGAGCGGTCAGGATAAATGTTATTTTTTTTTTATTCTTTAAAAAACACATAATAAATAGAATAAAACATGTAAAAAAACAATGTGCATTTGGAACAATATGAGGGTGAGTAAATGATAAAATAATTTTTTGGGTGTTTTACTTTAAAACTGCTTTGGAAAGCAACAAAGTGTTTGAAGAAAAATAAAATGAAAAAAAGGGAACGACTAAGAGAAAGAAAGATGTCACACACTATAGGTGGAACATGTTTAATGAACCGCATTTTATGCTCATTTGATCTGAGCTTTATATAGACAGTCAATCCCTCTCCACCTCATAGGTGCCACTTCCTCATTGCTGGATCTGTCATTGCATTTTTTCATTACAACAAGCAGGATCCTCCGATTTTTCTCAGAAATGCTTAATATATTCATCAGCAACATGTCCTGAAGCTGTGGAAGTAAATCTTTGTTTCATGTGAATTAAAGAAGCACTGATGCACAGCCCTGTTCCACTGCAGCTCAAAACCTGCCATGCCCTTGAAAAACTTGACTAAATCAACAGGATTGCGCACCGGTTCAGCTGAGGAAATGATTCTGACGCTCAGAAATTCAGTGCCATTAGCATTCCGATGGCAGCATTAACTTTAAGGCACAATCTCTGCATTGCTTTCAAATTGAAACGGGAACCCTGAACTGAAAAGCAGACAGTTTTGTGTAGCATTAGTGGCACCGCCAGACAGCTCACACTATTCCTCTGGTCTTTCCTTTAGACACATCTGCCATTTCTCCACCTCGTATGGCAAAAAAGCTCTGAAAAATGTCAGGATTTTACAAGGTGACAAAAATGACATTGCGGTGTAGCCAGAGCATGTGCTTTTGTATTGTTAGAGACTTCCTAAATGGACTTTGGGGAAATTTATGAGGAAATGCAGCAAGATAAACAGTCTTCTCTTGTATCTGGGATGTATGAATATAGAATGTGAGATATTTGTTTTTGTAAATTACCCAGACGAAATTGAACTCCGATATACAATTCTGAGACTATGCAAAATCAATTGCGCATGTTTTTTTAACACTGAATTGTTTACCAAGGCCTGGCGGTGGTCCTTCTTAACTGCGCTTTCTTTATTCCACAGTTAATTACAATCTGGTATAATGAGAGATTAACTTCATAGCAACACTTAAGGCTCTCTTTGAACTATTTTCTCCTCTTTTGTATCCTGTTACCCTGCGTTTCAGTTCTGTTAATGAGTCTGAACACAATTAGCCCACCATTCTGACATCTTAATTGCTGTTATTTGATCCAGGAGATCGGGTTCCCTCGCAGATGCCGCACTTAGCTTGATCTTATAGATTATTGCACCCGGAAGGTTCTTCTCTTAAATGTAGTTAACAGGTTGAGAATTAATGAATCTTCAGCCTTATACATCCTACCATGGCTTTTCACTTTGTTTAGTATTTCATATGCAAGCGTTCAGCCTCTTGCTGACAATTCTGGCATTTTTAAAAAATTTTATTCCTTTCCCACTCTTCTTTGGCACCGTCAGAGTTTTGCTTTGTTGTCATGGTGCTGAGCCATCACAGTTGTCTTGGAAACATGTGTCAGTTTTCATGGAGAGCATATAAATGTCAAACAAAAATAGACGATTTGTGAATCAAAGTCTCTGCTGCCAGGAGTTTGTATCGGCTGGGATCTGCACTGCCATGTTCGACACGAGTTGCAACCACTTCCATGAATAACACAATGTTAACACACACACACACACATTTTTCCCTTATGAATTTTATATCATTACAGCAAATTATCTTACTATTGCATTTTTTGCTGTTGAGGATAATTGATGGAATTTGATAGTTGATGATAAGATTTATTATTATTATTATTTATCTATTTATCTATTATTTATCTATTATCTTATTTCTTTTATTTATCTATTTTAGACCCAATCTCAGTCCACTTTCCAATTTACACTATTGGTTCCCTGAAAAAGGGCCTCAATATTATTAATTATTATAATTTTTTAAAATCTAAATTATTTAAGTATCTGATTAATTCTTAATCCTTATTTTAATTCTTTATATTATTAATTTATTATATTATACAAATAAAAATAATAGCTTGTGAAATAATTAATTTGTTTTTAACAACAATAATAATAATATACATTGAACATTAGAAATGTATGCTATTATTATTATTATTATTATTATTATCTAAATAATTTGTGAAAGTAACTGATTAGTCCTTATTCAGTCTCTATTTTAATTATTTATATTATTATTTGTTTTTATATTATACAAATATTGTTTCATATAGCTTGTAAAAAAAATTGATTTAATAATAATAATAATAATACTAATAATAACAAAACAAAAAAAAGTCACAATGACCCTGGCTTGATTATTTTAGATCAATATTAATATGGTCTAAATATAATAGACAATTTTAATATTATTTCATATTTTAAATAACTGAATAATTCTTACTTAAATGTATTCCATTGTAGATATACTATTTTATATATAGCTTGTGAAATAATTCAAATCTGAATAAATAATGTTAATAATATTACATTGTATATCAGAATATTATTATTATTATTATTATCATTAAATGTACAGAACCAGTAGGCCTCACATCTAGTTTGGCTTAAAAATGAGTTTGCTTATAAAGTTACAAGCTTTGCTTTGAAAGTTCAGAAGGGATGTGGCACAGCTTGGCACACAACCATGATGTAAGTAATTATTTTCAGACCGAAGAGAGGATTCATCGAGCATGTCCAGCTGCCGCCTCCACTAAAGCACCGAACATGTAAATATCGGGGACCTCGTGTACTTCCTTTCTTTTTTCACCACAAGTCCAGTGTGGAAACTTTCATATTTTACATAATTTAATGCTTTTCGGTTTTGTCCCTAATTTACAAAGTGAATCGGAATTTATTATAAAGTAAATTGAAGTTTTTCATCTAAAATGCCACAGGGTCTGTTATGTGTGTGTGTGTGATAGCTTGACTTATTGATTATGGAGCACAGTGTGCCCAATTTCAAAGGGAAGAGTAGCAGTCGCCATGTAACTTCAGAGAATTCATTTGACTCGCTAAGACCTTTCATGAGAAACATATGTCTGTATACTACTTCAGGTAATAAGATCTGCCTCCACTTGTAATGAAAGGGCCCTGTACCATCCACACACACAAACACACCACCATAAAGTGCTCCCTCAAACAAAAAGAAAAGGAAAAGCAATTTCTATTTTTGCTCTTAGCTTCTCAGTGGAATGAAATCTTGAGGATTTTTCTGGATCCTCCGCTGTTCTCTGTACTCTAATAGTGTGTTTGTGTTTGGTTTGGCCTGAGAGACTGAGAGTTATCTGTCTGCGTTGTGCAGATTTCTATCCGATGTGTTGGGATGCGGTACAGTGTATCAGAGAAACACTTGTGCTAATTTATCAGCACATGGAGCAGATTGACAATCCGTCTGCCCCGAGGGCTGTGGGAAATCAGAGAGAGGGACTGAGAGGCAAAGCGTGAGAGAAAAAGACAAGGATGATGGTGAGAAAAAGAAAGGATGAGTTTGCATGCGGACACCCCCAGGAGGGCGGTTATGTGTTTTTTAAAAAAATGTATTCCTCTCACTGTCAATTCTAGGCCGCAGTCATCTTACAAGGCCTGATTGAGTTTCAGCACCAGTTCAAAAGACATAAGGTCATCTTTTATTTTCAATGGAGTGTTCTGTTCAAATTAAGTGGTGATTGTGTTGCATATTTGTGTGTGGTATGCTAACTCATAAATTAGTATTATATTATCCAGAGTTTGTTTACCATGCTGGCAAAAAAAAAGATGATTTGCTGGTTTTAACAGGTCTGTTACATTGATTTTTGGGCACTTTTGCAGTTGATCAGACTGGAAGGACCGGATGGACCATCTTAAACCATCTTAGAATTATTTTATTTTATTTTATTTTTCAGCAGTGTAAGGGGACAATTTCATTTTGGTCTAAATCCTAAATCCACTTTAGATTTACACTATTGTTTCGTGCAACCTGGACCACAAATTATATTAATTATTCTTATATTAATATTATTATTTTTTTATTTTTTTAATTAAATTTTTTTAGTTTGGTTTTTATTAATTGATCAATTCTTATTTAATCCTTCTATTAATTATTTAATAATATTTATAATATTTTTAATAACATATTAGCTTGTGATATAATAATTCTGAATTGTTGTAATTAATAATAGAAAACTGAATATTAGAAAATGCTATACAGTAGGAATATTTTATTATCATAGTTTGTTTACGTTGACAGAGGATATAATTAATTTCTGCATGAAGCTGTAGCAAAACACTGGATTTTCTGTGTGTGTGTTTTTTTTAAATACATTCCTCATTTCGTCATCTTCATAAGTCTCAAATGAACTCATGTCACTCTTGCCTTTGCGGGGTAACAGCCAGTAAGTTTTAGAATTGCACAAATGTGACAATAAAGTAAGCCTAACAAAACTTTGAATTGGTATAGACTTGAATGTGAAACTAAAGTTTAATATGTGAAATGCTTCAGTGGTTATGTAGATGCAGTACTCGCTGTCTGTGAGTGTGTTTGTGTGTGTATATGTGTGAAAGTGAGGCAGTGGAGCTTGATACACTCCATGTTTAGAGGTCGAGGTGACAGAATGGCAACCTACTCTGTCATGCTCTCTCTCCTTCTGATTTCTCTCTCTCTCTCTCTCTCTCTCGACTGCTTTGGCCTGTAGAAGAGATGCTGCTGAAAGATATAAACCCTGTTTTTAGTATGTGCATATCTCTCCTCACCCATCCCTGCATTTCAAACGTAAGAGGGACAGACAGAGAGGGTTACACACCAGTCGGCTCAACTTTAATAAACAAAATACTATAATAAACATAAACAAAGCGCACAAACAGTCTTGTGTCTGAGGAGAACAAAATGGAACTTTTTGAAGTGAAACACTTTTTGGTGAGTAAAACTTTCTTTAATCTGTTAGTCTTTTATAACAATTTTCAGAATCCGGGAAGCGAGTCTCCTGATTTATTCTAACTAGTCGCCTTTTTTCAAATTTTCTAGGTGAAGAGATGTCACGATACTTTTTTAGGACAAAACAACAAATAAACAAAGGTAGGCGTATAGAAAGAGACAGGGAGAGAGAGAGTGTGTGTACAGGTAAAATATCTGCAAATGAGGTAACATGTTGTGACAGCTGAGCGGGTGACGACTCCGCTTCATTTGGGTTTCCCACCCTGTATGATAACGCAGAGTGGGATTAAAAAATGTGCAGGTGAGGCCGCGTGCAATAGCGGTCCCTGTCACTGCGCCCCCTTATTAAGATAAATATTGCGATGGGGGGATTTTCAGCAGCGGCTGGAAAAAAGGGACAGACGCATTTATCTTCCCTCTGTTGGTGTTTTGGGTTTGTTGGGGAAATAGGTTTAAGCCCCTTTAACTCACCCCCAATGTATGGAAATGTATGTGCATTTTTAAAATGGGGGGCTAAATTTATTTCCTCCTACACATTTGAGAAGGAACTGATAGACCCACAGATGGCATGATAGATGGACATGTACATATAGAGACAAACAGACAGCAAACCACATACATCCCCTATAGAGCCCCCCTGTCGTCCTGCAGCATCCCTATCACCTTAATATAACCCATAGTTTTACATAATGCTGTTGCCCAGTGCCTCTGAGATAAGATTTTGTGTGTGTGTGTGTGTACATGTTTATATATATATATATAAGCGTGTACACACACACACACATATATTTATATATACAAACCTCACCTCTATATATATATATATATACACACATACACCTTTAATAGGTCTACTATATATATAGTAGACCTATAAAAATATAAACAGAAGTTTTCTTCCATATCTATGTGTATATAGAGGAAAAACTGCTGTTTAATGGGGTGAAAAAGCACAGATTTTGTGTTTTTTCACTTTATCATTGCAGGTGTGGAATTTGTTTTTAAGGGTTTGATGCTTCATTTAAAAAATATAAATTGTAGGAAAGAAAAACAGAATGCTAATGATTTGTGGAAAGTTAATTTGGGGTTTGTAATTAAAATCCATTCAACCATTAGGGAAATTCAGAGATCAAACATGTTTATTTGATTTTATGCAGATATTGGCATAAATTGCAAATATCGTTTACCGGCTAAAGCCGGAAATATGTTTCTGGTGAATTAATAGGAACTATATTGCGAGAGAGATATTGCATTAACATCTCAAATTAATCATTTGAAATCAGAATTGTTTAGTTTTATATGATAACATGTTGTAGGAATTTTATCCGCTCTAAAATGGAAAAAAATCAGTCCTGCCTTTATTCATTCAAAACTGTTTTATTTTCTTAATAAAAGTTGTTTTGAGAAATGGCATGTTTTTGAATGTGCAGGATCAAAAAGCTTATATTTTCTTCCTTGCGTGTTCTTTGAGCTTTGTGTTCATTCCAGACACATCTAGAATAAACTAGTTTAATTTAATATTTTTGCTTGGAGTGGGAAATATTTCTGTTATTTATTTATTTATTTTTTTCCCGGTGGTTTTTCGTTTCCAAGCAGACTGATTCGGGTTGTGAGTCACAGCTAGCCAATTGTCTGTCCTCCATTTCCACTCAAGTAAGACACATGATGTTGATCCATCAACATTACAGTCGACAGAAAATGTGTGGGATCTTTTTTGCCCACCGTCAGCAAGATGCGTAAAAGAATCACCTTTTCTCCATTTAAGCAGAGATTAAATTTGCAACACGGCAGAACCCCCTTCTATAACCAAATGTAATGCTCAGGATTTATTTTCATAAGGTGCGCACGTGACTTAATCCCTTTACCAAATGTTTAAAGGCCGGTGGTGGAGTGGAGGTTTGTGGGTGAACTAGCATCACAGTGCTCAAAGGTCCTAGGAAATGACCCGCAGTCAGCCAATTGAGGATATCCTTGAACTTGACAGAGGCAGAGAGAGGGAGGGAAATGACAGGGCTGGAGGAAAACAAAGGCGACCGGGCCGCATCTACCCACAGCCTCAGCACTGGCCTCCCTCCGCAGGGTCGGGGGCGAGTCCCGCGGGAAACGGCTGGGGAATCTCATAGGTTAAACCAGGGGGGTTGCGGCTACGTAAGACCTTCTGACCAAAACACATACTTTTAAACCCCACCCATCCGACCCAGACCAGCCAAATTTGCTTTTAATAGCCAGAGAAAAAGACAGTCAGACCAGCGGCTAATTGCCCATGTAAGAAAACCAAAGGTCTTTGTTGCAAATTGGCAGAAAAGCATCTGCCCTGAATTTGATAGGATCCCCTTAGTCACACTTGTGTCTATTATACAAAAGCTTAAGCTATAGACACAAAATGTGTGTGTAATTGTGACTGAGTTTAACCTGTTAACCCGCATCGGCCCGTGGGCGGGCCGGAAGGGCGTGGTCGGGCGTGTCTGCGCTTTTTATTACCTTTGTTTTAGAACAATATTCAATCAATTATCATTAACTATATATCATTTGAAAGCTAAAACACTCAAGATTGACGATCTGAGCTTGTTTTTGAAATCAATACACCAGAGAGGAAAGGGTTAACAGAAATGCTGAAAGACCGGCCATTTAAAATGAACAAAGCGAAACGCAGTACTCACGTTTGATCGCCAATAGCGCTGGTCAGCTCAGACTTTTCCAAGACACACCAGCATACATTTCAAGAGAAGGGTCCACTCTTCAAAATGCATCCACTTTTTAATCCAAAACAACGAAAAAATAGGGGAAAACACGATAGATCCTCCTTTGTTTACATAAGCGATTCGAGTTATAGTTATCGATAGCGTCCATTTTCCAATAAATATCGATTATAATTCGTATTCCAGCTTTGAAACGCCATCTATTTCCAGCAGAATCGTCTCTTCCGAGTAAGAATAGCCCTCCCTCGTCTCTCTCCTTCAATCGCAGGAGCTGTTATAACCCGGGACAGTAAGCGCGTCCGTGAATGGGTCAGCGAGGTGTCAATCCGGACACATCACAATAGGGGTGTTTGAAGCCAGCCAATGCCTCGCCAGCACAGTTTTGATGGATGGAAGTGTTAGCCAACCACAAGGACGTTTACAGTGATTGACAGTTTGAATAGTTTACGTAAGATTGTTTAGAGAATAGCTCGGCGTATTGTCCGTGTGTTTTCGTGCGCTCTCGGGTTACGCATGAAGCGTACAGATAATGGCGTCGCGGCGCTACACAGACTGGTTATCAGCGAACAGATGTTGTCCAAAGCTCACATCTGAATCTCTCCATCATGGATCTTCGACTTGAGAAGTGTTTCTGTGGCGTTTGGTGGTGTTTTGGAGGACGTGTGGAGACAAAATAGCTAATTTAATAACCGAATACGCACGGGAGATCGCTGGAGATCGCTGGGAAGCGTGGATAGCATTAGCACGTAAGTGTCTCCACCCTTCTCTTGAATGTTTATGTGTGTTTATCATGTATTTGCAGCTTTTGTTTCATGTTAGCTGTTTTAGATTCTAAAAATGACAACGGAGAGGGATAATATGAGGGGATTACATGAGTTTTGTTCGTGTGTGTGTGTGTGTGTGTGTGTGTGTGTGTGTGTGTGTGTGTGTGTGTGTGTGTCTGTGTGTGTGTTCAAAATGTAAACAGTGTTGCAAGTTTGATTTGTTTTGCTTACACACTTTCTCACTCTTTTTCTCTCACTCTTTCCTGTCTTTCAGAGGTCTGGTGAATCCAGATGGTCAGAAAAAAAAACATTTTAGTGGCTGCTTGAGCGTCTTCCTCCACTGTAAATACTGTAAATAGTTTGTTTTTTGTTATTTAGTAATATTAGTAATAGTAATCTATTACTATATTAGTAAAATAGTAATATTCATAATATTTACCATATAAAATTAAAAAAAATTACAAATGTTGTAAAAAAATGTATTTTGCATGTTTTGTGTTTTCACTAGTTCAAAAATGATCAAATCTGTTTTGGTTCACTGTTTTCATTATTGGAATTGTTCAGAATAAAGACTGTTTAGTTATGTTCAAATTCTGAAATAGTTTTGTGTTTTTTTTTGTGGTTTCATTGCTAGAGCAGTTCTGAATTGATATACATATGTAGTATGCAGTGTCTTATGGAGTCTCTAAATAGCATTTTTGAAAGGATTCCTAGACTTTTCTTGAAATAAAATATCCAGATGACTTTTCCAAAGCTTTTCTTGAAATGAAATACCATAAAGATGTACTTTCTGTAAGTCTTTACCTATAAAAAATGTATTATTTCATATTTTATTTCAGGAAATATTTAGGCGTTTTTTTTCCAAAAATGCCATTTGTAGACAGTAACCAAATGACTAAATGAGTCAGCACTACAAATGCTGTTCAGAAATAGTTTTTTATTGTGTGTTTTGGTGGGCAGAGCAGTTCTGAATTGATATACATATATGTATTATGTAGTTTTGACTCATTTGGACATTTGTTTACAAAGTGTCTATTTGGGGTCTCCAAATGGCTTTTTTGAAAGAACGCCTAGATTTTTTTTAAATAAAAGCTTACAGAAACTACATTTTTGGGAGTATCATCCTCAAATTTGAATCAAAACATGGTCAGATGTTCAGCTTTATCTTTATGGTGTTTTCAGGCCTTTGGCATGAAAGTCTCATCCATTTTTCCCTTAGTGAGCTTCATTAAAACATATCGCGAGTCAATTTCATGTATATTTTACCTTGTTTTACTCTATTGCTATACTAATTTTGAGTTATTATGACTCTAGAGTAACAAAGGTTCAAGTGTCTAGTTTCAAACAACACCAGATTTTTAAATATAGACCTTAGGGTTCAAGAGCTACAGACATTTTTATTTGGTTATATCGTTTTTCACAAAATGCTCAAAAATAGGGGCGCAGGTTAACAGGTTAACTGCCACCCGTGTTTCTTAATACAACGAGTGGGAACCCAGCAGATTCAAGGTAAACAATTTCAGTAAACATATCAAATTCTGTGTGTTTTATTGTTGTTGAAGCCTCATGTATTTTAATACTGGTAGAGTCCCGGCTGGATTCCAATTAAAAACAGGTTTTCCTCTGCCCTGAGGGAGAACGGCTAATTATTCTGTTGTGGCGGAGGGGGGTATATTAGCTGTACACAGCTAATATACAGTACACTTTCATCTTTTGTGTTCTTTATTCAATTTTAATAGTGTTAGCTCAAAATAATTGCTTAATTAGAGTAAGTGGGTAGAGACAGAATGGGGATGCTGCTGTCTCTGAGGAGAAACCTGGAACTGTAGAACAGGCTCTGTGGATTTAATACAGCCCAGGCCTGACATTAACCTTGAGAATGTGGAACGCTCTTTCGCCTTTCTTCTGGGAATGGTGGGATTTGGTTGTGTTGTGTGGATTATATTTGGATTGGTCTTTTTTCCTCCGGTGAAGTCCTCTATATAGCGATATACAAAGATCTCATAAAGTATTTGGACACTCAAGCCACACTTAAAATTGTATGAATGTCATGGAGTTAGAAAACAAAATCTCAAAACAGGTGGTATCGATTTGGAAGAAAAAAATAAATAAGTAAAACATATGACTGAAATGAGTCAGATTTCTTGGACAGTGGGGAAATAAGTTGGATTTTCATTATACTAAAATAGAAAAATAAATAATAACAATAAAAATAAATATATCGTTCAAAATTAAGACAATATTAGATGTTTTGGTACTTCGTATAATTCAGTAAAACAAGTTTAGGGACCAGATGGTAGTCATTGCAAAACAGCTTTGCCACTTTGTTTGATATTTTGAATGCAATGTTACTTCTCACTTAAACAGATCACCTAAAAATAATAATTCTGTCATTCCAAATATGTATTATATTCTTTCTTTTGAGGAACATTAAAGAAGTTATTTTGAAGACTGTCTAAATGTTTTTTCAGTGGGGTCCAATGTTGTTTTTGGATCATCATATTAAAATGTTTTCCCCTATTACATTCGCCCTATTAAAAATGAATGCTTGCAGATATGAAGGTAAGTTTAAAAACAGACCATCTGAGATGCCACAACAGAATAATTGTCCGGCCGGCCAATTGAGTGTTATACAATATGTAATATATGGCCACCAAGATGTTTTCAATTTAGCGTGGCTCTACGATCATGATATCACTTTCTCTGAGCTGTTCCAGATCAGGTGATCACCTCGTCCAACTCAAAGGCTTTCTTGAGGAAGAGTAATTCCACAGTTGCTGAGGTACTGAAAAAGCAATCTGCAAAAATACCCCAGGGTCGTGTCTTTGGTCGGATGATTTGTGTGAAATGTCATATATTAAATATAAGTTCGACATTGAGCCACACACTGTAAAAAGTGCTGTTTCCCCCCAGCCGCGTTTTAGGTCAAAGCAAATGGTCACAAAGGAGACAGAACTCTTCCACCGTCACACACACGCACTCCATCTTTCCAATCTTAGAACGGGCGGAGGCCAAAAATGACACACAGCTGCATTTCATTTGCAAATGCGAGCAAAACTTTTTCTTTCATTTGCCTTTTTTCCCCCCAGAATTCACAATTCACTCCAATTGACATTCTTCCTTTTCCTGCACCTCTGTCTTATCTGGTGTGGGTTTCATCTGCCATGCAATAAGAAAAGGACAAAGCTTGTAACTAATTCATAAAGTCCAGCCATCTCTCGAGAGGTGCCGGAAAGAGAACGCTGTCTCTGGGGATGTCTGATAGTCAGTCAAGCCAGGAATCCTGCTGTCCATTCGACTCCATGAGATATGACAGAAGAGCTACAAAGCATGTCATTCTCAAGAAGGACAATTGATGTTTTCCTTTTTTTCCTCCCCTTGCTTTTTTCTGTCTATGTGTTGTTTGTTTTCGAAGAACTTTTTTTTTTTTTTTCTGGAAAGTTTACTCTCGAGGCAATCGTGAAAAAGCATTTTGGATGGTTCTCAGCTCCTGCTGTACTTCAGAAAACAATGTGGAAATCTATTTATCTCATATTACCGTACTTATTCTATTTGGTTTTGTTTGTACATGCATAAATATAAATAAGTGAATGGATTTGCCCTTAGAGTCTGGTGTAGGCCTTGCTAATATCAATTAATTGACTTGATGCATTTGTCTAAAACAAACAGAAGTCTTTTTACCCATGCAAATCGCTCTGCAATTCCATTTTCCGTTGGTCTTGTACAGCAGGTTTAGTGATTTATCAATTTAACCTTCAAGGTGTTCTTGCACAGGTGTCTAAAGTATTCGAAATGAAGCTTTGAACACATGCAACGTATATAGGAAAGCTCAGGATTGTTTGTTTTGAAATCTACAACTTATACCTAAACTGTGTGAATTATCAATTACAAAGCACTTTTGTTATAGACTATTTTACCACCAGGATTGTTTTCCATGATTGAAATTTAAAAGAACAATATACTGTATTTAAAATAGGAATCTTTTGTAACATTATGAATGTCTTTACTGACACTTTTGATCAATTTAATGCATCTTTGCTGAATACAAGTATTAATTTCCTTTAAAAACAATTAAATAAATAAATAATTCTTACCTACCTCAAACTTTAGTTTATGGTAATGTATGTATAACATGTCAGACTGTATTGTTCGCTTATACACTCATTTTGTTACATTTTTGTCAGTCCAGTAGAAGTAAATGGGAAAAGTAGTGTTACAACATTCCCATCTGCTCAACCATGATATTTCTCTCTTTTTTTAATATTTAGGTGATAGTTTTAAGCCAAAATTTAGTCAACAACAAAACAAGAGAAAACACTGATTAAAATCATTCCAGTTCATTTAAAATCCATTCAATTGAGTTCAAATTAAAAACCTATAGTGAAACATGTTTTTTTTTTCTCCTCAAAATAGTTTTTTGAGCTCTAAATCCTTTATATTTATACACATGACTTCTATTGTCACCTATAATTTCATTGAAGATTTCATCCCTGTACCGAAGTGGTTAAAATAAGGGTCTTACACTTCACCCATGTTACAACCATCCCTGGTCTCCCCTATATATGTGCACCCACACATGCTGTAAAACTTAAAAGCAGAACGTGAACTATACTACCGGACTAGCTGATGTAGGCGAGGAACAGCGTATTGTTCATTTGTGCATGAGAGGAGATGAAACGAAAACCATCTTGAGTTATTTGTTTTAAATTGTAATTCTCCCAACTAGTTTTTAAGCTTTCATTAATGCTGCACAATGTCTAAATTCACACGAGCTAAATCAATTGCTAACTTGAGGACTTTGAGTGTGCTTTGCTGGATTTTGATCCTCCTTTATACATTTATGAGCATTTTGAGGATGGGGAAAACAGAAATACGCACCAGAGGCATGTGTGATATGGGCACATCCAAGAATCCATAATGGATCAGACAAGAAGCTCATTATGAAAATTTGCCTTGGGTCAGACACAGAATGGTGAATCTTGAACAATGGAGGTCTTAAAAGGGAGAAGGATCAAAGGGCCCAAACAGGCCATCACAATCCAATTGAAATGTTTTCTGGGCATCATAAGGAGGTAATGGATGGACGCACAGCAAAAAAAAGAAAAAAGGTGTCCATTTTGAATTCAACCCAAATTACAGTGTGTTAAAGAGTGGATGGAAAATTCACATGACAGACTTCTGCACTTCTCAGCTATGCATTGTGTTGGGAATGAAGCCAGCCATTATAGATGCCCAAATGCATTTCGCACAATTCCGTAATGAGCCTAAAGCAATTTTCTGTTTGTGTTTTAGTCACAAGGATTTGTATATAATAGGTACAATTTCAATATTTTGATATAACGTGTCCATTAAATTCTTAGCTACTCTAAACACTGTAGTTTTGTGTCTTTTTCAGTCCAAGTAATGTGTCATCCAGCTTCTACCTGTGTCCAGTGGCAGTTTTCCTGTTTCCTGTTCAGTGTTGTTTTGTACGAGCGGTCTAGGTCAGGTTGTCGGACTGTTGGGAGGTCATCCTGCCCCCTTCAGCCCCAAGTACGTCCACCTCTCACACCAGTGATGAATATGTTCTTATGCATATAGACAACATGTCACCCACGTACAACATCAACCTGTACAATGGCATGTTGGGATCAGACAGGTACCAGAAGTGTGTTTATGACATGTGTCAAAGAAAACTATCTGACCTCATTTCAGCTGCTGTCAAAGAAGTCTAAAAAGTCAATGAAACCAAAATTAGAAATTCTGTCATCCTCATATCATTCCAAATTTGGACGACTTTCTTTCTTACAGGAGGAATTTGTGATAATGTTGTTCTTTTTCCATGCAAATTTAAACTTCAGAAAGGACACAAGTCAAATAAACGTTGTCCCTACAATTTGTGGCAGTAAATATCAAGACTTCTGAAGAATAGATTAAGAAACACTGAAATTTACTGTAAACTGTTGTTGACTGATAATCTTCCTCTCCAGTAATCTGCGACCAGATCATTGAGTCAGCTGAATTTGATTCTTGAGTGAAACAACATGATTTTGTGAATAGGATCAACTGATTCTTCTAAAAGTGATTTGTTTATAAAATTAACCTCCATTCTTCTGCCGTATGGCTTCGGAAGATGTTGAATATAGCGCACAAGTTGTATGGCTTACATTTATGATTTTTTTTTAAGCCTATAACTCTAGTGCTCATTCATTGTGATTCAATGGAAAAGAGCCACCAGGACATTATTCGCAATTTGTACAAAGTCATGTGATTTGGAAATGACAGAATTTTTTATTGTGAGTGAACTAATCTTTCGGCCTCAATTGTTCAGAATCCATCCAGTCCAAATGGGTGAGAGGACACGACCGCAATGCGGTGAGAGAGTCTCTAAATAGCGGCGTCTCAGATGCCGTTCTCTGTTCTTACATGCCATTTTGTACAAGTACATTCAGTTCGTCTGAGAAAGACTGAGACAATTTCATCCGGCCATTATTTCCAGAATCCCATCTTTCATGAAGGGCCGTGACTGCTGAATTTTGCCTTATGCTCTATTGTAATTTTTTTTGGTAATGTTCAGATGTAATAAAAAGCACTGAACTATTCTCTACAAAAATATTATGCCATTTTTGAGGTAGTTAGACATTGGCTCTTGTCTAGGGGTTTGTGGTAACAGGGTTGATGGTATACGAAGGACAAACAATAGCATTTAAAGGTTCCATAAAAGGAAAATATAAATCTGATGAGATTAGCTTTTCAAGTATAATGTCCTATTTAGCCAAACAAACAGAAAATTAGAGTAATTTTAGAGAGCGGCACGGCAAGCGAACACAAAATACGTCCATCAGTTAGTTCATGGACATTCTAGAAGTATTAAATCGCCATTAAGGCAACGCAGATGAAATTGGATCATTGCTGTCAGTCGTGATTGCTTCTGTTTGTATGAAGCGCACACCTTGCGATATACATAATTCATTTAGTCTTTTTTGAGGACGTCTGTTAAGGCACTAAACATTCAACAGCTCTGTGACCCTGCGATGGAGCGAGAGAAAGAGAGGCACACTCAGTCGTGCCTCCTGTGAAGTGTTGTCTCTCTTTATAGCGGTTCTGAGCACATTGATTTTACTATAGTTTGGCATTACCTGCGGTAACTAATGCGTGGGGGTCTACCCTTCGGGAGCAGCTGGACTCTGCGCATTAATTCGGAGCCCCTGTTTGAGTACGCCACGGCATATGCTGTCTTTTGTCTATTATCCTTCTCGTCTGTAATTCCCAAATATTGACATCGGCCGTTTTTATTAGCGCTAACCGCTCGCTAGCCTCCCAGCCTCATGCACGGCTCTATTTCCTGCTATTGATTGGCTTCTTCTAGCCAGCAGGTAGCTGTCCTCTCAGGCTGTCCTGAGGAATCACTTCCAATGACTTTATACGCACAATTTACATGGTGCGCTTTAAAGAGAATATTATCCTCAATCCAAAATCGTTGCCCCCTCCTTCCCCCGACCAGGTCAATATCCCACAATGCAGTGTTTTGTGCCCTGTCATGTGCTTGTTATTAAAAGCAACAGAAATCGACATTTCAGCAATATGTCTCTCATAAAATGATGGTGGCGCAGACAGGCTGTACCCCTTACATGTTATTATAACAGAGCACTGTTGTGGTCTGTTTACATAAGACGTTTCTGCGTGTACATGTGCAAAAGGATCGTTTGTGATGTGCTAAATATAATCCGAACAAGGTTTCCGAAGTAATCCGTAAGCAAAAAAACGTTCTGCGCCGGGGAATGTTTTCGATTACGCTCAATCAGGCGACAGACAACAAAGAAACTTTAATTTTAAGAATATGAAGTGAAAATAAAAGGCAGAAAACATTTCGGCCGGCACAGTATAACGTTTAACATTCCAAATATGGCATTTTGTGTCTTTTCCCCCCTTTCTGTGGGGTTTAAAATGGTTCACATTAAAACCTTCAAAGAATTTTTTTTTTTTACAAAGGTCAAAAGTATAACATAATTATACTGCATAACGGAGCTATAGGAAACATTTGCTTCAAAACACACCGCCTTCAGCAGCAGCAAAACTGTGCTTGTTTTTTGGGTCAAAGCTGTTTTTATGGAAAAAATAAATGTATATCTTGTTAAACGGACGTCAAATAGGCAGCAGAGAGTTTGTTTAATTTATTCAGCTTTCATTAAGCCTGTAATTTGGGTTTGTTTGAGCTGCCTCCCGAGGAGAGTTTTGCTTACAAGTGAGTCAGCGAGTGCAAAACACACAAGCCCACCTGTGAGGAGCAGCCTACGCCTTGCACCACGACTAAAAGCTGTAGTTCAACTAGCTTAAATACCTCTCAGTCGATGGTGAGTTTAAAATCAACCCGTGTGACATGAGCGAAATAAGCGGAAACCACAAACAAATAGCAGAGGACGACTTGTAATTCACGAATGCCAGTGATAACTGTCGTACGCTCGGCTGGTCTACCTTTTTGCTAAAACATATTTGCTCTAGTGCTCATAAACAACTTTCTCATTTCTTGCTTTCTCCTGAGCCGAAATGTAGACTGTCACAAAAGGTGCATTCATGGGAAAAAAAAGAAAAAAAAGGAGAAGAATCCCCTCACCCGGATCCTCGGTGGCAGGAGATGAGCTGCTCGCTTCCAGAATTAAATTATTTTTAAATGCAGCTTATACATTTTACATGACCTGTGCTTCCTACTCCTCTCTCCTGCTCTCTCTCTCCTCTATTTTTTTCTCTTTTGAAGAGCACAAATGGGGGAGTCAGGATGTGAACCCCTGGAATCGCAGACTTGCTAAAAGTTACCCGCTCCGGCCTTCTCAAACGCCGCTCCTGTCCGAACCCACCTGAAAGCCCCTGACCTGCTGATTTACCCCTAGTAAAACCTGTCCATGCTGTCTTGAAAGGACTCGGCGTTGCCCTGCAGAAAAGACAGGACTGCTAGTCGACGCTGCAGACACACAAAGGCAGGTGTGGTAGGCGAACGGCTCGTGTGTTTGTGTTCGAATACTGCGGTTTGCTTTCTGTGCCGTTTCTGTTTGTCTGGGTTTCTCAGTCCCTGTACTGTGAGGGTGTGTGTATGTGAGTGCCTCTGTCTCTCTCTCTCTCTCTCTCTCTCTACAGTCTCCCACCGAGTGTGTGTGTGTGTGCGTCTGGGGTTTAATGCCAGCAGGATAAAAAGGAGGCTTTGCAGACTAAGGTTTGATGTGCTGTTTGTCTTGGTTTGCCTCTCGCTGAGTGTTGTGGGGTGGTTCTTTTGGATTTATCTGCCTTTCCTCTGTTCCCTCCTGTCGAGGAAAGGCAGAGCAGACGGAATACGGTCCCGGGACATTTAATCTTTAGGGAATTTCATGGTAGTTAGTGCTTGTCATCGATGGAGTCAGATGTAAAATACTGGTGTAGCTCTATGAGTGTTTCATACATATCCGAGGCCAGATTTCCGAACGGCGTAACATGTTATCTCCCCGTTCAGAAGATGAAACAGCTTTGGCTCTTTTGGGAGACTTGAAGTTGAAGATTTTAAGGCTTTTGTGCCTTGTATCTGTTATGTTTATTCAGACCATATGTGTTAGCGTGTGTGGGTGAGTGTTGTTTACATGTGCGTTCGATGTGTGTGGGTGTATACGTGTGGACGTGCGGATGTGCGCGGTGGAATTTCTGCAGAAATTTCCCCAGGTCTCTTTTTGCCATGTTTTTTATTGCCATTGAATGTCAGGGAAGTAATCAAACCCATCAGGTCAGTCGGGTCTCAGTCCACTGACAGGCCTACAGTCAGGGGCATTCATTTCCAGAGCGCAGCTGCTTCCAGACTCTGACATGACTGTGTTAGTCTAAACCCTGCGTCTTTAAAGACTTGTCCAAACATATTTTAATGTGGTTCATATATTTTTAGGCTAAGTCGGACTGTGTGACGTTATAAAGTTTATGATCTGACAGATGGCTTTTTTCTTCTTTAAAATTATTTATTTCACTAAATGCATCTTACAGGACATGTATTAAATAAATGGATCAACGGTAAACGTAGATACCTAAAAATAAAATGCACAAAAAACATTTTAATCATTTGCCCCTGCCTTTTTGAATGCGTACCAAATGCAGGTTAATACAGAAAATCATTTGTTAAATAGAATAATCCCCCCTCCTTCCAGAGACGACTCTTAGGCCTTCATAAGTGAGCTTTAATATTTTGACAAGCTGTTCAATCAGATGTTTTAAGAACATTAAATGTGGCAGACTGTCTGTTCCCCTGGTTTCTGTGAAATGGTGTGTTTTCTGTCTTTCGTGACCCATTTTCCTTTGTTCTGTGTATAAACGTAACCAAGACACACGTAACCCCTCCTGAATGATGTCGAGAAGGATTAGACCAGGACTGGGCCCTGACAAACATGCTCATGGAACAGTAAAAGTCATCTATTCGACAAAATGCCTTCCCTTTCCACTCCTGTATTCTCAAATAGTTTGACACACAGTTGATTATTTTGATTACCAATATACAATGTATATGTATGTATGTGCTGTCAAATGATTAATCGAGATTAATCGCATCCAAAATAAAAGTTTTTGTTTACATAATATATGTGTGTGTACTGTGTATATTTATTATGTGTATATATAAAGACACACACATACAGCATATATTTTGAAAATATGTACATATGTATATTCATATAAATTCTATCATATACAAATATATTTAATATATAAATATAACATTTATATACATGCACATATTATGTAAACAACTTTTAGTTTGGATGCGATTAATCGTTTGACAACACAAATATATATACTATACTGCCTTATTAAATGCAAACTATAAGTGAACCTACTTCTTTGCACACATAAATCAATCTTTATTCAATGCACGAATATTAGTTTCTAGGTGTGAAGTTTTTATATTTTTTGAAAGTTTTTATTTTATTTTATTTATTCTTTTGGTATATGTGTTTTGATTTTTTTCTGTTTATTGCATGACTATAGATATATTTATATACTATACCTCATATTCAAAGACATTTTAATAGCTTGACAGCTTAATATGTTGTGATTTTTTTCTAGTCTGATGAAAAGATTGATTAAAATGAATAAATTACCATAATAATAATAAATAATTAATAAATTACTATAAAGGCAATCATTTAATAATTACAGGGATAAATGCAGTATTTTTTCATATGCTACGATTTTGTAATTGTTCAGGTGCACTCCTGCCAATCATTTTGATTTCTTTCATTGTATTTTTCTACAGCAACACTAATATATTGGATAATTGTGATATTGGACTACAGTATGTGTAACGTATTAAAATATTTTAAATGAAATTAGGTTAATTTTTTGAGTAATTATTATTGTTTTTACATGTATACTCTGTGACCCCATACATAGCAACAGTAAAAGTCAAGCTCAGCTGAACGTGCATATCAGATTTATGTGGATTTTCTGTGTATATGCATTGTATGCGTGCATTTAAGTGTATATGTGCAACCTATATGATGCTCCCCAATTCCCACAGACAATAGGCTCCCTCCCCACCTCTCTGCATCCTCTCATCTCTCTCTCTCAGAGACACAATCTGCACCACAAGCTCTGTTCTGAGCCCGAGCAGGTTGCTGTCAGTTTAAAAATGACTGTAATAAAAGTGACCATGAAGATGGATTTTGTGATTTTGCGTTTCTAATCAGTCATCTGTGAAGAGGACTTTTGCTTTGATTCAGCAGTGCCCTGACAGGTCAGATTGATAGTGCACAGGGAATAAAAAAGAAGAAGAAGGAGAAGAAGGTTATTAACTGTCTTCCCATTAAAGTTGGGGATCTAGGTCTGTGGCCAGTGAGACAGGTGTGATTTAAGCGGAAACCTCTTTCTGGTGAGAGGAGAGGGAGTCTCATTGTCCAGTCTCACTCCTCACACTTCTGCACCAGCAGATTAGACTCAAATTATCTCCTCTGCAGCCCTGGCGGCGAGAGAGAGAAGCCCCTCATAGTGCACGAATGACTGCTTGCATGCATATGGAGTATGAATGTAATCTTATGGCCGATGAGCAGGACGATACAAAACAGACACTCGCTATTTAAATGCCTTTTCTGTTATTTAGTACCTTAATGCATTTAAAAAAGATATATATTTTTTTTATTATATACACATATATATTTTAAGAATATAATGTTATTTTATACAACAATATATTTTATTATTTTTATTTCTAACTCTCATTCACTGTACAGGCTAGTTGCAACTCTGCTAATAAATGCATTGCTTGAAAATTATTCTCAAAACGTGCGCATGAAAGACAGCGCTGACAGGAGAGACATATCGCAAATGAATTCAAATCGCACAATGTGTTTTGTGCATCTGACATATCATAGGAAGAAATCAAAGCACAGAAATTGCTCGCTTTAGAAACCCCAGCGAAGGGCTGTCAGCACCTCCTCAACATCAGCGCTTTCAAACAAAGCTCACGGACGGGCGCTTACCTTATGCATGACAATCCATCGACTCCCTTTAACCAATCCACAATCACCTTCATACACCTCCAGCGCGAAGAGGAGACACGCAGATTTTATTAACCCCCCCCTCCACCCCTTTTTCCAAGTGTCCTTAGTGCTGCCACTAGTGAAATATCAGTGCAAACAGACTCCAGCCTTTTTCTGAGACACCAAGGAGTCGTTCTCAGCTGTCTGGCCCACGGGTGCATTTTAAATGTGAAAAAGCCTGAGATTCTCGTCCATGGGGTTCAGAGCCGCCAACTGACTGTCCACAAACCAGCACTGCTACACACGATCCTGCCATAACCACCAAACATAGCAGAGATTTTCCATAAACACATGAATAATTTGGTTAATTGATGTTTTAGGTGAGTTTTTTTCCTAGTAGAACAAGATTCAGACCTGTTAAATATTATGTAATAGACCATGATCTATAAATCAATCAGCAAGCCTTACTGATTATTATGATCAATAAGCAATCTGTCTGGCTAATCAGTTTATCTGACACTTAGACATATGCAGATTGTTTTTAAATGACTATATTTTCACTGATCTCTTTGTTTCATTATGGAATTGAATCGCTTTCCTCTTGCTTAATAATTTGCTGTTGATCTTATTTATATAGGAATAAGAAAAATTGCTTCACCATTTAGCCGTTCGTGTCTGATGCGTCCTGACATTTAGTTTTTTGACTGAGTGCATTTAATTTGAGAGTGTGAAACGGATGTTACACAACAATCAAAAACATTGTCTAATTATTCAAATGAGTCTGTGTTTTGAAAGATTAGTTCATTTGTTTGGCTAATTGGAATGTAATTCACTTAAGAATGCTGATTAATTATGTAGATCTACACAAAGCATTTGATACACACTTTCTCTGATCTTTCCCTAGGATGAAAATATCACATACAAATATCAAGAATCGTTGTATGCAGCTTTATGCATTAATTATTTCAATTTATGTTGTGCCTTGTGACTTTTGATATCATAATTTGTATTTTTGTTTATTAAAACACGGATTGAAAATCATTTACCATCTCACTCAAGCATTCCCTAAAATGTACAGTAATTGATACGTGTACTCATTTAATAAATGAGTCATTAATATTTAATAGTGATATTTTATTCACAAATGTATTTCCGTGCATAATGCATACACTATTCTGACATGAAACAATACCATGTTTCTCCTTTTTCTCATAGGCAAAATTCAAGCTGCTTGACCAAGTTGACTGCGTTATCATCCAGTTTGGCTGATGGGTTTAGAATCTGTCATGTTGCCATGGTTTTGGTCTCTTGCCTTTCCTGTGCTGACCAATGGTAACCAGGTAATCTGTTAAATAGAATGCACCACGTATGGGGGAGAGGGCAGCTTCTAACCCCTGGAGAGGCAGAAGAAAACATCTAGCCATGTTAAAGACTCATTTGAACAGGGAAAGCTGGAAATGCAATTATCTAGCACACAAAAAGACAAATAATTTAATAAAGTTCATAAGAAGAAAAGCACAGTTTCTTCTCTGCTTTAGAGCATTAGCCATAACCCAGTGAAATATACACTCTCCTGAACAGGGGCGATGGCTCGAAATGATATGTGTTCTGAATGATTCTGGTTTTAGTGTTTAAGTGCAGCTCGCTCAGTAGGTGCTCTGGTCCTGGGGGCTTAAAACCACAGAATAGGGAGGGTCTCAGTGGCTTTTCAGTTACAAAAAGCAGGCTCATTTGTAATTATAATTAATTAGCTCATTATTGATTGTGTCATTGATTAGATCATTGAAATTATTTTGCATGCTTAATCATCTTAATCCACAGATTAAATATATATATATATATATTAATAGCAATAATTACTTTGAAATAAATTATTTTATTTACATTTATTCAATAATGATAACATTCATTAATAATAATACTCATTATTATTATTATTAAAGTGATAAATTATTTTAAATTATTTAAATCATCATTGACGTTTTCATTTATTACTATTTATTTGTTTTACACAGAAAATGATACTTGAAAAGATAAAACTCATATTCAAATGATATAACGTAGCCTAATTAATAAACAAAACAGACGGCTATACATTCAGGGGCTCAGCAGATGGAGAATCTCTTGCTTTAGGATAGATGGCCGGAGATGCAACTCCTGCCCGTTTGTCTATTAAAGAGGGATCAACAATGAAAACCTCCGCACCACGAGGAGCAAAGGGCCAAGTGGGAGGGGGCAGTGGGGGTGAATGGACTCAAAGAGAGGACCAAGTGTGTCTCTGAGAGTGTAGTTTAGTGTACATTTCCCGATGAGATCGACCAGTCAACTGAAGCCACTTTTCAACCAACCATTTTCCCCTCTCAAACGTCTCGCTAAATAGTCCACAGTCACTCTCATTGATTTTCTTTATCAAATAAACAGAATGGCACCGCGTGCCTGGCCGCCTCCCTCATCCGTGATCCCGGGACCCAGCAGCTGGGAGCTCGTGTGAATTTACCACATCTAAACAGTAACGTTATAGAATGATCATATTGATGGCTGTCATTAAAACTCTCAGCGCAGTGCATCATTTAGCATGCCAATTATTTATTTTATATCTATTTCAATAGGCGAAAATATTCAATTTACTTCACATATCTTTAACACTAAACCTTATTTTTTATTTTTGATACACTGCATATTATTTTGTTTTGTATTTTTATAATATAATAAATACAGTTTAATCGCTTATTTATGTTCTTACTGCTCTCTGCCACTTCGTTTTGTTTCTCATGAAAGGTGAAAGTCGTGCTGATACCGGTCTCATGTCGTATATGGATTTTCGTTTATATAATCGATCGAAATGTCCCAATACATTGATCGAAAGTCCAGTGTTTTACAAACAAGCATTTGTGAATCTCGATTTTACGTTGCCAGTGATTTTGCCACGACGTTGTTTAGGCTACAGATTGTTCACGCAATGTTGTATTTGTTTGTGTTATAAAAGCAAATTAATAAAATATTAACTAGCCTATATATACGAACGCGCAAAAGCATTGTGCGAGGCACTTCTTACTCTGTTTGAAAATCGCAAGAACGTTCTAATTGTTCGAATCATTCTGAATGACATGTCATTGCGGTAGGCTATATGAAATTAAAGTTATAGATAAGTCCGCATTGAGGGGGGCTGCACCCAATCCCCAACTTATTTCCCATTTTGTGTTCCAGCATCACCGCGCTCCGCTCTTTTCAATGACAATGTGCCAAATCTAGGCATTTTCAAAAGAGTTTCCATATGCTATAAGCGGAGCATCAGAGAGACAGAGGACACCGGGATGCCCTTTTATACCAAAGGTACAAGCGATTTATTTTCTTTTTAGCTGGCGTTTATAAACGAGATGGGAATATATAATGCTAAAGAAAATATGTTTTAAACCGATAGCACGTGAAATAGCCTATATCGTTTTAGTGTAATTGTCATTTTTAAAAGACAGAGAGAGCTGATCGGAGACAGATGACGGAGGGTTTTTTTTCTTATTTTTGTGGTGGATGTTAAGCATTTTCTTCTTGTTTTTAAGAGAGAACTGTGAGATTCCACATGTTTAAAACGATTTGACTTTTAGGGGAAATTACATAGCCTATCTTTTGACTTTGGAATAAATAATCTTGTGGCGTAGTTTGTAGCCTACTTTTATGGCTGTTTTGTAGTTGTTGTTGTTTACTCTATATGATCAATTTTGTGAACTCTTGCCTTGCCGACTTTACCAAATAGTGCCATGAAAAGCAATTTTATAGCTAATCAATTGTGTTTTAAATACATTTAAGCTAGATGTTTTCGTTCTGATAATGCATGTGATAGTGCACGGAGGTTTTCCCGTCTTCCACAAATAGTGAAAACTTTCTTAAAGTGTGTGTGTGAGAGAGTTAAGATTTTTTTAATGGGACTTAATCCTCCGTTAGCAAAGCATTTTGGACAGTGTTTTATGCGGCTACAAAGGGTCAGCTACTGTCAAAACGTGACCTCTCAGACCCCAGAGGGCGCCAGGCGGTTTGGACAAACCTTTCATTTTTGGGGCAGGACAGTCATTCACTCATTCAGCACGAGCAAAGAACCGAAAAGAAACCCTGAAGTCATTGTTAGACATCGTACGTTTTAGAAAGACAATTATAAGAAATCACAGGTCGCGAATTGTATGATGATTGCTTTATTGACATTTCACTTAAATCAATATTCATGCAGTTTTTGATACGTCTCATAGACAACACTTCAAAATGTCACAAAAAGTGAACAAAGCTATATAGCTGGAAATGAGGAAAATATATTGAAATATGACCATAAACAAACAGGCTAATCGCCAATGATAAATGCTAGTCATGGTACACTACACGCTAGCTTTTACAAAACAACAAAAATAAAAGGAAAAATCTCAATATTTGTTCATTTCAAAAACATACTGCAACAAAATACAATCTTTAATTAATCTCAGATTAAATGATACGCACACAAAGCGATGTTCGTTAGATAGCCTGAGAGAAAGAAGAGCAGAAAGTCGAGGGTGGACACGAGTAAAGAGCTAACGTTACAGACTAAGATAAGCATTATATCAGCCACGCAGTTTCCACTTTCTCCATTTCACAGCCCAAAACAGTTCAAAAGACAGCACAACTCTTATAACTACGCTAAATGTATCTGTCAAAGTATACTTGCATAAGAGGTGAGACCTTTAAATCAATAGTTTTAAAGTCCTCCGCGGTGAGCAGCAGAAATGCATTCGTCAGTGGCAAATAAATAACCTTTACTCCGCCGCATTTGCTTTGCGTTTATATGAAGGTAAAATCTGAAGCTCTCTGTGTCCTATTGCAAGCTCGTCTCGGTCTTGTTTCTGTTCTCCGGTTCATCCTGCCGAAACACCACTTGGGTCTGGCAGGCATGAGTCCCCCGAGGACTTGAAACAGTGAATCAGGGGTGAAGAAGTAACGCCTCTGTTGACCACCTCTCGCCCATCCAAAGACCCACAGTAGACATGCTCGTGTTTTACTGCAAACACAGCTCCGGTATAGCATCCTTATCGCGCGATCCGGAAACAGAGCCTCGCTCAATTCAACCCCTTCGATTTTTTCATAAAGGAGAGATGATCTTTTGATTTTCTTCACGATTAACATCTTGTCGGGTCTCCATTCAATGGCGACATTTTAGGAGATGCAAACTGGCTAATCAATCAGAGCATTTGCATGCGTGTTTGAATATGAGCTAAACGCCTGATGAGTGAAATAGAAGGATGCAAACCATTACTATGGGCTTTAATTCCGAGGCCCATTTACTGTCATGTACTGTACTTTTTGATGTTTATTTTGAACACTGTCGATAAATATTCTGCGAATTATTATTTGAATCTAATTTAGCGTTACATATAATTTTTGTCTGCAAAACAAATGCGCAGTTATTCAGTTATTGTGCCATTAAATATCTCTTATAAAAGCAAAATGATATTCACATCTGCATGTTCTCTTACAATACAACACACTAGGCTACAATACAGTAACTGTAAATCATTTTAAATACATAGCATTTGCAACTGATACGATTTGTCCATTTAATCTGCTCAGATATTGCCATTTTGCATGTTACGCGGATAACAGTTCATAATAATCGACACCTGTACAGTATTTGTTTTTCTCATGTTTTCTCTTCATTTGCGTTGCATTTCATTCTTACTTTTTATTAGCTAGCCTATGTTCTATGAGAATAGAAAAAAGCCATTTCAGTCGTGTTGTTTTGTAATATATATATATATATATATTCCCTGCAATGCAAACGGATGGTACTGGAACACTAACCAAATGCATATTTCTGCTTTTGAATTCTGTACATTTTCATAAATCGAAGCGTCTTGAGTGATTCATTATTTCTGTCTTTAACAAAAAATATCGAGGAGGAAGCATTGCTAAAAGTACATGATATTTAGGCCGACTGCATTACAAACAAAATCAGATTTAGGCTAATGTTATTTTTTTAATAACAGCATGCAGACGTATTTTAAAAGTGCCATACTATAACACGTTGTCTTGAACATTTCTGAATTTATATATTTTTTTTTGGTTAAAATAAATAAATAAACAGCTTTGATCACAGGTATGACTCAAAAAGTACAAAAAATCTCTTATTGTCCCACAAAATGTTCCAGGCCGTTATAGAACGTCTTGCCCACCGAAAAAGATTTCCCCCCTATTAGATCATTTTATGAATCTGGCTCGTACAGCCCTTCGGCTCTCCAAGTTGAAACAGCGCGTCATTTGCAATGTGGAGACTGTTGATCACCTCACTAATTACGTCTCTCTCTTTCTGCCTCGCGCTCTCTCTCTCCCTCCCTCGCGCCCCCCTCCTCCCCCCTCTCTCTCATTCCCAGAGTGCATATCGAGAATAGACACACAAAGACATGCGCACTCAACTTAATCAGCCATTTTTTTAAACAGGGCTAAAACGATAATAATTAGCAGAATAAAGACATATCGGATTTTCATTTCCTTACCTCCTTTCCCTTACCCCTCCACAACCGAAACTGCTAGGCAGTCGTCGACACATCTTTTACACAACCGGACCCAAAGGATCGACTCTTACTGTAGTATTTACGTTTTTTCCAATAAAGTTGGAGGATTATTGTTACATTTTTTTCTTTTTATCCTTTTTGTTACCTACTTGCGCTACCATTGGATGTGATTTTCTTCAGAAAAAGCAAATATCAAGAGAAGAAGCGGAGGGAACTGCGGGGGAAGAAAGTAAGTTTTTTTTTTTTTCTTCAACTTTTATTGAGTAGTTGGTGTTAAATTTAGGTCGAGTATTGATTTTCTTTCGCGACTAGTTCTGCCGAATCTGCGCTATTTGTCGGATCACGGCTTTATGTGATATAATTTCGACAAATGTCAGCCTAAATATTTTCCTCTCAGTTTGTAAAACAGTCGTTTTGCCGAACAGCCGCGAACTGTCAGGCGATGTTGTCCTACCGTAAACCGTTTCCAGACACCATTTCGTTTCTTTTGCAAGCAAACCGCCGTAAATGTTAAAGTTTCGCTCTATTTTCTACCGTTATTCGCTGATACGGAGTATAAAGTGGACAGATTTGTACGCTCGCGGCTGTTGTGTTCGCCTCAGGAGTTGGACTCGCCTCATCACAGCAAACGCTAAACAGCAGTGCTTCCTTACATTTGACCAAATTGCGTATCTTACATCTCAAACAATACAAGTCATAACATTTTATAAAACATCTGTTCGAAAAGGTAACGTGTCGAGAACCTCTAATATATCCTTTAACAGTAAGAAACGCGAAGGCTACGTTTTGACACGACGACGCAAGTCGCTCCGGACCGGTGTTTTCCGTCATGTATCTTGAGATAGACTCAAAAGCTGCACAGTTCACCTCAGATAACTAAAAGATGCTTCTTCGTATATTTCTGTTACCTGCAACGTATAAAAGAGTCTCTCCACGCTGCGGCTCGGATGATGGTAACGATAGGAGGGATTGAACTCTTAACAGCAGCTCTTCTGCCAGATCCCGGACTCCTTCGTGTCTGTGGCAGACGTAAAAAAACGGAATAAAAGGACCGAAATCATTCCTATTTTCATCAGAAAGCCCATTCCGTGTTTAAACTACTCGTGTCTTCTGTCTTGCCCGTAAGTTTCCTTCTCTTCTCCTTTCATTCCCTTTACGTTTTTCCTGAGAGAATTGTCCCCGAGTTTATAATAAGGTCGGTAGATTCTTAAAGTTGAGAGTTTTCGTTTTTTGTGGTAAAACGTTAACATTGGCAGTGAAGACCGTGGCATGTGTGTGAGCGCTTGGTTTTTGGGTTGATGGTGAGTGTGAGACAGAGTCTTGGCTCCGATTGGAACGCGACAGTGACAAGGGCATCGATCGCTTCCATTGAGAACACAGAAAAACACAGGCAGTGGGGAGGCAGAGCACAGAGCCGCGGTGTGTATCGCTGTGTGTCTGCGCTCTCTGCTCTCCAAACCAGCAGATTTTCACTGCCTGGATCTGCGTATTTGTAGGATTTTAAAGTTGTTTTAGCGTTGCCGGCATGTTTGATTGCTTGTGTATTAAATGAGCTGCGTTTGATTTTTCTACGTTAGACATCGTGGATTTGTACGATTTTTGTATTAATACGATCCTTTGTGGATACCTGGATTTGCTTGCAAATTGGAATTGCACCGGAATTGCATCTAATTTTTATTGGATTCGTTTTTAATTAATATAGTTTTCTTTTCTTTTCTTTTTTTTTTTTAGATTTTTTTTTGTTACAGTAATAACACGATTATTATTATTATTATTATTATTATGTACACATGTCTTGTATGTAAAAATGTTTTCTCTATTTTCGTATTAAACTTACATTTTCAGCTTGAATTATTTGTATTTCTATTGAAGGATAAAAGGCTGTGTTTAATTCAGCAATTTTGCTGCTGTATGACAGCAATTGTTAGATGTACAAATCTTATTTAAAGAGGTTGTGTCTGAGATCTCCTGTCACAGAAAGACACAAAAGGTTTAGAAAAGATGTGGTTCAGTGCATTCGGTTGCATTAATGTAATTAGAAATGTTCATTTAAATGGAGTCGTGTTATGGCACCACAAGGCATCTGGATCTATTAAGCGTGCTTTGATTTAATATCAGATGTTTTGCGTTTTTGTGCCCACATAATTTCATACAGTGTACAGATTGATTTGAGGCAGCACGGAATATTGTGAAGCCAGCGCGAGGAGCCTTTAATAAGTCTTGAGACATGTTCTGCATGCAGTAAGATTGGCTGAGGCTTCTCCTAGGGTCGACAATGTGTCATTTCCATGAAGCCAAATTGCCCACTGCCTATATGATATTAATGTGCAAATCAATATTTCAGGGATTAAATTTCCCTTCTTCATTTTTTATGATTTCTACCTCAATAAATCTCAAGTCTAATAGAAGAGGCTGGATGATTTAAAATCCGCCTCTGCGGAGTGGCTTGCTACAAGCCTATCACAGCGTTCTGCTGTTCAGTACCGAAACTCCTATGGCAACGCGCAGAGGTTGACTGCCACTGCTTTGTGACATTAAGACACCCAATTTGGCTAAAAGGCTGAGAGATGACTGCGTGTTCAGTTGAATGCTAATACGTGGTTATCCCGGTATTGATAGTTGTAAAAGAGAAGCCCCATTCAAACACACACACACACACACAAGCTGATATTTGCATACACATGCATGCAGAACACACACACTCATAATATATGCACAAATTTGACAGCATCCATTTAAATAAAAAAGACCAGTGAACACTGCTGGTATCAGTTTCTCCCCAAAATGCTGAAATATACCTTTTTTTTCAGTGAAGGCCTTGTACGGGGTTAGACAGGGAAATACGGTTTCTATTTTCGATTGTGGTGATATGAACCATTTAGAGCACCAAGAGCTTCAATTCACCGGAGCACGGCTTATTTCATTGCAGTCGTGGAAATTTGTTGTTGGTCAGCAATACTGAGAAGAAGCAGGAAAGATTTTTATTTCTGTTTTTTTTTTTTTTTTTTTACCCTGACATTATCATAGTCCTCTGAGCTTTCTGCTGTCTATCATTATGTGTTTGTTTTTTATTCATCTCACACCATCTGGGCTACGCTTCACAGAGCGGCATGAATTTCATATGTGATAGAACATTTTTTTTTTCCATTTGGTCTCATCTTAAACCTTTGAACAGACCAATTTAATTTTGCCGGCACTGAAGGAAAAAAAAAATGTACATGGTCAGGACAAAGGCCTTTTTAATCTGGCTGCGACTGTATGATTTCCTTTAAGATTCCCTGTCTATCACGATTTCAAAAGCTTAATGTCGTTGCGATAAGATATTGTCAATTTTTTTCCGCAGTCATTTTCTTGAAGTGCTTCTGAATTTTACATCAAGAACAATTTATTTTAGCTCTGTATTTTATATACTCATTTGCCAGTGCTTGTTGTGGTTTCCTGAGCACATTAACTGTTTAATAACCTCTGTGTGTGTGTTTGTGCGTGCACTCCTCATAGATAGCATTGAGACTGTCACATTGTTGTTAGAGGAACTATAGGGCTTTTGTTGTGGGCCCAATTGAATTTGGTTCGGAGGATGCAGTACTTGCCCCGGTCCGTAGAGCAGTGGGTGGAAAGCTGAGAAGTCAGGATCTGGCTTAATGTATTAAGGGGGGGCCTTTTTGTGTCAGCCCCGAGGCATTTCTGAGGCAGAAAGAGCCTCCCCTGCTTAGAGGCTTTCTGAAGGGTTAAACACTTGGATGGGGTTCAAGCTCCATAGCGCCTAGGGAAAGTGCATTTGAATATGTACAAGTTTCATGTAATTAGGACTTAATTTTATTAACATATGCAAATTGTTAACTCAGAGGTTTGTTCAGCTGGTGGAGATCAGCTGAGCACAAACGGCTCATTGTTCCTGGGGCAAATAATGGATTTGGAGTCGGACGGTGGCAACGCATAACCAGCTATGTAATTTAAGACGTACCATGGCGAAATTTCATTAGTAGCCATGGAGATGGGGTTAATTGTGCTGACTAATGGCCCCGACTACGGCGGTGTCCCCCCAAAAAACGGCAAAAGCACGATGGCTTACTTAATCTGCCTCACGATAACACTTGTTTAGACACGTTTCCCTCATGTGGGAATTTGCATATGCAAATCCGGGGTCTTCCTGATCTCATTCGTCATGTCGGGCTGTCAAACGCACAGAAAGACAATGAAAGCTAGAGCGAAGGCTGTTGCTGATCTCACCACAGAATGGGCAGCATTATTCAGGCCGACAACATTCCTTCATAATTTGTTTCTGATTAATAGACCAGACTGAGGCTCGTTCTGTTCGGGGCTTTTTGCAAAGAGAAGGTCAGGTCAGAAAGAGTTTCCACAGCAACTAAAGATCTATTCTTTTCCCTTTGGCTAATTAAATCACATTCTTAAGGCCTCTCCACTTTTTTTGAGGAGAGTGGAAGAGGAGGAAAAAAAATACGGTTAGCAGATAATCTCTAGTTTCCTTCAGCTATAGATGGGGGAAGCCTGGTGCAGTGCTAGTTTTCCTGAAGTAATCCTGTTTTTTTTTGGTATAACTGATATAATTGCTTTTCAGGAAAGGGAATGCAGCGTTTGTACAAGTGTAAAAAGCATCGGAAAAGGATTAGCATTTTTTTGCATAATGCACAGCAGGCTTTGAATGGGGCACTGAATGGTTGACTGAGTGACTTAGATGAAAGCGAGATGGAAACGGTGCCTTCTTGTCCTTTCTTTCCAGGCCCCGCTTGTCCCCAAAGATGTTTGTCGAGGACTTGAGACAACAGGCACAGGCTTCATATTCCTGAAGCCTCCCAAGATGCCTGCAGATTTTTGTCATCATGTGAAGTAATATGTATGATAATGGTGTCTCTCAACTGGTAAATAGCATTAGCTGGTAAATGTATGCTTTATTCAGTAGCGTTCAGGCACAATAGCAGAGTTAGGGAGTGGATTCTGCAGAGATGGGATTTATTTTTTCCTCCGGTGTCCTCAATTTAAACACGAAAGGTTTTGATTGAACGTTAGAAATGTGTGTACTTCTTACTTTTTATTTCTTTTTGTTCTTTTACAGTCCTCAATATAAACAGGAGCGGTTTCGATCGAGAACACTAGGAATATGTTTGTAATCCTTTTGTTAAAACATTCCAAGCCTGAATTTGTGTGTGTGTGTGTGCTTGTGCATGTGTGAAAATAAAATGCTTAATATGGCACTCATATATTATAGATGAGGCGTTTTGGAGGATGGTCTGATTCTAGCTCTAGTTTTTTGTTTTGGGGGGAAGGTGCCGGTGTGACGTGAGCACAGCTTCCGTGATCTCAGCGTCACTGACATCGTGGCCTGTTAAGTGAACGCGAGCTGCCACCAGAGACGTTTTTTTCCATGTTTTGTTGTTCTGTGAGGCCTTGATCATCTTTCACTGACCTTTTATAGACTAGAGCTATCCTTTCATATGCAAATCATTAAGGGAAAGGAATTGTAGCCGGGATAAGTGCTCACAGGTTATCACGAACAAAACGATTATTATTCTTTTCTCTGTTTCTTTTTCCGACCATTCCAGGGGTGAAAACCAAGTAGCTTTGAGTCGATTGTGAAAGGTGGCGATGTCAGTCTTTTTAACCCCGGCACCAAAGAAAAGGATACACCGTGGATGACGCTTCAAGTCTGTTCATTTCAAACAAGGCTCGCAGTTAGACAAGTCAGGCTTTAGTGTCTGGTTGAATCAGGCATGTACTGACAAGCTCAACCAGATGTTGATGTGGGCCCGGTTGCCAAGTGAAACTTGTATGCTGTGGATTGTCCCCCTTTCCACCCCCACCGGCCCTTGAGATGTGCTCTCCTTACTCCGCAGCTTGGATGTAGTTAAAACATCTCTTCCTCTTCCGCGACTTACATGCCGTTCCCCCCGATGTGTGAGAACACATGACTGATGAGGACATGGACATTTCAAACAATCGTAAGGGTTGTTATGAGAAGGACTTGTTATCGTGAGGAAATGTAATTTTTGTCCTCATTGAGAACTTTCATTTTTGAGCGCAGTTATCTAAATGTTTTTGTTGCTCTTGGTCCTCTGCCAGTCAGGATTACATTACTTTTACTGTCAGCTTGCGTCTCATCGGAGAAGGGGATTTTTCCCCTTCGTATTCTCAGGCCTTCTTTGGTTTTTTGTGACGCCTTTGCTACAGGATATTAAAAAAGGGGGAAAAAAACAAATCTAACTAAAGCAACGTTTAGGCATTTCACTGGAAAAAGCAGTCATGTAAGGAAATCAACAGAATAGACCAAATATTGTGTACAAAGTCCATAGAGTCTTTTTTTAAGCAACAATTCAGGTTAAAGAAGAAGAAGAGCAGGGCATTTAGCTTATGTAAACGCAGCTGTGTCCATATAGCTATTCCTAAGCCGGTGAACGCACTGTTGTGTTTTGACTTCACAAGTTTTCAGGTACATATGTAGTCATTGTTGCAGAGACTATTAGCAGCTAAAGATTGAATGGCCCCCGCTATGTGATAATTTTTGATCAGGTGGCATCTAAAAATGAGCTGTTCTTTTCAATGAGACTTAGGAGTTTTACATAAAAATATTTTGAATCTATTGTAAAATTATATTTTAGCATTTGACTGTCTGTCTCGTTTTTCAAAGCAGCTGAGATGCCGTGTGACGAGATAATCTCATGTGAAGATTTATGTCTCTTTAGATCACAGCAACCAAGTGTGCATTAAATATCATACAGAGGGATTGTCATATTGCCACAGCTGTTGTGAAGCACCTTATTTCATGTCCAAGTACAATTATTTGGGGAAAGGTTGAGCTTAACTGTGACATCCTCTTCCTGTTTCTCCCTCCATATGTAGATAAAACTTTATAGGAGCTCCATTCAAAAAAATGTACACTCAAAAATGGTACGCACCCTCATTGCCGATCTCAGCTGGATAACAAGCCCATTATTAGTCATCAAGAGAGGGATGAGACCATAATTGAATATGTATGACCGGTAGTGCCTTATGTAAACAGATAAATGAGAGCCTGCCCTCATGAATATTCATGCCGCTTAGTTCATCTGGTCCTGTGATGAGGATATTAACATGGCTGTTCCACCTGTGTGTATGTGTATGAAGAAAAAGAGCAGTTTTCCAGACATGACACTGGCCCAGTGTTTGTGTTAGTCCAGAGGCTGAGCTACAGAAGTCCCCGGAGAAGTATTTGGTTAATGCTAGACTTCTCATATCCTGTCTCGCTCTGGTCTGGCATGTGCGTTGGAATCATCTTTAATTATTTGCTTTAAAGGGGGTTAGACTTTCCATCAGTGCAGATGAGTGGCAAGGATTGAAGGCGGGTTTTGTCTGGGCGCTTGAGGTGGGTCGTCGTCTTTTTTAGTTTTAATGACGTGTAGCGACAGGACGAGATTAAATGCAAAGCTAGCGAAACTCACGTTAGAGAATCGTGGTCACAAAATAGAAAAAAAAAAAGTATCGCATTGATCCGAGCAAACAAAGATAATGGTGTCGTCTGTATTTTTGGCTTTTGAAGAAACAACGATTTTATGCCTCACCTTGTCTTCGTTTTTTTTTTTTTTTTTGGAGGGAGATTTCTTTTAGTTTTATATGGAGACAATAGGGAGCCCTGCTTGCCGTGCCCATAACCATTTAAGTTATGAACAATCAAAGAAAGTGTAATAAAAAAGACCTATGGAAAGCGTATGAAAAAACCATTAAGGAAAATTGAGGTCCTTTGGGGTGTTTCATATAAAATCAAATCAGAGTCCTTTGCGAAGATCAAGCGATGCATATGAACGGTGGACCGGCGCGCTATTAAATCTGACAATGGATGGTGGCTAGATGAATATTTGAGAAAGCACAGATTATTTTCCATTTAATGCCTGCGAGTCTGTGAGATTTGTTGAAACAAATGTATATGTGCCATTTCATGCGCTCGCATCTGAGCTTTGCATTTCAAAACACTCCCTCACCGCAGCTTTATGCTTATTACTGCATGGCATTTCATAGCAAAACAAATCATTCTTCCCCCTGACTATTACCATTCAGAGCTGTAGGTATAATGTGTTTTCTTTGCTTTAATTAGTTGGCGGTTATGCTGATCCAGAGCTTGTTTTTTCTTCTAGATTGTCATTGACCTTAAAATACCCCCAGTGTCTTGTTGAGGCCTTAGCGATCTGAAAAGCATAACACAATGTGGCCTTCCCCGCTGCAGAGCGCTGATACTGTTACGGCTGGACCAACGCGGCCCATATAGGCTTTCAAATGGCGTAAGTGGCAATAACCACAGACTCTTTTAATGTTTCTCTTCATTAGCAGTGCTCACGGATGTTTTTTCGGTCTCTTGCCCTTTTCATCTGAGAAGGAAACAATTTTTGGCTCCCTTATAATATGCCATTAAATTAATGATTTTTTTAATGATTCAAAAAAAGGATTAATCATTTTACTACGCGCGTCATTTTGTCTGGTGATTGTAGGAAGCAGACAGAGCGACGTGACTGCCAGACTCGTTGAAATTAACTTTGAAAATTGAATCGGTAGTTTGCGTGACATTCCGTTTATTTGATAATGGAATATTGTGGCCCTAATTTCAGCTCATTCTAATTACATCTGACAGTTGTTTGTTTGGAGTGAAATCCAATTAAAATGTACACTTTTCAAGCGGAATACTCCGGTTCCTCCTTAAAGAAATAATGACCCCATGATGGCTCTGAAAATAAATGTTTTTTTGTGGGCATACAAGGGTAAACTTGCAACAGCTGTCAGAACAGAGTTTGTTTAAAAAGCAAATGCCTTTGGTCTAAAGTTCATTTGGAGAGCTCTCTAATTAAATATAGGCCCAAACCTTAAGTTAATTAGTAATTCTCTGGCTCCAGAAATTAGGGAAATCTCTCACGATTTCTCATGCTGCCATATAAAGGCATTAGGGCCTGCACGGGAGAACTTAGTTAGCAGTAATTCAAGCTTTAATAGATTGTTTGACATGTTTTGTGAAATTCTTGCGTGAAGAACGCTCGGGTTAGCGCATAGCTAGCGGTGCTGGAATGCATGCAGGGATACCTGGCCTGTGATTATGTTTATAATACTAGATAATTACAGGACCGGCAGGCTGGATGCTCCGTCTTTACTGAGCAGCTTGAACTTTAAACTTTTATTGTTTCTTGGGGAAAATGACAGCACGGAAAGATCAAAATCTGCGAACGAAAAACGGGCTCTCATTCCAAATGGCGCCAGTTTAACGCTCCTGGCCCACTCGGTAGCGTGTCAAAACATTCATCAGGTTAAAGTTAGTTAACAGAGGAGGACCGTAGAAATATAACACCTGTCTGACAGGCTTAACGGGGTATATTTTTAGATGGCTTGTTAAACGGTGAATTCACCCCCTCCCATGTGTTTTTTTGGAGGGGAAATATGTGGCCTGTGTTTGACTTTGTGTGTCTGTTTGGTCCTCACCCCCGTCTTTGCTATGTTAGCCATGTTTGTAGGCCTTATTTTAACTAGCGAACACTCATTCGGACAACTTTGATTGCAGGACTGACGTCTTTTTAAATTCTGCTTTATTTATTTTTATGTATAAATTTCATAAATGTATTTTTATGTATGTAGTGCTTTCAAACAGATGTGCATAAAACTACGATTTATGTAACTGGTAAGCGCTTTCATATTGTATGTATTGTTCTTCACAAGAACATGTTTGACCAGTAGATTAATATTTATTTAGCACAGGGAAATCAAAGGATTAGTCAGTCATCATTTTAACTCTAATCCTGCTCAGCAAAAACTAGACAAAGAGGGTGATTACTGAACACGGACTGGCAAAGCTACAATTAGATTCTCTGCTTTTCTTGTCAAGAACGGGAAAAAAACACTCATTCACAACACATACACACAAAGGGAAAATGCTCTGAACTTTTTTTCTCCCTCCTGCGAAGAGAAAAAAAAAAGCAAAGCAGAAAGCAAACATATTCATCACTCGTGCTTGTGCGGACAGCAGAAAGATCACGAGATGAATTCACGTCAAGCCAGTGAATCAGAGAAAGCAACTCTAATTTTAGTCAGTGCCTCCTCTGAGAAATGTGCATTTCTAGTGAGTCGGTGTGTGTTTAGTCATATTCTCTGTCAGTGCCTGTGCATGTTTGTATTTGTTTGTGTGCCATTACTATAAAGAGGAAACAGCATATCTGCTTTACTAATTAAGCTGTAAGACTCACCAGGGGCGACGCATTGATTTGCATCTGGCTTATTTCTCTTAGCAAAACACACACAGCAAATATGCCTGATGGGTCTCAGGTGGGCAAGTGTGCATGGTTGTCTCTGCGACGCTCTCTAAGTTAACTGTCAAAGTTAACTTTGCAGAGCTGAAGTGAGAGAGAGCGAGAGAGAGAGAGAGAGAGAGAGAGAGGTGGGGTTAAAGAGATGATCTGCTGTGTCATGTGGACATGGGCACCAGAGAAGATGTGAAACCAGATGTGGGGTGAAAAAAAGGCTAAAGAGGAAGACTAGTGGGGAACCTGCCAGCATGCCCTTTCCCCTCCTTCTCTTTTTCTCAGTTGAAAAAGAATGTTAATGATTTTTTTCGCCCTCCTGCGCTCCTCCAGAGACACAGCCTCATTGTTTGTCGCGAGGACCTTTTCTTTCAAACTTAATTACCTTCTCCCCTTTTTTCGGTGACTTGGACTGAAAGTTTGCACTGTGTCGGGAGAGGTCGTCACACATTCTTTTTACGCTCCTTCTCATTAATCGTGTGCATTAGTGCAATAGTGTGCAGGCATTTTCTCTCCGTGTCGGGACGGTAGGGGTGGGAAATGGAAGAGCCTCGGAACGATCCGCAGGAAGCTTAAAGCCGGTTAATGCAGTATAATAGTCTGGACATAGACTGGCCTTTGTTTGTGCGGTTCATTTCGAATCAGGCATAATTAACTCCAGAGTGTTTCCAGATTGCCAGCAAGGAGAAATTGCAGCCTTCTCTGCTTTGAATTGAGAAAATACATTAGCTATGTAGGTTATGTTTCCCTTTTATACCGGCCTCTGCTGTTAAAAGTTTTAGAATGCAGGGCTCACAAAATCGCTAGCCCGACATCCCGGGGCTATTGCGTTTCCAGTCGGGCTACCAAAATGTATCACTGCCCTGACCGACGGGGTACCTTAAAATACAGGGCTCCCGCAGGTCCTTAAAAACTCTTAAATTTAGTTGTATCAAACTTAAGGCCATAAAAAGTTTTTAAAACGTTAAATGGTATAAGAAATGTCTTAATTATAATTTCAAGAGGTCATACAGTTCGGGACGGAAAGACAAGAATGGCGATACGGATGGATAAACTTAAAAAGGCAATGATGTCATTGAATAAATATGAGCGCTGCACGTTTCAAATCAAAACACAACACGGATGTCTTTATGTGAACGTATCTGAAGGGAACCGACTGTCCTCAGAAACGTGTTGGTGGCATCTTCATTTCATCTTACCTATAACGCCTGATAAAGCAGTGTTTATGAGCGCGGACGGTGCTGCATTGTGTTCTGGAAACCGCTATATCAAGCCGCTCCTAAAGCGCCACCTCGTGGCAGAGGATGAGTTTGCATTTCCAATAAGCCTTTCTTGCGGTTTATGGTCAGATCAATGCAAATATCGACCATTGTTTTTAAGCAGCAAACACAGAGTTGTAAATGAGAAAGCAGATAATGTGCCTTCTAAAAATCTAAACCATTAGACAGTAATATTTATTTGTTTTAATTTAATATAATAATTGATATGCTTGATTTATCCCTTTTCATAAAAATGGTCTAAGGCTGAAATGCTGTTGTATAAGATTTTAGTTTTTTGTGAAAACCTGTATCTGAACTGTAAATCATGTAATTTTATGGCTTAATACTGTATGTTACCATAGAGGTTGTCCAACCCCGTCATACAGTGTTCATTTTTCTTGTGCAACTCTTAAAATGGGTCATAAATTGCCTTAAATGTATTTGTTTAAATTCTGCAGATACTTGCTGTTGATATTTGTGTATTGAAAATATTTTTGATTGACAATTAGACTCCTATCTGATTTTCTATATTTAAATTAAAAAAAAAAAATTATTTGGGCTAGTTAAATTAATTTTCGGAAGAGTACCTGGCTACCAGGGATTTTGAAATTTTGCGAGCCCTGGAATGGGAGAGGGAGTCGTATAAACCCAGGCACTCTTTTCCCCCCTCATTTAAAGGGTCTTTTTAAAGTAATTTTGTTTGTAAAACTCATGTCACGTGATACGTTTTTCTTTTTTCTTTTTTAGTATTACAAGATTTTAAAGTTTTAAAAACTGGAACTTTTTTCATACTTAACTTGTTTTGTGCTTCAAATTGTTTGACTCTTTTGTTAAGCGCCAGCCACAGGAAGGTAATTTGTACAACAGCTAAATAGACGTCTTTTTGCTGATGTGGATTTGCCACACCCGACAGTAATGATATGTTGCGTATTGAAAATGAGGCCCTTAAATGTGGTTATGGCACAGGGGAGATATCCTGCTTCTACTGTTACACCTCTGGGCATCGACGGGGTCGGGAAAAGCCTTTGTGAAAAAAGGGTCATGCAAAACCGCTTTTTTTCTCCCCACTCCTTTTCTCTCTCCCCTTTGCAATTCTCTCTCTTTTTTTGGACTTAAACAAGAAAGAATTAAGCCTCCCGGTGTCCTTGGAGGCCAGAGAAGCTCTTGATGTTTGGATAATACCACTTTGATGGATTTTTCATCAGTTCTTTCTGCATGGCAACAAATAAACAAGTATAATTAGACTTGTGAAGGCCCATTCATGCCTTTGTTAGGATTAGATATATGTGCAGTTTGCATGCTGTGGCTCTCCTTTGTCTTTCCCTAACTCACTATGACATTTTGATAGAGGATTTGGTGTTGAGAAAAGCCCCAGCAGAGGCTGGGGTGACCTTTCCTAAATCGGATATAATTCAGAGGCGTTTTACCTATTTTTCCTGTTTTTTCTTTCGCACTCGTATTGCAGTTCCACTTCAGTAACGCGTGACACATATGTGCACGGTAACGTTTAACGTTTGTCTATGTCTCAAAAAAAAAAGGACGACCTGAAAAACTATTTAGGGAAGAAAGGGTGAGTGAAATCCTTTTTCTTTTCTTTGGGGGGGTTGGATCAGGGGGAGTCTTAGCACTCGGGTAAACCTAGCATTCCTACTCCATTATTCCCGTCTCTTGATCAGATCACATTCTTTTTAATCACTTCACAGGCAGCGTTTCCACAGAGAACCGAGAGAGAAGCCGAGACAGTCTTAATTAAAATACAGAGGTAGAAACACTATTTGCCATCTTTTTCTTCTAATGGGAACGGGAGCCATTTCCATGCAATGAGATCTGTCCTCATTGTTTTGAGAGAGCGTTCTTTCAGTTCCAAGAAAAAGAGCTTAATGTTTTTTTTCTTTTTTCTTTTTTTGTAGCCTTTGCTTTTTAGACCCAATAGAAGGAGGGAAAGTAAGACGAGAGAAAAGCTGTTTCACAGTTAAGTTACAACACGTTGGAGGAATTGTAGAATGGTGCTTAGAAAAAGGTGTTAGCAGAGGAAAAATGCAGTCAAAAAGAACATAGAGCCCCTTTTAATAGTAAAGTACGTACTTAAGACTAGTTTCTGTCTTTTGGGTGGAAAAGAGAGTATGTTAACAATTGAGCTGGTTTGAAGAAAGACGCCTGCATGTGATTCTTTTAAAGTCGTTCTTGTCAGGCATCTTGAGCGCTTGAGGATGTCTGGATAATATGCAGTGACTTGCTGTAACAAACAGTGATTTATATATTTATTTTTGTGAGAAGAAATTGATGGGCACACTTAACTTACTGGGCTGATTGTCAATGAAACGTCTTCTGATGCGAAATATCAATATGAAAGCTAGAGGTGCTCTCAGCATCCCCGGATACTTGCCTTGTATCAAAACAAGCGTAGCTCTGAGCTGTTTAGCTCTTTTGTGCCTTGCTTTATAATTCATAGGCATGTAATGATTCACATGCATAGCCAAAAATGTAGAGACACAGGCAAATCCAGAGGAGGCATCTCTCTCAGCACTTCAAGTGTCAAGAAATGCATAATTCATCTCAAACTGCGCGTTTTATGTCCAGACCCGCATTAACTGATGTTGTGTGTTAGGATCCCAAGGAAAGCAACAAACACGCATAGTTGCACACAAAATCTCTGCATAAATTCTATTTTTCTGCTACCTGAAAGAAAGAAAAAAGAGAATGAGGAAGCCGCTTGTATAATTACAGCTTCCATATTGTATTTGATACCTTTTAAAGGCAGAATTCAAACAGAAACAAATCACAGGCAGCCGCTGACAAGGTAGACACATGAGGGAGAGTGTGTGTTTTGTGAAGGTTGCTTGTTTTATGATGTGCAGTGGGTTTTGTGTTAATGTCGTTGGAATGTTGTGTGCGGCTCACACACTCACCCAGCGCCCACAGGCTCTGGAGGCACAGCTGCTGGCTCTGTGATCTTACACCGGGAGATGCAGAAATTATCACAGGAGAACACTGTAATCTAGCCCTCGCTTCCCTGCCAAACGTGTGTTTTTGGAGACATACATTCCTCTCGGCTTGCATAAATGACCCCCCGTCCCACTTCGCCACTACACACATACACAGACACACCTTTTTCTTTTCTTGTGTGAAGCTAATTCTAATAGGTGCTAATTTTGCACTAATTGCTGCACAGTTTTGCTCTCAGGGCATTTGGGAGCAATCTCAGGTTTTTATTTTCACAGCAGTGCATCGTGCAGATCACCCGCACCATTTGTTTATTATACAATTTCATTTTCACTTCATTAATGTGATAGCTTATCTTCATTTTCTAGCAGAAGTATCCTAATTCTTTACTTCTGTGCATTTCCTCGTGTTGAGATTATACTTGATTTGAATAGTAAAATGTATATTTTCTGTGCATAATATTCATATGATATCCCAAACGTATTTATCCAAGGCTTCATTTAAATGAATCCCCGAATTGCTTTGTATCAAAATAGGTATCTTGAAAAAAAGTGATTTGCACATAGCTTTGTGGAGAGGGCATGGCTGTAATTGTTGTTTAATTTTGCATCATCTTTTAACCTCGTTTCCATTTGGGGAAAAAAAGTGCTTTTCCAAATTGCATTGTGTTCAATAAGCTATTATCAGATTTCCTATATTCTTGAGAATAATTAGAAAATAAAGCCTGTCGCAGTAGACAGGGCTGCTGTTTTAAGATTCTGTGTCTGTCTTGAGTGTATATCATTTTAATTGAAAGCACAGCAGTTGCAAGCCCGTCATTGTTGGCCTTCACCACAAATTTCTACCTCTTCTGCACACACTGATATCACCCTGAAAATTTGGAGCAGCTGGGTTTCTCTTTGCTCTCTGGGCCTCATTCGCCGTGCCTGGGCATGGTAGGCACATACGGTTTGGATCCAACTCTAATTCAGCGTCCAAGCTTAGTCCCAGTCTTTGAATCTGCATTGCCAGCCTTGAGAATAAATTGTCTGTGGTCCAAGAAAAAAAAAAAATGATTGAAGGGTTTTCATCAGCAAGGTGCGCGTATGATTTGTGAAAGCCAGGAGAGACCCTGATTGAGGCAGTGACGGTTGGGAGATGGGCAGCCATCCAGGATAGATAACATCGCAATGGTATTTCAAATGGTGTGCTATATGTGCTTGGGTTTTTGTGGGCTGCCAAGGATGAAAAATGAAAAACAAAAAAAGGGAAAAGAAATTGCGAGATGGCCCTCCCGGGGTGACTGGACTGGGTGTGCTAAATATTAATTTGAGTTTGAGGTGATTGTCGGAGAGGCCAAAGCGTGGGTTAGAATTTGGGTGGCTGTTTAATCAGGGCTTGTTAGATACCTGCTGGGGGGATCTCTCAGAGGGAAGATTTGGTGTAAGCTGATTTACTGAGTAACATAGGAACCAAAGAGATACGGCCTCTCTCTGCCAAAGTGGCCATGATTTGAATGTGGTGGTCCACCCCCGTGTTCTTTGCTTATTGTAATTATGTTGCAGTGATAAAGGGGCTTACAGAAACTTTTGTGTGGGAGTGGTCTGATTTTAAGGAGAGTGCTGCACGTGTCTCATACTTAAACCTCTTTTTTAACAGTTGAAACCTCTTTTAACCTCTGCTAAAATCAATGGAGTCTGTGCATTTAAAAATCATACAGCTTTTTTTCTAGATAGGTCTCTGCTGCTCATTTTTGTGCTAATTCACAAGTAATTGCAGCACAGGAATGCTCTCTATATCATCAAGGACAGCACATGCTGAAGATCAGGTGCGCCATCATTATACATGTTCTAATAAGTCTTTGCTCTCTTTTGTTTTTTTATTTATGCAGGTCCCTGACAGGCTGGATGAAATGAGATCCCCATGTAGCGATTACCATGGAAACTTGTGATTCCCCTTCTTTCTCAAGGCAGGAAAATGGGCAGCAGATTTCAAAGCTACGTGAGACGACACATCTTGATAATGAGGTGCCAGAGAAAGTCCCTGGGATGGAGCCTGACAAGGAAAACAGCCCTGCGGATGACAACCTGAGGACGGAGGAGAGCCGTCGAGAGATCGCGTTGGGATTGAGCACGGAGAATGCGATAGGTGCGGCCACTAAAGACATCCCCTGCAACGAATGTGCCACTTCCTTCTCGAGTTTACAAAAATACATGGAGCACCACTGCCCGAACGCTCGCCTTCCTCTTCTGAAGGACGAGAACGAGAGTGAGGTCAGCGACCTTGAGGACAGCGATGTAGAGAACATGACAGGAGAGATAGTTTACCAGCCAGATGGCTCAGCTTTTATTCTTGAGGACTCCAAAGAAGGTGGCCAGAATGCCCAGTCAGGGGTCAAAAGCCTCTTCTCCCCAGCACTGTTTTCAAACTCCCAAACTGCTGCCGGGGACAAGACTGAGCAGTTGGCCACAGCCCCCATGTCCTTTTATCCACAAGTGATCAATACCTTTCACATCGCTTCATCCCTCGGGAAACCATTTACGGCCGATCAGGCTTTCCCAAATACCTCAGCATTAGCAGGAGATGGTCCTGTGTTGCACAGTTTCCATGTCTACGATCTCCGACACAAGAGTGATAAAGACTATCTTACCATTGATGGCGCAGCCAAAAACTCCTGTGTGTCCAAAGATGTTCCAAACAATGTGGACTTGTCTAAATTTGATGGTTGCATTAGTGATGGGAAAAGGAAACCTATTCTGATGTGTTTCTTGTGCAAGTTGTCTTTTGGTTATAGTAGGTCATTTGTAACCCATGCTGTGCATGATCATCGGATGACCCTCAATGAGCAGGAGCAAAAGCTCCTTAGTAATAAATATGTCTCTGCCATCATACAGGGCATTGGTAAAGACAAAGAACCTCTTATAAGCTTTCTGGAACCAAAAAAAAACAATTCTGTGTTACCACAATTTTCTACTGCAAACTTCATGGGCCCTGATCCAGGCATTCGCAGCCTGTGGAACACCTTTCACATGGAAAACGGTGATTCCCTGCAAGCTGGTTTCGCCTTCCTGAAAGGAAGTGCCAGTTTGGCATCTTCTGCAGACCAGTCGCCCAGGAGTGCCCAGATGCCAAAGGCTGAACTGAACCTCGGGGTTGCGGCCACCTCGGCGCTCAAGTCCCCCGTCGACTCTGTGTCTCTCCAGCGCTCATCGCCAGGGGCTGGGTGCAGGGATCAGGAGAGCAACTGTGAACGGCAGAAGGACATTAGCACTTTGCATGCCAATGGTGAGCTCCCCATCAAAAGTGAGCCCAGAGACATGGCCGACGCTGCGGAGGACGAAGACATGTATATGAACGAGCTCGACGACGATGGTGTTTGTGAACTTGGGCATAGTACCAGTAGCAAAGATTTCCCTCTCTTAAACCAAAGCATTTCTCCTTTATCGTCCAGTGTGCTAAAATTTTCTGAAAGGGGTACTACTTCCTCTGTGACTGTTGCCAATGACCTAGAGAAGACAAAGCAAGCTTCTGCCAGCTTGGACTACAGCAATGATTCCACGAGCAGAGGCAGCAAAGACGGCTGCGACTCCAACGGCGGCAGAGATAGCAGTCCACCATCTCTTCCTCTCGACATGATACGACGAGACGATGAAAGCCCAGGCCCACTGCACCAGCATGCTGCCACGCCCAGCACCCCTGGCACCCCTGGCCCAGGAGAGGGCTCTCCTGGAAGTGGAATCGAATGCCCCAAGTGTGACACTGTCTTAGGTTCCTCGCGTTCACTTGGTGGTCACATGACCATGATGCACTCACGGAACTCCTGCAAGACGCTGAAATGCCCCAAATGCAATTGGCACTACAAGTACCAGCAGACCCTGGATGCTCACATGAAGGAGAAGCACCCAGAGTCTGAAGGCTCTTGTGTCTATTGCCGCACGGGCCAACCTCACCCTCGACTCGCCCGGGGTGAGAGCTACACGTGCGGCTACAAACCTTTCCGCTGCGAGGTGTGCAACTACTCCACAACCACCAAAGGCAACCTTAGCATACACATGCAGTCGGACAAGCACCTCAACAATGTGCAGACGCTGCAGAATGGAGGAACAGAAGCCATCTACAACCACGCTGCTCCTGTGTCCAACGCCAGCCTGAGTGGGTGTGGCACGCCCTCACCCTCCAAGCCCAAACAGAAACCCACGTGGCGATGCGAGGTCTGCGACTATGAGACCAATGTGGCTCGCAATTTGCGCATCCACATGACAAGTGAGAAACACATGCACAACATGATGCTTCTTCAGCAGAACATGAAGCAGATCCAGCACAACTTGCACCTGGGCTTGGCCCCGGCCGAGGCGGAGCTCTACCAGTACTACCTGGCCCAGAACATCGGGCTCACTGGTATGAAACTGGAGAACCCTTCAGACCCACAGATGATGATCAACCCCTTCCAGCTTGACCCTAGCACTGCCGCAGCCCTGGCTCCTGGTCACGGTGAGTAGTTTTCCCCCTTGGATATGCTTGTCACTCGCTTTCTTTTGTTCTCTGTCTCCTTCACTGACTCTGGTCTTATTACTCTTGTCATTATTGTATCCTGCTCTCTGTGATTTGAGTTGCCATGTGAGAATCTGTTTCCTTATTTTCTTAAGTTTAGCCCTCATCTTAACATTGACTGTAGTGAACAGATTACCTACACACAACATGCAGCAGCAGTTTTATTCTTTCACTTTGTCAGTCAAGACCAAACACAGCCTTTCTGCATCTGTTTCTGAAAACCGATACCCTTGTGCATTAAACTCATGGATCTTTACCTTCATACGTAGTATAGACTGACACATATACATTAGCCTGTCAAGAAATATTGTTTCCACAAAAAACATTGTCTTTCATCCAGCAACTAAGAAACTCTTGTCTAACAAAATGCTATATTTGTACCTTGTCTTGATCTTGTGTAATTATTAAATGCAAAGCTTTTTTTCCAGGGGGTTGAGGGTATGAGAAATGATCTAGTTTGCGTCTAAAAGTGCAGAGATCAAAGAACTAAATTATAATTAGAGGTAAGATGATCTGTTTTTTATAATTGTAATTTTTAGGACTACTGTTGAGGCAGGCTCGTTTTATATTGATCAGTTTCGTGTCTTTAAAGACAGAAGGGGAAAATAAACGTGCCTGAGTACAAACTCAGGAATGCCTGGTAGGAGTAATTAAAGCTATCTGATGAGGGAGTTTAGAACTTGAAAGGGATGATTGTAATTGATCCTGATTCAATCCTATTATAGCTTTTTATAGTTAAGGCTTTATAAAAGCCATACTCCTTACTGGGGCTTTATTTTATCAAATCATTTTGTATGGGTGCCCTACACCAGTCTCTCAGCTCTTTTTAAATTTCATTTAATAAAAAAAGATAAAAAAAAATCTTTTCTCTCTCTTTCTCCTCCCTGTGACTGTGCCACCCCCCCTCTCTCTCCCTTTCCTTCTCTCTCTCTCTCTCTCTCTCTCTCTCTCTCTCTCTCTCTCTCTCTCTCTCTCCCTCTCCCTCTCCCTGCAGTAAATAATGAGCTGCCTGCGGAGCTGCGTCTTGCGAGTGGTCAGCTAATGGGTGATGACCTGTCCGTCCTCTCTGCTGGGGAGCTGTCACCTTGCATCAACGACCCGCTGCTGAAGCTCTTCCAGTGCGCGGTGTGCAACAAATTCAGCTCTGACAGCCTGGAGGCCCTCAGCGGGCACGTGGCAGCGGAGCGATCGCTTCCGGAAGAGGAGTGGAGGGCCGTGATGGGAGACGTCTACCAGTGCAAGCTGTGCAACTACAACACGCAGCTCAAGGCCAATTTCCAGCTACACTGCAAGACCGACAAGCACATGCAGAAGTATCAGCTTGTGGCCCACATCAAGGAAGGTGGCAAAGCCAACCAGTGGCGTCTCAAGTGCATTGCCATTGGCAACCCCGTGCACCTGAAGTGTAACGCATGTGACTACTACAGCAACAGCGTGGAGAAGCTGAGACTGCATGCGACCAACCAGAGGCACGAAGCGGCGCTGAAGGTCTACAAGGTCAGCCATGCTTTACTTTGTGTTGAACTGTGTCATGACCCACTGTGCTAGTTCTGTGTGTTCTCGGTGTCACATGGGTTAATATTTACTTTTTGTTTAACTTTTTATTGCATCATATCTGTTTTATAACTGTATTTGAAAGAGTCAGGCCATGGTCAGGAGGCTACAAACAGTGAACATTTGTTTTCTAGCACCTTGTTTTTTTTTATGATGTCAGATGTCATTAGTCCAACTTTAAATTTGATTTGGCCTTCCATGATCGCCCTTTTCCCAGTTTCCTCTGCTCTCTTTCCTGTAAAGACAGGAATATGCCAGTCAGCCTGTTTACACAATGTCTTTCAGAAATCAAACCTAATTGAATTTATGCCAGAAATATCAATATTTTTAACAGTTGGCCACTGTTGTAGCACTTCACTGAATTTTCACCTCTGAGGAAAGCTGCCCCATCAGCCAGTGTATAACAACAAACATCATGTGAACAGCTGACGAATTTTGAACACGTGACTGTGTATGCTTATCCACATGCATGCATAAGAAAGGGAAAACATTAAGATTATTTTTAGATCGCCCTGTGATTTAGTAGTTTTTTAAACATACAAATAACCTTTTGATGTTTCAGATGTTCCCTTTCTGATTTGTGGGTCATATTTGACTGTTTTGCTCAAGGCCTAAGGCAGATAACTGGTCCACAGCGGTGGGGGTTGAACAGAGGCCACTGCAGCCTCATCCTGTTCTTAAGTGCATTTGGGTGTTGACTTACTGGACTTGTGTGATTGCCTGAAACAATAATACTAACATCCTGAAATCATAGACCAGCATCACATCCCAGACACATTAGTGGACTCCTCTGGATAAACTGTATTAACTTAATGAGGATCTATTGACCAGCATTAGTCACTTTTGACTTGTGTGTGCTCGTAAGCCGGACTCAGCTGTATATTTAGAAAAGTGAATTTAGCAGCTGACAATGGCTAGACTGCAAACAAAATTGGCAGTCTTGTAATGATAGCAATAATGCGAACAATTCATTACTCTGACCCAATTACACACAGTCATTCAAAAAGGGTTTTTAAAAGGAAAATACAACTACTGTCACTTTCACACCGAGAACATCCTGAAAAAGAGTTAAGTCAGAACCGAACACTGAAAAAGGCCTTCTGAGAATAAGAAATGGTGAGTTTCTAGTCCTTTTTTTTTATTATTAAGAAATGGGACTTTGAGCTGCTTCGTGTTATTAACATATTCAGACAGTGTTAGAAATACAGAGTAAGTAACTAAACAACAAAGAGCAAATCCTCCAATGGGTGAAGTCAGCATGAGGTAAATAAAGGGCTGAAAGAATCGCATGTGGTATTTGGAGGCCTGGCATTAAAGACGCAGTCCATGGGAATGTTTTGAAATCCTTAGCAGTTTAGAAAGGGGTGGGGGGGTCAGCGGGCTTGGCTAATTCTCTAAGCAAATAAAAAGGCTCCATGGCAACAGAGAGCATTTCGGATCACATCGAAAGACAAATAGATTGGAGATTAGAGGAAGAGAAAGGCCTAGCTTAACTATGCTCTTTGTAAGTCTAGCAGTAGATTTGTTTCTTCACATGCACGTGTGGTTGGGTCACTGCCTGATTATTGACATGACAGGTTGCATTTATTCTGTAATGTTTAATTAGAGTTTACCTGTATTTTTTGCAACTGAGGAGCATCTTTTACATTTACACTTTCTTTTTTAGAGCAGCAGGTGGCTATGTAGATCTAAAATACTTCCGATATTTCAAGTTTAATGTTGAACCAGCGTGACAATTGTGTTTTTCCTTTTGAAGCTTGGAAGTGAGTGATCTAGTCAAGAGACAAATAATCTAATGACATTTCTAGTTTGTATGGTTTTAATTAGAAGTACTTGTTGAGGTTAAAGAAAAATACTCAAATGGACGCTCACCCCTTTGAGTTTTATTGGCTCACACTTTAAGAAGTGTCAGAACAGGTGATGGGGCTGAATTTTGATGGCGAGAGAAGGGTGTCCATTTGACACACAGGGGGTGAGGGGGTGAGCTCTGGCTCTCTCATCTCTTTGCGCCCCCACCTTTACCCGGGAGAGGGAAATCTGTTCTACAGATGCGGCTCCTAATGCTTTTGGCAGGAACCGGGCCGTTTCACTCATGTATATTTGGTAGTAAATGTTGGGAAAAAAGAAAAAGAGGTTTCTTTATTTGACCAGAAAAACACCTTGTCTTTTATGTTCAAAGGTGAAAGGGTAGCGCGCTAAAGAACAAAGTATTGATGACCTTTCCATATGAGCCCCGGAACACAAAGTATCTTTATAGCCCAAAATGATTGAGGATACAAACAAAAAGCATATTCAGTATTTTTATTGCAGCTTTGTACCTACGATTTTTTTTATTTTTTAGGAGGGGAGTTCAGACTTTCCAGACATTAAAAAAAGACATCAATTACATTAGCAGTGCAATGTTTCTTTTTTTTTTTTTGTGAAAGGCTAGGTGGTTTTAAAACTCCCAAGCCCACACCTAAAACAGCCTTGGATTTTTTATTTTCACTGTTATGAAGTAATTCAGCTGTTAAAATAAATACAATGCACATTCTTGACCTCTTAGTGTTTGGCATTAGCTTACAGTAATGATATATTGTCGTTATACAATTATCGTTAATAACCGCTCAAATAAACGCAGATGTAGTCAAGTGTAAATCTGTTAAGGCCTTTCAAAGGCGGCGTAACGCTTGATTAAGAAATGGTGAGAAATGTGTGTTGCTCCAAAGAGCCTATTTGCGCTGGTCACTTGGGTCATTTGAAGCAAAGAATGTTCATGGTCAGTGTGTTGGAAGCGGGGGAAAGCCAGATACCGACCCGCACCTGTTCACCAGGTGGTCCTTGCCATGCTCTTCTCTTGTATCTCCCACTCTTTTTCCCTCCCCCTCTGTATGTCTATTCCCTTCCCTCTCTGTACTTCCTCTCTCCGGAGGCTTATGTGCAGCACATAAGGATATCCAGTATGAATCCCCCAGTTGTGCGTCAGGAGCTATGAACTGCTTAATTACAGCAGCCACCCCCCTCCTAGAGCATCCGTCATCAGTCAAGCAGAATTTTCTGTCTGTCTGGAGTCCAAGGCTCCATTTCCATATTTGTATTTTCCTCCTCCTCCTCTCTTTTCTTCCCTCCTCATCTCCTTTCTCCCCGTTTTGAGCCACAGGGGCCGTGGCACACATAATGCACCTCTCTCTGGCGGAGGCAGGCAGGGAGATGGAGCCGCAGCGACTGGCTTTCCGTGGCCTTGTCCCCAGGGAGAGGCAGATAGCCCATCTCATTATCCATGATACGGATGGCAACACCATTGGTCGGGGCAGGGAAATGAGAGGGGAAATTAAAAGAGGGGAGCAGAGAAAAGAGGGAGGAGGAGAGAATGCGAGAGTGAGGAGACTGGAATTTCAGATTTATCAAAGACCTTTCCCAACCCCTTTTTGACATTTTTTTTTTCTTTTATTCTCATCCAGAAGGTCAGTATTTCCTCCTTATTTCCCCCCTTTTTTTCTCTCTGCCTTTTGCTCTATCTTTCTAAACCAAGATGGCTACCGGTTGATGGGCACATTATATTACAGCACATTCATTACTGAAGGTCAGCCTCACTCCTTCTCATTTGAAAATCAAATGCCCCATATATATGCAGCTCAAATTATTGTCTGTCACTTCCCCAGATCTGATGGTAAAATGGACAGGAGATTGAGTTGAGGGTATTTGCATAAAAAGCCATTGTGCTATAGAGGAACGAGGAGGATCTGTTTTGAATACGCCTTCATATAGCATCATCATCATCATTGTTGTTGTCCCTTTGCACACATTGTGTTTTATTTTGGGGCTTTTACCCACATTTTATTAATAAATACAGGCAGGATTCAGACCAGTGGGCACCAAAAAATTCTGACATTTACTCATTCTCATGTCATTTCAAACCTGTATGCAGAACATTTGAAAACACACACACACACACACACACACACACACGCAAAACAAGATATTTTGAAGAATGTGTCAGCTGGTTTTATTCATATAGTGAAAAAGTCATTGGGGTCCAAAATAGCATTGTAACACTCAAAAATGTTTTGTGTGTGTTCCATTAAAGAACACTCCTATAGGTTTGAAACAAAATGAGGGTGATTTAAAAAAAACAACACATTTTTGGGTGAACTATTGCTTTAAGTGCTTCAAAATACTACATTTTAATAGATTTTAACAAGTATTTTTTGCATTTATTCTCATGCTGTCTTCATAATTAGACACAATGCCCCTAGAAAACATCCAGACCTGGGCAGATATGAGAGAACACACAAACCCCCCTCCAAGAAAAGCAGACATTGCCCGGTCTCAGCTGTTTGTCAATAAAAGCCGGTGCGGCACAGTACCAGGGGACTTTGTGCATGTCCAAACGGCCTTACGCGAGCCCTTGCTTTACTTTCCAAACGCAAACAAAACCACAGGCTCACAAATGCGTCCGTTTATCCACTTACTCTCTGCAGGCATAAAAGTATGTCAGCACTCTTTCAGCCTCCCGCTCTGACCCAACAGCGGGGCCAGATTATTCAGATGCTCTCGTCTTTCACCTGCACGCGGATTACAATGGGAATCTTTCAGGGGAGGGTGCGAGGGGGAGGGGGTATAATTAAAGCATACAGACAGACGAGTGTGGGTGCAAACACAAAGCCCAGGCTTCAGCTAGGCCCTGCTGTCATTAATCCTCATAGATATTAATAGGTATTTCTCCCATCATGCCCTCCCCACTCATAAGCAGATGGTCATCTCCACACCGGCCCCACAAGACTAACGTTTGCTGACGGACAACTTAAAGCATTGTGTTAAAGTGTGGCGCCCCAGACACCCCTCTCTGTTTTTTTTCTTTCCTGCTTTGCTGTTTTCTTTTCTTTTCATCTTGTGAGATGAGTGGGGGGCCGCCATATGAGGATGCTCTGATATTAATAACCAGATGTGATCTTCCTGTTGGCCCTGGGTCAGAGAGGCCGGCCAGGTCAGGCCATTTGTCTCTGTGCAGGCACTGTGAAGGCTATTGAGGCTGACAGGTATGGGAACCATAGCAGGGGAAATAAGACTTACCGAGCCCTGAAGGGGAGCGTGGCACTCCCAGGAGCAATGAGTGGCAGGAGTTTGTCATTTTTAGCCCTTTCCTTTCCTCGTTCTTTTCTCTTTTTTTCCATCCTCCTTTTTTCACTCGCCCCCTCCGACCCGTCCATTTCTCATGGGATTTGGGCCCAGCTTAACAAAGGATGACTCACAGTTCTCTGATAAGGCCAGCCGTGGAAGGACTTGAATTGCAATAATATGATATTCTTGGTGAAATAGCTGGCTGAAGGTAATTAGCTTTGTTTTAACTCTCCAGACACAGACGGAGAGCAAACATATGACTTTGTCTGGAAAGCATTATTGGACAATAAATGTATGCCTGAACATCACACGTTCCCCTGAGGTCTCCTCTGTAACTCAGCAGAGATTTTTCTTTCACCACTAACCTTTATTTTCCCAGTTATTTTATTTAAGTAGCTACTTTAAGTAGCTACACGCAGGCTGCATGTTTAAAAAAAAAAAGAAGAATCGTCCCAAAGATTATTAGGTCGGTCAACAATTAACGGCAAAGAGAGAGAGAGTTTGCAGAAAAGATTGGAATTAAGATCAATATTGATGTGTGTTGTTTAATAAGAGCCGCGGCCCAGAACGGATGCCCGAGTGAAGACAGAGCAGCAGTCATGGGTGGCAGTTTTTGCTCACATTAACAGATTTGAATGCAAGAAAGCATTCCTCAAGTAATTGATTTTAAACATTAGGTGCTCACTGAATAGATAAGTAGAGTGGGATATTCGATTACAGAGCAAAGAACTCATTTAACCTCCTGTTCTTTCCTGGCCAGGATTTCCAACACTATACGATTTACCTCCCCTTAGGTTCAGCAGGATTAGACTGCTACTAGTAATCCTTAATGCTTTGAAATAGATCTGATAGAAGTCCCACTCACTTGTTTGGATTACACCCATGATTTTTTCCACATTTAAATTAACCCGTCGAATTATCATTTTTATAATTGTTAAAAACCTTTCCGAGAGATCCGGATGGCCTTTTTGTTTAATGCAGTGTAGTGAGATTACAATTTTTCCAGTGTTCGAATGCTCACCTTAGTTTCCCCTTAATATCATGCTTTACTGAATGCCGCCAAGCCTAATGGTTCACCTAAAGGTGCAGTGTGTTTGAAAAGCAGGCTGCTTGGTTTTTGTGATTCTCAGAGAACAAAGGCAAACATTTCAGTAATCTTCAAAGTGGCCAGTGGTATGTCGAGTGGACCGTGGAATGCAAGCTATGGCTAGGGCTTTTCAGCGAAAAAAACAATGGCTTTCCTTTTATGGGTTTTAACTGCATAAACTGTGGTTGTGGCATTAGCTGTATCAGTTGTATCAGCTTACAATACCGCAGTTTGAATTGATGTGTTTATGTGCATTAGAATCACTAGAACATTTCTATTTGTCTGTATGTATTTAAGGTTCTTAATATATCCCTGCTGGCTCTTGATGTGTGGGTTAGTGGGTGGGTAAGGTGTTATTTACTTAGACTCTTTTGATACAGCACAGGTTAAAAGCGTTCACCCCTACAGGCTCAACTCCTGAAGATCTTCGTAGGCAATATGCAAAGTGTTGGGCTAAGAAGTGCTCCCATTGAGGAGTGAGAGCAGCAAAGCAAGAGGCAGGGCTCTTTAAACAAGCTCCTCTTCGTGATCCCTGCGCTCTCTTCCTCCCTCCCTCTTTCCCTCCCTCCTATAATAGGATGCAAATCAGGACCCTCCTCTATGATGTTGTGGAAGGGGAGAAGGCAGATGGAACATGAAAGGGTTTAATGTTTAAAAGTATGAATAGGGAAAGCACGCAGCAGTGAGCCGGGGCTCATTCCACTCTTATCAGATACACAAGGTGGGAGATTGTCTCATCTTTGCATGGGCTCGTTTTAAAGGAAAGATTTCAGCCCGTAGACCATGCATCATAATTAGTCGGAATGCCACAGTCTCGTACTGTACCGGCAGAGGGTCACACGCATGGATCATCCTTTCCTGCACTTCCCACCTGAGACTATGAGCTCATAACTCTTTGTTTGCATTAAAAACATATGCTGAGATGTAGGGGGAGGGTTTCAATATGTGAAATTTTTTACTTATTTTGCTGCACATTGTTCATATTTTTCAAACAAATCATGAAAAGGTGTAATATACAGAATACATTTATTATAGTTTAATAATTTTCAAAATTTAGTGATAGTTTTCACTAAATTTATTTCCTGTGTTTTAAGGCAAGACTTGCTATCACTATTAGCTGAGCCGCTGGCACAGCTTAACCCAAAACATATGGCAGACTGCACTGTATTTTCAAAACATTCACATGGATTTGATACCAGGGGTTTTCTAAACATTTTATTTATTATTATTTTAATTATGTATTATTAAATAATTATTATTACATTATACATACAGACATATCACTTGTATATAAGCCATGTAAATTATTTAATTAAAGATATCCAGAAATTATTTAATGTGTGTATACTATTAATTTTTTTATTTTATTATTATTATTAGCTGTACATGATGTGTTGTATTTAGTCAGACTCTAGTGAGACATGTCACAAAGGTCTTACTCAAAATAAAGTTATGCGACTTGGACCAGATTTTGACTCATATAATTGAGAAGCCTGATTTTAGGCTTACCACTATGCTCAATTGCAGAAAAGCACATTTTTCGTGATAGTGTGGCATGAAGATGATGGTGGAGCCTCTGGTCTTTTTCACCTTCTGATGGAGACAGGCAAAGCTTTTAAGGGTAATGGTAAGGTCAGTGGATTTAATGGGAGAGAAGTGACCAGGCGACAGATTTTAAATCACCATAATATAAATACACCTCCATTTTCATAGGGAGTTTGCTTTCTTTTAAGGCAATTTGAGGAGCAGATGAACAATCGTGCCTGTTTTAGCAGTGGGAAGGATTAGAGGAGTGAAGATTAAGGACTAGTTCTTAATCTTCCATATCAACTACAAAGGTGAGAGGTGATATGCAAATGGAATTTTCCATGGCTCCTGCTTCATGTTTAAGTCCAGTGATTCTATTATATAGACAAGAGGTTCATTTAACTGGCTACCAATCAGCAACAACAGGATGTCATCACCAGAACATTCTTGGACATTATAAATGTGTAGTCCTGTCTACAGAGGCAGCTCGCTATGTTGAAAATCTTTAAAACATGAGCATAGGGATGTAACGGTATGAAAATTTCTCATCACGATTATAGTGACCAAAATTATCACGGTTATCAGTATTATCACGGTATTGCTAAAATGTGCTGGAGATGTTCAAAAAGTACCGATACATAAATCACTTCAAGTTTTATACTTAAAATAAAATTTAAATAAAATGACTTTTTGTTTGCATAATCACTAAAACAATAACATTACCAATGAGGTCTGGATTTTAAATGACAACTTGACTGACACCAGTTTAATAGCATGCTCAAATAAATAATGTAAATGTTCAAATAAAGCTTTGAAAAAGTTTCATATAAAGGTAAACCTCACATTTCAGCCTTTTTTAAGTCAAAATGATAATTGATTAATAAGGGGAAGGGGAGGGGGGTAGTGGTGTGTGGCCAAGTATGGTGACCCATACTCAGAATTTGTGCTCTGCATTTAACCCATCCAAGTGTACACACAGTAGTGAACATACACCCGGAGCAGTGGGCAGCCAATGCTGCGGCACCCGGGGAGCAGTTGGGGGTTCGGTGCCTTGCTCAAGGGTCTCACCTCAGTCGTGGTATTGAGGGTGGAGAGAGTGTTGGTTATTTAATCCCCCCACCTACAATCCCTGCCGGACCTGAGACTCGAACTCACCACCTTCAGGTTACAAGTCCAACTCTCTATCCACTTATCTGCTCCATAAATAATTCTATATAGCTTATCTGAATTGTTTAAATGTGTAGAATCCATATAAGCTTGTTTTTCATCAACCGGTTAAAATTTACAGCAGGGCATGCAAATTTGGTCTGTTTTTTTGGCCAGACAGAAACTGCACACAGGCTGAATGTAAATAAGTGTCTGTAAATCCACTCTCTGACAGCAGGTGGCGCTTTATATGGAAAAGCTGAATTACAGCTGATTCCCGTGAACTCCGCGAACAAAGCAGTATTGCGTTTAAGAACACTTCCTTTAGGTATTACATGGAGCTGAGATGAAAACAAAATGCCATCGAATCGTTTCTGAAGACAGTCAGATCCTTCGGAGGTACATTCATATAATTAATTCACTGATATACTCATTTGTATAATTCCCTCAGCACTCTTTTAAAACCTCCCAGTTTTTCCGCCCTGTTTTCACTCAGAATGAAACTACTCTGCTGCTGTGCGCTCGTGAGACTGTTACACTCTGCTTTATGCTGGACAGTATTTATTTATCGTGAGATGTTCAGATCGCGGTAATCAAATACGGTTTTAATGATAATTAAAATATGAAACGGTAATACTAACCGTGGGGAATTTTATCATGATTTATCGTCAAACCGGTAATCGTTACATCCCTACATGAGCATTATGACTTTAGTTGTGTATTCAAGGTGCCAGTTAACTTACATTGTTCTTCTGCATCAGGACCTGTGTTTGACCTTCGACAGAGTCTGAAAGTCCAGTGAACCAGTGGGAAGAGCATTTGATTTAGGAATACCGTTGCATGAACCCTGTAGTGTCTTAAAGTTTCTTGTTCATTTCCTTCTGTCAAAGGAACATTATTGTAGGCCTAAAGATATATGCCAGATCAACAACATTAGCACCACATGGAAATATTTCTCTCCACGCGTCCTCCTTCATCTGTTTACCGTTCAGCAAGAAACATATGAAGCCGTGGCATGATTGGTTCCTAAAGCCCTGCGCGCTGTTTGCTTTAATAGTGAGAAGACAGGAATTGGTGCTTGCAGCTATCAATGAAATATTGCGTCGCGGATCAATCCACATATTAAAATGCTGGTAAAACACACGCACTCAGACTTTGACATGATTAATACGAATGTAAATGTACATGAGAAGAAAAACAATATTTCCAAAGAAACACTCAGAAGTTATTTCAAGACTTTCTGCAAACCGGCTGTCAATTCACAGATTTATGTGTTTTTGGTGGATTTCTGTTTGGACCACGCTTGGCTGGCCAACATTTACATGAACTGTTCCAAAGTCATAGTGCAGACTGCATTGACTTATTGAAGGCCTGATTGCGAACTGCAGTAGTCACAGTACATTGTAGCTTCGCAGAACCAGTGTCCTTGGGAAAATGGGGTGTATGTCGCGCTGTCCGGTCCGAGCGTGATTACAGTAAATGAAAGGCTGTGGACGGACGGACGCCACAGCAGTTGTGGGTTCAGTCATTTTGGAAGGACCCCGGGGTGTGTCCCGCTCTCTTTACTGCATCTCCACAAGCCATCTCAGACGAGAGTGTGCTGCTGAAAGACACATTGTGCTAATTCACTTATTTAACTTGGCATCCATTTGCAAGGATGATTATTATTATTATTATATGACCTAAGCAGCTAACCATACAGCAATGCGCTGGCGGAATGTCCTAAGCCATAATTACATATGATGAACCAGACGGATTCGGAGGGAAAAAATAAATAGGGGAGGTAATTTGGGGCTCTTTGATGCATTCCTTGGGATTTGTTGAGGTAGAGGAGAGGGAAAGTAGAAAAGAGATGGTTTTTCGCTCTTGTTTTGTGCCTGTAGCGGAAAAGATGGTGGCCTTGTGCGCAATCTCTGAATGGAATGTAGGGGGCATACCTCTCGCAGAAGAATTTCGCTCAGGTTGCCACCCATGATATAACATTACATTTATGTCTCCGGGCTTACCAGCGGTTACTGGTAACATGTGTTTGGACGGTGTCAGCACTGATGGAATCGTATACCTGGCCGGCCTCCAAGTAAGACTGGAATGTGTTTAAAATGCTTTGAGGAACAAAACAAGCTTTTGTTTTGTTTTCATTTTTTTCCCGCTTGGGGTCTGGAAACCAGTGCCTCTTCGAAAGCATACAAACAAGAATAAAAAAAAAGGTGGGAAGAAACAAAAATATTGTGCTGATAGGATTTATTAAAAAATGCTCAAAAAACATTATTATTTAGATTTATTTTTGTCGGATTTTTTTCCTTCACTAATGACCTGAAAAAAAAAGCATTTGAATGCCCTCATTTGTTTTCATTTAGGAACTACATATTTTTTAACCCTTCATTTTTTTCTTTTCTTATCTGAAGGAGTCGTGTCATCCAAGTAGAATGGAACGAATAAACATCAAGTCTCAAACAGCCCTTATCCATATTCTGAATGCCACTAATGAGTCTGTTTTGTCACTGCAGGCAGTACAAATGAAACCAGTCTCCAACTGCCAACAGCAGACGGGCAGAGGGGAAGGCAACGAGAGGTGTTTTGTAATCATTGAAGTCAGCATAAATAAATAAGTCTCGTCAGGTTAGGGAAAAAACACGCTCCCTGGGAATTGGGGCCTAGTTTGACAGGTGATGGGGAGTCCCTGGTGCTTTGATTTGCATTGGTTTGGCAGCATGGTAGGATGGCGTCTTTGCTTTAGAGCCTCCCAGCTCATGCCTGATTAGGTCCTGAGAGCCCAGAGAGAGCAAGAAGTGGGTGTTCCTCCTCAGACCCCCATGCCAGGGATCCTGTTCGGCTGGAGGTGCTCTTTGGCATGCCGAGGGGCACCCGGGAACAATAAGTTAGCTAAAATGATTGGACCCCGTGGGGTTTTCGACTCTTGGTTATTTGCCAAATGCTAATCTAGAACAATTACCCATCAAAGGCGAGAGCGCGCCTCTGTATTGTCATAGATAGCCTCTTCGCCACCCACAACAACAGTACTTGGAGCAGTTTCAAAGATTTTCTTAGCGCTTGATAGAACCATCGTGCAATTTATCCTCCAGCTTTCTGCTAAACCAAGTCGAGGTGAGAGAAACCAAAGTCTTATTCTTTTTATTTATTTATTTTAGTAATAAATAGGCCTTCTTTTCTTTGCTAGCAGCATCCTGACTTTCCGGTGGGCAGAATCTGCTACGGGATGCCACAAACATTTTGAACTTTGCAGGTAGTATATAACGGCTTTGTGAGTCTGGCAGTACTAAAAATGGTAAGCTTAAACCTCATAAATCAGAAACCCCAGGCTCAAGTCTCTGAACAGCTTGCACCGGTGCCACAGGGGTCTATAAAAGAAGGAAGAAAAATACTCAATTTCAATATAGGTCTTGAGCAAACAAAGCAGGAATGCTGATAGTGAATAAATTAATATTTTCTAGAGTTACGCACTCTTTCGGCCTTTAAACGTTAGGGCATGTCTGTTCGCATTGTATTTTATTAGGACCATAAAAATGGATAATCAGCTGCGATTGTGATTCAGAATAATTTAAGATGTGCGGTCAGCCTCGTTCACATGCAACACAAATCTATTTCATATTAATATGAAAATATTAGTAATAGAGGCTGCTAAAAGGGGCTACAACTCAGGAAAAGATGAATATAAATGCAACATGAGGATATGAATGCGACAATAGCTAGCCAATAGCCCTTGAGCAAATGCTTGTTTATTAGCGATAGTTATTCATCTTAATGAGGTTTAGTCATCATGCAGAGAAAACTAATTATATTGCTGTTTTTCCCAGAAACCATCTTAAGTCTAAATGGAACATCGTGTCTTTTTTTTCACTAACCATACGACTACCTAAGATGAATTTATGATGCAGAGGTTCCATAGACATCTGGTTCTAAATGAGGAATTAGATTGATCTCATTTTGTTTTTTGGGAAAGGTTGAGCACATTCTCCTCTTAATTTCCACACAGAAGAGGCCTAAACCGCTACATGGTTGTCCTAAAGTCACAGGACCCTTCGAGAGGTTTATGTGTCAGTTCAGCTGGGTTCGAATCTGTTTACAGGGAGGCAGTTCATACAAGTAGCCCTGCATGTCTTCGAAGGGCTTCCCTTTGGAAAGAAACAAAGATAGCTGTAATTAATGACCCTGAATCTGTGCCAAAAAGGCTTTCCTCTGACAACTTCAACTTAATTAAAGCTTAAGACGTTTCAATGGCCACAGAGAGCCCCTTACGGAGCGCGGCCCTGCAGACTCGTGAGAAAATTCTGCCGAGTTTATGAAAGAAAAGATGTGTGTTACCACTGGTGCCATGACTCTAATCCCTGACAGTCCAAGAATCTGTTTTGTCAAAAGGGTTTTCTTTTAGCCGGCTCACACCTGCAGGCACGCCGGTACTTCCTTCAGGCTCGTAGAGGGCCGGTTTTGTGTTTTAGCGGAAGATCAGATAATGGAGGCCTCACTCGGCCTTTTGTTTTTACGCATTGTTCATTAGTCTGGGAGTACTGTAGGCACACTTGATATGCTTGGCTTGCCTGGGGAATGGGGCGGGAGGAGGGACTGTTTGCAGGACTGGGGGCTTTGTATGTGTGTTAGGTGGAGGGGAGGCCTACTATGGCCTTGCATGGTGCACTGCTGCACAATTTTAATGCAAAACTTTAAAGTGCATAATTGTCAGGCAGGGCTGAATGCAGGAGCCCTGCTGTTTGAAACACATTAGAGTTGAATAGAACAATACGCAAAGCTGGACAGTTCGGATTTCTCCTACAAAGCACTGTTTTAAATACTTTCTCTCTCCTTCTGTGTCTAGCCTCCGCTTGGAGTCTCTTGTCAGAATTAACAAGCTTAGGAAACCCCACCAGCTCAGTGTGTGTGCGTGCGTGCTTGTCCCTAAAAAGACCAATCCAGTTTGGGTTTTGTTAGAGGCAGATGGGGAAAGAGGCAGTTCACCTTATTCGTACCAGTTGACCCACTAGAAGCCAGAACGCCAAGAGAAATAAAGCATTTAGGTGCAGTTTAATAGCTGTAAATAGTGGCGGAATTAGCATGAGAATGTAGCCAGGATTTCCTCTTAATCTTTAGGAAAAGTTTAACACTTTTGTGTGTGTGCATATTAAAGCTTGGGTGATAGAACTAAAATACTGTTATTATTCAAAATCGCTAATCTGTAACATATTTATGGATTATTAGAATTTAGCAAATTTTTGCCATTGAAATTTGAAACGTTTTTAAAATGTTAGAATCTGCCTTCAAAACATTAACAACATGGTGGCAGTAAAACCACTGTGTGATTCTCACACACACATACAGTGGGACCTGAGTTACAGGGGTCTTTGTGTCAGTGGAGAAGAGAGAGAGGCCATGCGGGGGTTTAGCTTCCACTCTCGTCCGCTAATGCACCACAGGCCTTCATACGCCTCTCTATACACACACACACAAAGCAGCATGTGAATATTTAGACTACATAAACCTGAACTTGTGTGTGTATGTGTGTTTAAACTGTTTCACAGCCCTTCATAGGTCTTTATGAGCAGGACGGAAGCCGAGGTGCTTCTCTCCTACCGAATGAAGCTGCAGACCTGTGGTAGTTTTATGGCCAGGGCCTGGTAGATTTGTTTTCTTATCTTTATCGCTGCACAGATAGTAAATTACCCCCATCAGATCCCATCTTCTTTCATCCCCTTATCCCTTTCTAAAGTTGCACAGTCCAGACTTAAAGTTAAGATGACTTTTTGTCGCGGTAAATTACTCGTATGTCCCGGATTACGTGATGCCAGGCGGAGACGCGTTGGCTCGTCTCTCCCTCTGCACCTCGCTCGCTCTCCCTCGTCTGTCTTTCCTCATCGGGCAGCCCCTCTAAAGCACTCGGCTTTGACAATCTCTCTTTGTTATCAGTATTTATGTTTGGGACAAAGCTGGAAGGAATGCATTTCATGTCAGGAGATTATTACAGGGGAAAGGAAGTATCTGTTTCATGTAGGTGCTGTCTCAGCCCGTGAAACAAACGATGGCTGTAATTTCATGTGAAGTGTATAGCCCCTAATGACTTTTTCCCCTCTCTCTCTCTCTCTCTCTCTTTCCATCTGTGCTCGCACCGCCTCCCCTCCTGCAGCACTTGCAAAAACAAGAGAGTGCGTGTAACTCAGAGTCCTGCTACTACTATTGCGCATTGTGTGACTACTCCAGCCGAGCCAAGCTGAACCTGCTGCAGCACCTCCGGTCGGTCAAGCACCAGCAGAGCGAAGGCCTCCGCCAGCTGCAGCTGCACCAGCAGGGCCTTCCTCCCGACGAAGACAACCTCGCCGATATTTTCTTCGTCAAGGACTGCCCTCTGAACGAATCCGGTGAGTGCACCATTTAGCCCACTCCCATAGAGCCTACCTCCTCCTTCAATCCCAAACCTGGAGCACCTCTTCTCCCGATGTAAAACATGCCAGCTGCCAAATCTCCCTAAAATGAACATGTTGTTCCCATTACGGACCGTCTTTTTATATCAGTACCACACTCGGCCCGTACACAGTGACATCTTTAGCAGGCATGCAAAAGGTTATGAAACTCTACCTTGGGAGGATCTCACAGTGAAATGCTTCCCCCTGGAGTGAGCTTTAATTTCCTTTCTCATGACCAAAGCAATTTGGCTTTCATTTAAAAGTTTTGGAGCTGCCAGAAGCTAATAAGTGTAACAGGACTGTAAAACGTTCAGAGACGCACACCAAAAAAAAAAAAAAAGATTAATAGTTTTATTTGAGAGGGACCTGTAATTTAAAACATAAAAGCGAGTCAGGGTCCAATGTATAATAATGCCCACGTTAATGCCGCACGACCAAATGAACGCTTAACTTGTTTTTGCTTTGCCTGACCTGGCCGAGGGAAACGACTAACACGTTTTCAATGGCATTCCAAAGCTGAATTAATCTCTGTTCCCCAAAGTGTCCTGTTTATATATGAACTCCAGAACCAGATGGGATTAAGCAGAGGACCATATGTGAAACTTCAACTCCAAAACTACCCATATTGGGAATAAACGAGTGTGTTTTACATTTGGCATTAATTATATCTGGATCAAAGGTGCTTCGGAGTCGGGGTGCACTAAGAGGACCATTAAGATAAATCATTATTTTGCTTTTAGAAAGACAACCTACCTCAGTTGCACACACACATGCATAGCCTCACTTTTCTAACCTTCTATCTTTGCATGTAAATATATTGATTTTAACATTATTTGTGCTTAAAGAACCAGAAAAACAACATTTGTATCCCACAGACTGCTTTTTTTTGGACCGCTGCTAGTAAACACATCATGTGTATTTCTTTACAGCATATTCAAATTCAAAGGTTATTCCCAAGTCTCACCTTTCCCTCCTAGCGTTTCTAGCTGTAGCTCATGGCTTTTATATTTACCCCAGTCCTTCAGAACGGCGCTAATGTGTATAAACTAACAGACTCATTCAGAATTTATGCTTGCCGTTTAACGACCATAGTTTTTTTTCCACTTGTACGAACGTCAGACCAAGCAGACGAGGTGGGCGGACTGCAGACAGAGTACATTACAGAAAAGATAAACCCTTTGTCGTTGTTTTTTTGGTGCTCTAGGACTTTAGAGCAGCTAATGTTTTGATTATACACAACTAAGCTTGGTTCAGTTAAAGAGTAACTATCTTTAATAGGTTCGAGCCTCAAGCGCAGCACGTAGGGAGTGTTAGAGGGTGCCGTTGAACTTTTTTTTTTACAGCTCCAGATTTTAGTAGGAGAGAGATTATTCAGGTAGTTTAACCCCGTAATGCTAATGTTTGAAGTGCTTTCAAACAGGCCCAACACTGGCGAGGTTAAGGAAATGGATCGCTGGCACCGGTTAAATCGCAAAAAAAAAAAGTTATCCAAATGCCAGCGCAGGAGGGAGGGGAGGATAAATTGGCAGGGCCGGGGGGAGTCTGCCCTCCCCATGACACAGTGACCACTGCATTCTCAGGACTGGGCCGGGTGCCTGTGTGTATGTGATGGTAATAATTTGTCTCTGCTCCAGAGAAAAGGTCCTGGAGTAAGCAACATTTCAGCCCTCGCTGAATTACAGCTCTATGTTAAAGGGGGCCGGTAGGTTTTCGTGGGTATAACTCCTTAGTTTAGCATTTTGTGGTCATTAGTCAGTTTCATGAAGAGAGGGAGAGAAGAAAAAAAAGATTTATTTAACTGCTGACCTGTATCTTTCTTTTAAAAGCAGCTCTGTGGAAACTCGCCAAATAATTATAAAACCATTTGGGAATAAAGGTTAGAATGTCATTGACTTCATGTACATGTGAATGGATTAAACAATTTTGATGCCATTTTTAAGACGTAATTAAGGGGAGATTTTGTGGCGCTTACGGTGGTTAAATAAAGGAGAAATGCATTAGTGCCAAAAGCCACACTCAGCAAACTACCTCCATGCCGTAGCACGAGGACCATATATCCGACTGCTTATTGTTTAATTAGACTACAAAAGCATGCCGAAAAAGGTTTGCGCTGCAGAAATTCACCAGCGTTGTTTTTGTTGATAAACGCAAAGCATTAAAACATGGCCTTGCACACAGTTTAGACTTGCGTTTCGTACGTCAGGGAGTCGTATATTCCGGTCTTAGTGGCGCGATTGCTGTGGTGTGTGCTAATGAATCCGACCTCTACGGGCCCAACATGCTAAATTAGCCAAACGAGAACAAGTATGGCATGTCTCTCGCAGTGCACTAACAGTAATATACCCTCCTGAAGAGACTATATGAGCCCATCCTCCCTGAGAATCAGACTGCCAAGTCTCCCAGGGCGACTGTAATTCCCTGCGCTCGGGACCCAGAAGGCTCATCATTTACACAAGGTAAACATCATGAAGCTGAGAATTTGGAAAGGCAGTGGGTTTGTGTGGTTAAGCATGTTTTTGAAGTGGCGCCCCTCATTTGTAAATCACAGCGCGGCGTATATGTGGCCCCTGCAAACTCATATTTTACACAGATGTGCAATACGTAAGAACGTGCAAAACGCGGCAGGGTTTGTTTATTAGCTTCTAAATGATATTTACATAGATGATTTCCGTTCTGGAATTTCTACTGCTTGGAATTTTCTCATAAAGCCAAATCGATAGCTTAAGTAAGGTTATTTGTATTAATATTTTATCTGTTGTATGACTCTCTTTTGACTTATATTAAGTGATATTTCTATATAAATATTAAATTTAACACTCATATTTGTGATAAAAAGGTTAAATAAAAGCAAATATGTCTTTGTGTGTGTGTGTGTGTGTGTGTGTGTGTGTGCGTGCGTGTGTGCGTGCGTGCGTGCGCGCACACGCGCACATATTTTAGACCTTAAAAAAAGACAAAAGAAGAAAGCACTATAATTGCGTGCGTGTGGAGTGGGACCTATTTCTCTGCCTTGTAGCTTGGCCTGTAAAATGCCTGATGGGCTTGTTGATGCATAAAGGGCTTTTTTGCATCCTTGGGTTGCTTCTCCATTTTGTCGTGGCTCTTGGAGAGGAGATGGGATCTTATGGAGGTAATTATTTCTGAGAGTCTCCCCCACCACACTTACCCCCCTCCTTCCATGTGTATTAAAACTAGGCAAGAAGAGGAGACCTTTGTCTGGCAGGGGCTTAAACAAAAGGCCTTGCTGACTTTGGAGATGAACACGTCTTTAAATGCTGCTGCCGGATGGGAGCTGAGAGAGCCCCGCATGTTCCACTCTTTTGTTTCTTCTGAGTGATAATGCTTCAGGAGGTTTGCAACCAGGGCCAAATTACCACCAATGCAGTGAGAACCATTTTCATGGCAGCTGTAGGCCAACAACATGCACTAATGGACATGCTCTCTGTCTCTCTCTGGTATAGATTGGCATAAAAAAAGAGAGAAAGAAAGACGCGTTTTGTTTTAGCCTGACGCAAGCGTGTATATGAAGAGGACTGCATGCTTTGTTCGGTTACACTCCGAATGCGATCCTCAAAGCCGCTCTTTGTTTTTCCCTGTGGTCGCATTCTCATCCGCCTGCATTTCAGCACCATGACAAGATATTTTAACGGTTTAGGTTATTTTTTTTCTACTTTGAGGGCACACAAGCAATTATAACAGTTACTTTTCAAGATCGCATCCCTAGACAGTGTTTCCAGGGTTTGTGGCCATAATTTGTAGCCATTACATAAACTGAAATGGGAAAGCAGTGAAGTGAAAGATATGACATACAGCCAAATCGGTCTCATCATTCTGTTAGCCATGGGTGATGTACTAATGCAAGGCCATCCATTTTCCCTTTGATTCCTTACACAAAGCAGGAGGCGCAGAGGCGGCCACATTCCACTGTGATTAGACGGAGACGGGCCAGGCTGCAGGAACACAAGACTGCAGTGTTTTTTTCTCTTTCCTGCTATCGTACCTGAGGAAAGTTTTATAAAAAACAAATCCTACAAATGATACAACAACAGTAGATCAGTGAGATTATCAGTCATGTTTGTAAAAATTACCAAGTTTTTGGTGTAAAAATCATTTCAGTGCCATCGCAGTGATTGCAAAGAAATGCTTTTTCACAGAAAATAGGCCATCCCTTGTGAAACACGATCTTCACCAAGAGAGGCTTTTCGTTGATGGACATAAATTGTCTCGGGAGATCCATAGCCCGACCCCGAGTTTATATTGCTGTATCATTAAATGGAGACAATACTCAATGCTCGAATCCTTTTTTTTTCATGTCATAATAAGTCAGTTATGAGTATGAGTGTTATTATTTTTGCAAAGAGCAGTGATTTTACCAGAAAAGCTCAAAACCATTTTTCAGATGGCAGGCACTCAAGATTGAGTCATTTCTGAATAATTCCATCCAATGCTATCATAATTATTCTGCGGTTTCTGCGTGCAGAAAGTCCAAAATTATTTTCGAAAATAGCCAGTTAGTGCTTTTGAAAATATATGTTTTAGCACTAGCGTCCCCGGTTGTTTTTCTTTCAACGAGATCCTCCTTCGGAAAGGAGTGATACAAAAGCTAAATTGTTATCTCATGTTTTCACAGGCTGTTGTGGCCACTGACAGTTAAAATTAGCAGAAATTGCAATGATTATTTGCATTAACATACCTGACTTTAAACCATTATGCTTATTTAAAGTGAGGGACGTGTTTTTTGCATACCAATGTATTATTTCACACCATAGGGACTTTTTTATTTATTTCGTTAGTGGCCGTGACAGGTAGTAAACATCCAGGAATGTGATACCTTTAGAACAGCATGACAGTTTCGATTTACATACGCTTGAAAAAGTAGGCCCTCTTTTGTTCATGCCGAACAATGCTAATAAGCCCCACATAGTGAGCAGGCGACTAAAGGGGCCGTGTTTTAGTAAATGTACAGTACACATGACCACTAAAGGTGTTAGCTGACAGCCTACAGAGACTTGATCTGGTCTTAATTCAAACAGGGAGAGGAAAATTGCTCCACGGCTTCCTCATTGTGTGGTGACTCCACTGACACTAACCATAGGAGATAGTACAATGCTCTCTGTCACAGGGCATTAGGGGAAACAAGGCATTGTCAAAGCTTGGAAGACGTCACAAAGACAGGCAGCATAGAGCTCTGATAAAGCAGCAATTAACTAATTGCCTCAAGCAGTACAACAGCAGACTAGTGTTATTATTAATGTGTGATAATACGGATGAATCTCTCACACGCGGATACTTCCACTGGGTTACACTTGTGATGAGACTGCAATAGTGTGACGTATGTGGCTGCGCGTCCAACACCCTTGTCATTAGCTATCATCTCCGAGAGAGCGTTGGGCCCTGAATCCCTTCACTTCTGATTAGACGGCAGGCCATTGATGACTGAGGCGTCCAGGTGTCAGGGTAAAGTTAGTGACCCTGTCCTCCCCACTGCATCTTGCCTGCAAGTAATTAGTCCTGACTCCAACCATCACCCCTCCAACCATCAGCCCTCTGTTTCTCTCTCTCTCTCTCTCTCTCTCTCTCTCTCTCTTTTTCTCTCTCTCTCTCTCTCTCTCTCTCTCTCTCCTCCCCCCTCCATTTCTTGCTGTCTCTCTGACCTTGTATCCTTTCTCTTATTCATTCGAGATAAAATTGTGTGGGATGCGTGTAAAAAATGACAGTACATGCATTAATTTTGTCTATGTATATTATAATCATATAATATGTGTGTGTGTAGATGTATATATTCATTTAGTAATTTTTTTTACATATTTGAAAAGTCTCACCAAGGTTGCATTTAAAACAGTAATATTTTGAAATATTACAATTACAATTTAAAATAACAGCTTTCTATTGTAATATATATAAAAAAACACTTATTCCTGTGATGGCAAAGCTGAATTTTCAGCAGCCTTTACTCCAGTCTTCAGTGTCACATGATTCTTCAGAAATCATTCCAATATGCTGATTTGGTGCACAATAAACTTTTTTTTTTTTTTGTATCAATGTTAAAAACAGTTGTGCAGCTTATTTATTTATTTATTTTAATTTTTTTGAAGCAGTGATACATTTTTATCAGGATTCTTTGATCAATAAAACATTTAATAGAACAGTGTTTATTATAAATACAGATATTTTGTAGCATTAGAAAAAATAAATCTTACTCACCACGAAGTTTCGAATGCTAGTATATATAATAATGAACATGAATATAATGAATAATACAGCTTTTATTTTTGGTTAATGTTATTTTCAGAATTCATCAATAATTTTATTTAAAACATTTTCAAATATAAATTCATTATACAACATTAATTTAATAAAAAAATAAATAAATAAATCACTGTATAATGAACAAGCATTTATTATCTCTGAGCGTGCTTTATTTTTAAACGAACCTAGATTAATGAATGCAGTAAATAATGTTGTTCATTTTTAGGTCATGGTGCCTAATGCATTCTCTAATGTGCATATATATATACTTACACTCACTGTTTTATTAACAGATTCATTTTCAGTCTCTTGGGTTTAGTGTAGATTGTGCATTGGTCTGTTTATCAAGTTTCAAGTTTATTTGTATAGCGCTTTTTACGATACACATCGTTGCAAAGCAGCTCTACAGGAAATTAAGTTTCCACAATATATTTATATATCGCAGAACCTTAATATATTTAACTTTTTTTAAAATTTAAAATTTGGTAATTCTGTAAGTTGTCGGAGCTTTGGCATCCTCTGAGGTCCTCTGAGGGGTTGGCATCATCTTTTCTCAGGTGTTCGGTCATCTCAGATCATTTAAGGGTTGGATCCAGACTGAAGCTTCTGTAATTCCTAGTTACCACGGGATGTTAATCCCATGGCAGAAACGGAGAAACAAATAGAGACATAATTAGCGTAGCTTCTGTTCCATCTAAGCAAAAATTATTTGTTCAACCCAAGCTAAAGAATAATAATAATGTACATTTGATCAGATATAACTGCAGTACAAGATTATAAGATGCATTATGTGAATGAATGTATGAATGATGCATTTATAAAGCGCTTTATTGTGTATTGCTGTACACCCAAAGCGCGTTACAATCATGACGGGGGGTCTCTCCTCAACCGCCACAAGTGTGCAGCATCCACTTGGATGATGCGACGGCAGCCGCATTACAACGGCGCCAGTGCGCTCACCACACACCAGCTACAGGTGGAGAGGAGAGAGAGTCATTGAGCCAATCAAGTGTAAAGAGATTGGCTAAAGAGATGTCTTTAATCTAGATTTAAACAGATAGAGTGTATCTGAACACCGCACGTTATCAGGAAGGCTATTCCAGAGTTTGTGAGCCAAATGTGCAAAAGCTCTACCTCCTTTAGTGAGCTTTGCCATCCTAGGTACTACCAAAAGTCCAGAGTTATGCGACCTTAGGGAGAGGGTTGGATTGTAGCGTGGTTTATCATCTTCTCTCTCTTCTGCTCCCTGTCTCGTTCTCTGATAGAGACTGCTTTCCTTGTTTCCCCCTTTCCTTTTCCCCATCCACCTCATCCATCACAACAAAGTATGGAATTGATAGGCGGTATTGATTATCCATAGCAGTGCCTCATTGTGGCTAACCATAGGAAGCTTTGCAGATTTAGCCAGTGTCGGCCAGGGCCAGTGATAATGCAGCTGGGAATTTAGACTTAATGCTGTCATCATGTTCTCTTACAGCGACTGACCACCGCGTGTTAGACAGCATCCCCTCCGGACCAAGGAAATGACTTAAGGACGACTCGAAATGCCATTCGCAATGCATTTAACTCCTGTAATGTGACACATTCCCTGAACATTCAGGTGGGAAATATTTTGAGTTAGGGTTGGATTTCTTGGTTAATATTATTTTTGTTTCTTCCATCAGCTTTGGTTACATTGGCAGTAAAAGAAAAGGTGGAGAGAATTTTTTTTTTCTTTTAAAATAATGCAATGAATTATGTGAAATATAACCGAGTTGTTTATTAAGAATGTAAATAGGCTCAATCTTTTCATGTTGTATTGAATGTTACTTCTTAATATGTTCACAGCAACACAACAGAAATATTCAAACACGTCCATTTCAATCCAATTGCATAAATGCAAACGCTCACATTAGGCTGCTTTTTCCCATCTTTTTTTCCCCATGTCTGCTTCCTGCACTGATGAGTAACTCTATTTAATAGGCTGCCATTATGCAGGCAGATTGGGAAGTTGACTGGGAAGTGCTCCTAGCTATTGCTGCATTTGAAACCTGTTAATATATGCAAATTAAAAGGAGTCGGGCCTCGGGATTGGTCCTGTTTTAAATAAAATGCGAATCTGATCAAGGCAATCTGCAGATGGGGTGTTATCAGAGGGAGCCGGAGCAGCGGTTGATGATTCCTCGCCTGTATCTCTCTCTTCCATCATACTGCACTGCATTAAAGAGACATGATTCATCAAGCACAGGCACTAGTATTTTATGAAATTTCACTCTCTAGGGCAAAGGCTTTTTTCCTTAATCAGAAGACAGTGGGCTTGCTTAAGTAGGGTGCTCCACTCCGCGGTCATGCTGGATTTTCATTTAATTTGTTTGTGTGAAGGGGGGCATCCAGGGCAGGTGTGTATGAGCATGTGTGTTCCCCATTATGTTTTACGGTGCATAAACTTTATGCACGCACCTGTCAGCGAACGTATCAACGGTGAAGTTTACTTTTAAATAGGAGGAGCAGCTATTATTTCTGATGGGAATTTAATGCCGTACGCACTCTTAGGAGACTCGCAGAAGCGACAATACGTAGCGTTAAGTACTGTCATTGAGGCGAAGGCCTGTTTATTGTTCATTGACTGTGTCTAGGTGTGCTGGAGTGCTTCTGTGGCATTTGCATAATACATGGGCCAAAAAACCCTGATGATTTCGAGCTCATTTATAGCTCTTCAGCCCTCACAATTACAACCAAGGATACCTGAAACAAGCATCCCCTCTGGGGCTCGACCAGCTCCTTTATGTGTAAGCGTAGGGGTTAAAACGGCAGAAAAATGTGGGTATTTTTCTTTCATTAGCTGCTGCTAAGGAATATCTTCTTCTGTGGACACCCTCTCACAAACCAATTAACTCAGTCTGAATAATTCATCATTCAGGGGCGACCGTGGTCCAAAAAGGAACAAACTGATAATAAGATCCAGATCCCAGTATGTACAGCGAAGTAGGACAGCGCAGACACCTCCAAACCTTCAGTATGCATGAAGGATCCATGCCATTTTGATCTCTCTCTCTTATTGTCCACATGCTTGTGTTTCTGATAATGCCACATACCGTACACACTGATTCTCTCCGCTATAATATACCTCATGCCTCTGTCAGCTCGCTTTCCCATGACCTGCTCTGGAGATCGGCACAATACAGTTACTTCATCAGGGCTTCCGCTCCACCGCCACTGTTTACAGCTACAGCTCCGCTCTTAGAATCTCACCATTCTTCTCAGAAACTATTCCCTTATGACTTAATTAGTCATAATTTTGAATGAACAAGGAGTCAGGTGATCGGGGCGAGAAAGGAGATGGAGGGATGAGAAAATGGGTGGATTGATGTGGCGTGAGACTGTCTGACATTCCTGTGTGAAAGGATCATCTAACAGCTGAAGCTCGTAATCCAGCCCTGTTGATAGAAAGACATCTCTCGGACCCCCTGGCTATGTTCAAGAAGAACTGTCCGAAAGGCCCCATGAAATTGCTCAGCGACATCCTGTACTAAGGTATTTCTTATTGAAACAGGAATTTTGCGTGGCACATGTGGTATTGAATAACTTCTTATATTTTTTTTATAATAACATGTTTACATCACAGCCTTGAACTACGAGTTGCTAGTCGGTTTCAGGTTTTTTGTTAGTCTTCGATTAGCAAGCTAATAGCTTAGCCTGCTACCTTTATAATAACACAGAATGGCTAAAAAAGGCTACTTTTGGTAAGCTATAACAATTTATTATGATAAGCTGACATTATGACATAGCATCTGTTTTCCTTGAAGAGTTTGGAAACATTATTTTTGAAATCTTTTTTTTTTTTCATGAGGTCTTTAAAAGATTCTGACCATCTTCCTCATTTCCTACATGTTTCTTTCTTCCTCCTCTCCTCTTGCCCCACCCTACTGGAAAAGCCATTAAGGCGTTGTCTCAAGCTTGTCAGATCATGGCCAGGCAGAGGGGAAATATTCCATCTGAGCGGCACACTGTCTTCAAGTGCTGCAATTAAGAGTGTCAGCATGCGGCCACGGTCCTGTCTGACTGTGAGGGGACGGGGGGGTCGTCAGGACCGTGTGACCGAACACACACATGGCTGGAAGCGAACAACCCTGCCCTCCCCGATATGACACCGCCACTCTGTTTGATAAAGGAAAACAGACGATTTGTGCAGAAAATCCAGCGAGTGCAGAGCCAATGAGACACTCTTGTGGGTCAAGTGCTGCATTTGCATTTTGATGGGATGTTATCGAGTAATTAATGCACTAGTCAGAATGTATTACCCCAGGAGTGAATTGAAAGGTTCATTACCAAATCGCCCTCACTCCAGGAATAGGTATTTCTCCAGGCGTTTGCCTCTGACATGTTGTTCTTCTCTCCCTCTCTCTCTCTCTCTCTCTCTCTCTCTGTCTCATCATGGCAGGCTGTAGAGGTGAACAGTGGCTCTTAATAAGGGCATTCACTTTGGAGAGCGCTCGTCATAGTAAATGTACACATCAGGGCCTTGCCTCCTTGTCACTTTAATTGCTTCTGGAGGTTCTTAACAGGCCAATCTTCATCAGCCCAGGCCATGTTATGAATAACACGGGCATTGGAGGAATTCATGCTTAATAAAAGGGACCCAATTTATAAAAATGGAGTGCATTGTTTACAAAGCACACACTGCTCTCCACTTTACGATTTTCCATTAGAGAAAGATGAAAATGGGCTGGGTATTGCCAGCTTTGTGACAATATAAATATATCAGTCTATAGAAATATTAAATATTATTAGTGTTATTAATATTTATATATTATAGAATTCTAGGAGTTATAGAAATATCTATATAGAAATATAGAATGGCATGGCAGTAACTGATAAATAGCTAATATTAAAATTCATTGCTATTTTGTGTAGATATATTAAAAATTAAATAATTAAAATCATTTTTTTAAGGTGTATTTAGGCAAACAAAATATTAAAGTATTTAAGAATTCAGTTTAACAGATTTTAATTATTATTTTATTCTACTTTTTTAAATAATTAAATTATCAGTGTGTATATGTGTGTATATATATATATATATATATATATACACACATACACATATATATATATATATATATATATATATATAAACTGATATAATGTACCCCAAGATATACTATAATTCCAGTCTTAATGTATAATGCATAATGTTTATGTACTACAGCAAAGCTTGTGATAATGCTCTAAGTACATTGCAACTGAATATACTTTACAGCCGGGTGTATACTACCACCTAGTGTGTATTACAGCTGAATGTATACCATTACTATAGTATATAATACACCTCTAATTTCTCTCTAGCCTCACTTATTTGGCCCCCCTCTCTTTGCTGCCAAAACCAGCAGCGCACAGAGGGAAATTTGAGTGTGCTATGAGATTAAAGGCTGAAATCAGGGCCTTGTGAGCAATCATCAATTCCCAAGAACATTCTTTCATCTTCCATTCTTCCACCCTAATGCTAACGGTTTCATGTCACAACATTGTTGTTGCTTTTATCATCCTATAATAACTCTCCTGCAAAAAACTGGAGGGAGATTGGAAGAAAAAGAAGCTAAGAGAGGCCTGTTCTTTCTCTGCCATCACTGTAAATTTACACAAGGCCCCTTTGCTGTCACTGGAGCAGTTCCTCTTATATTAGCGGTCTTGTCTCTGGCCTGGTCTTAAACCCAGATATATTCCACCAAGACATTTATAGCCATTGTTCTGTTTTCCATAATGAAATCAAGCATTGTTTCCTGCCTCACATGTTATTTTGAGCCTAATAGCCTCAGCGGGTGCAAGTGTGGTGTCTCTGATTTGTGCATTGGGGACAAAATGGCAACCTGGTAGGCTCACAAATCCCTGTCTTCCATCATCCGGCTTGTCCGTCAGCAGGGCATCAACGGCACCAAACTGCAACCCATCTCCCGGCCCATCAGCAGGTCTCACATGCCAGTGAATTCGAGCCTTTTGTTCCCACTTGGACTGATAGGAATAAGGAGGTAGACCACGGAAAAGCAGAGCAATTTTCTGCTATTTAAGCTTGGAGAGATGGCGCTCCTTGGGAAGCGTGTGTATGTGTGTGTGTGTGTGTGTGTGTGTCGAGGCGTTTGGAGGGGAACGAGTTTGTATGGAGTCACTGGATGAGATTTTTTAGATTAAGGCATGCATGGAATTGGGGGTGAGATAATCGAGGATGTGAAATTGAAACCTGTCGGCTAGCGATGCTGTCCTTTACCCCAACACCACATGCACACACGCAAATCTCAAACCAGTCTGCCTTTGCGTTCATATGTGTTTCTCAATGAATAGCGCTTTGTAAACTCCCAAAACCGTTTTAGACTACCCAATTCCCAATATATGCAACCTATACTCGGTTACTGCACACTATATAGTCCTTGCAAGACCAAAACATTAAGACACACTAATAGAAACTGCTGTTTAATTGCCTTAAAACAGTGGCAGAGTTAATTACCTAAAAATGAGAGAAAAAGACAAACATATGCAGTGCCGTCTTCCCTGTAGCTATGTCAACAAAGCTGCTAAGAAAGCTCCTTATGAAGTATGTCATGTTGTATTATTTTAATTACTGTTTGTCAGTGTAATTTTGCTTAAACTTGTTTTGTTTGTTTTTTTTACCCCAGGTTATAAAATGTTATATGGGTGCTCATTATTAATCTAATTTATTTGCTCGTCAAGCGAGCCATGTGATGACCGACTTCCTGCCTCCAATGACAATTGCAAACAGTAGCCTCCTTTTAAAGGTATAATCACCCATCTCTTCTAATTAGGGGAAGAATGTGCACTAGATACAAAGGGCTCTGTGAGGATGCAGCCCCGAGCAAGCGATAACTCCCATGCCTCGCCGCAGCCTGATCTGGGATCGGCTTTTGGAGGCGGTATCTGACATTAGATTAAGGGAGGTTATTTGTGGAGGGGGAGTTGCTCAGGTTACATTCCTTTAAGGGAAGTGGCTGGCCGGCTGGCACCCTGTCTTCATTTCACAGGCTGGTAAAGTGAGCAAGGCCCTCTCGTATTATTCACTGGGGCAGGCTGATCGAAGCTCAGCTCGATAGCATTAAACCAGCTCATGCTCCGAAGATTTGTCTTACAAAACCTTGAAAACTGCTCTGAACATCCATACATTGATTTTTGTTGGCGGGGATCTCCGGGCTTTCATGTAGATGCAGGATCCATGCAGGGATGAGGAGAGGGCTTCCCCCTTCACCAGAGTGTGCTGGCATAGCGGGGGGATTCCGTTTCAATAACCCGGCCGAAGGAATTAAAAACACACAGGGCTACTAGAGCCACAGCACCCTGTTATGCTGAAGCCAGCTAAACACACACACTTCAACACCATTTATATCTAAATATTGCATATACAGTACTGTAGTAACTATTGTAAAAAGCTTGCAAGATTGGAGAGAAGAAGAGAAACAAAAAATTAACTGTTCTGTGTAAACCTGTTTTTGGACAAATGCAAGGCCACTCCTCTACTTCCTGTTAACATCTAAGCAGATCTGTTTCCTATGGAAGTTTGTTTCCACCCCAGAGTTAAAGGTGCCATAGAATGAAAAACTGTCTTTACCCTGGCATATTTAAATAATAACAGTTCTGTACATGGAAATGACATACAGTGAGCCTCAAACACCATAGTTTCCTCCTTCATATGTAAATCTCGTGATTAAAAAAGACCACTGAAAAACAGGCGAATCAGAACATAACACCGACTGTGACGCAACAGTCGGGATCACTACGCCCCCAACATTTGCATAAACCTGCCCTTGTTCTAAGCCGGCCGAACCATCAGAAGCTCTGCAGGTATTGTTAATAAACAAGCGCGGACAACAGCGAAAATAACAAAATAAATGTTATGTTCCAGGCCGTGCAGGGGGTGTGAAGTGCAGGGATGGGTTGGTGTCTGTATTCAGAAAGGCACAGAAAGCAAATAACGCGAGCCACTAAAGGGACATGGTTACCTCCTTGCTAGCGGTAGCCTGTTACAGTACATACGATTTCACTCTCAGTAAGGAGAGATGAGGATGATGGCGAATGACTTACAGATCCTGAGCACCACTGACAAGCATCTGATCTTGTAAAATGTGTGGTAAGTACTGTTGCTCCATAATGTAAACATAGTTTGTGTGATCGTGTAACTATAACGCGATCGATGGATCGTTCAAAAGCAGTTTCAATGCCTCGCATATTAATAACGGCTCCCTGATGCCCGCGTTTTATAATACAGTATAATTACCCGATGATATAACTGCGAGAGAAAGTATTTAAATATATATTTTCCTCCCTGTGCTTCCTTCTTGCTGATGAGCCGTACTGTGAAACAGCCAATCAGAGCAGGGCTCAACATTGAGCAGCACTGTGAAACAGCCAATCAGAGCAGAGCTCATTATTATTCATGACCCTGCCAAATAAGCCAATAACAGACCGTTTCATTCTAGGGAGAAATCCTAGGGTTGTAAATGGACATGTAAAATCGTTTCTGGAGATTTTTTGCCCTTACTTAAGCCACATACCTTCTGTGTAGATATCAGAGAACAATTTAAAATACTGTATCAATGCATTCTATGGCACCTTTAAAACAATATGTCGTAATATCTTACAAGTGTGACTTCTTCTTCATTTTTGTGACTTTATATCTCACAATTAAAATTTTGTCTCGCAATCTGGCTTTATATCTTGTGATTTGAATGTATATGTAACAATTTGAATTTATATCTCTCAATCTGGCGTAATACCTTACAATTTGTTTATATATCGACTATATCTCACAATATGTCATAATATTTCACAGTTGTGACTTTTACTCATAATTGTGATTTTGTATCTCACAGTTGCACTGTGTATTCAAAATATCTCAGAATATTATTTCTTAAAAACGTTATCTCACAATTAAGTCTATCTGTTTTTTTTCCCTCTGAGGTGGAAACAGACTTTCATAATTTCCTTCATTCTCCCTTGTTCTCCCTCTCTTTTTGTCTCCTTCTCCTTCTCCTTCAGTATTAATTCCTGTGCCTTTGATGTGATAAGGAAGTGTTAAATCAAAGTGAGTCCTAATTACATATCTTGGGACCGGCTGGTTGTAAGGCATTGTTCATACTGTTAGAAAGACGGGCGGCAGCGGGAGTGTGTGTAAGGGGAGGGCTCCACGTTTATGTGCGCGTTTCTGGCTGGCAGCTGCCAGCATGCGTGCCACCTGCTATACATCTCTCCATTAGCATAATCACTCTCCGGAAAATGGCAATAATAGTGTCATGCACCTCTGTGTAATTGCTGCTGTCATAATATGTGCCTGACGATTGTGTTTCCTGACTCAACATGGAGGGAAGCAAAGATCTCTGGTGCCACATTCACACTGAAGTGCCTTTGATCTGAAGCCCAGGAGGGACATCCCTCTTTTAGTCACTCGGAAGCACCTTATCAGATGCAAATCAGAGGTAACCACGGCTGCTTTTTGCATCAAAGAAGGTTATGGGTTTTAATCACTGGGATTATTAAAACTGTAAACATGCACATGCTGGATTTGTGCTCTATATATTACACCAGTGTTTCCCAACCGTGGTGCTGTGTAAAAAATCCTTTTTTAAGATTTTTTAAATTGCTAAAATGTTAAAGCATCTATTATATAGTATCCATTTCTGATGTCGCCAATAATTATAGATGCACCGAAATTCCGGCTGCCAAAAATTAGTTCCACTCATATACCGTTCATGCTCATCGGAACAGCAAAGTCCACTTAAAAATCGAGCTGACAGGAAACATCTATGTAGTACAGTATTTTTTTCTGTTTGCAATAGCCCTACTGTGCTGTAACATGGTGTGGTATATGGGCAACTCTGGTAGCTCTGCCCTCTCATTCATTGATCTGCTAACAGCTATGTTATGCTCACGTGATCTGATAATAAAAGCTTTCTAGGACTAAACATTATTTGGATAATTGTTAAAAAAAAAAAAAAAACGAAATCTCTTAATAGCCCTACTGTTAGACCTACCTGAATAACTAAAAGGCAATATATTTAATTTGTATCGTTATTTATTTGTGCTATCATTAGTCATTTGTTTATTTGTTCTTATCTTATTATTATGACTACTTGTCATTTTTCAAATTAAAGTTTGAAATCAAGCTAAAATTACCCCACTGGAAAATAAAAAATACACAGAGTGAGCAAAAATTTGTGAGATAGCTATAATGGTAATTAAACAATGTTTATATATGAATATAAGCCTACATTAAAATTTGTCATATAAATTGGTCTCTTCATTAGAAATTAGCCTACTGATTGCCACCGTTGATGGACAAAAAAATGTAATAATATAAAAAATATCTGTATGTCCATATATTCTGCAGTTCTTCCCTGCTGTATCGAATATCTATACTTTTTAAGGCATCATATCGAAGTTAGAAATTCAAGTGTGACAAAATGAATTTTGTTGGGTGACACAAATTTGTGCCATGACTAAAAAAAGTTTGGGAAACACTGCATTACACAATATAATCTTGCTTGTGTATTTCCAGGCAAAACTAGTTATTAAAGAAGGCAGAAGATGGAAAAGACCTTCTCTGAGAAATTTCAGTCTTGTCTGACACTGATGTTTTACATAATTAGTCTACTCACATTTTCCTTTAAGGGACAGCTAAGGCAAGAAGATGAATAGCTAATGATCGTATAGGCCAGGGGCGGTGAAGTCCAAGTGTGAGTGACAGCTGCCGTAGCCATTGTGACGAGCTCAGACCCTAATTGGGCCGGAGTCTGTTGGAGAAGGAAAATGGAAGAATCGGAAAGGGAGGGACTGGGGGGGTTAACGGCACAAACAGCAGACAAGCTAAATAGAAATTCTAATGGATTGCATGCTCGGCTTGCTGACACCTCATTGCACCTAACATTGCTATATTTTGCAAGGGTGGCAAAAATGATACATTTACTAAGATGACGCATGCATGTATTTTTCTCTCAGACAGGGTGCGGGTTGTGGTTAGCCACCCCATAGTTTGATGTATGGCGACGAAATCGGACGCGTGTTTGTGTAATAGAAATGGATGGAGGTATCGTCTTGAACGTTTTGTTTCTTTTTCATTATTCATATATCCTTTACTTTTTTGACATTCTGACATTCAAGGATGCAGGCCTTCGTCTTGGATGGTGGATGATAAATTCTGAGCAATCCCTCCCCTAATCGTTCAGAGCAGGAGGAAAACACACTGCCTTTTTAAAGCATCTGTGTCTTAAACTGTCATTGATTAAATGTTAACTGATATACTCCAGTTGGCAATCTTGTTAGAGCTTCCAGTAGCCAAGATAGACAGTTTAGAGTCCCGGCTGATCAATATTACAGATAAAGATTTCATCCATCAATGAGCTCCCAAAACAAAAGGTGTCTGTTACCTGATTAGGCCGGCCAGAAAGTCTCTCCCCCTCCGGACTGCCGACGCAGCACGAGGAGTTCCATTCGATCGGCTACAAACATGGAACCCATGTAATTACAGCGCCAAACAGTTCCGCAGATAACATGCCTTTGACTTAGCTCCGGATAAAGGTTAATCTCCCTCTGTCTGTCCGGCGAGATGGGTCTGGGCTTTATATATTTATTTAAGTCCTTCGCTAAGGCCAGGGCCAGGGGCTGTTAGCGTGGAGCCTGGGAGGAAAGAGTTAGAACCTCCTGCATACCAATTCCTGCGCAAATGACCGAATCGATGGCAGAATGGCCACTGCTGTTTAAGAGTATCAATAAATGTTCCCTTATTTCCTTCTCAATGGCTAAGTGTTGTAGTTAAAAGTCCAACAGATGTCTTAATTGAAAGTTAATTTTAAATCAATGCAAAAAGTCATTTAAATATTGATTGCGCTCTTTTGACTCAAATTGTATTCGGACCGACCGGGCCCGGCATAATTCGCCCATCGTTCCTCTTTTTTTAAAACAACTTTGTTCAAATTCAATCAATAAGGTACAATTAGTATGTTGTGAAACTGCCATTGACACTTCCTAAAGGCCCACAGGCAATTTCATTGTCTTTTCTGACGCAGAAACAGTGTCTCCTTAATTACAAAGTACGTTTATGGCATTTTAATTGTGTTGGGTCATCGTAAAATCAAACAGAAGATCTCTCTAATGAAAAAACTTCATGTTCGAATGCCTTCCTGTCCTTTCATTTTAGGTTCAAGGCTATTAAAGAGACTTATGGGCCCCCGAAAGCAGGGCATCTGCTGTACTTCTGATTTTCTCTGTATCAGACAAATGGAGGCATGAACGACAGGCACTGGAAGGGGGAAAAAAATAGGGAGAGAGAGAGAGAACAGGGAACATTGTCAGAGGCCTCTGTCTATCAGGGTAATCTTATTTATTTAAAGCATATGTCTGCTGGTACTCCTTTGTCAGGGTCTATTAGGGGGCAGTGCAGCCCATATGACATTGTTTAGCAAGTAATGAAATGGACATTTTTTGCATGTTTTTATAGAGTTGGAAGGGAGCGCACGGACTCATTCATTTCCCTCGATGGATGCCATCGCCACAGATCGAGTTGCATGGCTATTGTCTGGCCTGTTTCCATTCAGAAATTTGGCTTGAGATTTTGTCTAATTAGATGTGGCCACGGAGACCTTCGTTTCTATCCTGTAGGAATTCGCCAAACGTTAGCATGGCCACTGTAACCCGTAAATGACCCCTGTTTTGATCGATCATAATAACTTGCTTATGGAATTTGCCATTGTAGTCAGTTTTGGTACTTTCCAGTCCACGTTTTTCCCTCTGTCTTTTCTTTTCGAAGGATGATGCAGCTTTCTGTGTATATTTGAAAAATCTGCATGCGTGCCAGACCGCTTTTTCAGTCGTCTGTGTCTCCTCGCTATGCGGTCAGGGGTTTGGCTGAGGCTTTCTGGGTTTCCAGAGCAGACCTGCACAGGGGTGACAGATAGGTCTTATTTGTCTGATAGAGTTGAGCAAGAAAATAGATCTAGAGCTGGTTACTTCATTAGGTTTTCTCATTGATTGAACCTCCTGCTGAAGTGATGCTGCAGCCTCCTCTGATAACTGCTGGTAATAGAACAAAATGAATTCTTATCACAGAGATTGGAAAGGCCATTAACCCTGGCCCCCAGTGCTTTTCAGACGTCACAGACAGGAAACCATGCGGTGCGCAGGAGGAGAAAAAAAGCGCCATGCTCCGTCTGAGCCGAGGTCATGTTGGCGGCCGTGTGTGAAATTTCCAGCCCTTTTGGCTCCTGTGTAGATGAAACGGCTACCCGGGCAGATGTTTATAATCATGTCTTGAATAAATATTGGATGGAGAATAATAAAAAAAGGAGAGAGAGTGAGAGAGAAAGGAGCAAGGAGAGAGGGGGGAGAACGAAATGAGGAGGAATCTTTTTATATTATTTTCAAATATTAAAGTAACCAGGCCGCGGTGCCTCCTTTTTCCGGATGCCTCAGGTGATCCGAATGGCACGGACACAAAAAGCCTTTTTGTGTACGATGTAGGTGTTTGGGGTTTGTTTGTAGAAACCTTTGAAGATGCATTCTTTAAAAGATTTAATGCTAGTTATTTGGAACCATTAATATCCCTTATGCAGGTGAGTGCAGAAATGAAGGGGGAAATTTGTGTTGGTGCAGCAAAAGCAGAAGCTTTAATCTTCATCATGTTTATTCATTTGATGGAGGTGATTAATGGTTTTGAGTGCATCATACATCAGAGAGGAGCTGGTTGCATAGGAAAACTTTCTTGGATGTAAGTAACTGACAGCAACAAAAGACATTTTCTGATTGCTGATGCATAAGGTGTACTACAGTGGAAGTGTGCTTGTCTCAGAGAAAAGCCATTGATAGTGCTATGAAGTTTAAGTATTTAGTCAAAAATTCTATATGAAATATTCTTTACATTATTAGCAAACATGTGCCAAAGGACCACTTTTATACATTGTTGCTTGATGTTGCACTGAAATTCAAGAAAAAAATGGTAAAGGAATCAGGATTTTGAAAAAATGAAATACTGTAAAATATTAGACGAACATTTTTCATCAATTATCACAAAACCTTTCGGTTAATACGCAATCTACATGGACGTCTCCACAGGTCCCTGCAGCAACTGTGTGAATGTGCAGAGCAGCTTTCTTGTGTCTCCCAGCAGCAGCAGCAGCGCCGTGAAGGGAAACCGGCCCGCTCTCCGCGTGGATGTTTAGTATTTTAGACATGGTACATTAACGGCATCTGGTTAAGATCTAAATGCTTGTTAAATACACTGAAATTTGGAAAAAGAAGGGAGCAAGAAAAAAGATTTGAGTAGGGGGGACGGTGGATCAACAAGTCGGTAAAGCTTATTATCCTGAAAGTATTACAACTGGCCCTTAACAAAGTAGTACAGGGTTTCGAGTTTCAAAGATTCCTTTAAAACAGAGCGGCTCAAATGAAAACCATGGGGGGAAAGAATGTGACATCATGAAAACCGTGGGCAGCTCAGAGCCAACCTGTGGTGTGCTGGGAAATTAGTGTTCCTTACACCTCAACAAGACAAGACAGTCCAGAAATCATAATTACAACCACATTGCTTTTTCACAAATGCTGAGATCAGTCAAATTATAAGAATCATATGAAGAACTGTTTTTATTATTATTATGAATAATAATAGTTTCATAGTTTAAAATTAATAGTTTAATAGTATTAATAATAAAAAAATAAATAAAAAAATAATATATATATATGTTTGCAAAAATGTAATCTGGTTGTAATTAGTTTTAAATATTGTATTTAAAGTAATGCTACCATTTATGATAGCCTAGCTTCAATAAGTTGTTTGTTATTCTTTGTTGAGAACTATAAATATATGGTGAGTCTAAGGTGGAGGTGGGGGACACATTTTAATGAGCACAGTCATTTTTGGAGGTATCCACGGTTGTGTACTGTGGGTGTCTCTTTTACTGGCCGGATAATGACTGGACTGAGGTGTTATAGTCCCCAAGAGGAGAGAGAGGGACCCTCCACGTCCGTCATTACGCTCTCTCTAATACCGGACAGGCCCAACGCTTTAATGAAAAGAAAGTGTCGGCCGTCATATTTATAAATTTCCATGGGTTCCTTTTCATGTTTTTTTCTTTTCTTTTCGTAGGTATGGTAGTTGTGCAAAGAGAACTGATGCATTTTGATGAGGCCAAAACACAGCATTGCTTTAATTGCGATGCCTTCTTGACCCCGGTCTCCCTCCAGCGTGCCGATCATCCCACATCAGAGCAGGTCTCACGGGAGACTGGCGAGCAGAGAGCCGTCGGAGATGTGTGGTTGATGTGTTTGCGGGTTTTGCTTGAAAGGGATGGCGGGGGCAGTAAAAGTTGTCTATGGGCTCTGCTGTTTGCGATTAAGTTTGATGGGCAGAAAGTCTGCCGAACCCCCCTCGCACCCCTCCAATGCTGCTGACACGCTGCCTCTGTAAAGCATTCAGATTACTCAAACTGTTGCCAGGGTCAGGCGCGGGGCAGACACCGCTATGATGTATAGGAAAGCATGTCTGGGAGTTTCTCTCGCTCTTGAAATGCATACCAGAAAAACTGCAGAACACCCTGCTAAAAGACGAGGGAGAGAGAGAAGGACAGTGGAAGGAAAGAGAGAAAAAAATGCTGACTGATGAGACCCAGATGATAGCGACCCATCCTTTTCTTCCCTTATTCCTTCTGTTACTACCTTCATAATTCGCCCTTTTCTTTTTTGTGACACTCCATGTTTTATTAATGCATTCCACAATCGGCTTAAAAATTTGATGCCCCCTCGAGGTAGAGACACTCACTAGCACTTTGACACTTCATTTCCCAGCTAGGGGGACTGGGTCAGTAAATCTAGCCGACTGAGGAGAGCGCCTCACGCTGAGGACGAGTGCTGCAGAAGGGAGGAGGAGAGGGGGCGAGAGAAGGGGGAGGTGCCACAGCCTGGCCCCTGTACCCTTAGGGTGTGACATTGTGCTGTGGTGTTTGTGTATGAGCGTGTGTGTGTGTTTGTGTTTCTCTTTTATTAACCGACCTGAAATCTGGTCATGATCACAGACATCCAGCTGGTCCTAACCCCCATCTGCCTACTGAGGCAGAGCACTCTCTCTCTCTGATTAGCCCTCTGTCCTGACACTGGCTTAAGCTCCGTCCAGAGCCCCTTTGCCCCACAATGCCACCTTCCCCCTCAACACTCAACCCCAGTCCTGCCTCGACTGCAAAAGAAAGGAAGTGAGGCACAGTGAGCGAGAGACATACTGCAATGAAATGTATACATTTGAAGTGTAGCTTAGCGGTATGTTAAGTTAAATTGTTTTTAATGGCAGTATTTTTAATATTATTTTATTTACTTGTAATTTTTTAATTACACATCAAGAAAATTGTGGCTAAATAAATATGTCTATTGCCTACAGTATTGGTGCTATCAGTTGATTCAAATTGCAATCAAATTCACTGTATGATTAGCTAATTAATTGTGTTTTGTAATTATATTCAATATTTTCTAAAAACAAAATTACATTATATTATATTGTGTCATTGAATAGACTACAATATGTAATCTAGTTTTCATGTCATCCTCTTTGAGGAAACATTTCTGCATAGTCATTTATATATATATATATATATATAATATAATATTTTATAATTTATTATAATTATTTACAATATTATTATTATTATTATTATTAGTAGAAGTATATACATTTAAAAAAATAAATAAATATGAAAAAAAGTCTGTATATTCATGGAAAAGACACCACAGTGTTTTCTATCCTAAATCACAAACGCTGCAATTTATTTCATTTATTTTTGTAGAAATGCGGCATGTACATCTAAAGATGTCCCCAACTGTCTTACATACACACACACACACGCACGCATACACACACACACACACACACACACAGACAGTGCCTTTGTTGCAGGATGTATTAGAGCACACCGTCACCGCATGTGCGCCAAAATAGCAATTTTTGCAGCCGGCTGCCAGCAGTGACAGGAGATATTTCATCCTGTTGTCAGAATATTATTAATAAAACATCAGGACTAGAGTGCAGCACAATTTTTCCTTTCAATCACTCCTAGCATCTGCCATGAAAATTTCATGCTGTATATAATTTCCACTTAATGTATTGCACTTAAAACGTCGGTGCCAGCGCCGTGTGGGGAGTTTTAAAGGGTTAATTATATCATGTATCTGCAGAGTCAGGGCCCCTCTGCTTACCAAACAATGACTTGAGTGATTGTATGCAAATATACCGGTGACCTTTTTGCCTCCCCGTGGTCAATTTATATGGTTATTAAGGTTTTATCAAATGGATGAGTGCAGCACTTTGAACGCCATTTTCCTGCCTCATGTTGTCCTAATTTATTTAATTTCTCGCAGGGTCTTCTGAAATATGTTTATTTCTCCCCCTCGCTCTCGCTTTCTGTCTCTCTCTGTGTCTCTCTCTCTTTCTTTCTTCCCCCATCATGTGCCGTGTGATGGAAGCTGCATGGGGTGGAGGGGGAAAGACAGGAGTGGTTATCTGGCATTACTCAGCCTGCTAAAAATTCATTAAAATGTGACATCAGCGCAGTGAGAGACAAATGCTCTCTGGATGAAAGGGAACAGTAGGCCTTTCAGGGATTAGAGGTGCACGGCCTCGACCTATCACCTAACAGCATAAACAGATTAATCCACTGGCAGTGCTGCAAAGATACACAGAATTATTAAACACGAGGGGGGGCGGCGGGGGTGGTTGAGCCTACAGAAAAATTTCCATGTAATCTGCCCAGTGCTAACAGTCTGGAGAGGTGTGTGAAGAACATTCATATTTCAGAGTGTCCTGGGTTTAATGAAACCAGACGGACCCCCCTGCACCAGTGTCTTGTGGTATATTTTGTATATTTACACGCACACAAACACACACACAGACACATACACAGCACATGATTCAAAAGCAGTCGCCCTAACCTCTAGTGGGTAACCAAGTGCCCTTCCTGTGTTCAATTGTAGAAGAACCAGGTGAAGACAGCGAGGAATCCCCACGAGCCTCCTCATTGGCCGCGGCCAAGGACAAAGACGCGAGCAAGAGGGACGCCATAGAAGGCAACACAACAGAGAAGGACTCCAGTAAGACCTTTAGCTTTGGTCTTTTTTTTTCCCTGGTACCCTCTCTCCGGTGTCGCTTAGTCACTAACACACACTGCTCCTACCTGTTTTGCTCTTCTGTTCTCTTCCAATGGGGCTTTTCCTGCTAATAACAGCTGCATGTGTGGGTTGCATGTGAATGCTATCAGTAGCCTCCCGCTGACCCATTTTAATCATAGCAATCTGATGGCAGAGATGTGGATAAAGGCAAAGAATATTCCGCAGTGACCACCCAGATTATTTTTTTTAATCAAATCAGTTTGTGCGCTTGTAATTTTTAAGCGCCTTTCATTAATCTTTGCTGTTCTTGCGATTCCTCTGATGACATTAATTTTGAATAAGCATAGGATTAGATAGTGCTCAAGAGTATAGTTTTGTAACCTTTCTTTTTAATTCGAGCAATGCACCACCTATCAGAGCTCATCGTCCTCGAACTACAGATCTGCGTACATGTCTGACTGGTAGCACATTAGCCAGGGCAACAATCCTTACAAAACAGCGTTGTGTTGAGATCAGGAAACAGCCCCTGGAGCTAGCATCTGGCATCACTACCTAAGGCTCCGTTATATTTGATTTGCCAAATAAGAATTCATATGTGCTTTTTTATGTATGAGATGGAAATATATGGTCGAAATGAATATTACATTAGGCATCTTTTCATGCATACCATACCTAGCTACATAATGTTGGGTTCAGTGGAGCAGAGGAAATGCTGAAACAGAACAGAGCCTATTAGTTTAGCCAGTCGTTTATCTTTTATCCATATAGCCATGACAGGCTTGTCTGAGGCAGCTCGTACTCAATGCATTTACATGACCTATTGCATGCGGCGTCATTTAACGCTGCGGTCGAGATGCAGATCCTATACTTAAACTAGCGTTTTTAAACCTTAATGTGAATATATGCATGCTAACTTTTGCATTGCAATGGTTTGTTTTGTTTTTTCAAGGCTGCAGTATTTAAATTGAAATTAGAAAATATCCGTCCCCAAATGGCTGTTGTTGTTTTTTTCTAATCCATTACTTTGAGGAGCGGTCAGAATGGGTTGCTCTGTTTAACCCATATGTTAAATGTGTTTTTGGACCAAAGGAATAAATCCCTAATGTGGGTTTGAATATAAAACACCAGACTCCTGCATATTAAAGATTATATGTAGAGATATTCACAATATTCATCTTCACAGGCAGCATCTCTCAAAACAGCCCATTTACTTTGTCGTTTTAATCTAGTGTCACTGTGGATTAATTATAATCCAAATAGCATTTTCCATGCAAATGTCTTAATCTGGATCAACTCCAGATTACTTTGTGCTCTGTTTAGATGTAGCATGGAAGCATGTCAGTGTGTTGGCTTTAGGGTAAAGGGATAATTCAGCAAACACAAGCAAAGATGAAAATTAGCTGTCATTATAGCTAAGAACATTTTCTGCATACCTGCTGTAAATTAGCAGAGAAATTAAATATTGTTTTCAAATCAGCTCCTTATGAAATTTAAAATAATGCCTCTGAATGAAATAAAATGCAAGACAGATCAAATTCTGCATATTTACCATTAGCATTTGCATGTTTCCAGCTTGGAAATGAGCATTTATTTGTCTTTCTAGATATTTGATTAAAATAAATTAAAAGTATTTGCATATTTCATTGAAGCCCTAAAGCTATGATTTATGTTACTGACTTAATCAATTCAGAGAGTCCTGTAGGATTTGCCAAATATGACATCCGTCTGTTTACGCCTCGTCTGAAGTGCGTTGGCAAAGCTGATGGACTCTGATGCCTTATTTTTTGCGAGAACACAGAGAAAGCAGGGCTGCTCTGTGCAAGCCGAGAATTTAGAGTGTGTTATTCAAATGTTATCTGCTGAACTGTAGGTCACACTAATGCGTAACCTTAACCTCTTGTCCTTGTAAATCATTAAAGTTCTCGGAGTGTCCCAGGGTCCTGCTTTATTTATTGCCCTGTCACCTCAACCAGACTGGCTGGACTGAAGACCAGTAAATTGAATAGTAAATTTACGACGCCTTTATCAAGCAAGTCCTGTGTAATTGGCATTTGCAGGGGAAATACATTTTTAAATAAAATAGCTTGTCATATACAAGCACAGTACTATTTTGCAGATCTTTCGAAGGTAGGCTGAGCTACTGCTGTTTTTGTGTATATGAAATTTTAGTCGCGTTAGACTGCACTTTGAGACATAAAATGGAGAAAATCTATCATTGAAAATTAACAGGACTAAAAATGGCCTCTCTTAGTGAGGAACATCAGATAAATAACATTAGCAAGGTTTTTGTTGTTTGGTTGAATTATCAGAGGTGTTTAAAGAAACCTTGCATAGGATGCATGATTTTCAAAATCCCATTGACAGTTGTAAATAAAGATGGGTGGCCAGTTTGCGGCTCTGGTCCCTGTAATGCAAACAGATTGACTGTCATAAATCACTGTTTGATTTATCTAATCAAGCAAGGTCCTGCTTCTCAAAGACATTTGTCATTTGGATGAGAAGGGGGGCTGTGGTGTCACAATTATTTTCTCTATTGCTTCATTGCACTGTGTGTGTGTCTGTAGACAAAGAAAAAGGGCATTCTCATTTAATGTGAGGTACAGACTACACAAAGAGTCTAGCCATTGAGTCTTGACACAATATAACATGAATATAAAGACTGTTATGTTTAGATATTTTATATATATATAATTTTTTAATAGTTAATTTAGTTGACAACTTAGCAAACCTTGTGCACAGCAGAAAATGTGTTGATTAAGAAAATAAATCATATAGATGAATCCTCATGTAGAGTAGATTAACCCCCAGACCATACATTTACATTCAATATGATGGCAATCAATGGAAGGGACCTCATTGCATTGTGAAATGTATTTGCACCCGGCTGTCCAGGAGTCGTCTCCTCACCCGGGAAATAATTTAGTTGCAGATTGACTGGAAGATGGCGAAAATTGAAAGTTAAAATTAGAAATCCTCGTAATAAACAGAGAGGGGAGAAAAAAGGTCAGATGATGCGGTACAGCAATGAGATTGGGGAGCCTCGCAAATTAGGTTTTCTGTTTGTCATGAAATGCATGTGACATTCCCCACCCCCCCAACACAGCAGGGATATCAAGGCCAGAAGAGAAAAAAAGATTACCTAGCTGTTTGAGACTGCAGACCATACTCTTGATACTCTTGGAAATTTGTATTGTGCCCTTGTGGTTTTTCCCCTTCTTGTGTCACTTTCTTTGGCAGGCTAATATGTCAGGCTCCTGATATGTAAGACCACAATAAAATAAGCAGAATGCCTTGTAATGCCAAGAATTAAAATGCATGAAGACCTAGCAGATATTGAAATATACTTTAAATAAATACAGAGCAGAAAAAAAACTTATTTTCACCATCCATTTTCGATGACTGCTTTGCTAAGATTTGATTCATAAGAGTAATACACACATTTAGCCTAGAGTGACCAGATTAGAGCGAAGAACAGCGAGCAGGGCTTTCTTTGTGCACTGCATATGCAGTGAAAGGATAAATTACATTGACTGAGGAGGCTGGGACACTTTCTGTATCTGAGGATACAGGGGTAATGAAAGATTTATCACTCTGTGCAGCATACTCTAAATACAACTGGGGGCTGATTTGCTGAATTGAGCTCAGCTGAAATGGAAATAACATGGCAACCCCCTCTAATACAGAGTGTGAGGCATGGATATTCAGGGGGATGCTGGGAATGGTGATTTAGCTGTCTATATCCCCCAAATGAACTGCATAATGGTACCGTGACCTGCAAAGCAATAACAATGAATTCAAACCTCTATTTATTTGCGAATATCTTCATTTGGTTGCTTTTGTGAATATAGATTTTTTTTTTTTTTTTTTTGCTGGATCCTCTAGTATTCATGCTGAAAATCAATACACACAATTTGTCTGTGGTGTAATTCAATTTAAATTCTTCTTTAATTTCTGCTTTTTGAAGATTTTTTTTTTATTAAATATATGATGTCCATTTCATTTGCTACATAATCTCAGTCTCGCATAATGTGAGTCGCCCCAATAACCTTTTATCAGATCTTAACAATAAGCTTATGTTACCCAAATGTGCAATCTTATTAAAGTGAGGGTCATTGTACCTCTGTCAGGAGATTTTCAGCATCAGAAGTCCAGAATAAGCTTGTGACAGAAGATATCCTATCTGTTTATTCACAGGAATTAATACTCTTGCTAAGGAAACCCTGGGGACTGCTACAGCAGGGAAGCGGTTGCTTCAGCAGGAGAAAGAAAATGACACTCCACCCAAGAGGCCCAAATCAGCTGAAGAGAAGACGCTGTCCAATGAGCAGGTTAGTTACTTTGATCTGTTTGCAAAAATGGGACTTAATAACAAGACTGAGATTTGTGTATAAATTAAATTCTTGGATTAGATTATATTCATTCACTTTTTAAAAATTATATAAAAAGCATTGTCTGAGTGGTATAGGAATTACTGAACCATTTCTGAAAGGGCAATATTAAAACAGGCAGTGAGAAGTTGTATTATAAACGTACTTCATGTAATGAGGACCAGGCATAGTCTGAAATGGTTAATGTCAACATCCTTTGTAATTTTCTGATTAGAAATTCCAGACATTCACGTTAGTTCATTTACTTATTTACTTCATTAGCTTTTTAATTAAGTTATATGAAATGAAAACTAAAGTGAATTGGAGGAAATTCGATTTTATAGACATTTGTAGTCTTGTTTTGTTTGGAATTTGATGTCCTTAAGGCATCGTGTTGCAATGTCATTCATATATAGTCAGTCGGAGCAGTGCTGTATTGCATGGCAATGCTATGATGAATTCTGTTTTTTCAGGTGCAGCAGTGCCCATACTGTAATTACAGTAACAAGGATGCAAACCGTTTACAGCTGCACATCATGTCCCAGCATTCCATGCAGCCGGTCATCAGCTGCCCCTTGTGTCAGGATGTCCTCAGCAACAAAATTCACTTGCAGCTGCATCTCACCCACCTCCATAGCGTGGCTCCAGACTGTGTAGAGAAGTTAATTATGACAGTATGTGCAGCATTCATTTCCTTTAAATACAAAAAAAATGCCTAAAATGTCAGCCTTACTATCTAGATTATACTCTGCCAGGGCTGGCAGGGAATAACTTGAATAAGCATTTCCCAGGCCTAGCATATTCTCCAAAGAATATGTTACAAACTTGAAAGTTCTCCTCCTATAAAATCACAAAAGAGCAGTTTTGAAAAATATCTTTAGAAAGTCCTTCTAACTCTATTTGATTTAAAGCTTACAATTTTTTGAACAAATCTGTTATTTTGGTAAATATTTGTGTTTATTATTTATCTTATGTTCATTGGAATCTGTCAAGGGACTGATGTATTTTTTTTCTTCAGGTTGCGGGCCCAGATGTTACAGTGCCCAATTCCTTGCTGTCTACATCATTACAAGACAAAGTCCCATCTTTGATGGATTCTTCAACTGTTATCCCTGAGGGATCTGGAAAACCCATGGGTAAGCACATTTGTGCAGCCACAGTGTCATCTGAAATGTATGAATGGCATTTCAGAGGATTCTTTAGAAAAGTCATAGTAATAGTCTTTTATAATGAAATGTTTATGGAAGACTTCTAAAATCTTTCCTTTTTCTGAATTTCAACAGGAAACAGCTCTAAGGATTTGAAAAACAGCATAGGCCAAGACAAAAGTGAGGTTGAACTTACCAATGAGGAACTCAAACCACCAAAGGAGGCTGCTGAGGCCCCTGACTGGAAGAAAGCAAGTGGTCAAGACAGGAAGAGCCCAGACTCCCTGCAGGAGCATCTAAGCGATCTGCAGAAGCGGCAGCAGCTCTCAGTCTCTGATCGCCACGTCTACAAATACCGCTGCAACCATTGCAGCCTGGCTTTCAAGACTATGCAGAAGCTTGAGATACATTCCCAGTACCATGCCATCCGTGCAGCCACTATGTGCAGTCTGTGCCAGCGCAGCTTCAGGACATTCCTTGCCCTTCGAAAGCATTTGGAGACTGGTCACCCTGAGCTGACTGAAGCAGAAGTACAGCAACTCTGTGGGAACCTGCCCCTAAACGGAGACATTGCTGAAAGTGAGATGCGGGCTCTGGAAGAGGCACAAGCCTTTGAGCATGAGCTGGACAAAGATGAGGAACTTGACCAAGAAGGGAAGGCCAGTCCAACTGGAAGTGACAGCAGCTCCTTGCTTGATGACATGGGCTCAGAGCCAAAGCGCACCTTGCCTTTTAGGAAAGGTACAAATTTCACCATGGAAAAGTTTTTAGACCCCTCACGTCCATACAAATGCACAGTATGCAAGGAGTCATTCACCCAAAAGAACATTCTCCTTGTTCACTACAATTCTGTCTCACATTTGCATAAACTAAAGAAAGTAATCCAAGAGGCCTCAAGCCCAGTTCCCCAGGAGACTAGCAACAATGTTGACAACAAACCATACAAATGCAATATATGTAACGTTGCTTATAGCCAAAGCTCAACCCTGGAGATTCACATGAGGTCTGTACTTCATCAGACAAAAGCGCGAACCGCCAAAATGGAGAGTAGTACTAGTACTGGGGGTGGTAACAGTGGAAGTACTACATCTAAAAGCCCTGTTCCACTCAATCAGGGAAATGCAGATTCTGCAAATGCACCAATACCCTCTAACAAAGAAAACACTGTAGATGCCAAAGAAGTTACCATGAAACAAACTACTGATTACATGCATGTGCAGCCTACCCACCCACCAACCCAGTCACCAGCACAGCTTCAGATGCAACTGCAGCACGAGCTCCAGCAGCAAGCTGCATTCTTTCAGCCACAGTTTCTGAATCCAGCTTTCTTCCCACACTTCCCAATGACACCAGAGGCCCTACTGCAATTTCAGCAGCCCCAGTTCCTCTTCCCATTCTACATCCCTGGTGCTGAATTTAATATTAGCCCTGAGCTTGCATTGCATTCAGCTGCATTTGGGATGCCTGGTATGACTGGATCATTCCTGGAAGATCTGAAGCAGCAGATGCAGCAACAACATCAGCTGGGCCAACAGCAACAGCTTCAACTTTCTCAGCAGCAAGCTCAGCAGCAAGCCTCCCAGTCTCAAATGCAGCAGCAGAAAACACAGCAGCAGAGTCACAAGCTAAAAACTGAGTCCAACCACATTGCTCTGTCTGAGATTCAAATGTCCAGAGATGCTGAAGAGCACCTAGAAAAGCAGGAGAGCAAAGCGAAGCAGGATATAGCTAATGATATTGACAGTGCAAAAGACACTAAAGATTCAAGGAAGCCTAAATTTTCAGAACCACTAATTCCTCCACCACGCATCATCTCAGGAGCTAGAGGTAATGCTGCTAAAGCATTACTTGAGAACTTTGGCTTTGAATTGGTTATTCAGTACAATGAGAATAGACAGAAAACCCAGAAAAAGAATAGAGAGGTAGAGTTGACTGACAAACTGGAGTGTGGGCTGTGTGGAAAGTTCTTCTCCAACATGCTTATTCTCAAAAGTCATCAGGAACATGTGCATGGGCAGTTCTTTCCATATGTGGAGCTGGAAAAGTTTGCACAGCAGTACAGGGAGGCATATGACAAGTTGTATCCCATAAATCCAGCATCTCCAGAAACACCCCCACCACCTCCACCCCCACCTCCTCCTCCAGCCCCAGTGACTGCTCTCCCTGCCCCTACATCTTTAGGAAAATCGCAGACACCATCTCCTGCACCTCTACAAACTCCTCAGCAAGCGCCACCACCACCGCCTCCTCCACCACCACCTCCACCACCCACTGCACCTCCTCAAGTGCAGCTCCCTGTTTCTCTTGACCTGCCAATTTTCCCACCACTGATGATGCAATCATTGCAGCACCCTGGGCTACCCCCACAGCTTGCGCTGCAACTTCCAACAATGGACTCTTTATCTTCTGACCTCACACAGTTATGTCAACAACAACTGGGACTGGATCCAAACTTCCTGCAGCAGTCTCAGTTCAAGCGTCCTCGCACCAGAATCACAGACGATCAGCTAAAAATCCTCCGTGCTCATTTTGACATAAATAACTCTCCCAACGAAGAACAGATTCAAGAAATGGCAGAAAAATCTGGCCTTCCACAGAAAGTCATAAAGCACTGGTTCCGCAATACACTCTTCAAAGAACGTCAAAGAAGCAAAGATTCCCCTTACAATTTCAACATTCCACCCATGACCACACTGGAAGATATTAGACTTGAATCCCAAATGAACATGTTAGAGTACTACAGAACTGATGCTACGACAAACAAAAGGTCATCAAGAACACGTTTCACAGATTATCAACTGCAAGTACTCCAAGATTTCTTTGATACCAATGCTTACCCCAAGGATGATGAAATTGAGCAGCTCTCAACGGTACTCAACCTGCCAACGCGAGTGATTGTGGTGTGGTTCCAAAATGCCCGTCAGAAAGCCCGCAAGAGCTATGAGAACCAAACAGATACAAAAGACAGTGAAAAGAAAGAACTGACAAATGAACGATATATTAGGACCAACAACATGCAGTACCAATGTAAGAAATGCAGTGTCATTTTCCCCCGAATTTTTGACCTCATTACTCACCAGAAGAAGCAGTGCTACAAAGATGAGGATGATGAAGCTGGAGATGAAAACCACTCAGAGGAATTCACAGAGAACAATGAGCAAAGTTCAGTAAAGCTAACGGAGTCAGCAAAAAACCCTGTTGTAACAGCAAGCAGCTCTGGCTCCAGCTCTCCCTTAATGCCTTCACCTCGACCTGATTTAGGGAAAACCTCACCCAAACCTGAGCTCCTCCATGAAAAAACTAAATTCGGAGAAAATGCCCCTTTACAAACCCCCAAGAACCCAAATGAGTTCAAATATTCCAAGGCTTCAACCCCACAGCCTCCACCACAAAAAGTACCTCAGCCACAAATGTCAAGACCCCATTCCCATTCCCAGCCCCAGTCTACGACTGTCCCATCAAGTCCTCTTTCAATTGCACTGTCCTCTCTTAACAGTAGCCTACCACCTCAAATGTTACAGTATCACTGCGATCAGTGCAAAATTGCTTTCCCAACAGTAGAGCTGTGGCAGGAGCACCAGCACATGCATTTTCTGGCTGCCCAGAACCAATTCCTACACTCGCAGTTTTTAGAAAGGCCACTGGATATGCCCTATATGATCTTTGATCCAAATAACCCTCTTATGACTGGGCAACTCCTGTCTGGAGCCCTATCCCAGATGCCAACTCCAAGCAACTCTGGCCCTGCTGTGAACTGTACCTCTGTGAAACGTAAATTAGATGAAAAAGAGGATGGATCTCATGAAAAAGATGGTGCTAACAGTGCAGAAGATCAGCACAGAGATAAACGTCTTAGGACTACCATTACTCCAGAGCAACTTGAGATCCTGTATGATAAATACTTACTTGATTCAAACCCAACAAGAAAGATGTTAGATCATATTGCTCGTGAAGTTGGCCTGAAGAAAAGAGTTGTCCAAGTATGGTTTCAGAACACCCGAGCCAGAGAGAGGAAGGGACAGTTTAGAACAGTTGGGCCCTCTCAAACTCACAAAAAGTGTCCCTTCTGCAGGGCACTGTTCAAGGCCAAATCAGCTCTTGATAGCCACATTCGCTCAAGACACTGGCATGAGGCAAAACAGGCAGGCTTTAGTTTGCCCCCAAGTCCAATGATGCCTCAAGATGAAGGAGGTCAAAGTCCCAATAAGTATTATTTTGCTGACTACCTACAGATGCACACAAAGACAGAGATGAATGACAGTGAGCTTCCAACTGCATCATCCACTCCAGTTAAACCTCCCGAGATGCCACTAAAAAATTTATTGAGCTTATCATTCATAAAAGCAGAACATATTGATGAACTTGAGGGGCTCAACATGAGCTCTGCAGAGGCCTCTTTTGATGGCAACAAAATTGACTTTGATGAAACCTCCTCAATTAACACAGCTGTGAGTGATGCTACAACTGGAGATGAGACCAATAATGAAGTTGAGAATCTCACATTAAATGGAAGTGAAAAAATGTTTGAGAACAAAATGAACCAAGCACAAATCTCTGACATAAATGAGGACAGAACCCCTTTCAACATGGTTAGCCCAGCATTAAGTTTATCTGGCAAAGACAGTGACTACTTCTATTCCAGAGATGATGAATTAGATGATAATGCAGACCAGAGCGAGACTTCAAGTTTGGCTGATCCAAGTTCACCCAGTCCATTTGGAGGTACTAATCCCTTCAAGTCTGCAAAAGCTGGTGGAGAGAGACTAGGCCACAAACGTTTTAGAACCCAAATGAGTAACCAACAGCTTAAAGTCCTAAAGGCTTGCTTCAGTGATTACCGCACACCTACTATGCAAGAGTGTGAAATGCTGGGCAATGAAATAGGACTTCCAAAACGTGTTGTGCAAGTCTGGTTCCAAAATGCCCGCGCAAAAGAAAAGAAGTTCAAAATAAACATTGGAAAGCCATTCATGATAAGCCAGGGCTCCCCAGATGGGCCGAGGCCAGAATGTACATTATGTGGCGTGAAGTATACAGCCAGACTTTCGATTCGTGATCATATCTTCTCAAAGCAGCACATTGCAAAAGTGCAAGAAACCCTGGGCAACCAGGTTGATCGAGAAAAAGACTATCTTGCACCTACCACTGTCCGCCAGCTTATGGCTCAACAAGAACTTGACCGTTTGAAGAAGGTAACCGATGTACTCAACTTGCCAGCCCAGCAGCAACCTTCAGTGGACAATAATGCACTTCATGGCCTTAGTCTGCCAACTGCCTACCCAGGAATATCTGGTCTCCCACCAGTGCTTCTTCCTGGAGTCAATGGGCCATCCTCCCTTCCAGGTTTTCCACCAAATACACCTGGTGAGTTAGTATGACACAAACAGTGCAGTAGCTTAATGAACAGTTAATGCATTAAATACTACTGCCCCATTTGCTTCCTTTGAAGGACTGTGACATTCACTGTTTCATAAAGACTTTTAATGCATGCATTCACTAACAATGTGGAATACTTTGAGTTTGACTGTGACCTCTTAAGTTCAGTTGATTTCATGCCTGTGCTTGTTTTAATGGTTTCATCTTTCTTCTTTTTGTTGTATCCTTCTTTTGATAAATGCTTGTAACAGTTTGGACCCATAACAGAGGGATAGCCCCAAAATAATGTCTTACAAAGTTTGAGGAGTGATTTTGCAGTCAAATATTTCAATATTATCTATACCACTGTATTTCAGCTTTAGCGTCTCCTGGTGCTGGCATGCTTGGGTTCCCTACTCCAGCCACCCCTTCTCCTGCCATGTCTCTCAGCAGTACCCCAACCAAGACTCTTCTTCAGACACCTCCTCCTCCTCCTCCTCAACCCCAACCCACCGCACTTCCTCTTCCTCCCACTCCTTTGGCAGCAAATCAGACTGAGCAGCACATAAAAGAATCTGAGAAAGACAAGAAGTTAGAGAAGCCCAAGGTGAAAGAAAGAGAAGCCGACACTGCCCGTCCCGAGACCCCAATTGTGAAGAAAAGGGAAAAGCCCTCGCCGCCACTTTCAATGCTAGGAAAATTGGGAAGTGAGGCACAGATGGACCCAGCACAACTGCAAGCACTTCAGAATGCCATTGCTGGTGACCCAGGCTCCTTCCTAGGGGGACAGTTCTTGCCTTATTTCATCCCTGGCTTTGCATCTTGCTTCTCACCCCAACTTCCTGGTGGAGTGCAGGGGGGATACTTCCCTCCTCTGTGTGGAATGGAGAGCCTGTTCCCCTACGGCCCTGCAATGCCGCAGGCTATCGCTGGACTTTCTCCAACTGCCCTGCTGCAGCAGTACCAACAGTACCAGCAGTCCCTCCAGGATTCCTTACAGAAGCAGCATCAGCAGCAGCAGAAGCAAAGTGAACCACAGCAGAAAGCGCCCCCTATGAAGTCAACGAGTGCACAGAGCAACTCTCTCAAACCAAAAGAGGCTATTGAAACTAAGGATGATAAAGGCTCTTCAACAGAAAGCACAAATGAAGAACCCCAAACGAATACCAAAACTTCAAGCTTTCCAGATGCGTTTATCGTTCCGTCCATCAAACACGAGTTTATATGCAGAAAGTGCCAGATGATTTTTGCTGATGAAGACTCAGCAGCTCGCCACCAGAAGTCCTTCTGTTACTTTGGTCACCCGTTTATTGATCCGCAAGAGACAGTGCTTCGCAAGGCTGTGAGCAAGTACAATTGCATAGCCTGCAACGTATCCGTCAGCGGGAACGAAGCACTTGGCCAACACCTTCAGTCGAGCTTGCACAAAGAGAAAACAATCAAACAAGCAATGAGAAATGCCAAAGAGCATGCTAGATTATTACCTCACTCAGTCTGCTCCCCTTGTCCTAACACCACATCTACCTCGCAGTCTGCAGCTTCTTCTAATAACACCTTGCCTCATCTCTCTCACTTGTCCATGAAGTCCTGGCCAAATGTTCTTTTCCAGGCCTCAGCCAGGAAAGCTGCTTCCTGCCCATCTGCTTCTCCTCCTCCCCTTTCCTTGCCTTCAACGGTTACCTCAACTTCGTGCAGCACCTCAGGGGTTCAAACCTCACTACCCACCGAAAGTTGTTCAGACGAGTCTGACAGTGAGTTAAGCCAGAAGCTGGATGACTTAGATAACGCGTTGGAAGTCAAGGCTAAGGCGGCATCTGGCCTAGATGGTAATTTCAGTAGTATCAGAATGGATATGTTCAGTGTGTAGGTGTGAAAAACGGATCCCTTGCTTAAACGAAAAAAGACTTTTAACTGCAGTTCCAAAGTTTCTCTAACCCAAAAAAATTACAGTACCAAAAGATTGACTCAGGATTGTTTTTCCCATATTGATATGCTGGCAAGAAAATGATTGATTTTTGTTATGGACAGAACTGTTGCAGATGCTTGACTGAGCTTATATTGTATACAAAAAAAAAAACATGGAATAGGAAAACTCTCACAAGTTCTTTTGGAGCTTGATTCAAGCCAAAAATTCTCACGATAGCAAATTGCACCTCAGCTGGATTGATTTCCAAATGCTAGCATGTACTGTATGGGATAATGATCCAGAACTTTCAAAGAGAATTTCTCTTAGTTTAGTTTAGGTGTAATTCAGTAGCTTTAAATTCTCAGGTCAGAACATAACATTTCTCATTTGTTGAAACAGCAACGAAGCCTGCTTATAAATGGCTTTTACCAAAACATGTCAAGCTTTATTGGAGGCATTTCCTTGATGTGTGTAGTGTACCAAGAGACAATATAACTGTTACAGGACAACGCGCATATCCTTTTAGTTTGCCCTACAAGAGAGTATGCTTTTACCACTGAGGGAATTTAGAATGGTGAAGTCATGTGTATGCCCCTGTGTTTGCCAGTTTGTATTGCCACAAGCTGTATTTATATACAACACCCTTTTTTCTTGTAGAATATACTAATAATCTGTGCCAACTCTTACCTTCTTTCTTTTACCTATCATCACACCCTTTTCTGAAGAGGTAATAATTCTAGTTTTGATAGACTCTTGAACATTATGTGAATAGGACATTTTTTTCATTTGTGAATTGCTATACTGTTACAGTACTTGCTTGTGTCTGGACTATAGTGCACTTATTTGATTTCAGTTTTTTTTTTTTACTTTCTTTCTTTTAATTATTATTATTTGAGGTAGGCCATGTCTTAATTTAATAGATATCATTTTTCGGTGTTTGTTTGTTTGTTCATTTGTTTGAATTATTATTTGTGTGTAGTTCAGCAGCAGATTGGTCCACATTTGTTAGACGTTTCACACCTAACAATCCAGAGACATTTAACAATTGGTGCATCCATGAAAGTAGTACTGTATACTTGAAAAAGTGCAAGTTGGACAAATTGTGTTGAAAAATGGTATGAACATTTGCTTCTTTTAAACAAGAAAGCTGCTTTTTAAAAGGGGGACAAAAGCATTTGTTTTAGAAAAATATTTTTTTTCTTTTTTTTTCTTTTTCTGTACTTCTGTAGGACTGAACACAGTGTTACCCCTATACACTGCCATATAGTGGATAGGCTGTTTCTTCCATTCTACTCTGGGCACTTCTGTTAATGTCATGAACATAGACCATTTTCCATCATATTTAGTGATACTTGGATTACAAAGTATTATCTTATGACGTTATGCTGCTACTGTGTAATGTTTTTGTTTGAACTTTGTTTTTGTTTTGGTTTTTCTAAATCGCTTGCCATACATTTTCAGCTTCCTACTAGACAGAATACAGATTCATCACGAATTACATTGCTTTATTGTTTTATTTCATTTTCTTTCATTTTTGTCTGTGTAACTTAAAGAATGTGAACGCTGTCAAGGGTGTTTAATTTTTATGAATCACTTTCTGCTTTGATACAGTTGGACAATGTGATTCATTCCAAAGTAACAGAAGGCTTAATGTATGAAAGTAAAAGGCTCGTGAACAAAGAAAGCTAAGCTGTTGTACATATTCGTAGTTGGCTGTGCATGGTACAAATTTATTAATATGAAGAAATGCAAAAATGTATTGCTTTTGGTATTCCTATTCTGAGATGAACAAGTAGCATGTAATGCAACTGTTTGACAGGTTAAATCAAATCATGCTTAAAAAATTGTTTCAAACGATGAAATTAAGTAACATTTCATTTTACTTTATATTGCTGTACAGGTGTTTTTTTCTGTTTAAGGTAAAATGTCACAGTTTTTAATTCTCTTTTTTGTGGACTTTTTAATGTTCTTATTTGGATTTTAATATTTTAACGCTTATTTTAATCCTGAAGACACTTTTTGATTGTGTTTCACAAGAGACATCTTTGCCTCCTAAGGTGCAATCCTGCCTCTGTCCAAAACATGAGCGACTGTCCTGATTCCAAAGGCTTTTAGAACTCGGCTTCTGCCTTTCCCTGAATGTGGAACAGCATTTAGAGACTGAGCTGTCAGCTAGCACCGTGCGCTAAGGTGTTAGCCTGGACCAGAATGCTTCCCACACAAAGGACTGGTAAAGCAAAGAAAAAAACAAAACAAAAAAAAAAAACTAAAAAACAAAAATACAAAAAACAAAGGATGGTCCAATAATGTAATTGTACATAAATGTTGCAACTGCACAGCAGCCAAAAAACCTTTCTACGGATGGATAGTGTCACGCATAGGAGGACAACCTTCTAAAGGTTGATATTAGGATTGTTCTTCTGGATATCAAAGGGATGATCAAGGCGTAATCATATTCTACACAATACGTAATTTCAACGCCTGGGTAACATAGGAAATGCACCCCAAGGTTTTAATAAAAAAAGATGCCCCTATGGCGAAAACTTTAAATAAACTAAACCAAAAATGTTATTGATGTTTTATATATAGAGAGTAGTCTCATTAGTTTTTGTTACTGTAATGTTTGAGGTCTCAGCTGTACCGTATTACGGTAATAACATGGTTTTGAAACTTTTTTATTTTGTCACAGACCTGTTGTCATAGTTGAAATGACGTTTATTGTAGATGGTATTTGAACAACTTCTTCTGGAAATAGTTCATCAAGTATGTTTGTTGCTCATTGTTGTGATACATTAAAAACTGTATCTGCAAACCACTTCAGCGCCTGGCATCACTGTCTATGTTTCTTTATGCTTTCACATGCTTTGTGCATTTTAGCCAGCTATTGAATAAAATCACAAGGAAAAGACAAATTGGAGGAGCCCATTCTTACCCTGAGCTCATGCTGCCAATGAGCTAGAGAAGAGGTCACATTATCCCTAAATCCACACTGGGAACATTTTTAATTTCACATGGTATGCCTTTACATGTTATTTGGTTGTAATCTGGCTTTATCCAGATGCAATGGATTATCTGTAGAAGTGTCAATCTCAAGAGCCTTTCTGCAGGTATTTGTCTAAGCTTCTCCCCTGGAAGAGATAATGGATTATTCATCAATCTACCAAGCAGATCATCCAGCCGCGAGTTTTAACTGCTATTCGGCAGAGAAAAAAGGACTTTGCGTCTAATCGCTTGTCCTTTTTAAAACTCGCACACTAAAGGCTGTACATAATTGTGGTAAATCGCTTGCTTTTAAAACAAACCAGACGCAACTCAGTAAGGTCTATCACATCCCATACAGCAGTTCCTCTTTATGGTCCATCTGTGGCTAACTTTTCCCATTCCCATTAGTGACTAGAAAATGATTCTCCGAGGTATTTATCCCAGTTTGGACATCTTTGATCAGCTGAAAAACTTTACTCAGCACATCCAAATAGCTTTTTGCATATTTGTTCATATATCTTTTATTCTAACAGATGTTTCCCACAAATCTGTTCTGCAGCTTCCACTTGGATGTCATTCCTGTTATTTTTCCTGTATCTTGAGGGTCACACTATTCTGTGATTGGATAGGGTTTGACCTTTGGAAGAACAATAGCAGAAGGCATTTCGGTTCTGCCCTCTCCCCACACATTCTCTCTATCTTTCCACAGTTGTTTGCTGACATTTAAGATTCAGGGACCGATCCCAGTAGCTCTGTACGTATCTTATGCCATGTGATCTTGGTGAATTGTTCTATTGTTTTGCTGTGGAGTGAGAGAGGACTGATGTTAATCCACAGATTTACACTAAAGAGTCCATCTGCCCTCGATATTTGGCGCACATAATTGTCTCTAAAATACGGTATTTTTAGATATTTGAAGATGATCGAAATGACTTCAAATACTTGGGAATTGATTATTGCATCAAGTAAATCTGTCCATATGGGATGCTTGTCATTTAATGACAGTACTTATACAGTCAAAGAGATACAGCTGATGTGTCGTATGCTAATGTTTATTGACACATTTATGGTTGATATTTTCTCAAGCCATTTGTTGGATCTGGGGACAGTAAACTGAATAAAAAGTGATTGGATCTTTGTCTCTCTTGCCACTGAAATCCCAAGTGTAGAATACTAATTCCTGTATTTGGTCCCTGAACTCAGGTCTTTCATTTTAAACAGATTAAATTCTAATTAAATTCTGCACATGGGAATATATCATTTCTGCACGATCCCTAATTTACTGTGGCAAATATTATATTATCCCAAACAAAAATGCATCAGTCCATGTATGTATATATATATATATATATATATATATATATATACACACACACACATACATATACATACATACATTTATTTATTTTATCCACTATTAATTTCCTTGCTTTCCCCCCCCCCATAGATTTCTATTTTATGTCCTCCTTTAATCTTTCCTCTTTTTTTAATCTCCTCCTCTCACCGGTGATCACAAGAGCTATTTTAGTTTGTTCTTTGATTCATAAACTTGCTCTGTTCCCCACACCTGTGCTTCATTTACCTTGTGCACCTGAGCAGTTCCACCAGATGTGTTCGAGACAAAATTGCTAATAATTTATGCTGGCCTGACTGTAGAGGCCTTGTATTAATAGAACATTTCTGCATTTGTGACACAGACATAGATCAGTTCTCTAATTCCTATTTGCATATATCAGTACTTCATATCTTTCTGACTCAAGCAGCGTTAAATTCAAAATATATGTATCTTCTAATTATAATACATCACAAAGGAGCTTATCCGCATGGTTTGCTGGTAAGCAGCATGTTTGCAACAATATAGAGTTACCGAGTTCTCACAAGGTTGCAGGTTTGAGTCCGTCCGAATCCAATTCGCTTCCACTCTCCCAATACGTTCTTACCACTCTAAACTGTCCTGTTGCATTAATGCAAAAAAGGCCAGATAAAAACAGGATTACAGGTGATAAAAGAGACCTCATCGAGACTTAAACTTAAATACGATACATAATGTTCCCTGCAGCAGACAAATATGGAGGAAAACTGAAGGGATAAAAGAATTATTCCATTCTGAGAGTGAAATAAGCTCCTAATATTGCCAATATCCATGTAGGCAATGTGCTCAACAAACACAAATATCTAAGGAATGGGAGAGTAAGGAGACCTGAGAGATATCTAAATAAGCCAGAGAGCTACACCTCTGAAACAAATACTTGCAAAAAAGATGCTGTTTCGAACCCGCTGGGACTTCCCAAGCAGATTGTTCTGTTATGTTTTCTGAAACCACACCTCCCAAATGGCTTGAGATGAAGGTTGGGAGACACTATTGCTTAAGACAGATAAAACTAGTTGTATGATACCATCCCTCACAGAGAAATGTCTTATTTCTTTCTCCCAAACAAAACGATACTTCTCTGCTGATGTTCAATGAATTCTAGTTGAGGCCATACATCTGTGGTGAATTTTTGAACACCTGAGGCATTGACGGCGTTTAAAGCACAGTGAGATGTTTTGTAGATTTGATAAGACAAAATAAAACTAAAAATCTTTGTTAGCTTTCTGAATTGTGCATAAAGTTCCAGGTTTTGTTACATAAAATGCCTGTGTTATGCTTCAGACTGCATGTATTTTCTTACTTAAAGTTGAACTCTTGAGATTGCTGAATAGGAAAGCGGCTTTTATAACTTCCAGCTTTTATGTTCCTGTGATATTTCAGCTGTGTAAGGGAGGGCAGGCTGAAATAGCAGATGCTTTGTCAAAGCCGTCAAACATAAAGTCTGTTTGAATTAAGCAAAATCTGCTTGGCATACAGAGACAGTGAGATGCAAAAACAAATGTCCATTTTTATATAATCATAACAATAGCAATGTAAACAGATGAGTGCTTGCTAATCTTATTTTGAGCATTTTGTTTACAAACCTTGCGTGTGACGTTTATGATGTCATAAAGGTCTGGATGGTAACTAAAGCAAAATATTACAATCAGATTTTTAGATTTGCTCTTTTTTCTGCTTTCATTATTTAGATGGACAGATCAAAGTTTAAAGAAATAGTTCACCCAAAAATGAAAATTTGCTGAAAATATACGCACCCTAAGGCCGGCCAGAATGTGAATTATTTTGTCGAAACAGATCTGGAGAAATTTAGCATTACATCAATTGCTCACCGATGTGAGTGAATGGGTGCCGTCAGAACAAAAATTCAAAACATCACAATAATATACAAGTAATCCACACGACTCCAGTCCATCAATTGACATCTCGTGAGTGAAAAGTTGCATGTTTGTAAGAAACTAAACCATCAGTAAGGCGTTTTCATTTTAAACCATCACTTCTAGCAAAAATATGAGTCCATAATTCACAATAAAGCTTCCTCCAGTGAAAAAGTCCCTGTTGTCCTCTCACATCAAAATCAACCAATATATTAGTTTAGAACTGTTCTGGATTGTTTTTGCTTGTAAATAGTGTCTGATCTGTGCATATTTCTCTCCTGATTCAAACAAGACGCCTTTTCACTTGAGAAAGCAATATTACGATAGTAATACGATAGCAATGGTTTGACATTAAAAACAAATGATTTTGTTTAATACACACACTGCAGATTTTTCTTCAAAAGGTGTTAATTGATGGACTGGAGTCATTTACTTTTGGATTATTGTACTGTTTTTATCAGCTGTTTGAACTCCCATCTTGACGGCGCCCATTCACTGCAGAGGATCCATTAATGAGCAAGTGATGTAATGCTAAATTTCTCCAAATCTGTTCTGATGAAGAAACCAATTCATCTACATCTTGGATGGCCGAGGGTGAGTACATTTTCAGTAAGTTTTCGTTTTTTTTGGTGAGCTATTCCTTTAAATGCACCAAAATACAGCAGTATATATATATGTGCTTTAAGCAAATAAATATGAATAAATGTGAAGTTTTTTTATTTATTTATTTATTTTTGTAAGTAAACCAAGTGTGAAGTACTAGTGAGCAGTTCTGAAGACATTAAAATGTCACTTCTGCCACTGATTTATTGACTTTTGAAATCTGTCTTTACTTCTAGGGAAGAGGAGAAACTTCTTGAAAGTCTTTTTGGTCAGAAAGTGTCTGCTAAGAGCATTACTGTAAATATTCATGTAAAGCAGTTTGTATTTGCTTTTCTTCACAATGTCTACTCGAGGGAAGCAAGGCCAAAACCTAAATCCTTCTCTTAATTTACTTCCAGCGCACGTTCCACTGGGACCGCCGCAAATTGAGGTTGAGACTCTGCATAATACAATATTTGTATTTAATTGTTTCTTACACTGGAAACAACACTATGGCAACCGCAGTAAACATGTCATGTTTCATAACTCTTTAAACACATTTGAAAAGCATTTAAGCAGAGGCCTGAATTTTTACGAGTGCTTGGACGCTTTCAGAAATAGAGCTGGCATTATGAGTGAATGATGTAAAGGTGATCAGGGGTCCTGGTTTAACCGTAGCCCCGCTGCTGTCGAATCTAAGAGAGTAGATTCTGTACACTTTTGCTTTGTTCTGTAAAGCCGAAATTATAAGTAAAATTACATTTTAAGAAATTAGAATATATATATTCTAATGTCTTACAATGTATTTTTTACCTGCAATTTCTGTTTTCTATATATATTTTATTAGAATTTATTAGAATTACACATATTGGCTGTTTTCATTGTAAAAAAAGTTTAGTAATTTTGTTGTTTTTCTAATGTATATATAAAAAATATCACACATTATCTAATAATACACACACACACACACACACCGGTTTAAAATATTTTTGTATTTTCTTAACCGTATAGTATGTGTCAGTTGATGTGCATCAGTTTACAGCTGTTTTAACAGTTGAAATGAATTAGTGAAATATGTTCACAGTAGGTGTTCCGAGGTCAACATTCTATCTCCTCCATTCATTGTACAACACAAAACATTTCCGTGTTATGCATATTCAGACTCTGAATATCACAGTCCCACATGCCTGTTACGGACTTCTTCTGGTGCAACATTATTCATTTATTCATTGCAAAGATGTTGAACAAGAGGCCAGCCATTGTATACTCAGAGAGCGCTTGTGGGTTTTGGCAGTGCCTGTCTGAGTCCTCCCTGCATATTTACAAAGAGCACAGCCATATGTAAATTACAAAGCAGTGCATCACACTTGCCTGAGCTACACAACCATTTCCAAACATGGGACTTGGATTACAAGCATTTTCCCCTCTAACCTGTCCCGCTCTGAGAGGCTTCTCTCATATGTGTAAGATGGGGAAATCACAGGTCAGAGCTCAAGTGATGATATTAAGCCTTTTGTCACCTTTGATCTGTGTCAGTATATGAGTCATTATTTTGTCTGCAAAGCATTAGAATAAACTGAAGTTTCATGGTCATTTGTTCTTCCTGTGCGTGTCCATGTCCTGTGACAACTCTTTATTTCCTACATTTTTACTCCTGAATCGCATCTTAATCATTAAATGGACATTTATTCATGATAAAACAGATGCTTGTCAACACCTCTGCTGGGCTTGCTGTGGAATTCAGGGAATCATGGGTAATGCGTACACTCGTTAGTCTGTCTGTGGCCCGACCTGATCATGCAGACATCAAGCCAGCACATTTGCCACTGATCGCCATAATAACCCTTCGCAAACCTTAAAGTCATCTCCAGCTTTCATTTTTCTGTGTGTGTGTGTCAGGACTTTCATTACAGCTCTGGATATGACAAAAAATCTTACATAAAAAGAGTAAACAAAAAACACATTGCTTGTGTTTATTTATATATATATATATATATATATATATATATATATATATATATATATATATATATATATATATATATATATATATGTATATGTATATGTATGTGTGTGTGTGTGTGTGTGTGTGTGTGTGTCTGTTTGTGTGCTAATCCAAGATGTAGATGAATGTTAAAAACATATTTTTTATATAAAATATAAATATATTTGATGAATTGAGTTAAAAAAAGTTTAAAATAGTTTAAAAGAACAGCATTCACTTGAAATAAAAAATATTTTGTAACATTATTAATGTCCTTGTATGTACCTTTTGATATTTATTTATTGATTTTTTATTTTATATTTTTTATTATTCTGTTTTTTTTACCTTGAAATGACTATATAATGATGTGCTTTCTGCTGTACAACATTTCCAGCATAAATACAGAGAGTATTTGCAAAATAATAATATGTATATTTGGTTATTGTCATAATCTTTGTGAAACACTAACAACTTAACTTCTGTTAATCAGTTATTTCAATACAATGATTTTAAAAAAAAAGTATTTTATAACCGCAAGTAAAATCACTCTGGACCCCTCACATCCAGCACACTCCCTCTTTGAACTGTTACCGTCTGGTCGACGCTACAGAGCCCTGAGCACCAGAACGACCAGACACAGGAACAGTTTCTATGTCTGGAACACACGCAGAACACACAACTCTATTATTTATTCACCACACTTGCTTACTTTTTTATTTATCAAATTTTTTCATTTAAAATTTGCACATATCAGACCTGTACACACATAATTGTCTATATTATATATTGTGTTTTTGCTGCTTTGTGCATTGCCTGTTTGGATATTTGTATATTATTCTTTTATTATCTGTGTCCTGTCCTGTTGCTGTCTTTCTGTTGCACTGTGGAGCTTCTGTCACTACAACAAATTCCTTGTATGTGTAAACATACCTGACCAATAAAGCTCATTCTGATTCTGATTCTGAAGTAGTTTGTTAGTCATGAGCCTAAATCATAAATTCACTGTGAGTTTCCTATTCATCTTCTGATTCATTCATTCACTCATTCTTTTCAGTCATTAAAATGAATGAATATAAATGAAATGACGTTGTGCTTTTTGCTTTATAACATTTCCAGGTCCGTTTATCATTCATGTAGTAACTTGCACAGACACAAGCAGAAACAATTCAGAATTAGAATGAATGAATTTTTCCTTTATATTTTGGCTCATCTCAAGGACACAGATTCCAGTCTGTCTCTAGAGAGGTATTTTTGATTTCTGGTGACCCGAGACTTTGCCTGACGCAGATATTCAATAAAAAAACATGCCTGGTTCTTTCCTCGTCTCTGCTTATGCCATATTCAAATATTCATTGTCAGGACTACCTGGTGTCAACGAGAGGATATCATATAATTGTAGTACTTCGTCTTGCTCAACTACTTCACCAACACTGCATCACGACTGAATAGGTGAGAATAACCATTAAAATGCAAAATTACTAGACGTGCAACCTTCTCATAGGGAAGTTGGTCTTTGTGATGAAGCACCCGACCCCCCATAGCTGAAATTCACAAATGGCCTCTCGCTGGAAAGATGGTGTGGCGTTGTGAGCTTGGCTGGGCGGACGCTTATAAATCACCAATGGGTAAAGGGTTTTTAATGCAGCACTCTGCGCTCGCTGCCTCCATTTTCTGTCACAGCACAGTAAAAGATGAGAGGCCCGGGGGGAATACCAGCCCCCAAGATGCTCTGAGCCGAGCTGTAGGTCATACTGTGTGCCTCTCAATGGATAAATACATAAATACATGCAGCGATGCAACACTAGGCATAAACACCGCTGTGAAATAGAAATGCATCCACAAAAATAGGTTTCAGTACGGTTAGATTTTTGAGCTACCATCAACCCTGTATGATATCAAGGAAATAATATTGAGAGGCTTTGTGATGACTGAAACCTCATTTCACATATTTATAAACGATAAAGTAAATATTTTGAATGTTTGTGTGTGACTAAAATACCATTTAAAATCATTTAAAATAAAAAAGTTACATGCAGCATTATATATATATATATATAGTATATTTATTTTTATATATGTAGTTTAACACATCTATAAAATTCGTAGCTTTAGTAGATAAGAACTTACAAAAATGTTATTTTTTTTAATTATGCAAATGTTTGTATGCATTAACAAATGGTTCAGTTACAAATTAGTGTACAGAAATTAATTAGTAAATTAGTTCATGTACAGCTTTGTGATGGATTAATAAAAGTTTTATACAAAGTAAATTTTAAATGCTGGTTTACACACACACACATAAACAGTGAATTCAGGTTGATTGGGACACTTTTTACTATTTTAATTTTTGTCCCAGATAACCTGAATTCACCCCATATATATATATATATATATATATACACAGTATATGTGTATGTGTGTGTGTGTGTGTGTGTGTGTGTGGGTGTGTGTACATGTTTAGCTATACTTGTGAGGACCAGATGTCCCCACAAGGATAGTAAAGCCTGAGATTTTTGACTTTGTGAGGACATTTGGCCGGTCCTCACAAGGGAAATAAATTATTTGTGTGTGTGTGTGTGTGGGTGTGTGTGTGTGTCAACAACATTTGAAAATTGCTATATATTACTATTTTCCATAATTTTAAATCTACATATTTGTAATTTGTTCAAGATGGTGCGGCTCACAGATGGTCCTGCTGTAAATTTGTGTATGATGTTTATTCAAACTGAGCAAATCCCACACAGATGCCTAAAAGCGGAGCATCTGTTTTTAACAAAATAAAATGCATTTCAGCAGGAATAATTTTGCCTTTTCAAATGTTTGAGCAGAAAAGATAATGCGCAATTCTAAATTGCTTCAGAGCCACAGCTGTTGTGAATGCAAAGCAATCAGCTGGGGCATATAGAGGGCAGCCCGTCCTCATACAAGTGCAGTACCACCAGTCTGTTAAGGACAAGTCACTGCTTTCAGATTGAAAGATATCTTAGAGTTGACTTTCATTTGGGTGTGTTAACAATGACCTCTGGAAAAACAGGCTTTGGTGGAGGTAAAAGCAAAGGTATGTCTTTCATTGGTGAATAGAAGTGTCCTGGTCCCCAGCCTCAAAATAAGAGGAATTTTCTAACATCAGATCACGCATACAAGCTTTGTTTCACACAACTTCCTCGTACCTCTTTCAGAAAAAGTAAATAATGGAGGCAAACAGGATACAGAGACAACAGGTGAAAAGGAGAAAGTTCACACCGCCTATCTGTACCACTGTAAAAATGAAAGATAGCATGCATGAATATCAATTTCCCTTCTTCTCATGCTCAAAATTTCCATGTTTGGTGGGGAATTTGCAAACAGAACAAATTCAGTTGCTCAGGTTAATCTTCACAGACACGTCTGGTTCTGTGATTTCCAGCTGAAGTTCACAGACAGATACCTTTTGCAGTATGGTTTCTATGGGAACGGGAGGAAATGATTTTCTTGGCCAGCTGCATTGATATGTACATCTGTATGCTGTATGTTGTCATTACCTCTCAGGTGATTTGCACTTCAGAGATTTCAGCTTATTTTCAGCAAGCATCTTCTAAACTATAATTCGCCCTTCTTTTTTTCTCTAACGCTGTCATGTTTTATTTGAATATGCTTTATTCTTTGTGTGTATATACACACACACACACACACACACACACACACACAACCACAACCTTTCAACCTTTTGTTGTCAATATTATTCTATTACATTTGAAACATTAATGTATACTATTTTTTTGAATGAGTTTTGAGTTGTATTAATATTTTATTGGCATAAAATCAATCAAAAGTGAGATTAAAGACAAAAAAACAACTATTTTAAATAAATGCTTTTCTTTCAAACTTTCTATTGATAAAGGATTCATGAAAAACTTTATTAAAATATAAACCAGTCCAACTGTTTTCAGCAATAATAATAATAATTGCACTGTATTTTATGTAGTTTATTCTGAACTGTTTTAATACATTTTAAATCATTTTAAATATTTTTTTATTCTTTGCTGTTAATTGACATTTTATTTTTTATGGATGTTGTTTTTATTTTATAATTATTTTAACTCAATTTTAAGTAAAATACTTTGAATTACCATTGTGTATGAAATGTGCTATATACATAAAGTTGCTTTATTATTATTAATAATAATAATAACAACAACAACAACGTTTCTTGAGCACCATATTAGCATATTAGACTGAATTCTGAAGGATGTAATAGTGGTTGAAAATTCAGCTTTGCCATCACATGAATAAATTTTAAATTCTAAAAGATATTATAATAGAAGTGTTTTTTTATTGTAATAATATTTCACAATGTTACAGTTTTTAAATTAAAAATATAAAATATTTCAAATCTAAGATGCTGCAATTCAGTCTCTTTATGTCACCAGATAACACTTTCTGAGAAGAGAAGGTATCATTCTCTCCTGAATCCCTGTAAAATTCCCTTGAGATGGGATGACTGTCATTAGGGCACAAGTTAAGCTTCTTTAGATGGCTGCACGATACATTCTTCAATGTGCAAGGTTTCAATCAAACTTGCTATTTGATTATCAAAACTTTCAAAGCACTTTCGATTTGTCTTAAGCCACAGGAAATTCAAGGGGACATCTGGAAGGATGTCTGCAGATTATTTGCAATTTTGTGTGTAGTAGACATCAATGAGAGGCCTGCTCAGACTTTGGCTGGAACCCACCTCACCTCGGGCTCATTACAGCGCAGACTGGCCCATAATCCCCCTTAATTCCTCGTTGTCGTTCATTTTCTCTTCAAGCCACTCTAGTCTGGCACAGCCAATGAACGGAGGGCCTGTGGAGGCACACAGGTATTGGCTTTTCCTTCCAGGCATGCAGTCTGTCTTTGTAGTTCTCCACAGGAGTCAGCGAGGCTATCACTTACCGTGCCAAACTCATTCCCTGCACCTCAGACGTTACCAGCAGATAATGTCAGTGCTAGACTTGCATTCATTAGCATCGGCCTGGAATTGAGAGGCCCTGGGAGAAAGAGCGGGAAGACATGGCGTTCAGCTTGTCCGTTAAAAGGGGGTTTCTTCAACTATAGGCAATTTAATGTCCCAAGGAATGGTTTTTATGAAAAAGTTTTATCTTGGAAACCATGCCATGCTTCATTTATTTTTACTAGTTTTCAAATGCCTTTTATGTATAAACTGTATTGCCCTACCCTTTTTTTCTGGAGTTTCAGCATTGTTCGCATATATACAGGTGCATCTCAGAAAATTAGAATATGGTGAAAAAGTTAATTTTTTTCTTGCAACTTATTTCAAAATGTGAAGCTTTCATGTATTTTAGATTCATTACATGTAAAGTAAAACACTTCAAAACATTTTTTTGTTTTAATGTTGATGATTAGAGCTTACAGCTCATGAAAGTCAAAAATTCAGTATCTCAAAATATTAGAATCAAAAAAAGGATTTTCAAAACAGAAATGTTCAAGTTCTTTAAAGTATGTTCATTTACGCACTCAATACTTGGCCGGGGCTCCTTTAGCATAAATTCCAGCATCAGTGAGTAATGGCATGGAAGTGATCAGCCTGTGGCTCTGCGGCACTATTGAGCATTCAGCTCGTCTGGATTGTTGGATTGAAATATCCCATAGATTCCATATGGGGTTCAGGTCAGGCATGTTGGCTGGCCAATCAAGCACAGTAATATCATGGTCAGCAAAGCACTTGGAAGTGGTTTTGGCATTTTGGGCAGGTGCTAAAGTCCTGCTGGAAAAGGAAATCAGCATCTCCATAAAGCTTGTCAGCAGATGGAAGCATACAGTGCTTTAAAATCTCCTGGTAGACGGCTAAAATGGACCAACACCAGCAGACGTCACGGCACCCCAAATCATCACTGACTTCGGAAACTTCATACTGGACTTCAAGCAGCTTGGGTTCTGTGCCTCTCCAGTCTTCCTCCAGACTCCAGACCTTGATTTACAAATTAAATGCAAAATTTACTTTCTTCTGAAAAGAGGACTTTGGAGCACTGAGCAACAGTCCAGTTCTTTTTCTCCTTAGCCCAGGTAAGATGTTTCTGACGTTGTCTCTGGTTCAGAAGTGGCTTGTAGCCCTTTTCCTGAAGACATCTGAGCTGGTGACTCTTGATGCACTGACTCCAGCTTCAGTTCACTCTTTGTGAAGCCCTCCATGTGTTTGAATCAGCTTTGCTTGACAGTATTCTCAAGCTTGTGGTCATCCCTGTTGCTTGTGCACATTTTCCTACTCAATTTCTTCCGTCCAGTCAACTTTGCATTTAATATGCTTTGATACAGCACTCTGTGAACAGCCACCCCTTTCAGTAATGACCCTCTGTGACTCACCCTCTTTGTGGAGGGTGTCAATGATCGTCGTCTGGATCATTGCCAAGTCAGCAGCATTACCCATTATTGTGGTTTCAAAGAACAAGAGATACCCAGAATTTATACTGTATGGATGGTCATTTATTGAAACTCAAATGTAAATATTCTAATATTTTGAGATGTGTGTGTGTGTGTGTGTGTTCGAAAATAACATTCCCTTAATGTTTGCATTTTGTTGCAAAATTATAAAATGAATGTCCCCTTAATGTTTGTATATAACCAGATAAAACGTTTTAAAAACTGTTAGCAAAACATTCTCAGAGCATGTTTTTGTTAGTTGTTTAATTGTTTAAAAGTATATTTTAAGGGAGATCAATTTTTCATAGTCCATAAGCCCAAAAGTGCCTATAGTTGAAGAAAACACTTTATTGTGCAGAATTTATGGTAATACATCAATGCAATTATGCAATTTTAGAATATATCAACGCAATTAAGTATTTCAGAGGTATGCTGCAATATGTTTGGAAGTTTGACTGAAGTGAGAAACTGGGTCAATTACGGCAAGAGATACAGATGGATGTTTGTTCCGCTGGTCAAAAGTGAACCACTTATGTTGGGAAATCAGCGGGTGTCAGGAAATGTATCTTTTTTTTTTTGGTCTCATTGATTCCCCACATTCCCGGTTTAGAGTGCAAATGCCCTTGCAACAGTGAAGAAACACAGATAATTGGCCACTGTTGACAAGTTTGTCCAGTAGTGGTGTTAGATTTGCTTTTTAACCATGAACATTTAGTTAGGAGTCTGCTTGAAATATTTTATCTCAGAAGTCTTATTTGATTTTAACGACTTTTGCCTTGCTCAGACAAGCACACACACAAACAAAATCCCAAACAGACACTTGTATTAAATCTTATGAAATAGAGTATGTCTTTCAGTACGCTATAAGCTATTTAATTAAGCAAAGAATAGCTGCAAAGGGTAAGTACTAGTAGACTAAAATAGAGCTCTTTAATTCCAAACCTGTTAATCAGAGAACTCAACGCCTGACATCAAAGGATCAAGAATGTGTCGATTGTAATGAGCAGGATCACTTATCAAAGTGTGAATCTGGCTTTGTCCACTGTAACACCCAGCATGTATGTTTAAAAAAAAAAAAAAAAGGCATGTGGGCAATTGGCAAGGTAAATGGTGTCAAAGTCTGCAGATTTTATAGCTGATTGCAGAAGATGAAGAGCAAAATGACTGCCAACTCTTCAGATGAACTGTTACAAATTATAAAAATTCTTTGCATGTAACTTACTGTGATGTTCGTGTGTTTGAAGCTTTGTTAAATATTATATGCAAAAATATAGAGCCTATATAGAGATATAGATCTTCCTTTTATTTTAAAACTTTAAATTAAAGCTTAAAACAAGTTACTATCAATAAATCAGTAGGAGAAGAATAAACTATGAAAAAATGTATCAACATTATGGATAATTAATAATAACAATAATAATACTTTCAGAAAATACATTAATATAGTTTAACAGAAAACAAATGTCAAAATCTATTCTTATTTGTATTTGTTGCAACTACATAAATATATAATACAATAGTCCATTGTGTCTGGTAGAGTGTTTTACAAGATTATATTTGGACGCTTTCAAGTCATTAAACAAATGTATTTTGAAGGACAGATGTTCCCTGGACCTGATCTATGTGAAAAACACCAGAACCATTTGTTGTGTATATTGTAAATTGGCAACCATTACCCAACATTTCCAGAACAGTGGTGGCAAATTCCTTTAATCCTATGAAACAAAACAAAGAGTATAAACATATGCTGTTGCACATTAAATATCTTTTGAACATTGTTACCCTATAGTGCACAAGTAAACTTGAATAGTTCTGCATATAGTGAGAGCAACTCTTCTTGGTGGTCCCTTTTATTTGACCATATGCATTATATCGTCAATGAACCCATGAGGGCAGACCGATGTGCCATGTTCCCAGTTTTCAGTTCTTTGTCATGGTGAACCTGAGAGCAACGATTACAAAAAATGACAATCTTGCAAACCACTAGAACCCTCATGCCCAGAGAGGCGACTGATTGCCTTCACAATGGGCAATTAAAGCAATGTAGTCTGGGGGTAAAAAAAAAAACCTGAAGTGGGAGTTTCCAGCAGGTCTGAGTCCATTTGGATGTGTTTGGCCTGAGGCATGGCTCACTGGAGAGAGTTAACAGCAGAATAAATACCCATCTTTGCAGTCATTATTAGGCTTAGAGCATAATATGCCCGAAACTTGCATCGGTACTGTTCTGTTTTGTTACGGTTTACTGGTGTATTAAGAAGGGCCATGGAGATGATGGGATGTCTGTCAATCTGCATCCAACCCAACTACCCCCTGGTGCTATCATGGCCTCTCCTTGATCTTGTGCAAATTTCTCCCTTCATGGGGGATGAGGGGAATTGGATCGTGCAGGCAGTTGAGCAAAGGCTTGTTTTGATGTTTATTCATTTGCTCAGCGCTCAATCCAAGAATGCAGAAAAGTGGACCTCTGATACACAGTTTCTATCAAACTTTAATGAGGCTGAATAAATTAGTGACACAAATGATGTTGTTTTAGAATTTTACATTAACTTTGTCTCTTTGTACAAAATTCTACATATTTAATGGCAACAAATGCTCTCGTTTCAGAAGAAGGCACATGCTTTCATCAACCAATCTCTGTGATAGACTCCTGTTCAGCTTGGTGTATGTAACAAGTTCTCCTGCCGTATGTGTATCCCAAGTCAATCAGAAGGCTATCTGAGGCAAAATCTCAACTCTTATGCAACTCTGTTCCTACATGAAGCCTGACTGGCTCTATCGTTCCAGTCTCTATGCCACATTTTGGGCAGGTAAAGCAGATGTCAGCGATCGTGTTACTCTTGAGGCAGTAGTAGCAGAACACATGTTTGCAGCCGGCTGAATGGGGCATTGTGGGCCACTCCCCGCAGACGGCGCACTCTGTGCAGAGGGTCTCCTCTGAGCCTTCCGTTCCTCTCAGTTTCTTCAGAGGGGAGAACAGAGCGGCGACACTGGCCTTCAGCTTCCACACGTTTATGAGAGGCAGCAGGAAGATGAGGAACTCGGCAAAGCCGTGCCACAACAGCTCCCGGTTCAAGAACTGGAAGTTGATGTCTCGTGGTCCCTGGGGTCGACTGAAGACTGGCTGCAGTCCCAGCAACCTTTCGGTTAGTGTTGGATAGGTTCCTCTTTGGAGGAACAGTAGGAAATTGACTTTGGTAAGGCCTGTCAAGATGCTGAGTACCTTGCGGGCCTTGCGTCCGTTGGATTCTGCAGGGTGGTTGAGGAACAAGCTATGGGAGCGTTCTCTTAGCCACTTTTCACCAACAGTCAGCAGAGCGAACCAGAACTTCTGTGGCCGGCTCATGGGCCAGTACTTCTGTCCTGGGATCAGAGCGTTCTTGTACCGAATACTGAGCAGTGATTGGCCCACTGTGGCACTGTTAGAGTAGATGGTGAACCTCCACAGGAGGAGCTGGAGAAGAGCCTTGGGTTCTGGTTCCAAAGGGGTTAAAAGCCCAGTCTTGAAATGCTGGAAACAGTGGGCGAACTGTGACCAAACAAGCTGTTCCAGTGCACCATCCAGTTCAAAAGCATCCAGCTGACTGATTCTCAAAACCCGAGGTAAAGGGCTTGGGCCGGCCTTGGCGAACGGCTTGTCACCTCCAGCTCCAGCTACAAGCAGAAGAAGCAAATGGTTATGCATTTTTGCATTTGAGTTGAAATCACTTTTCACATGTAAAACCCGTCCTAAATTCCCTTTTAGCTGTGCAGGGCAGAGGCACAGGAGGTCTTACGCTGTTCCCTCTCGAGATTCAGTCTGAGGACAAATCACATCACAGGAGATTATCCCAACAGCACAGGCTTGGAAAGGCAGTAAACATCCGCTATGCGGAACTACTTTACTTTGACGGCTTTTTATAAGGGATCTAAGAACTGTGACGTTTGGCAATTTTTCATGGAATGCGTTTGTATCGGGCTGAGTTTATCTCTTTAAATGTGATGGCTAAAAAATGAGAGCCAGAAGCTGCGGTGACCACCTCTTAGCTCAGGACTGGATTTGGACAATATCTGAAATAAATTGGCTTATGAAAATTGCAGGAAGCATCTCCAAATCTTTAAGAAGTATTTTTTCAATACTTCAGGTTCATCTGTGCCTAAAACCTTCACCCATTTAAGAATAAAACTTAAATGGACAATAAAAAAGGATGCAAGTTGTTCATGAATCAGTTGAAAAATTATCTGCTTTAAACACATTGGAAACTGAAGTTACGCTCATTGTATAATCAGTCAAAACATCCCCTTTTAGGCTTTATCACTGCACGGCAGGACTTGGCCAGGTGAGACAAATCATTGCGGCAGGCCACTCTGGGGATACGGTTTTTCCATGTTCTCGTCATAGGTTTTTATTGAGCAGTTTACAAGTTATGAATGAATATGTTTTATTTGAGAACATAATATTGGCAGCAACCTATCAATAGTAATGTGACTATTGTCAAGGGCCTGTCAATAGTAATGTAATTATGATTTAGAGGATCACATAGATGTTAGCTCGGGCAAGTAACATCTCTTATAGGACTGCTATCAATATCAGGATTACTATTGACATGTTCTCTCAGACTCAAAGTACTTGCCAAATATAACAACTAGACACTTTTGTCAATGTGCACTGCCTATAAAAATTAAGCACTTGAATGTACAGGGCTTTAACCGGAAAGCTGAAAATTCATGCGTCTTATATAATCGGCCAAATTCGTAATCAATGGCTGTGTTTACCTCTATTGTAATCAGAAGACCTGGCCTACATGGAGCGCAGTGATTCATACACGTTTACAGTGCACTAAAAAACCCCCCCAAAAAAACAGTAACAAATAGCCAATGAAACCGTGGCCTAGCTAAAACAATAGTAGTGTGAATAAACAACTGGACACAATAAGTATATTTGTAAACTGATTTTCTCATTAGCTACAGTATATATTTCAACAATATGACTGCTCTGTTATTTATAACCCTACTTCAATTTACAGTTGAATTTTCTTGGAAATGGAGCCCATCTTCGGGCTGCAAAATGGATGGGGAACACGCATATAAGGTTATATCAGCCAAGTCAAGGTCCTGACAAGCAGCCTTAAATGACAAATGCCTGACACCGGCACGGGCTATAAAACATGTTCTCCTGAGGCAGCCCACTGGAGGCTCAGGCCTGCAGTTCTGCAACTGATAAGCTGGGTCACAGAGTCACCTTGGGCTTAGCATTACAAGGCGGCAGGCCATGATATTCCTGCAGCGACTGGACAATTTGGAATCAGGAGATTTTTAGGAAGCCTGTGGTTACGTGACCTTGCTTTTGACATTCTGTCAGCCTTTGCATCTTTGGGGCAAGTTGGAGAAGACCTTATTTGTTTATTTAAACAACAACATATTTTTACATTGTTTTTGCTATATTATATTTATATATGAAAAGTTTATTTGCAAAAACAGATAACTGTTTAACAGTTAGCTTTTTTGTTGTTGTTATTGTTAACCTAGTCAAAATTACAATAAACTGCAGTTTGATTGAGATTAATTTGAATGCACAATGAAAAAACATGATTTCTGAGAATTATGAGTTAGCTTTTGCAAATGAACTCACACACACACACACACACACACACACACACACACACACACACACACACACACACATATACAGTACATGTGTGTGTGTGTGTGTGTGTGTATATATATATATATATATATATATATATATATACACACAGTATATATAAAATATATGTGTGTTACATTATAAGTTTGGAGTCAGTAAGAATTTTAATAATGTTTTGAAAGAAGTCAAAATACAGTAAATAGTAATACTGTGAAATATTATTATTTCACAGTATTAATATTACAGTATTACCCTGTGATGGTAACACTGAATTTTCAGCAGCCATAACTCCAGTCTTCCATGTCACATGATTCTTCAGAAATCAATCTAATATTGTGATTTGGAGCTCAAAAATATTGTTATTATCAAAATTGATAGTTTTGCCACTTAATATTTTTATTGAAACCATGGTACATAATGTTTTTGAATTCTTTGGTAAATAAAAAGCTAAAGAACAACATTTGAAATTACAAAATTATAAATGTCTTTTCTGTCAATTTTGATCAATTTAATGCAACCTTAAAAGTATTAAGAAAAAAAAAACAAAAAAAAAAAACATTTGAAATGTGTATATTTCATTATATTTGACGAATACAAATATTTAAAATAAAAATATATGTATTTGCAGAATATTTCAGTGCCTTTTATAAAAATGAAATCACATGGCAGAGGGGTTTTATTATCCTTCGCTTAAACGTGTCACTTTGTATTTCCAGAGGCAGGCGAGGTGTCACTCAGTCAAAAAATCCTGTCTTAAACCTTCGCTTGCTTTAATCATTTGAGTGATTAAGGTTTCAGAGCTTCAGCACCATTTTCAGCCGGCAGAAGAATTAGCAAGTCTCCTTGTTTTGCATTCAACTTTTTTACTCCGTCCCAGAAGTATCTGTTTTATTATGAACACTGATGGGTCTGTCAATTTCTCAGTTTTAAAGGTGATGTCATCCTGAAATGGGATTACAGGACTGCTAAAATACCCGTCCTGTGACCGTTCTAATTGTTCTACGTCTGTATCATAAAATATGAATGTCTGCAAAAGCACTTGGGGTTCAAGGTCTGGTCCTAATGTCTCATCAGACTGCCCCATTTCTCTAATTACCAATGACTCGCAAGAGCCCCGGTCTAACAAAACTTAACGTCTGAGAAATAGCAGCTAGGTCTGACACAAAGATATGCTTTGCTAAATCTTGTTTGCACAAAATGTAAATTATTTAAAAGAATTAATTGATTTTGTGAGTATGAAGGTGGAAGATTTAAAGCCTTAAGTACAGAGTTAGGCAGAAAAAACAGCTTAAAGACTCATGAAACATTTAAAGGCTGAGGCAGCAGGAACGACTGAAGAGAACAGTTAATAAATGAGAAAATTGTGAAGATGCATATTATGGTGTACAGAGGGCAGTCAGGCTTTGCTGTGTCCACATAAAGGATCTCAGCTTCAATACATTTGTCTTTAAAATTTTCATCACCTTTATGAGATGATGTATTTGCATAAAAACAGCATTTCATCTTTTTACGTTAACCATTTTCTATAAAAAAAAGCAGATTAGAAGCAGCTACAGGAAACACACCATCCTTATTCCATGACACTACATCACAAACCACTGCCCTTAAAATCATGTTTATGAACGAGAATTGTTTTTCTTCTCGCCCTCATCCAGATTTGGCTTAGCAAGGCCATGTAATGTAATAATAAAAGCCTCCCTGTTTATAGGGAAGCAGCAGCTTGGTAAACATTTTACCCACAAATGGAAGAAAGACTCAGTTTCAAACACATCTGCAAAACAACCCAACAATATAGTCTGCTTTTTAAATTTTAATCCATTTAAATGCAACACTGGCACAAATCTATAGGCAACCTTTTGACCTGGGCTGAGATCATACTGCAGTCTGACTTTAACTTCATTCATTATGTTAAGTGTGCTATGCGCCACTTAGAGCTCAATCAAATCCACAGCAATCAGCTGTCCTAATTCTGTACAATGACGGCATTTCGGATCACTCTAAAACTTCATACAAAAATTTGCAGTCAGTAAAAACACATCGTATAATGTACTACTGTGTTAATATGGGTGAACTTTCCTTATTGATTTTTCACAGGTGTTTTTGCATAGTAGGGTTGAAGGAAATGCCTGTAAACTTAAACTGAACCAGTAAATTTCTGCTAGGACATTATCTGTTTTGTGCTTTAATGGTTGCGCTTTATTTTACAGTACATACACTTGTGTGTATTTGCAGTGTACTTACCTAAGAAAGTACTGGTAATATAGGGTAACTACATGGGTTAAGATTAGGTTCAGGGTTAGTAGCTATTTATTACCTAGTTATTGAATTATTATAATAAGTACATAGTATGTAGACGAGGAACAGGACTGTAAAATAAACTGCTACCGCTATAATTTTCAGTTATATACTCTAGTTAAAGTTACTATTATCTACTAATGCTGCTATAATTCCTATAAATGTATCGCATTCAAATAGTGTGTAATAATTATTAATAATTACAATTATTGATCTGATCTGAAAAGGTGACCGGTATTATATCCTAATAATATATGATAAAGGTGACAATTATAATATTATAATCACAGTTGGTAATAAATAGATTAAAAATAAATATACTCAATATTGTTACTGTATTATATTATAAATATTAATATTATTATTTACGTAAAACATAAACGTGATGAGTTCTAATGCAACCTGGTTAATAACATGGTTGCTAATGTTAATATAAACAATAAAAATACACAACAAAATATGAAAATAGTTTCTTGTCGACCACGTTCATTGAATTCGTGTATTATGCATTGATAAGACGCACAAATTGAATGTTAGGTTGACTGGTGAGGAAGCCATGCTCTGTCCTGCACAAAACTAAATGCAACTTGATACAGAATGTTTTCTCACAATGTCTGGTTAACTGACATTTGACAAGAGCAAATAAATTTAGTATAATTCCCCATGATAAGACTGACAGTCCTCGATCGGACACGGAACTGAGACACTATTCTTCCTCTTTTTCCGCAGATGAGCCAATTGCAAATTGCATTTTCTCTGCACCCTTGATCACATGCATCCAATCGCAATATCTGATTGAGCGAGGCAAACATGAATCGCATCGCGCTGTGCATGTGGGAGAGGCGTTGCTTCATGCAAGTCTTCATGCGCTGGCGTCTGACAATAAAACCGCTCAATCAAAATCTTTAGCGTTGTTCTACTGCATGTTTTAACCAATCGCTATCAAGCAGGGGCGGGTTCTAATGAACAGCATGCGTTCATGCACGGAGATTGTTTGTAACAGAGGGATAAGGGGAGAAAAGAAGTGAGCGTTCAGACGCCATAGTAACATTAACTAAAATGTAATTTGTAAAGCATCTGCTTCAGTTTTCCCTGGTAAACGTCGTGTCGAATGAGCAACTGTTCTGTTAAATGCTCTCCGCACCTGCAGAGTTTACGTAATATATCATCAGCTAAGAGAGGACATTTTTTTTTTGCATTTTAGTGAAATTAATACTTTATATATTTTGTGTGTATATTTATTTATTGTTTGTATGTGTGTTTATATTTATATAGTAGTTATAATGAGTGGTTATTTCTTTCTCCCAGTAAAGACAGTGGCATATTCTCAGTCACATATAGCCTAAAGCAGGTTTTTAATTTTAATTTTTTTTAAATCAATTATATTATCAGGCAGATTATAGAACTTTAAAGGAATCGTTCACCCCAAAATTATGTTATTCCCAGAGGTGGGTAGAGTACCCCAAAACTGTACTCAAGTAAAAGTACTTGTAGAAATATATACAAAAGTAAAAGTGATAGTCTGAATAGTTACTGGAGTAAGAGTAAAAAAGTATTGGATAAAAAAACTACTCAAGTAGTTAGTTACTAGTTACTTTGGATCATATAGCCTACTGAATATCTATAGTCTATTTTTATTTACATATTTAGATATATATATACACACACTGCCGTTCAAATGATTTTTAATGTAATTTATTTCAGTGATGCATATATGATTTATTTATCAGCGTTTACGCCAGTCTTCAGTGTCACATAATCCTTCAGAAATCATCCAATATGTTGATTTATTATCAATGCTGTTCTTTTTAGCTTTCTATTCATAAAAGAATCCTGAACAAAATGTCACAGGTTCCAAAAAATATTAAGCAGCAAAACTGTTCCCTTTTGAAAAAAAACCCAGCATATGCTGGTTAGGTATGTTTTGAAGCATGGGAAGCTGGTTTGGACCAACATAAACCAGCATAAACCAGCCCAAACCAGCATCACAGCTTCAAAACATACCTATATGCTGGTTTTTTCAACAACACTGGTAATAAATCAATATATTAGAATGATTTCTGAAGGATCATATGACTCTGAAAACTGGAGTAACAGCTGATAAACATTTAGATTTTCATCACTGAATTAAAGTACCGGTGTATTATGTATTATAGCCTATATGTAGCCCTATATAACCTCTGACACGGAGAAGAGTGAAAACTCACATGAACGCTACAGAACATTTGAACATAACGAAACAAATGCACATCTTCTTCCGTCTGTTCTGCAAAATGTAAACAAATGTATATTTCTGTATGCGTAAATATTGTTATAATTGTTAATTGTTATATTGTTATATATTGTAATATAATTGTGTCTAGGCAAAAAGGCATTCCTCCTGGAACAGGTCGCGCGCTGCTGCACAGAGCTAACACTGGTTTGGCGGGTGTTCATTTCATACTCTGTGACAGCTTATTTAATGTATAAATTATACATTGTTTTTAATGCATAAGGTACATGTACAACAAACTGGCAATGTCATAGTGGTATCGTGTACTGTAAACGAATTTAGCCTATCTATACCTGTGGAACAGCACACTCATCTAATAAAGATCTTCATAGCTATAGCAAACAATAGCCTTTGAAGATTTGCTTTCAACCTGCTGTATTTTTGTGACACAGATATGCACTGACAGGCCTTATCACCCTTCACATTTACAGTTTCATTTGAAATGTTTCTTTTTAGTATTTCTTTTTGTGTTTCGCAGAAGAAAGAAAGACCGGTTTGGAACAACGTGACGGTGAGTAAATGATGACAGACTTTTACTTTTGGGTGAACTATCCCTTAAGCCGAGAACACACTACACGATTGTGAGGCCGATTATGAATGGAATTTATTACTGGCAGCTGATCGTGCCCAGTCGGACCGGGTCTGTTCCAGTTGGGCTCAGTCGCTGTTTGCAGTCAGCAGAAAAATCACATAGTGTGTGGTGTCTAAAGATTATAATCTTAGAATTCAAGAACCAGTCATTTTTACAAATATTTTTTTAAACATGTTTAATATTTGATGACACCTGCGATTGTATGCAATGGAGATGTGTTGTTCACTGTCAAACATCATTCAGCATTCATTTTGTAATTTTTTTTCTTGATTACAAGAACAAAATTTGATTGTGATTTATTTCTTGTCTTTCTTTTAATTCATAAGTGAACACTGCAAATGAAATGGTTTCTTTTTTTTTTCTTTTGCAGTCGATGAAAGTAGCCTAAATTATGTCAGTGATTTCTCTCATTTTAAAGAATATCAAGAATTCTTTTATTTCGATCTGCAGTCCAATAAAAGTTTTTTTTCTTAACTTTGAAGTTCTTAAATTTTGTTATGAAGATTTTTAAATCAACAAATATGCTAGGATAATTTTTTTCATAACCAATGTAGGAACAACGAATAGGCTTGTCTATTTATTCTATTCTTCAAAACGAAGTTTTCATTAAAAAAAATCATTAAAAATCCATATGACAAAATTAAATTATTATATATTAATTATATATAATAGTTTTGTCAAATGGATGAGGCAATTACATTGCCATGAATTTATTAGCCTAAGTAGCCTTTTATTTCATTCTAATAGCGCTAGATATGTTATAATTAAGGGAACTGAAAAGACAAATGCGTCTACTCAAAGCAATAGGCCTAATTCCAAAAAGAAAGAGGCATCAGACTTATAATGCAAATATATTCAAGACACATTGCTATGGCGTTTATTTGGAAAACCAACATAGCAGGAAAGCTAATGTTTTCTGTTATATTGAGCACAAACTTAGAAAAGTCAAACAAACCTTAACATGTCAATAGGGAAAAGCGCCGGTGTTTTCCGCAGAGTTGTCTGTGGTGGGGCGGGAGCGGCTGCGGGAAAACGGGTAGACACTGTGGTTTTTGTGAGTGCTTTTTTTTGGTTCGGCAGAATTTGTCCAATCGTGACCTGCAGTCGTTAATTGTGTTGTGTAGTGGAGTGACTCAGTCATTAGGTTTGTGCTCCTCTCTGACTGTCAAAGACTAGAATCTGCTCCAGACGATGGTAAGGTTCTTTAAGTGTGTTGAGGTCAGTCTTAGAATGTTTCCTCTAGTTGTGTAGTGTGTCCCCAGCTTTAAATGTTAGAGTTTTTTCAATTCCCCTTTTGTATGATGTCCTTGTTAACAAAACTGGGGTTTACAAGAGAGGAACTTGAACTACAATAGTCTGGCACACACAGAGACTATCTGTTCATCTGGAAATGTAGACTGTTTTCATCAGCTTTTCAAAAGTTTTTTTTTTTTTTGTACACAAGATTGTTGAATATTGTGTATAGGACAGTATTCACACTCTCATATGACCTTGTCAAAGTCCTCAAGGTTTAGGTTTCAGGAAGATAATTACTTGAAACCTCTTATGGATTCTTCACCATTTATGGATATTGTGTTTATTGCTGAAAGAATGTTAAAGAATGTGAATTCAACAATTAATCTCTGCACGTATGTTATATATGTACAGTATGTAGGAAATAAGGACAGCTGGCCTTTTCCCAGAAGAGACACATTAAGATTATTAATAATTTCTGCGATAATAGGGACAACATGATCTGTAGCTCTCTAGGTGAACATTCACATTACCTTCCTCAATATGCACTAACTGCTATTTAGTATGTGCGCCGCTAATAGATATTTTAATAATTCATCAGTATGTATTGTAAATTATTCACCTCCCTGTATGGTCATTGGTGCCATTGAACCTAACCTAGTTTAAAGCCATTCATCCTGACAGAAGTAAGATTGATCATTTAGGTTAAATGTAGGTGGGTTATAAGTCTGTCATGCAACAAATAACATGCATTTGGCTTATATTTAGACTAAAGTCAATATATGCTTTTATCACTGCAAATGACCCCTAAAATGCAGAGAACAGTAAACGCCACTCAGTTTACAGAGGAGTTCATTAGCTACACCACACAATATTGATGCTGGAGTAGCATATGAACTCCATTTCTATTCGTCTATGTTTTCAAGAATCAGCAGAATTAGATTGAAGACTGCATCTCTGCTGTCCCAGAGGCATATTATGCTGTTGTCCCTTGACTGCAGTAACCATTGTTCTAATGTACATAATTGGCAATTGAATAGATTCAGAGCATTAAAAGCTACTTATTTGCCTCTTGCAATGTAAAGAATGCTTTGAACCTGGTAATATGAGCTCCAAATGCACTGATTGAATGGTTGCAATATATAACCAGATTTATAAACCCATTTCGTAGGTTTGTAATTGTTTTAAAATAATGGGCTTTTCAAAGTACGGCTGCTTATTGCTATCACTTTATGCGTAGACATGATTAAAAGCAATGTTCCAAACAGTCGTAGTTTGAAACGCACATAGTGTGCGTTGTTTTTTTTTAAAATATTGCTTTGAATATATTCACTTGTAATTATGTGAACTTATAGCCATGTTGTTGTGTTTAATCAGCATGCAACATAAGCCTAATCAACCCCAGCAACCTTGTGATAAGCTTAGCTTATGGCCAAAAGGTCTCCCACCTGGAGCAGATGTTCCAAAGCTTATATCAAAGCTCAAGCTAAAGTGTTCATTTAGACAGATTGGATTTGCAGCAGTGTGGAGGGGTTGGAGATGTTGGCTTTATGATTTCGGCAGGATTTGGACCATCAGCGGACTTGCCTGGAGGAGGACAGTAGATGTCTGCGAGCTGAGATCCAGGAGCTGAAAACCGGCATTAGACCCCTCACATAAATGATCCATCGCGCTCAACACAGGCTCGGCCTGGATGTGAGTCACATGCCTATATTCCCTTGCCTCGTTCTCTCGCTCACTCACTCTCCATTTTCTCCCTCACCCCAAAGTCATGGGACGGTCCCTCATTCATTTTTCAAAACTCATTTTCCGCCCTTGAGCTCAAGATTTTTAATTCTGGCTTCACCTTGACTGGTGGCCTTTGGGCATGAGGGATCAACGGAGCCGGGCTTTGATCCAGCACGCCGGCATGGGACTCATTTCTAGCTCTGCCACACTGATGCGACTCAGTGGGTTTGACTTGACCTCGCGGCTCCTCTGGGCCCCTCCGGCCACAGTCGACGAGACCCGGCTCCCTCCTCCTCTCCATCCTGAACACCTCCAATACCTCGTTCTAATCAAACCGCTCTGCTCTCCGCAGCCCTGCCTTTGATCGGCATAATATGCCTCCTCCTCCTCTTCATCTCCCTTCTCCGTTTATCACATCATGTGTGAATGCAGAACATCAGTGAAATGTGGTTGAAGGTTAGTATAAATGTTCACATACAGCAGGTCTAGTGAAAATCGGTTGAAGGTCTGTTCTGATTGCAGATTGCACACACATAAAAAAATATAATAATTCAAATAGCAAAATGCAACTGACCAGATGCTTGTACATATTTAGCATATTATTTTTAACAGACAGACAAAACATTGTTTTATTGTTTTTAAGGCTGTGCGTCCAGTAATACTTGACAGACAGCTTGCAGTTCTTGGTAATGTTAACACAGTATAAAAGAAAAAAAAACATTATGATATAACCATAATATAATTCATTAATTCATTTAATACTACTACTAGTACTACTACTACTAATTTAGCTAAATTATTATTAATAGAAAATGAAATGTAATTTTATATATTTTTTTTATTTCTTTACATTTTAGAAATTAATTTCAATGTATATATTTTTATTTATTTTTATTTATTTAATCTAATATTTGTGACCCTGGACCACAAAACCAGTCATAAGTCACATGGGTATATTTGTAGCAATAGCCAAAAATACATTATATGGATCAAAATTTTCTATTTTTGTTTTATGCCAAAAATAATTAGGATATTAAGTAAAGATCATCTTCCATGATCTACCTTAAAAATATCAAAACTTAATTTTTGACTAGTAATATGTATTGCTAAGGACTTAATTTGGACAACTTTAAAGGCAATTTTCTCAGTATTTAGATTTTTTTGCACGCTCAGATTCCAGATTTTCAAATAGTTGTATCTCGGCCAAATAGTGTCATATCCTGACAAACCATACATCAATGGAAAGCTTATTTATTCAGTATAAATACTGATGTATAAATCTCAATAAAAAAAAAAAAGTACCCTTATGACTGATTTTGTGGTCCAGGGTCACATTTATTATTATTTCAATTTAACAAATTAATACATTTATATTTATTTATTGTATTATTATTATTATTATTTAAATTTAACTGTAATTTTTTCATTTACATGTATTTAAATTATATTAAATATATATGAATATATTTAACATTTATTCTATTATTGTTTATTTTTGTTTGATTTAAATTGAACATTTTTACATTTATTTTCATTATTTAATTTTTTAATCAATATTTAAATTTAAGGACATTGTTAATTAATTAATTAATTTACATTTAATTAATCACAATTTTATTATAAATTATATTTATTTAATGTATTATTTATTATTAGTAGTATTGTATTCATAATTTTATCATTTAATTAACGTATATTAATTATTCAATTTATTTAATTTTCTTGATGTCCAATGTAAATTCTGCTACCAGAAAAAAACAAAAACAGTTGGGAACTGCTGATCTAAAATGCGTTTGCTGTGTGGGGTTTGCTCTTGACAGGTTCGCCATAGTCTCCTGTGTACAACGTGCCCGTGCCAAGATCCTGCTGCTGTACCTTTAGCCATGACAAGTCGGCCTGTGCGCCAGCTGTGCCCATGGGGCGTCATCGGTCGTAACAAGAGTCAGTGTGCCCACTTCAGCGCAACCTCATTGTGGTGTTATAATAACACTCTGCTTCCTTTTGTCAGTGTGTTTTGCTGGATGATAAACACAGGGGAGAAAGGACCGGCAGAGGAGCTCAGGCTCGAAGAGGTGAGTTTGTGAAATCACAGTACAGAAGAAGGTGCAGTTTCCTGGTGTGTGCACTAATTGAAGCTCCTTCAGGCAACAGCCGCAGCAAACCCGAGCCCGTTGAGCAACATCGGCAGGAGTGATGACTGGCTGCTCGGGGAAGGGTCTCCCAGGTCACTATCGGAGGTTATGTTAATTCGGTTGTTAATGACTTCCTTTTGAGTGATAATTGATCAGCTTCTTTACCATATTCCTCTGTTATGCTATATCACTAGGGTAAAGCTCTGCCTAATGAATGCTCCGTTTGATTTCTGAAATAATGAACTAATTAGACTAATTAAAATCAATAGAGGTGCCAATACAAGGTTAGGCATCAGACGGCGGTCTCTATCTGTGCTCTGCCCGAGTCACCAGCTCAGTTTAAAGGAACCTAATGCTGATTTATGGGCTCTTTATGGTCATTAGTCAGAATAAATTGCGCCGAGGAGCCAAGACAGCATTATTCAAGTACAGGATACTAAGTGCATTGTAAGGTCAGCAATAAGGGCAAACCTACATATGTAGTTGAATGCCCTTGTAAACCTTTGTTAATATATCAGGTCAGAACGGCGTCGGATGGCATCGCCTATCTTTGCACACGGAGATTAGCTGCGCTAGTACAGACACTACGTTGAATGAGATTCAAATAACGGCATATTATAAAGGTGTTCTTTGATCTTTATTGAGACAGCCGTGTCGCCAATTATTAAAGACCTTCTTGAAGCAAGGTCACAAACAATATGTTGTGATTGCATCAGACTGAGCGACGGCTTATTGCTCTTTCATTAGTTATCTGTTTTCCTCTGTGATCGCCATGGGATTTTAATTTTATTGGCTCTTGGAAGCCACATTTAGGGCAGATACATCCCCCTCCACCCCACCCCATGTGCGACAGTCTGAAATCACTAATAAGAAGGTAGAGAATTATGTATCCTGACTATTTCTGACAGAGGCAGGCCAAGCCAGTGTGTATGGGAAGGGCCACCGCTGACCTAAATTCGTGCATTAATCTAAGATGTCAGTGGTGCAACCTTGATGGTCCATTTTGAGCCAGTCAGCCTGGTTATTTTTCTTTCCGTCGCCGCTTTGGGCGTTGGTCTGGGATCTGACGCCTTTTCCCGCTCCTTTCTGCCCTTATTTCAGCTGTATTAATGTTCAAAATGGTCCTGAGAAGTAATTTGTGTGATGCGACATCCATGTTTTGCCCTGTTATATATCAGTATGGACTTATTGGGCTTGTGTTGTGCACTTTTTTTTTTTTTCTCTGCAGGGTAGTTGACCATTACTTTAATAGTTTTTTTTTTTTCCCACACAGGCTTTAATGATTGAGTAGTGTTTGTGCCAGCTTTTGCCATTCCTCTAACAAATTAGTTTACTGTGGTCATAACCTTCAAAAAGCTCATTACCATAAATTGCATGGCTTTTCATAAAGGCTGAGAGCTGCATTGACGAATCGCAAATAGGACCTTTCTCAGGACACTCAGTCCTGCTGCTAAATTAGACCCACCGCTTCCCCCCCAGCGTTTCTTAATCAGCTAATGTTTTTTATTCTCTTAATTTCAGCTGCTTCTGATTTATCTGAATAACTAAAACAGACACATTTATATTTAGTTTTTTTTTGTCATGTCTAGGAAATGCGGTGTGTATGTTGCTTGTTCAGGAAATGACGTCTGTGGCATGCTGCCTTTGTAAATCCTTTTGATTTTTACTATTCTTTTGCGCTTAAGTGTGAAAAGACTGTTTATTCATAGTCTTTTTTATTTAAGGTTAAAAGAAGACCTTGGTTGTAATTAAGATGCTTTTCATTATTTGTATTCACGAAAAGAGCACATCTTTTGTATTTATTTGCCTGCGGTTGCTTTCGATACGACTATAATAATAGTATTTGCTGTAATTCTAAAAAAAACTGTCATACTTCTCATGTCCTGGGTCAAAGAGAAATTAATAATTGCAATCGATCTCCAAATATCCTTGTTTTGACTGCATTTATTGTATTGCTGTCTGGAAGAACAATGACAGGAAGATTGATAAGCACCTTCTTAGTAATAATAATAATAATAATAATTGAAATTATTAATAAATATTAAACAATTATATTTTTTAAACTTGCATTTGCTTGTTGATTTTGATTAGCTTTTTATTGCATTTGATTACATTGTGTTCAGTGCTTTGAGAAGCTGCTTTTAAAAGCACTTTATAAAAGTTTATTATTATTATTACTATTATAATTTAGATAACTATTATTAAAAGAAAGATTAAATGACATTTCATTTATTTACACTTTATTCATTCATTTATTTCAGTGTATATATTTTCATTTTTTTCAGTGTATTATTTATTATTATTTAAATGTAACAAATTAATAAATAGATTTATCATATTATTATTATTATTATTATTATTCAAATCTAAAGTGTACTTGTATAATTGATTAATTATTAATTAATGGTTTATTTTTTAATGTTTATTTTTATTTATTATTGTTATTTAAATTTTACATATTTTATTTTCATTTCGGTTTTGTAATATTATTTAAATTGAACATTTTTAATTAATTTTCATTATTTAGTATTTATTCATATTTACATTTAAGATCATTTTATAATGCAATTTCATATATTTATTTATTTACTGTACATTTATTTAATTCTAATTTATTTTCATTTCTATTTATTTAATGTAATTAATGCAATTGATTTGATTTATTATCTGAATTTGAGTAGTATTATCATTCAAATTTATTTGAACACTATGTATTTAAATGTTTTATTTATATTCATTTATATGTATTAAATTGATTCTTGAAATTAATAAAAATTTTAAAATGTTATTGTAATTTTTTTTATTTGATCATTTTTGTGTTTGTCTTGCTCTCTAATGTAAATTCTACTACCTGACGCAAACACATGACATATATACTTATGAGAATAATAATATTTGCTGCTTGGAGCTGTAAAGATGTTAATTAAAAAAAATTGTCATACGTCTTGTGTCCTGGGTCAATGGGAAATTAATAATTGCAATCGATCTCCAAATATCCTTGTTTTGACTGCATTTATTGTGTTGCTGTCTGGAAGAACAATGACAGGAAGAACAATAATGGCAAATAAAAAGGGCTTGATAAGCATCTTCTTAGTCAGATCGCACAGTTAAACGCAATTAAACAAGAACGCTTGTGAAAAGCAGCTCCGGCTTTTCCGAGCAACCGATAAGGCAGCGATTCCTCCTGGGGCTCAAAGAGAGAGGCTGTATGGAATTTAATTTCAGTTATTGTCTCTTCACGGTGGCCAGTAAGATTTTCTGTCTGAGTCGTAGCACATAATGGGAGGCTCTTGAGCTTCCTGATCACCCTTCCGTTTAGTCTTTTAAGCAAGTGTTTCATGCCTCGCTCCTCCAGCTTGCTTTTATTGTTTCTCTCTCGCAGTTTAATTCCCCTCAATGCATGCCGGTGTGGACACCCCATCCTGCTTTACTCAACAATAATATCAAGCGTGCACCTTCAATGAGCGAGCTGTCCCACGGCTCAGTCTCTCTGCTTAATTAGCCTCACATGCAACCACACACACATTCGGTGATGCAAAAAATATGATGACACACACACACACACACACACACACACACACAGCTCACCTAATTTTCCCCTCAGTTTCCATTTTGTTGTTAGCATTAATCTACTTACAATTGCAAGGTGCACTGAGCAAAGCTAGTTTCACCTTAATCTTTTTCCCTTATGAAATTGAATAGTGGAGAAATCCTTAACATGGTTGTTTGTGGAGGTAAATTTGTTGCTTGTGTAGCAATGCTGCATAATTGGTAATACCTTCTGAGTGTTTTTTCTTTAAGTGCACAAGATCCATCTGTGTTCCCTCTTATTTGTTGACTGCATTAAAGGAGTCTTGGCTGACCTAAAAAGCCAAGCATTAGAGCAAAATAATAGCAAAGAGTTTCATCTCTGGATCATGCATAAAATATTACCCTGCTTTTAATGGCTGTATTTTGACCCTTGTCTCTGACTATTGTGCCCCAAAAAAACAAGTGTGTCCATGTTTGCTCCTCTTATGCACTTGATGGTAAGAGTTATCTGGAAGTCACTGTAAGGTGACAGCTTGTGTGGCTGTACTTTTAAGCAAAATTAAAGAGTAGTTCACCCAAAAATTTAATTCTGTTATCATTTACTCACCTTCATGTTATTCCTTCTGTGAATTGTTAAAGAATATCCTTGTCACTTTGGGCCAGTCAAGCACTAAAATGACACAAATGGTCAATATGACTTATGTTACATTCCAGATCTCCGAAAGCCATATAATACTGTGAGAATCAAACTGAACTGAGTAAATGGTAACAGAATCTTCATTTTTGGATGAACTATCCCTTTGTTTTGTGAATTGGATCTGAATCAGTTGATTTATTGGGAAGATCCAGCTGAAATGAATGATTCATTTGTGAATCAGATTTCGCTACTTCTCTCATAAAAAGTAAGGTTTGGATGTTTTTCCACATAGAACTGTCATATTGTTGTATGAACTGATTTTGTGATATATTAATGTGTGTGTGTGTTTTTTGTTGTTGTTGTTTTTTTTTAAACTCTATTCACTTTCATTAAATGGAAAACTGTGTCGAGTAAATGACAGAATTTCCTGTTTTTGGCGAACTATTCCTTTAAACTCAGAGTGAGGGGGCAGGTCTGCTGGTGTTGGAGCGAAAGCTAAAACAGGTCAGTGAGGGAAAGAGCCATGTGGTTTGGGGACTTGACCTGTGAGTAATTAACATCAGCATTGATTTCCTTTTCCCAAGAGTGACGCCTGTCACTGCACCCTTCACCTGCACACACAAATACACACCGCTATATTTCACCTACATGGCCAATGTCAAACCCCAGCTTTCCAAAACAACACCAAGCATGGTGTGGAGAGACTAATTAGATGTAGTGTTCGTCTGCCATGTTAGGCTGGTGCTTTTGTACTGTCAGTCTCGTCTGGTGGTGAATTAGCCTCTTGTACCAGAAATATGAGTCCTAAGAAACCTTTAAATATTTTGTATGTCTTCTTTTTGATGTCTTATCTGCCTGTTTGTTAGTGTTTTGAGCGGTTCTGGGCAGTATGACTATATATATATATATCATATTCCAGTTGAGATATAATCAACCATTTATACCAGACTTATCGTTATTTTTTTTTTCCAAAAAAAAAAAAACTATTTCCAAAATTAAAAAAATTAAATGAAGTTATCACTGATATAAAATTATTCCATGCAGTAAATACACCATAAAAAGAATAAGATTTTCATTATAGCACCCAGCTGTACTCTACACTGTATTTGCTGTAAAAGGATTGATTGGATTTTCTCTGAACTGATGGTATTTGTTCCTAGGATTTTATTTTCTTCTTTCCTATTAAAGTGGAGAGTATGCTGGGTACATGTTGGGTGAGCGGACGAAATCAAAGAGCTATTCTTTGGTAAATCACAAATCAAAGACTGGCATATACTCTAGATTTAGAGAAAGAGACACAGCTTTGGACGTCTTCATCAAAAGGCATCATTCAGAGCCGCTCTGTGTCTTCATGGCAGCAGTTACGTCAGTGTTTTGATCAAAATCCCATGGAGGAAAATGTTGTATGATCAAATATTATTATCCTAATTACATTTCATAAAATCTTTCTTTTTATCTTGCAGTTTCAATTTGGAGAACAGTAATTTAAGTCTGATGATCACAGTTTGGTTGTGGGGTTATGACTGTTGGATTTGTTTTTTGTGGAAGACTATAATAATTGTTCTAGGAGCATGAAACCTTTTTTTTTCGTTACAGGGTCACCATTTGGGCAGCATCTTTGCTTTGTTTGCTTCTGAATGTTTATTACCCACCTGTAAGTAATTCCTTTGCTTTGTCTGTCTGTCAATTTATTATAAATGATTGCAACATTTATTAAATTCATTCACATGTGAATATCTCATAGCAAAACACATTAGTTTTAGAATTTTTGTAGCATTGATATACTTTTAATAGTTTTTGTTTTGAATTATATTTTTTTCCTTTTCTTTCATTTTAATCTTTTATAAAGTTTCAGTAATTTTGATTTTATTTAGAAATACTCCACTTATTAGATCATAAAAATTAAGCAAAAACAGGACTTTGTTAAATATTGTTACCATATACTGTATAACTGTTTTCTGTTTTAATATATCTTGTAATTTATTTTAATATATCTTTAATATAAAATGTAATTTATTCATATACTGATAAAGCTGCATTTTCAGCTTTATTATCAGTTTTCAGTGTCATATGATCCTTCAGAAATCCTTCATTAAAATATCCTGATTTGTTGCTCAAGAAACGTTTTTTCAATTGCTAATTGAAAACAGTTGTACTGCTTAATATTTTTTGTGATTACATTTTTATTTTCAGAATTCTTTGAATACAACGTTCAAAAGAACAACATTTATTTGAAATGTATCTGTTGTATATAAAAGTCTCTACTGTCCGTTTTGATCAATTTAATGCATCCTTGCTGAATATTAATTGGCCTAAAAAGAGAGAGAGAGAAAAAAAAAGAGTACTGACCCTAAACTTTTGAATGCTAGCGTAAAGTAAAGTATTTCTTCGGGAGGCAATGCAGCACTCCTCACCTGAGGCTTGGGAAGGCTCATGGGCTCATTTTAGGCAGGATGGTGTCGCCAGGGGCTGAATGGGCAGCTGCTTTCAACATTGTGTAGTTATTCACTCACAGCTGGCTCCGGAAAGAGAAATTAGATACAAAATGTATGTATAATATATATTTGTAACTCTATAGCGCAGGTATTAGTTCATGTAACAATGGAATGAAGGAAGCAACCTGCTACCAGCAAAGGGAACAGGCTGAAATGATTCTCAAGGGTAGTATCACTGTGGGTGACGCATTTTCTTCCCCCATTTGCTTTATCTATAAATTTATTTATATATTTAAGTGTCACGAGAATAACTCAAAATAGGAAAAAGTGATTTATTAATGCTAGCTCCCCTTTCTCTTTCTCTCTCTCTCTGTCTCTTTTTCCAAGGCTTCTCATCATTTTTACATTTTTCATAATCTCCAGCTGAGGTTATTCGGTTATATAAACCAGCACTGCTTAAAATCTCATGTAGAAAATTAGTCTTTTAAAATAAGCGAGGATTTCCATGTATGCAAACTTGAATTTGTTCCATAAAAAACCTGTAAGATTATTGCTGCATTCATTTAGCATATAAAAAGGTAATATATAGTGTTGTCAAAAAATTAATTGCGATTAATTGCATCCAAAATAAAAGTTTTTGTTTGCATAATATATGTGGCGTCTGGACTGTTTTTGTGTGTTTTTCTCCCCACGTGCTCCCCATGACCCAGTTTTTCCCTGGTTTGATTGTGTTCATGTGATTCAGGTGTGTCGTGTTAATTTTCCCAATTACCCCATGCATTTAAAGGGATAGTTCACCCAAAGATGAAAATTCTGTCATTATTTACTCACCCTCATGTCGTTTCAAACCCGTGAGACCTTCGTTCATCTTCGGAATGCGTACACTCTTCTGTGTTTTTTCGTTTAAATCAAAGCGTAAATATACATAGAAGATGTATCCGCGAAGTGCGGCTGACATAGAAGAGCGTACGCAGTTTGCGTTCAGTGGCTATTCTCCAAAATGGTGCTACGCTGATGTAGAGGAGATGAACTGTTGAATAAAGTCGTTATTTTTGTTTTCTTTGCATAGAAAAAGTATTCTTGTAGATTCGTAAAATTACGGATGAACCCCTGATGTCACATGGATTATTTTACCGATCTCCTTGCCACGTTTCTGGACCTTGATCGTGTTAGGATCCTTGCCATCTATGGAGGCTCTGAGACCTCTCAGATTCCATCAAAAATATCTTAATTTGTGTTCTGAAGATAAACGGAGGTCTCACAGGTTTGAAACGACATGAGGGTGAGTAATTAATTACATAATTTTCATTTTTGGGTGAACTAACACTAAGTCCCAGTCTGTGCGTTCTGTCTTTTTCAGGTCTACATTGTGATATACGTCTTCATGGAAGTGCTACATGTGTGTCCTGCCTGCCTTGTATTACCCCTTTCTGTGGATTATTAAAGACTGTTTCTCTGATCCACGTCTCCGTCATTCTCTCCGATACAGGGTGTGACAGAAGACCCAACCTGAAATTTTATTTGAGTGTTCCCCTCCACTTGTTTTCCATGGTTTGTACAGTGTTTTTTTTCCCGTTTTCCCCATGGATCCCTTCGACCCCTTATCCCGTCAGGGTTTTCCTCCTCCTCCTGCTGGAGCAGGGGGAGAGATTGCTCGAGGGCCATACCAGACTGTTTCTGGACATCATGCATCTTACCAGCTACCCGGACGACGCGCTAAGATGTCCTAAGATGTCCCTCGAGCGGATTTCGCCGCTTTTGTGAAGTGGAGACTTGTGAGAAACGGATCTCAGTTCACCGTCTGTTCCGGGGATGATCTCGCCAGTTCCACTCCAGACCCAGAGCCCAGACCATCTCTTCGCTGCGCAGAGCTCAATCCCGAGCCCACTGATGACGGAGAGCCTGAGCCCACCGTGACTGACGAGCCATTGCTGCATGGAGCGACAGAGCTGAGGATTGCCGCGAAGTCGGAGCTATTGATGATGTCAGACCAGGTGCGAGAGCCGACTGCAACGCCTGCCACGAGGGAAAGTGCCGTGGACAGCGAGAGCATGGAGAGGAGCTCCGCCCACTGTGCCATGGCTGAGGGTGAGCTTAATGTGGATCTGGGACTGCTGGACTTAGAAGGAGAGGTTTTGGATGTATATGCTGACCCGCCCCCTCTCCTCCCTCCTTCATCGGAGCCCTCTGTTACTGCTGTTTCCCCGTACAGCCCAGAAAGAGACTCTGTTCCCGAGCTCAGCCCAGAGAGGGCTCCTGTTCCTGAATCCAGTCCAGAGGGGGCTTCCATTCCCAAGATCGGCCCAGAGAGGGCTCCTGTTCTTGAATTAGGCCCAGAGAGGGCTCCTGTTTCTGAGTTTGGCCCAAAGAGGGCTACCGAGTCCAGCCCCGAGAGGGCTTGTGTCCCCAAGTCCAACACAGAGAGGGCTTCCGTTCCCAAATTCGGCCCAGGGAGGGCTTCTGCTCCTGATTGCAGCCCTGAGATCCCGGAGGCTCAAAAATGATCCACTCTGGCTCTTCCTGTCTCCTCCTTCCATCGTCTCCACCATGGACTCTGTCTGCCGGCCCCCTCCTGTGTGTCCGTCCTCCTCCCAAGCCTCCTCCCAAGTTCTCACCCATCCCTTCCTATGTTGTTCCTGCGGCACGAGGACGTGCCTTCTGGGAGGGGGCGATATGTCACGCCTCTGGACTGTTTGTGTGTGTTTTTTCTCCCCATGTGCTCCCCGTGACCCAGTTTCTCACTGGTTGGATTGTGTTCATGTGATTCAGGTGTATCGTGTTAATTGTCTTCATTACCCCATGAATTTAAGTCCCAGTCTGTGGGTTCTGTCTTTGTCAGATTTACATTGTGATATACGTCTTCATGGAAGTGCTACATGTGTGTCCTGCCTGCTTTGTATTACCCGTTTTTATGGATTATTAAAGACTGTTTATTATGATTCTCCTTTGTCTCCGCATTCCTCGCTCCTACACAGTAGACAATGTGACAATGTGTGTGTGCTGTGTATATTTATGTAAATATAAATACACACACATGCATGTATATATTTCAGAAAAATGTTGTTTATATATTAAATATATTTATTTATAATATAAATTAAATGAATATAAATATAGACAGGTAAATACATGTAAATATTTTCAATATATGTACTGTGTGTAATTATATATACATAATAAATATACACAGAACATACATATATTATGCAAACAAAAACTTTTATTTTGGATGCGATTAATCGCGATTAATCATTTGACAGCACTAATATATATATATATATACAGGTGCTGGTCATAAAATTAGAATATCATGAAAAAGTTGATTTATTTCAGTAATACCATTCAAAAAGTGAAACTTGTATATTAGATTCATTCATTACACACAGACTGATATATTTCAAATGTTTATTTCCTTTAATTTTGATGATTATAACTGACAACTAATGAAAGTCCCAAATTCAATATTCCAGAAAATTAGAATATTGTAAAAATGTTCAATATTGAAGACGCCTGGTGCCACACTCTAATCAGCTAATTAACTCAAAACACCTGCAAAACCCTTTAAATGGTCTCTCAGTCTAGTTATGTAGGCTACACAATCATGGGGAAGACTGCTGACTTGACAGTTGTCCAAAAGACGACCATTGACACCTTGCACAAGGAGGGCAAGACACAAAAGGTCATTGCTAAAGAGGCTGGCTGTTCACAGAGCTCTGTGTCCAAGCACATTAATAGAGAGGTGAAGGGAAGGACAAGATGTGGTAGAAAAAAGTGTACAAGCAATAGGGATAACCGCACCCTGGAGAGGATTGTGAAACAAAACCCATTCAAAAATGTGCGGGAGATTCACAAAGAGTGGACTGCAGCTGGAGTTAGTGCTTCAAGAACCACCACGCACAGACGTATGCAAGACATGGGTTTCAGCTGTCGCATTCCTTGTGTCAAGCCACTCTTGAACAAGAGACAGCGTCAGAAGCGTCTTGACTGGACTGCTGCTGAGTGGTCCAAAGTTATGTTCTCTGATGAAAGTAAATTTTGAATTTCCTTTGGCAATCAAGGTCCCAGAGTCTGGAGGAAGAGAGGAGAGGCACATAATCCACGTTGCTTGAGGTCCAGTGTAAAGTTTCCACAGTCATTGATGGTTTGGGGTGCCATGTCATCTGCTGGTGTTGGTCCATTGTGTTTTCTGAGGTCCAAGGTCAACGCAGCCGTCTACCAGGAAGTTTTAGAACACTTCATGCTTCCTGCTGCTGACCAACTTTATGGAGATGCAGATTTCATTTTCCAACAGGACTTGGCACCTGCACACACTGCCAAAGCTACCAGTACCTGGTTTAAGGACCATGGTATCCCTGTTCTTGATTGGCCAGCAAACTCGCCTGACCTTAACCCCATAGAAAACCTATGGGGTATTGTGAAGAGGAAGATGCAATACGCCAGACCCAACAATTCAGAAGAGCTGAAGGCCACTATCAGAGCAACATGGGCTCTCATAACACCTGAGCAGTGCCACAGACTGATCGACTCCATGCCACGCCGCATTGCTGCAGTAATCCAGGCCAAAGGAGCCCCAACTAAATATTGAGTGCTGTACATGCTCATACTTTTCATGTTCATACTTTTCAGTTGGCCAACATTTATAAAAAATATTTTTTTTTGCATTGGTCTTAATTGATATTCTAATTTTCTGAGATACTGAATGTGGGACTTTCATTAATTGTCAGTTATAATCATCAAAATTAAAGGAAATAAACATTTGAAATATATCAGTCTGTGTGTAATGAATTAATCTAATATACAAGTTTCACTTTTTGAATGGTATTACTGAAATAAATAAACTTTTTCATGATATTCTAATTTTATGACCAGCACCTGTATATATATATATATATATATATATATATATAAATGTTATTTTACAGAGTAAAATAATAATGATATTATTATCATTTGTTTATTTGCAATGTTACATTTTTATTAAAGAACACAAGCAAATGTTGCTTAATGTTATCCCTTTTTTGTTCTTGTCCATTTTCCTCGAAGCAGAAGTATCATTGCTTTTTGAAAGCGTGAAATTTCACTTTTCAGAGAGCTTGCTTTGGGGGCGGACACAATTTTTTTTTCTTCTATTGACTTTTTTCAGGTTCTCGTCTTCTCCGCTTATTAGGGAAGCAAACAAATCAATATACTACACTGTGGCTGGAGTGCAGACATGAGAGCTCCGGCCCACTGTCACTAACAATCTAGCCAATCATCTGCCTCACTGTTCAGCCCTCCTGTTCACCCATATTTGCATTCCAGAAAGCAAGTTCCACTACAGTTGTTTTCTGCCGATCACTGACCTCAACTAGTGTTAAAAGATTTTTTTTTTGTGACCATTTTGAAAGTGTGGGAAATAAACCATTTGGAAATTCCTATTGATTCTTCCCTCCTGAAAAAAATAAAATAAAATTATATAATAATAATAATAAAAAATACAAATTTTATATATATATATTTTTTTCAGATGACAAACAAAAGCACTTTTCAATGAATATTAAATGAAAATTACAGATCCCCCCCTTTGGCCAGAGACACGTTTGTAAAGGATTTCTGGCAGATGTTGTTCATGTTTTGATCCTGAGCAACAGATCCTATGGCTGTAAAGTGCTGTCACTCTTAGGGAGTGGAACAACCCCTCCTCACGCCACCCTCCTCCTTCAAAACCCCCTGTCAGACCTCCCCAGCTGGAGGGTTTTGACATCTGCTGGTTTGGGATACGAGAGAGCAGCTGTCAGCAGCAGGGAAGCCTCTTTCAGCATCAGTTGGCGGGATGGCTGGGTGCCAGCTTGTGCCATCTGTGCGTCTGACATTTCCTTCTAATTAACAGAAGGGTTAATTGTTCTGGCAGGCTCAAATGCAGTGTCTAACATTACCCAGGGGAGATGCGTACAAGTGACAGAGTGGGAAGGTGCCAGGGAAAAGCTTGGTTAACGCCGCCTGCTACCACAGTCACACTCTGGTTAACAGTCGCCGATTGGTTACCCGAGCCATTCGCAGGCAATTGGGCCAAGGTGTTTTTTTTTTCATCCTGTTTCTGATGAATTATGCCATGCCTCTGTAATGATGTAGAAAGAATTGAGTTTAGAGAGGCAAATACCACTGCCTAGGGGCAACTGGGAGGGAACAATTTGCATGTTATTACTGCATATTCATAACTAATTGTGTTAGGCTTTGCTAATAGAGCAGAATGACGGATTGAAAAATTGAGAAGCTGTTTTTACAGCCAACAAAACACACTGCCATTTCTCTCACCGGTCTACAACACTGGGCGCTGAATGATCATTAAGATTCTGAGCTGCTAAATATAGCAGGTTGTTTCATTTGTCAGCCTGACATGATGTAATCTGTTTAGTTCTCTAATTTTATCTTAGTGCGTGGAAGCCATTTTTTTTGCGCCACTTACCATGGCACGTTATAACGCATTAATGTTTGGAAATTGTGTTTCAACATGAAACTAGTCATATTAAACATTAACACATAAGTGCTGAACGTTAATTGCAACACGGTTGTTCGGTATCTCCAACGATTTTTGCAGATAAAATAATAACCCAAATAATAACACGTCTGGAAGTCAGAATACCGCTAGGTGATCTCAGAGTAGCATCGTAGACTTTTGTTCTTCTAGGGCAATTTTGCGCATTCTGTTTGGCATGTGTTTTTGATGCGATAAGTGTGAGCATATGCATGTCATGATGAATGATTAATCGCATATCATTTTGGCATCAGAGGCGGCATGAACGCTGATGTACTGACACGTTAAGGGGCTGCGTTCACCGGGCGCGAACGCACATGTACGCTAGCATGCACAGGCGCCCCTGCGCACACACGCGGCTGTAGTGAAGGGCTAAATGGATGCCCTTTGGGTTTCTGAGTCTGAGAGTGGCAATTTGCACGCCTCCCTTGGCCCATGTGCATTCTGTCAGGGGTGTGCGTGGAGAGGAATCTGGGCCCCAAAGAAAAGAGACGGGAGCCTTTTACCCAGCATGGGAGAGCCTGGAACAATCCGCCAGTGGAACAGGCTGCTTTTTGAAAATGTCTCTGAGAGGAAATGGAACTCAAATTGACTGCAGTTAGTTACCTTTCAAAAACCTCTCGTCTATTCACAGAGCTTTACTTTTCATCTCGCACTTCACAAGTTTTTCCATGAATGTCAGATAACTGATATTTGGCAACCGGCACTGGATAAAATGCTCAAATGTGTGATGTAATTGCGAGTAATTGAAACAAATCAGGCCTGTACTGTAAATTGGTTAAAAATTAGATGTTCTTGCCATAAGTCTATTGTGAATCGCTTTGTTGTTTTTATACAGTGGACAAAATGTGGCTGTTTTGCATTACTAATATGCTCCTTCAGACCTGCTTCTTCTGTGAAACAAAAGATATTTTGAAGAATGTTTTGTCCATATAATAAATATCATTGACTTTGATTGTATGGACAAAGTAGATTTTCATTCATTCATTCATTCATTCCTTCCTTCCAACTTCCAACTTTTGTGTTTCCACTGAGGAAAGAACAATGTGACATTTTACTTTTGGGGTTACAATAATTATTTCTGTTTACTATTTTGGGGTGTCCTTCCTGTCTATACTTTGACACAAATTAAGATATTTTGAAGAATGTTTAATTGTTTTTGTCCATGTTTAAAAAAAAAAAAAAAGTTAGTAGGAGAAGTAGTGGACAATGTGTTGTGTTAATATAAAGGAATTTCCCAAATTTATTTTTTTTCACCGTGTTTTGAATTGTGCATTGTGTTGTGTTGTGTTAAAGGTTTAAAGGAAATATCCTGATAATGTCCTCGCAGAAATTTACCAAAACCTTTTCTGTTTTTCTAAAGAGTTTTTACAATGATGATGAATGCCACTTTTATTTTATTAACAAAAGAAGTTTGTTTTCACAAAATAAATAATTTTCATTTTGTGGTTAACTATACCATATCAATGTCCTCACAGGTCCTCACCTTATTCACAGGTGTTTTACTTTATTTATGCCTTGCATTGTGTTAAAGGGTTAAAATAAATGTCTGTAAACTTACCCAATAATGTCCTGGCAGAAAATTACCAGTACCTTTTTATAAAGAATGTCACTGACCTTGAAAAGAGACATTTTTCAAAATATCTCCTTTTGTGAAAAAATGGGTTAAATTCCTTTAAGCATATATCTATGTCCTCCCTGTTGATACTTTACTTCATTAACTCAAGAGATCAGGTGACTGTTTTGAGACCTGCACTACTTTCCACTAATGTTTTGTGATCTGTTTTCCCCCCTTAATCTTTCCTTGATGTAGAGCATGTCTCACATTCCCCCTCTGTTTTGCACCTGATTCCGCCGTCATTCCACACATCAGTTTATCTCCTTATGCTTTTGATGACACGGGACAACATTCAGGGGAAAAGAAGCTTGCGTGAGCCTCTGTGTTAGTTTTCTATAAAGCCGCCATTTACATATCCAAATATAAGCATGGAGCGCATGAGTTTTTGCAGTGGAAACATTAAGAAGCAATATTTATAGGATGTGGCTGGGATATCAGTCGAGAGGTGGTTGATAGCATGGCGCTTGACAGCTGTCGCTAGCAGCTTCGCAGAGCTCATCAGGAAACCGGCACTGCCTGCCCGCTCTGTCAGGGAAGTTTAGAGTGTCGTGCTGAGCTGGAGAGGTTCAGGGAGCCGAGCTCAGTGTGAAGGAAGTGCACCGACTCCTCCAACCCTCCATCTCATGCTCTGTCACATCAAGAGCCCTCTCTACTGCCTGGCCCCTCTGGATCGCCCGTCCAAAATCTGCCAAAACTCAGCCTCTGCCTCTCCTTTCCTTATTGCTGTTGATGAGTGTCACAGAGGTCAGGGCCTAACTGCTTCCTGTTGAGCTCTGCATGTATTTGTGCAAGTGGATGCAACTCCACAACCTGATTTATTGTTTTTGATAGCGTTTCGGACAGAGGCGTCAGCATAGTTCCTTTCAGTTAATTCACTAATTTTTCAGATCTATCTGCCGTGTTTAAATTCTCACTGCTGCCACCGATAGCACCGTTTATGCACTTAAAAAAATTATAACATGAGCTGATTTCATTCAAGTCAGAAACAGTATTTGACATCTCTGAGCCAATCTAAAAGCATTCATTTATAAAAACCTTTCCGCTTATTGAATCAGGTAGAAATAGCTCTTTAATGGAAGCACTTTGTACAGTGTAGTAACAATTTACAATAAAATTCAGTTCAAAATTCAACATTAGTTAATGCATAAGCAGTCATATGTTTAATTCACTTATTAATCTTAATAGGTACCATACATTTTTAATAATTTAAGTTGTTATACAAGTTAATATTAATATATTAATATATTTTCAACAAACACGATTTAACAATAGTATGCAGTATTTACAAATTAACATTAATCTAGAAAATTAATAGTGCTTATTGAGTTTTTATTTTAACACATATAATTTGGCACTAAAATAATTGGGAAAATCCATAATTTCCAAATTAGGAAATGATTCAGAACAGTCCCTAAAAAAAAAAAACTAACAAAAAAAAAAACACAAAATTAAATTGGTGTAATCTAGTAAACTTTACAGCTCTTTAAAATCCTACTGTATCTGTGCCTGGATCCATGTTATTTTAGTATCATTGATATACAGTACTATTATAGTGTATGTTAATATTTTTTAATTACATTTTATTTTTATAATTTTATATAGTGTATATTAGTTAAAAATGAAAGAAAATAAGTTTGTTTTATTTTATTTCAAGTAATATGCATGTATGTATATATATATATATATATATATATATGTGTGTGTGTGTGTGTGTGTGTGTATGTATGTGTGTGTGTATATATATATATATATATATATATAACAAGCCTAATTTGCATATAGAAAGGAGACTTTTTCATGCTTAAAACAGTGATTTAATTGAAATATGCTATAAGTGCAGATGGCACCTGGTCAAACTAGATTGCAGGTGGTTAGTGAATAAGACGCAGGATTCACTAAACAGCTGTCCCAAATAAGTTGCCTCATTGTGTACTAAAAATAATGACTATAGAGACACAAGTCATACATGTTGTTTTCGTGGGGCGTTTGTGCTCTGTGTGCGGTTCAACCCTAATTCCGCTGCACTCCAGGTGTGTGGTTGAACGCCCGCCCCCCAGTGAGTGACAGTGTGACAATAATGATGCAGGAAGGAGGGGAGTGAGACACACGGGCCACACAGAATTAACAGCATAAAGAATGCCCTACTCACTACATAGTAATTATGGAGCACACCAGGGGGTTCTGAGGAGAAAAGAAAGAGAAAGAAAGGGGGAAAAACTATACAAACTATACAATGCAGATTGGGAGATTCATTAAGACTTTCTTATTAGAGCCCCATTACCTTTGAAACTCTAACAAAGCCACAGAGGTGCCATTAGGAGCAGAATAGTGTCTGGAACAATTTTAGTCAGCTTTTCACAAGAACAACTAATGGCTCCTTATAAATGTTTCACGCAAATTGTGGGCATCTTTTGAAAGCTTGCATGTTGTTTTTACAGCTCGAATGCTCTGCTGCTAAGTATATTTTAAGTATAGTTGCTAATTTTAGTCATTTTGAGAGACAAAATGTGAATGTTTTGTACTGCATTTGTTTTCATAATCAAAATCTACGGTTGAAATATGTGCTGTTTACATCTCAAAGCGCATTCAATAATTGAAAGGCTTCAAGTTGCACTTAATATTCTCTGTGGCCTCTCGTTCACAGTCCAAAGCCAGAGGACCTATGAAGGCTCAGGTGGAAGATCTGAGGACACAGCTCAAGGCCAAGAGCAGGATTATTCAAAGTCTGAAAGAGGAAATTAAGACTCCTTTGTTCCAGAGTGCACAAAAGAAGAATGAGGTACGGAGACGACAAAATCCCTTTTCCCTCGTCCTCTTTGATTGAATAGAAACAACTTTTAGATGCCGTTGAATTTTAACAATATTGCGTGCTGATTGCACTCTAAGCCTTACATGTGTTGTGTATTAGGCGGTGCTTTTGTTCTGCGACAAGAGGGAAATATTGTGAACCCTGAAGGCTAGAAATGGCATCTCGACTGAGACTTGCTTTTACTGCCTCCTACCCCTCCATATGAGGTGTCACCAAATTAAAACCACTGCTGTTTTATTGTCTGTGGGTTATGTCTTTATAAATTGATGGTTGCGGTAAGCCTACATATAAACAGTGTGTTTTTTGTCACATATGGCACAGCCTCCAATATCAAGCATGTGCACTTGAAAATATACCTTATGCATTCTTACATGAAAAATTTGACTGATTAAAATGGTATTTTTGACCCTTGGCCAAGCAAAGGTTTCGAATGATGACCAGTTTGAATTTCTCCCATAAACTCCTAAATATAAAATAAAAAACTATTTTTAAAGATGGAAATTGTTAGTCACATATTTGTATCACAATATCACACGTAAACAAAAGTGATTTTTAAGTAATTTTGCATACTTGAGTGGATGTTGCTATTTTTGAATAGGTATGTGAAAAAAGTATTTAAAATACTTTTGAAAATATTAATTGACTGCAACTATTATTTGACTATATTATACTATATAATGCAATAAATATTTGTACATTTAAATAAAATAAAACTATTAAATATATACACACACACACACACACACACACACACAATTCAGAATTTAAGTTGTTTTATCAATATTAATGTATTATATATATATAATATGAAGAGTTCATTTGCAAAAACAGATAAATCCATTTTTAACAATTCTCATAAATCATGTTTTTTCATTGTGCATTCCAATTAATCTCAATCAAACAGCACTTGGGTTATTTTGACTAGGTTAAAAAATAACTTTAAAAAACAGCTAACTAACACAATAAAACACAATAAAGACATGATAACAATAAAAACATGATTTTTGAAAATTTAAAGAAATGGAGTTATCTGTTTTTGCAAATAAACTCTTCATATATATATATATATATATATATATATATATATATATATATATATATATATATAGGCCTATATATATTAAAACAACTTACATTTGCACACACACACACACACACACACTTTTCTTTTAAATTTTTTATGTTTTATATTTTCATTAGATATCCAATGAATATTGCAATTATTTTATATAGTAAAATGTTTAATGACATTATTCTCCTGCAAGTGACATCACTCCCTCTGAAAACAATTCCAACATGTTGATATTTATTCACACATGTTCTAATTTGTTACACTATTTATTGAAATTATGTTATAATATTTTCTTCTATTATTTTGATCTTTATTTTTATGATCTTTTTAAGCTTAGGCAAGATTTAATTATTTACAGTCATGCAAATAAAGAGATTTTGAATTTGATATTTAGATTCTGGAAATGCAGAATATGATGCAGATCATCAGTAGAGATGCCACCATCACTAAGCTGGGTACTAAACATGAGGATGCTGCAGGCAGGCAGGATGAGGCGAGGGTTAATTTGTGCTCCTCCCAGAGGAACACGGCTGCTTAAACTCTGTCTCCCTTCTTACCTTCCTCCTCTCCATCATTATAAGTCTACTCCAATCCAGTCTGTTTGCTCACACAAGGTCCTTTGTAATCAAGCAAATGACAGAATCTATGAGCTCAACCTATTCTGAGCATGATGATGCACTGACAGATGTCTGCTGATCAGAATATTTCTTTTTGATGTGATGTGTGTGTGTGTGTGTGTGTGTGTGTGTGAGAGACTTGACATGTGGTGCAAGTAAGAAAGAAGAGAAAGTCAAGCATTTGACCACTGCAAGAGGGCCTGCAAGAAAAGGCACACACACTTTGGTAAAAGGTGAGTGTATAAAAGCAAATACAGCCATCATCCTTATAACCTTTAGCTGTATTGCACAGAGTGACATTAATTTGAATCCAAAAAATGAGGTTTTTAATGAGAAACTCACAGCAGGGGTCACTGATTGGCTATGATCATAAGAAGTGAATAGAGCTCCTTATAATGCACTCATTTTTATGACCAGTACTTAAGAAAAATCCCTTTTTCCAGACACAGAACTAGAAATTGAAATGGTGTTATACTCAATAAACCAGTATGATGAGAAGTGAATTAGCCTATCAGGACAATGATATTGTCAGTTCGGCGAGTGAAGGTGTTGTAAGTACTGTAGCTTTTACAGATGAATCTCAGTGCGGCTCAGCAGTTGTCTGCTAAGCAAGAAGAAAAGGTTTTATGATACAGCCGTCACCTGCAGGGATATATCAACTGGATATTAAGGAGCCTTTTTTCCCTTTAATTCAATTTCAGCCCAGCACCTCTGACATATAATCTTTAATTGAGGATGGATTTATCACTGTTTCTCCAAAAGCACACAGATAAACATTCTGATAGGGGCTCTGGACAGTAATGAGGGCATCAGGAATGGGCATGGAGGGAATTATGGTTATGCAACTTCCTGTGACCTCATCAGTCAGTACGCATCTTTGAGAAACATGACGTAGATGATGCTGTTTGTAACAGATCTAAATGAGTCTCACGTCTTTCTCTTGGTGTGATTTTGACTCAAGCAGCTTGGGGTAATGATTTGTATGTGGTTTTAGGAAAATGATTCACAGCGCTGTTGTGTTAGATAATATTTTCCAAAAGTGTTATGAGACATGATGAAGCCAAACTGCAGAATGTCTCACCTTTTTAGATTCCCCCTCATGCCTGTTTGCTCATGTAGCAAATAAGCATTAGGGGGAAGTGTTACGACACGCTCTATCTGTCTGTGTTATTTTATTTTATTGTATTTTATTTTATTTTATTTTAATCTATTTATTTAATTTAATTTAATTTAATATTTTATTTAATTTTGTTTTGTTTTTAATCTTAGCTCACTTGGTGTCCAAATTGATAAATAATTATTTTAAAAGTTTTCTATAAGCATGAACATTTGACAGGTTCAAAAGTCTAAAACAATGTTTTCTATCAGAACAACAGAGAGTTACTCTCATGCAGACAGAATTGTTAAAGGGGTCATCGGATGCAAAATTCACTTTAAAAGTTGTTTGAACATAAATGTGTGTTGGAAGTGTGTGTACACATCCATCCTATAATGATAAAAATCCACCCAGTGTTTTTTTTTTTTTCTTTTTAAATCCCTATTTTAAAATCCCCTTTCTCAAATCAGGCTGTTCTGAGATTCCTGTCAGAATGACGTAGTTCTGCACAGGCCGCTCACATGATAGTTGATTGACACGGCTGTCTTACCTTAGACCCGCCCTGAGTGGGCTGAGAGCTGTCCGCCTCTGGTGCAGGGGAAGACAAGATGTCTCAGATTAAGCGATTGAGGTGTTTTTTGTTGGATGTAATAATGAATATAGCAGTCGTCATTTACTCCCGACATCTGAGCCACTGAAGACGCAGAGGATACAGTGAGGATAGAGTTTACATTCTGCTTGTCACCCCACAGAAGAGAGGGGCTGGGTCAGCAGAGCTCATTAGCATTTAAAGCGACATGGACCAAAAATCAGCTTGCTGAAAACAGAGCTGATTTTTACAGGGTAAAGAAGGTGTTTTTTTTTTTAGAGAAATTAACCAAAGTATGTTATAGACTTTTCATTAAGACCCTAAAGAATCATATCAAGTTGTGGAAAATGGGCATCCGATGACCCCTTTAAATGTTTGAATCATTTTATTCCTACATAGTGCAGTTATTTGGTCGCTATACTGCAAATGATTTGTCCAACAGAATATTTGATTCGCAGCATGGCTGGCCTTTGATAGGAGACAGGGTTGTGTCTCTTTGCTCGGGGAGTGCTGATGGAGCCAAGCAGATTTGTTTCAGCTGTTAATACCAATCAGGTCAACACTTTGAATGGATGAGTTTTATTCCCAGAGTGTCCTTGAATGGCAGTAAAACTTTAAAAATGCATTAAAAACAAATTTGTGCGGCACCGGGTTCAAACCAATTGCATGGCTCCCTCTGCTACGGTCCCTGGTGGTGCGTCTGCCAGAATTTCCACTTGCAGCATTTTTTGCTTCTTTGTAAAGGTGATTTTATTTGTTTCTCCTGTTTGTTTTTTTGTTTGTTTATTTATTTACTTACAGGGTTAATTTTCTTTTTGCAGATGCTCTATATAGCGAACAATAAAAGAATAAGCCTTTTTCTCTATCCAGAACCGAGATCACATCTGATTACGCATTCATATTGCCGCCAAAGCGTGCAGATTACTCACAGAAGTATTGATTTTCAAGCGGTAGCAGTACTATCTGTCTGCATATTAATATGAAAGTCTTGTCTTTCTCCCCATGTTTAATTTCTTTATATCTTCATAATTGATTAATGTTCTTTTGTGAGGAAGGAATGAATAATTTATAAGCCCAATAGCCTCCGGCTAATGAGAAAATGCTTAATTTCACTGAATGTGTCTGTGTTTTAAGAGCCCCACTGCTGTTGATACTTCAGACGAATACTCTATCAACCTTCTGGAATAAGAAGCGAGCTGGCATGAGCTGGCAACGGTATAATTACGTCTAACTGGCATAATGATAATGAAAGATTGAAGAGATCTTGTTGAGAGAAAGCACCTGATTGTTAGCATCTGTTTTACAGATTCGATGAATGCATTTTTAATTGTCTGTACTCCTCGACAGCCTGGCTGGCGGGCTCCCATTGAAAACGTGCCAGCTACAAAATGAAGCAAATTGAATGAACAGCACTTATCGTTAACAAGGAGCGTAATTAAATATGCAGATAGGTGCAATAATATCATTAACCTCGTGGACTAGGGCCGCACGTTTGTATTCTCCTCGATTCTGCACGTGCTGATCAAAGGGGCTACGAGTGCTTGCTGGCAATGTGCCAACAAGATGTTTCGTGTTTGTCGCCGCATTAACGTCTGCATGTTAATGAACTCGGGATTTCGCTAATGACTGTATTATGTGCTAAGCCTGATACCCGCACTTCACCGCTGCGAATTATCAAAGCAAAAGTGCGACGTCAAATCCCAGATACATATTTTCACGTCCAAGTGTCAAGCTGTCAGAACAAATATTTATCTGCACGTGTGCATTCCTGCATCTGTTTGCCTGGCACTGATGCTGAAGTGGAGAGGTGCCGCTTCTGCTAATTACCTCATAATGTGGCATATTGTGATAAGCTACCAGGCGTCGGAGGTGTTTACCCACCGAATCTTGACACCGTGCCAACTGGTGATGACTGGCATCGCCACGTTCCCCTCCTCCACCTGCGCTGTGTATGGGGACACAGATGTCCTCTTAAGAGGCAGAGAAAAACCTCACTTGTGTTTGCTAAGGGCTCTAATGTGCACGGCAGGGAGAGCTAATTGTATTTGCATCTAAATGGGAGTTGTAATTCTCATCAAGTGCAGATGGAGGCCGAAGCGCCGTGTGTCTTTATAAGGGCAAGATTCTGTGACAAAGCCCCCTCTGCTTCCAGATTACAGTAGCACCATGACCATATTTATTCTATTAACTAGCAGCCGGTTTAGATTTCTATTTTTGCTCTTTCAAGCAAACCAGCACTGCTTTTTGTGCTTGTCGCAGCTTTAAGCAGCCTGTCTCAGGCTTTTCGTTTTTAGTACACATTTAGACATGGACGTTTACTCTTTTTATGTTTTTCTTGCAGCCGTTACTGTTTTGACAACGTCCTAGAACTGTTGAGTAAGGTGAATATGGTGAGCATAAACAGCCTGCGGTGTGTGGATGAGGTTATTTAATATGGCTGAAGTGGCCTGTGTTTATGTAAAGATTAAGGGTAAATGGCCTCTAATTGTGCGATTTATTTCCTTTAGTTTTGCCGAGTGATTGTTATTGCATCTGAGTATATGAAAGAGACAGTGTTCCCGGTGGTCAGAGAGCTCCACAGCAAAATATGGAGACGATTTTTTTTTTTAAGTTAACCGCAGCTTTTGACATTTATTATGAATGTGGGATTGAGACAAGATGGCTTTGTTGCTTACAGAGGTGGAGAAAGCCTGTTCCGTGTTCGTATAGGATGGAGGCTGGCTTTCCGCTGTGGTCAACGCATCACAGTCCTCTATACATTCCTGGCATGATACATGAAATGTGGTGTGAGAACCACAGGCATCTACTTAAAGAGACAGTGGTACTGTGGGAAACCCAGACATAGATTTATGTTTAACAGGAACTCGTCGTGACTCATGCCAAATGTTTAATTTGCTGTGACACAAGAGTGCAGATGACAAAACACATGACATGTTTACTGCGTTTACAGCTTTGAGGTTTCCCAATTAAACACTTTTGGAAATTGGTTTTGGTTTTTACTTGTGCACACTGTTTTTCATTTGACTTTTTGGTGATTTTTGATATAGAAGCCCAAGGAACTAAACAAATTTTTATTTTATTTTACATTTCTATTAATTTTATTTATTTTTTATTTTTTGGAGAAATATTTTTAACAATTTTCTTAATTTGGTAACACTTTAGTATAGGGACCAGTTCTCACTATTAACTAGTTGTTTATGACTATTGATAACATAATCCCTAATCCTACCCAATACCTAAATAAAGTAATAGTTAATGGTTTGTTAATGGTGAGAATTGGACCTTAAAATAAAGTGTGACCATTAATTTAGATAACAAATAAGATAAATAAAAAATACATGCTAAAACTAAAGTTTGTTGTCATTAAAAATTAAGAGCGCAGAGACAAGGAGATTCCCAAATAGTGCTTTATTTGAATCCACAGATAAACGAGGAGCTTGGGGAGAGAGGAACATTGACGACGTTCCGACCGGACCCAGAGGCAGGGAAACACAGGGCTTATGAACATGGGGAAATCACAGAGGAAGAATAGGAACAGGTGCGGACTAAATCAAACGGGGCTTGTGACTAATTAACTAATGATCATAGGGAGCGAGGACAGGATCAGGAAGGCAAAATAGAGACACGAGAGGAGGGGAAAACAAGACACAGGACTGACACTAGTCTTGAGGCTATGTTAGTGCAGGCATATTTTATAAATTAAATAACATTAATTTACCTCAGATTCAATCTTTTGTCATCGCACATGATGATCTGGTTGATAAGGACAATTTTTCAGTGCATAGTAGACACATGTTTAGTGAAGGTGTTGGTGTTTCATGTGAAAAAAAAATCAAGAAAGAGAATAAAATCAAAAGGGCCTGTTGTCCCATGTGGCCCATAGCCCTGGTGCACCCTATTGTCTTGTATTTTGGCCACAGGCTACGTGAGTGACTGAGCGATCAGAGATGGCACAGCAGACTTGTGGTATGAGTGAAATTCTTCTGTTCTTGTGTTTTGTGTTTTATGGAAATTTCAGTGTTTGTCTAGCATGTTTTTCCAATTTTCTATGAAATATCCGCATATCTGATCTGATATGACAATTCTCTATTAAAACAAATAAGTCTCCCGCATCTGAAAACCTGTGGCTGCTCTGCTGTCTTTCTCTCTATCATGATAATCCTCCCTGGAAAATCCTCAGGACAGTAAAATGCAAAGCAGCAGAAATGAAAGTTAGTTCAAAGTCATTAGAGCATATTAGTTGAGGTAAGCATGTTCCCAGAGGGCCTTTAAGACACAGAGTGATTAGGTGACGGCTCTCAAAATACTGTTGTTCTCTTGGATGGAGAGAGAGTTGGAGCGAGAGTTATGCCGCTTATCCCGCTGCGCTTCCTCCGTTAAATCTTGAGGAGTTAGCAAGATTTAATCCCATTTCTGCCACCGTGTCCTCACTCACGGCCACTTTGCATAAGAAGTGTCCATTACGCACGCTAATGGGAAAGTGTGCTTTGAATTGAGCTGGGGGTCTTTGCATCAGACTCTAAAAAGCACACCAACACACAACCCTAATGGGAGTACATTGCCATGAAAAGATAATTTATCAGATTTGCTGATTCACCAGTCCTGTGCCCTTGTCTGATTGTGTAAAATGATCCGGCCTCTAATTACAATCCATCCCATCAGAATTGCAAATAGTGGTGTCTGCTTGGGGTGGGCGACGGTTTTGGGGGAAGCGAAGGTAAAGGGGAGATAATAGATTCACTTTACATGTCGTCATATCTTGGTGGAAGATGAAGTAGCATTCAGAAGATGTACATTAGTCTAAATGATTTACTTTCCTAACGAGTCTAATGTCTTCCTTTGATCGGATTATATGGGTTGGACTTTGATTTATTTCAAACTGCTTCTGAAAACATGTGGGTTACATTTGAATGCTTTCAGAGTGCTTGACAGCAGCTTTCTGAGATGCAAAGTCTCTTACATGTGTGTTAATAAGCAACTTTTTGCTCACAAAGTCAATCGTTTCATGACAGATTTAGGACTTAATGGATTCAAAATGATGCTGTTGTAATGGGAAAAAAAGTGATTTATTGTCTTTATAGCAGTAGTTTAGTAAATGTTTGGCAACTGAAGAAACAAAAGACATGGTTATTATTTACTTTGCAGCTTATATGCTGAGAAAAAAACAACTAATAAGACACATGAACAGCCTGTTTAAGAATGATGCAGAAAAATTTGTCCTAGTAACTGTGACGTTTGCAGCTTCAGATAGAGATAAATTTCACATTTTGAATAGTCGATAGAGATGAATATCTATCGTTTATTGGTGTTTTTCTGGCGTGTACTGTATGTTCCTGATGTGTAGGTTTTGTCTTAGGTTAGGTTATGTCTTAGGTTTCTCTTAGCTTTGTTACCATACTTAGCAGAAAAAGATGCCCTAGTCCTTTGGACCTAATGAGTCTTTTATACACTATACTCTGCACATAAATGTTTTAAAACTCTTGTCATAACATTCGCTAGCTTGCACATGACAGCTGGTATCTGTTGCTGCATATCTGTCCTGAATATTTTATTTAACCACATCTCCAAACCCAGAAAAATCAAAACCAGAATTTTTTTTTTTTGTACGGCAGATCAAAACACACTTTTAACTGAAATCGAACTACTAATTTCTAAGTACCTAAGTAGTTTAGGATTTTGAAGTTGTGGGTTTTCAGTTCTCAAGATGAATGATATTTTGATAGTCAGGATGGTTAGAAATGGTTGCTTTATATATATATATATATATATATATATATATATATATATATATATATTTTTTTTTTTTTTTTTTTTTTCAAATTCAAAAGAGTACATTTAAAATAGTATGTGACAAAGTGAATAAGAAATATTTTAAATATTTTCTAGGTCACTAATCAAATAAGTGAATTTATAACATTAAGTATGATATAAAATGTACTAAAAATTTACTTTATTTTTAATGGATATATAGATATAGATACACGTACACACACACACACACACACGCACACATATTTACATGTATATTTATTGTGTAATATTTGTCATTTTTTATATAATTATATCATAAATATGTATGTGTGTGTATGTGCGTGTACTTTCTAATTAGATTATTTAAATGTTGTTTAAATTGCATTTTTAATGTACTATTACCTTATATAGCCTATATATATATTCTAATTAATTATTATGATTAAATAATTTTTAAAAATGATTTAAAAATGATATATTTTTTACATTTTATATGTCTGTCAGAACAATAAACAAAATTAATGTTGACCGTTTTTGTGCATAAAACAGAGCTTTTTGCGTCAGGCTTCTCAATCTTGACCTTGCACAAATGGAGAAGGTAGTTCACCATGGTAACCTGGATCTCCAGGCTTTGCCGTTAGTCCATCATCTCAGCCCTCTTCATGTAGTACTTTTATTGGCTGCACAATTGAAATGTCATGCTTGGCCAACAGAGGAGCCTGTAAATTTGAATGCATGATTAAACCGTCCCTGCTAAATGGAAAACACTGCCTGACCAGACAACAAAATGGGTGGGAAGAGAAACGCGAAGGAGCAGACAAACGGAGCAAATCCTGTGCTGTTTTTAAAAGACGAATGAGAACGTTTTTTGCATATTTGAGCACGGGGTAAAAAGTGGCACTGAGGCACACGATCCGGCACATCAAAGCCAGAACATGTCACTGATGTAAAGGAAATCAGGTTCAAATGAATATTAATGAGCGGAACAATTACCTCTGGGAAATGTTGTCTGCAGCTTAGCTTTACTAACATACACCTCACCTTTGGCTCGGTGGCATCAGAGATGGAATCCCCAGCAGGCATCTCTGCTCCAGCTGCTGCTATATTTGGATGTCATTTCTGCCCTCGCTCTCCATCAGTCTGTTTCTGCCTCCTCTCTCGCTTTCTCCTCCCCGCACCACTGTTGTTTTTTATATGTGAAACATGTGAAAGGAAATCTCCTGCCTGCAATATCTGTGGATTTGAGAGCTGTGTTATATGTCAGGTGGGATATTTTGTAATACATACAGCAATATTAACACAACAAATAGGGTTTTCATTATTTACAGGAAATGTCTGAGGACCGCACAACAATGTCTACCATAGATTGTTTGCTTTATATGGCCCCATGCTGATATTTCGCTACACAGCAAATGTTTTTAATGAGTTCTACCTATTTGAAAGACGTAGCAAACTTGTTGTCAACTTTCTGCTCCGCCGCCTGCTGGACTTTTGCTTAAAACTGTACGCTATTCAGCGGCAGAGATTAGCTTAGATCCATTGATTGAACTTTAAAAGAACTCTCTGTGCTGAGAAGAACTCAAAAGGTGACTGGAGTTTAATACACAGCTCCTCACACTTTGAGCTTATACCTACACATTCCTACACATTTCTCCTCCTCCAGCTTTAGCAAGATTCACACTTTAATGCTAATGCCAGTATGAGCTTTATATAAGGATTAGATTTCCCCAAGTCTGCTTTCACCTTGAACATCTGACTTATTTTAAGAACTTTTGACTTGTATGAAAAGTAGCACAAATTTGTCATTTTAATTGTGCATCTTTGTCTTGAATGTTTGGCGTCTGGAGTTTTGGAGCCGTCTTAATTTTAATAATTAAAGCCCTGATGATGGAAATGCATCAGAAGTGATTAGTCTTCATATATGTACAGCTCATTTTAAGTGCTAAAAAGCTATAGGTCAGTTTTACATTAAATCGACAAAGCCTATTGATTTATCCCATTTGGATTTGCCTTGTCTTTTGCACATAAACTTCAAATATGCTGTTCATATGGGAATGGTGCCATTGATTTCCTTGACTTAAGACCAAATGCTAAAGATTTTTGGATAAGTTTCCTCATTACTTAAGCTAAAATCAATAAGGAAGAGCATCTTTTAATGAACGAGCGGTTTGTACAGCAAACTGCTGAAATGGGCCCCCGTTCATCTGCTGTCTGGCCGATCGATCATGAAGGTCTTTAAGCAAGGCGCAATTGGTTGACATTGTGGTTTATCCTTCACGTCAAAACTCTCAGCCTTCGGAAAGGGAAGCGCAGTCAAAGACGCAACAGGAGTTTTTTCTTTCCTGCCGGTTTCTCTGCCGTGCTCGTTGAAGTATAAAAACCAGTTGGAGATTTAAGAGTGCTGTTTGTGCACGGACTGTGAAATATATTAGGGATTGTTTTGATTAAAGGTATCTCTGTGAATATTGGAGTCTTGAATTTTAATGGCATATTTTGTCATCGCTTTTGTATTGGTTGCCTGAGTGTAGGAGCTGAAGTATCTGATGGTTAGATCAATGAGGAAACAAGAGACAAGGAGATGTGAGATTGACCTCCCATATAGAACACCTACAGCATCTGCTAGAGCAGAACAAACCCCTGCTGTGTGCTTAAAACCAGCTACTTGAAACTCACACACAGTTTTAATTGTTCTTGGTGGTAAGCATGGATTCAGTGAAAGAAGCATATGCCTGAAGAAATTGTTCAAAGTAAGACCTATAAGATTCCAGGTGAATTTTCATTTCATGCCGACTTGACTGAAACATCTCTTGATTACAATATATCTGAAAAAAAAGGGTTCATATTTGTGTGTTATGCAGAAGAAAATAAAGTCATAAAGAGGTTTGAAACGACAACAGGATGAGAAAATTATGAGACTTAAGAATTAAGATTATTTTTGGGTGTTATTTTAATTTATTTTATGAAATGTAACCCAGAGCCACAAAACCAGTCATAAGGGTAAATTTTTTGAAATTGAGATTTATACATTGTCTGAAAGCTGAATACATAAGCATCCCATTGATGTATGGTTTGTTAGGATAGGACAATATTTGGCCGAGATACAATTTGAATATCTGGAATCTGAGGGTGCAAAAAAATCTAAATATTATAAATTGTTCAAATTAAGTTCAATGCATATTACCAATCACAAATTAAGTTTGTATATATTTACGGTAGGAAATTTACAAAAAATCTTCATGGAACATGATCATGTAACATGAATTTTAATATCCTAATGATTTTTGGGCTTAAAGGAAAATAGATAATTTTGACCCATACAATGTTGGCTATTGCTAAAAATATACCCGTGCTATTTATGACTGGTTTTGCGGTCCAGGGTCACAAATAAACTTTAAAGTTGTTTTAATTTATTGTTTTAAGATGTAATGCTAATAATATATGTTTAAAATTAATAGATGTTAAAGTTTTTTGAAACATTGTTTTTTTTTCTTCGTTATTATGTATTTGAGTAAAATAGTTAACTTAAGAAAAGCTATTTTTTAAAGTCATGCTCAGTCACATTCAAAATCTATGCAATTTCATTAAGCTTTACAATCACTGTGATTTTATTTAGATGTCTTGAATTGATTTTGCTTAATTCTAGGATGTATTGTAGATTTAATCCTTACTTTGGTGTAGTTTTTAAATAATAGTTCACAATTTTTTAATGCAGAAGAATGGCTGAGGAAATACCTCTGCAAGCTTTCCCTCCAAAGGTGTCACAGTTTTAAAGTCATAAATATGGAAACGGCATAAGTTCACATCACGTAAAAGAATCAAAGCCTATTGTTGTATGTCCTTTTCTCGTGTAAAGTTTGCTTTAAATGTCACACATTAGCATATGAACTTTTAAATGAGCTTGTTTGCTCAGTAATGCTGGCATGTAAATACAGATATTGAATGCATAGGTTGAATAAACGAGGTCTGGGTGAGACTTTGGTCTTCCCAATGTTAATTAAGGCACAACGAGGGATCTCTTCTCTGCACTGATGCTTAGATTGACTGGTTATGTGTGGTTCTGGAAAAGTGCTTTCAACTCGAATATCCAATAGCAGCAATGGAAATGATCTGTGCTGTCTTGATTTAGGCAGACGTGATTGACAACCATCAATCCCAATATAAAATGCTTCATACATTATTCACATTCACTGTTATCCCTTGTTGTTGGAGTGTTTTGTGTGTGCATGTGTGTTTGAGGTAGCTACGGAGCAGACACACAGCATCTGGGGACCAGCAGTGGTATCAGGAAGACAGAGAGAGAGAGAGAGAGAGAAAGCTGTGCACTTATAGGATATGAAAGGAAGGTGACTTGATGACAAGTATCAGCGTGTAAAGACAGGCTGATATATGGATATGTACAATTCATAAACACTTCAATAATAACTACCATTCGCCTTCATTGTATTGTTTACTATCATTATAAGTAGTAGTATAAATAGAAAATAATATATACATTATACTATTATAATTGATATAATTATTATTATATATTATTATAGTTTTATTTATACTGCTACTACTACTAATGTGTGTATACATACACACAAACCTTATTATTCTTCTTATTGTTTAAGAAATACAGGTGCATCTAAAAAAAATTTAATATGGTGAAAAAGTTAATTTTTTTCTTGTAACTTATTTCAAAAAGTGAAACTTTCATATATTTTAGATTCATTGCATGTAAAGTAAAACATTTCAAAAGTTTTTTGTTTTAATTTTGATGATTAGAGCTTACAGCTCATGAAAGTCAAAAATCAGTATCTCAAAATATTAGAATATTTACATTTGACTTTCAATAAATGACCATCCCTACAGTATAAATTCTGAGTATTTCTTGTTCTTTGAAATCACAATAATGGTGAAGACTGCTGACTTGGCAATGATCCAGAACACGAACATTGACGCCCTCCACAAAGAGGGTAAGTCGCAGAGCATCATTACTGAAAGGTGTGGCTGTTTACAGAGTGCTGTATCAAAGCATATTAAATGCAAAGTTGACTGGAAGGAAGAATTTGGGTAGGAAAAGGTGCACAACTTACAGGGATGACCGCAAGCTTGAGAATACTGTCAAGCAAAGCTGATTCAAACACTTGGGAGAGCTTCACAAAGAAAGGAAAAGGGAAAGGGAAGTGGTGTGTGGCCAAGTATGGTGACCATACTCGGAATTTGTGCTCTGCATTTAACCCATCCAAGTGTACACACAGTAGTGAACATACACTGTGTGTACACTTGGTGTGCGGTGCCCACTGCGCTGCATACACCCGGCGCAGTGCGCAGCCAATACTGTGGCGCCCGGGGAGCAGTTGGGGGTTCAGTCGTGGTATTGAGGGTGGAGAGAGTGTTGGTTATTCACTGCCCCCACCTACAATCCCTGCCGGACCTGAGACTCGAACCCACAACCTTCGGGTTATAAGTCCGACTCTCTATCAATTATGCCACTACTGCCCCTTTTTTTCTTTTTTAAAAGGGGAAAGGGAGTGGACTGAAGCTGGAGTCAAGTGCATCAAGAGTCACCACGCTCAGACGTCTTCAGGAAAAGGGCTACCAAGCCACTTCTGAACCAGAGACAACGTCAGAAGCGTCTTACCTGGGCTGTGGAGAAAAAGAACTGGACTGTTGCTCAGTGGTCCAAAGTCCTCTTTTCAGATGAAAGTAAATTTTGCATTTCATTTGGAAATCAAGATCCCAGAGTCTGGAGAAAGAGTGGAGAGGCACAGAATCCATGTTGCTTGAAGTCCAGTGTGAAGTTTCCACAGTCAGTGATGATTTGGGCTGCCATGTCATCTGCTGGTGTTGGTCCACTTTTCTGAAGTCCACAGTTAATGCAGCCATCTACCAGGAAATTTTAGAGCACTTCATGCTTCCTTCTGCTGACAAGCTTTACGGAGATGCTGATTTCATTTTCCAGCAGGACTTGGCACCTGCCCACACTGCCAAAGGTACCAAAAGCTGGTTCAATGACCATGGTGTTACTGTGCTTGATTGGCCAGCAAACTCGCCTGACCTGAACCCCATAGATAATCTATGAAGGCTTGAAATATTTCACTCTATGTGTAATGAATTTATATAATATATGGGTTTCACTTTCTGAAATATGTGACAAAAAATATTTACCTTTTTCACGATATTCAAATTCTTTGAGATGTACCTGTATGTTAAAATTATTTATTTAAAAAAATTATAAATACAAATAAAATTATAAAGGACATAATGATAATAGTATTGTTGTATAAAAATGATGTATAGGTTACATGATATGATAATTCATTGTTATAGTAGCATTAATAAAGTGGATGTGTATATATAATACCATACATTATTTTTATTTATATTTCTACTATATATATATACTGTATATATATATATAGAGAGAGAGAGCGTACTTAATTATATAACCCTAACATGTATTTTATATTTTTTAAAATTGTACATTTAATTTAAAAATATATTAAATTATAAATATGACAATTTTAGGCGGTTTACATTCAAAATATTCAGTTTTTTTAATTGCACGTTTGCAACCAACATACTGCACTGCTAGAGAAACCAAGCATTCATATAACTGGACTTGCCTGTAATTCACAAATGCTGCACTTCATCTTCTTCCTCTGGAATATCCAGTGCATCTGATAATTATACAGAAATTGTTCCACAATAAAATGTGAATTTATAACATGACATATAAATGGAGACGACTATAGACAGGGAGAAGATGGACACTGAAGTCCAGACAGATCGAATTATGTGTGTAATTATTTCTTTTTTGCTTTCATTCTCTCTCTATCTCCCTTTCTCTCTCTCTCCCTTAGAGTCCTGTAGTGAGGGGAAATGACATTATGTTGCCCATACCTTCAGTACATAAAAATTATTTAATATGTATTCCGCTTTCAGCATCGAGGTGCAGTGATGTCAGTCCTGTGGTGACTCTGTTTTTTCTCCCCCGAAGTGTTTAAACGTAAAAGTGTGGTAATAAAGCAATTTAGGATGTAAAATACCCCAGACGTTACCTGCAGCAAAACTTCCCGCCGTCATTACTGTCAGACTTGAAAAACCCAGTGGGTCTGCATGATAAACAGAAGGCCTGATCAGATGCCGCAGTGGCCTAATCATGTTTGTAGCGCTGAATTCCTTAACCTTTGAATGACCTGACAGAATGGCAGTGACCCAATCAGAAAAACCTAATTGAATCTACCTTGTGGCTGTGCGATTTATGAAAAAATGAAATTGAAGCTGAAATATGTATGCGCCCGAGCCAAATACCTTATGAATTGCTCGGTGCTGCCTACCTATTACAAATACTTATGAAAAAAAAGCATGGCTGGCTTTCTCATTACCCTTCAAATCCTTTGTAAGGATATTCCTATAGGATAATCTGATTTATTTGCAATTTTCTTTAAGCCGCTTAGTGTTTACTTCTAAGATTAATATTTGCAGTGTTATTAATACCCAGTTGTAATTATGACAGATAGAAATATGTATTTTTTTTGTTTAATCTACAATTCCCCATGTGACTGCCTTGTGCTTTAAAAATGGCTGACGCCTACAAAGACTGGGGAAAAAATGTGTAGGGCTGAACAGAATGTGTTTGATGGAATGAATGAAGGAGCCATCCTGACTGATGAGGCGGACTGTCACGCTTAAAGGGACAGTTCACCCCAAAATGAAAATTCTGGCATCATTTACTCACCCTTGTGCCATTTCAAACCTGTAGGATGACTTCTGTGAAAATATTAAAATCATCAAGCTGCTGTTTTCCATAAAATGAAAGTGGATGGAGAACTTTTGCTTTAAAATTGAAAAAAAGGAAAAAGATGTTTTCATTTTTTTGTGTGAACTGTCCCTTTAAGATGACATACTGTGCGATGGTCATCTGCAAATACTGAGGCATTTTATATTGTTTTATGTTAAATGACAATTATCGAAAATGTAAGTTCCACACATTTGGCCCAAAGAAGGTATCCAATGGTGGGTGAAGTTTTCCTGCGTGTTTGGTCTGACTCCATTTTATTATGACTTCGTATTTAGGTTAAAATGCAAATTGATTGTTTGTCTATTTCTAATTAGTATTCTTCTGATATTTGATTATTCTAGTTAACTCTTAACTTTATATTTACTCGTTCATTCGGGTGCTCATGTTGCTAACAAGAATACAACGCAATCTACTAGAGTCGATAATTACAGAGTAAAACAGAATATGGTCAAATGTAACAATTTAATAAATATGTGTTATGTCAATTACATAGCCAATTCAAAGAGATCAAATCAAATCAATACGAAACATTGAATCCTCAAAGATAAATCTACGAGTAAAAGATGCATACCTGACTTTATAGAAATACATAGTGTGAAGTATCGACACACACCACACTACGGGCTTCTGGCTACAGAAAATCACCTCGATCCTTTTGCAACATTTCCTTAAGTACTTCAGACCAAGACCAATACCCCGCGAGATGGAGACAGGAACTAACAATTGTAATTTGCGAGTTAACATCTTTTGTGACAAAAGGTAATTTTGTACGAAAACCTCTGGGAACTGACCTGTCCTCTACAGTGTGCAAAATATCTCTGAACTCTTAGGATCTGTATTACCTTTTAGTTTACTTCTTATAAGAATGAGACCATTGTACCAGTCGCCCTGAGACAATTCAAATGATACCAAACATGACTGTAAATATCACTTGCATTAATGTAGAACATTACATTCTACTATTGACCATTCTGAGTGAGTTGAGTGAAGGGAAGGATGGGTGAGGGGAAGAGGGGATGAAAAGGAACTGATGCATGTGTCAAAGAGGCCCGCATTTTCTCTCAGTGGGATTTGGAGACAGATGTCTGAATGTTAATGCACTGTGTGTGTGTTATCCATCTCAGAAGTTCAAAGTGTCCGAAGTTCTGTAATTCTTACAAAAATAACACTTTTTAAGATGTAGGCAGCACAAGGTAAAATTTCTAGCCTGAAATCAGCAATAGATATAAATGGTAAAATATATTATATTGCATATTTAATATAACCTAATAATGATTGATTGATTGATTGAGATGCCAAAAACGGAATAGAGATATTGAAAATTGATTGCGAAAAAATTATTGCATCAGACATGGTTCAAGCAAAACTTCACAAATTATTTCCATAAGATGCTAGAAGTGGAACGACAGTATGTTTTAACTATCTGTTTGTCTAAAGAATAGATATACATTTATGAATTGATGTAAAAAGCCTACAGTATGATCATCAGATTTAGTCTTTTGCATCAAATGTTCACTTGTAATAGTTAATTGACCTAAAATTGAAAGATTTAGTTTTTTTAGAGTAATTGTGCTTTCAGCAGCCTACTTTCAGTCTCTTTTTAAACATAAACCACTGTGCTGCAGGTTGAATATCTGTGCAGGGAACAGAGTGTATCTGAATGTTTTGTTGTTTTAGTGAAGGCCCTGCAGGAGTGCTCTAGGTCAGGTAATTTTAGCTCTGGCTGAGGAGACCCGGTCCACCGCTTTCTTCTTCCTCAAATCGGATTTTGCTGTTCTGGAACAGAGGTTCCTTCAGAACCTGCAGCGTTGTAATGAGGGAGATGCTAAAGTCAAGGTGAAGCTAATGATGCTAATAGACTCATCTCTGCAAAAATACTGATGTTCTGCCACATTTTGCGTTTGCAAACAAGGCTTAATGTACGAGGAATTAAAGCAGTATTTCACAAATTAAATAATTGATGTCGCACGCGCCGAATTAAAGCGTTTTCTCAAAGGATCACAACATCCAAAGTTTGCTCTGTCAGCCTTGAAATATGATGTTTTCCTTTTCTTACATGTACCTTGGTCTCTGGCATCCTTTCATAATGCATAACAAATCTATATGCCGTTAGCTCATTAAGCTCTGCTCTGTTTTCCCACATGCCAACCAAGGACAAGCAGCCCGTTGTTTGGCTGAAGTCTAAAAACAATAATCATCTCTGTAATAACATGGCTAATGACCTTTAATTGGAATTGAGCTGAGGCTTAATAACTATTAGCACCGGCTGACATTACGCCTACTCCCCTGGGTGAGTGTGTGTGTGCGAGTGTTCACGTGTGTGTGGGCTACGCGGCAAGGGGCAAGACAATACAGTAAATAGTGAATTGTGAGATGCAGCCAAGCTTGTAAAAAATAACTATTTGAAGGATGGCGCATGAACTGAACGCTGTAATTTTGACAGCTGGAAAGGTGTGGTGAGGCGGGAGCCGGGGTGAAACCTCGTATCTCAAGACCGTTGATGAATGACTCTAATTAAGGGATGAAATCAAGCATGTGAAGACAGGGGATCGCTTTAGGTCACTGTTTGGTAGTTTTCTGCTCCCGGTGCTGGACTCATCCATCTAAATATCACTGTTTTTTGCTCTCTTCTGAGTACTGGATGAGGGGCAGAGGAGTTCTGATGGGTCAGGGATGGGCAGGAGGCCTGGGTGAGGGTCACGTTTCACATTTTTCCACAGTGTCCTTTCTCTGGATACTCTGTTTTGTTCGTCATCAATTTTATTTGATGTATGTTCACTTAATCTTTGTTTTTGCTCGTTATGTTTTAGTATGTCCGAGCGGTCTTATCTCTATTTCTGTTGACGTCCTTTTTGGGAACTGCTTATTCAGTCCTTGTCCTCTCTCTCAATGTTTCAGAGTCTAGGGCTCTGTTCCAAAACCTACTGAGCAGTCTACCTAGACAACATATTAGGTGCCTTAAAGGGTTAATTAACACCAAAATTAAAATTCTGTCATTTATTCACCTTCTTGTCATTCCAAACAATATTACTCTTTGTCTAAAACAGAACATTCAGGCAGCTGTTTTTTGGTCAAACATCTTTGAAATGATGTAAGGGTGAATAAATGTTGACAGAAATGTTGACTTTTTTGCACTTTATTCACTCAGGACTGTTGAAGGCTGTTCTGAAAGGTAGACAAGAAAAACAAATCCAATGTGTTAAAAATAAAAAATAATAATTTCCAAATAAATATAATGTTAATTATAAGTATACTTATTTAAAAGATAACAATAAAATTAATCTAAACAAAAATACTTAAGTCTAACTAAAAAATATTTTAGTCTTTTAACCAATATGTAGTTTTATTTGACATTCATTTGAATGTTTTTTTTTTTTCATTTTAGTTTTTTTTATTCTTTTGCAAATAATGACAAAAAATTCAAAATTTTAAAGGACATTTGCTCCAAAGCAAACAAACAAACAAAAACCTGAAGATAAGAAAATAGCACTTTACTTAAAGTCTTTAAGTATAATGCTTTATAAAAGGTTATTAGAGGGTATAATGCATTATAATTATTCATAATGTGCGTTGTAATACATTATATCATGTGGTAAATAGTTATAAGTGAATTTAAAATGCATAGTGTAACAATGAATTGATAAATGTTATAATGTATTAACAGTGGTTACAATTATTTTTGAGATTGTACAATGCATTATAAGGTGCATTACAAGGCACAATTAATGCATTAAAGCTACTTTTATAATGCATTATACATAAAATATGTGTGTTTCAGTTTGTTGTGTAAATGGTGCAAGTAGTGTCTTCACATTGGAACCAAAAAGAAAAAGTGCACTTTAAATACCTTGATGCGCTTAATTATTTAATAAAAAATAGGTGGAATATTAGACACTTGTTGGATGACAGAATAACCTTATAAAATTCATTCACTAGACAGTAGAGTACATAGTACATAGAGTGCGTCATTTGGGACATATATCTACATATTGTGAGTCAAGTCTTTCTTGAGCTTTCACTGATATTTAGTTAAGTCCACTTGCTGCTGACTACTGTATGTAGTGCGTTTTATATCAATCACTTATGAGGTTCTACTTTAGTTAGGATGCTGCCGCAGAAGTCAACTATCTAGGTTTTGGAACTGAGCAGTTGCCTGCAGGTCTGTCGACAATTAGACATGCCAAGCAGTGGTGGCCTCCAGAAAGACCTGGAAAACCTTCATCAACAGACGCCAAATTAACCTACCAGCTCTCCGGCAGCCAGCAAACAAAGCTGCGTACACAAACAAAAGACTGATGAATAAAACAGGTGACACATAGAGGGTTTAGTAGGGAGGAAGGGGGGTTTGAGCTGAGTATTGGGACCTTTCATCCAGCAGCAAATGGTGGCCTTTGTTAATAAATTCAATTTAATGTTTACTGTTCTTGAAGCTCTCCTGGCTCATATCCTGGCAGACTGCTTACTAACAAGACTGAAAGTCTGGCATTACGGCGTGTGGCTAAACAGGTCCCCCAGGGAGAGCAGCTTTTCTCTTCTTCCCTCTCTCTCAATCCCTCTCTTCCCCTCTTTCTCCCTCCTCTGGCCTTGCATTAGAATACCTGCTCAGTGAATCGCTCCTCTCTTTTCTCTCTCACACACACAGCGGTGAGCAGAGAGAGCCACCAGCTGGAATTTTCTGTGTTCGGTGGCACACTGACAGTTTTATCTACTTTACTAACTGCTTTTGCATGTCTAGAATGAATAATTGACCGGCTTCAATAGGCACCGGACACTCACTTATTTAAAAGCACAGTGAGATGAGATATGAAATAGTAATGACTTCTAAACTTACCAGCGGCATCTAATTTCTATAATTGTGTGCCAGCTAAATGGGGTTTATTCCTTTTTTGTGGACCATATGGGGTTGTTTTCATAGTAAAAACATTATCGAGAGCATCCTCGTACTGTATAACCACGTGCAACCCCCTGATTTATCTTTGGCTGTCTGTACTGCTATACTAATATTTATAGCTGCTTATATGCATGTATCATTATAGATACAGGGGCTGATAAATTAGTTTGCTGATGACTGTTTTATATCACAAATCATCAGAACATTACAGCCTGCTAATGCAAATCCTCCCTCTCTCTCTTTTGCTCTCTCTCTCTCACCGGCAGTGTGCCGGAGCAGGACCACAGCATTTTAATAATGGTCATTTGTGCGATTATTCCAAAGCATCCGCAGCATGGGGGAAAGGGGATTTCTCATCGCCTCCTGCCCATGCATCTGCGGCATTACTCAGTGTGAGCTATTGCAGGAGAGCTCATTGCTCTCAAAAATCAAAGTTAAATGGGTCATCTATCATCTGAATTTGTGTCTGGCTGACTTGTCTGAACATCACAATGATTTATGGCTTGAATTGGAGAAGTCAACCATGCATGTTTCTTAGTTTATCGTTTTATGCTGCCTTCAATTAAACCTCTATAAACAGGATGATGGCTTTACAACGTTGTCCGGCAATAAGGGCGATGAAGGTTTTGCATAAGGACGTGTAGCTTTCAGCCTTCTAATATCCCGTTGACTTATTCCGGTTGGGTTTGGGGACGTGCAGAACAGCGTTCCTGGAATGCAAGGAGACTTGTGTTGGTCCGTCCATTTTTCATTAACTAAATCCTGTAATTTGATCATTCTGTGATTCTTATGACACTATAATGGCATTAAGGTACGATCTTGATTATTCCCTGCTTGCATCAACAAGCAAATGCCACCTTAATGGTCTGCCGTTTGCTTATTGTATTCCGCTTATTATTTCCCATTTCTCATTATTGCCGTAATTTTTCTAGATAAAAGTGCATACAGAAATTCAATTTTCTGAGCCTGGAATCCAGGGGCGATAACATGTTTGCTGATTAGAACCTGAATATATGGAATTTAGCATGGCAGTTGAAGAGTAAATGGTGTTTGTGTGAGTGTGAGTGTGTGTATGCCAGCACAGTCGACTGCTTATGTTTCACTAGGGTATCATCTCGGTTCTTATGCTCATTGTGTTGCCTATAGCATACACACCTAGACTCATCCTCAAAAATGCAGCGATTTTGATATGTGTACAGTGTGTTACTGTTTAATAAAGCTCAAACAAATCAAATTTGTTTGAGCTTTATTTATATCTTTATTATTCGCAGCGATGGTGTAAGTGGTGTGTTTATTGACAAAGGTATACCCTGGGAGATACCATATTGAAAGGCCCAATTACCTGTATTCATCATTACAGGTTTCAGGCTGTGGAAAACAAACTTTGATTCTTTGTTTAGAAGATTTTACTTCTGTCAAGACAGTAGGAAAATATGTTTAAATAAATCCCCACTCTGTTGTTTTGGTGTAGTCAACCTTAAAAACAAGTGTGCTAACAATAATGGGCTACGAAAAGCATTTTTAGCTTTTGTTTTCTTTTCTGAGAGCCTAAAAATGCTTTTGTCTCTTTGGGAACACGTCACATGGGAAAAAATGGCACAAGGTTATTGAAAAATTTAGAAGAGGAACAGATTTAATTTTCACCCTTAGCACAACGAGGGAAAGTGTGAGGACCTTGGCATTGGCTGAAGAGGGTGAAATTAATCAGCGTGCTATCTCTAGTGAGCGCCAGTTAATCACAGGCCTCAGCATTTTATTAACAAAATTATATATCTGCTTCAAATTACCATATCAGGAAAACGTCCTCCCCCACCCCATGCGTCTCCCATTTTGTCATTTGAAACGGAAACTTGATGAACAACATTTTTAGTCAGGGCTGTGTAGAGAGAGAGGGAGTGTGATTCAAATGAAAGGGGAAATAATCATAAATATTATATATATTTTGGCAGGGCCTTGTCTTATGCCTCCAAATATCTCATTTTTTATTCATCCTGACAAGCAGTACTACTGTAAGATCAAGAAGTGTCTGATGGTCGACAGGGCAGAGTGTGCCCCAGGAAACTTGATTTTTGTTAACACTACCAAACAGTCGAATGCCACAATTTCTCACACATTTTTTATAATGAAATTATATATTCAGTTGATCCAAGAACAAACTGACCTTTGGAGAAATTAGCATTTGGAAAAAGATAAACCTGCATTAGACACTTTGACAACTGCCTATTTTTTACTTAAGACTGATTGTATTGTCATTGATGCTTTTTAAGAATTGTAAACTCTTGCTTATAATAAACTGATCATTATCTAAATCTCATAATTACTTTTGAAAACTCAGGCATTTGTCTATGCTTCAGATATTTCACGTGCAATAACCAATCATATTTTCATTAATACTTTTTGAGAATCACTTACTCTTGCTTAGAACAATAGAAACTAACTGAATCTCTTAATAAATCAATAGTGACTAATAATTAATATTTTAATAGTTCAATAGGGACTAATATTTAAATATCTTACTAGATCAATAGCGACTAATATTTAATCTCTTAAGTGAATAGCAAATGTTATTTAATACCTTAATAGAACAATAGCAACTGATATTTAATATGATTGGGAAGTCGTGGCCTAATGGTTAGAGAGTTGGACTCGTGATCCAAAGGTTGCGGGTTCGAGTCTCCGGCCGGCAGGAATTGTAGGTGGGGGGAGTGAATGTCCAGCGCTCTCTCCACCCTCAATACCACGACTGAGGTGCCCTTGAGCAAGGCACCGAACCCCCAACTGCTCCCCGGGCGCTGCAGCATAAATGGCTGTCCACTGCTCCGGGTGTGTGTTCACGGTGTGTGTGTGTTCACTGCTGTGTGTGTGCACGCGTGATGGGTTAAATGCAGAGCACGAATTCCGAGTATGGGTCACCATACTTGGCTGAATGTCACTTCACTTAATCTCTTAAGAGATAAAGCAACTACTATTTAAATCTCTTAATAGAACAATAGCGACTAATATTTAATCTCTTAAAAAATAAAGCGACTAATGTTTAAATCTCTTAATAGAACAATAGCAACTCATATTTAATCCCTTAATAGAACAATAGTGAATGTTTAAATCTGTATCAGTACTCTAGTTTAAGAATCTAAAACAGGACTGACACTGTATTCTGCTGCAGTGTGAACGCAACCTTAGTGTGTTGGTGCCATGTTTTGTTTAGTGTTGTTTAATGTTGTGATATAATGCTGTGATATGCAAGAAAAAGAAATTAGTGTTCACAATGAGTTTGCTTTCAGGTACAATTAGAATTTTTTTTTCTTTTTTTCTATCACTCATGGTGGTTGTTCAGTCTACAGCAGATTCAAAAGTGTGTGTTTTTCGGTCATTCCCTTTCAGCAATTGGTTCCCATTCACATGCAACCACATAAAAAATGAGCCCAGTCTCCATCTGCGAAAGTGATGAAAAATACTGCTTCTTTTTAACTTAGATTTACTAGCTGCATCACTGCCAAGAGACAGACCCCCCTCCCTTTGCCCCAAAACACTCATCCTGCTCATTTTCACCACATTTACCCAATTGTTCCCCGCACTCAGGACCCTGCCATGCCAAGGTGCATGCTGGGATGGAGGTGATGGTGAAGGGGTGGGTTTGAAGACCCTTAGCATGCTTTTTTTTTCTTTCACAAATCAGTCAGAACAGACCGGAAAAGTCAGATTCCAGTGTGTGTGTGTTTGTAGTTGGAAGCACCGAGCTGTGGCTGTAAGTCCAGATGTGCATTCATTCTCATGGGGAGGCAGCAGGAAAGAGAATCCGAAGAATCATCAGCCCTTAAATTTCATGCATCACAATTCATGTGTCTGTGAACATTGTATGTGATACCGAGCCACCCAATCCTAGATAAATAAATCGCAGATGGTGTATCATAGGGAATGGATGTTGCATGGGTAATATGCTTCCGTTTTCCTTCCTGCCTCTATAATCTTTCAGTATTGTTTTCAGTATTGTTAAGATAAAATCTTAATCCCAGCCTGGACAGGCTGCTTTATTGCCTGGTTTTAGATGAGTTTTTGGTACTTTTAAGCTGGACAGGATGGGAATTCAGATGGCTGTTGAGTTAAACACCAGCTTGCCTATATAGGCTAGGAAACCATCTTAAAACATGTAAAACCAGAAAACCGGTAAACCAGTTTAGGCACATTTTTCAGCAGGGTTAATTACATTATATGTGTGCACTAATCATACAGTAGGATACAAAATTGTGATACTGCATTAAAAATCATTGAGAGTTTATTTAAACATGAAATCTGGGGCTGCATCTAATGATTATTTTGATAGTAGATTAATCAGATAGAAAGATCCTAACGATTATTCATTGTAAAAAATTCATACTTTGAAATAAAATAAATTGTAATCTGTTTTTTTGTTGTTGATAAAATTAATAAAAAAAAATTACAAATTTTTAAAAGTATTATTATTATTTTATTTTTGTTTGGTTAATTCAATTTCACTCAAATTATGATAACAAAAATTAGACTTATGGAACCCACTGTATGCATGCTGTATAATTCTATCATTTAGTTGTCAGACATCAGACATCTGCTTTGTTTCACATCCATGCGCTCTAAGAAGCCAGACTAGAATGAAAGGGACCCCAAACTGTTTTAATGGAGCGGATCCTCTCCTCCCAGCGCACAGGGCCTTTGATCAGTGCCTGTTGTTATATGTAATGATTTTGCGGCGTCTGTAGTACAGGCCAGAAATGAGAGCAGCTCTAGTTCATTATAATAGGCCCATCGATGCCAGGTTTGTATCAAATCCCTTATTGACATCATTCAGTAATGTGTGATTTATTTTATTTGCTCATTTTCTGTAGTTGCATGTGGAGGTTGTACTTTCAAGGCAAGAGAGGCCTTTGAGGAAGCCTCTCATCTCCAAATGTCAAAATGCTCCCTGAGCACACGTGCTAAGTGCACACACACGCGCATGCTCAATTTGCATATGAGTGGGGTTTTTGGTGGCATGCCAGGGCTTCACTGAAGAAGACATCAGAGATGAAACCGAGTGTTTTTTTCCCACCTGGAGCTAGTGCTGATTAGCCCCAGTGCAAAGAGGGGAGGAGGCCGACATGAGCAGCTGTGAAATTACAACCTGCTTAATTTAATTACCCGTGCTAATTAATTCATATCTACAGCCAAAGGAAAAGGACTTGAGTAAAGAAGTCATTAGCCTAATTACTTAATTAATTGTCTGTGGAGCCGTCCCATTTGAGCTGTGTCTTCATTATCTGATGTTTGGCCTTGGCACCAGTTTAGTATGTTTGATGAAATCTGGTCCCGGCGATAATTTCTCCCCGTCACGCTTCCGTAATGAGAGGTGTGGAGGCTCCATATGGCGGTGTTTGCGCTCGAGTACCCGTTGAGAATGTCACTTGCTGATACTAAATCACCCAGCTTGAGAGAGTGTTTGTGTGTGTTGCAAGAGAGGTCCTGAGGTATAATTTTGACTTCTGTTATATATGTGTGTGTATGTATTTGCTAGATGTGCTTCAGTGATGGGATGTTTATTTTTGGTGTGAGCGTGTATGTGTTCCCAAAAAGGCACTATATTGTGTGTGTGTGCGTGTGTGTGCGTGAGCGAGCATCCATCATTGAGCAACGATTCTTTCTCTCTCTTTTTTTCTTCTTCAACCTTGCTTCATTGGAAATATGTGTCGCTACTTACATTCTCCAACTCCAAAAACATACCATTGTATGCAAAACTTCACTGCAGTTTCCAGCTGAAATCACTAGTTACAAGGGGAAAAGGGAAGGGGTGTGTGGCCAAGTATGGTGACCCATACTCGGAATTTGTGCTCTGCATTTAACCCATCCAAGTGTACACACAGTAGTGAACATACACCCGGAGCAGTGGGCAGCCAATGCTGCAGTGCCCGGGGAGCAGTTGGGGGTTCGGTGCCTTGCTCAAGGGTCTCACCTCAGTCGTGGTATTGAGGGTGGAGAGAGTGTGGGTTATTCACTCCCCCACCTACAATCCCTGCCGGACCTGAGACGCGAACCCATGACCTTCTGGTTGTAAGTCAAACTCTCTATCCATTAGGCCACGACTGCCCCATAAAGCACCAACAACTTTTACCAGGGCAGTTTATCAGTTAATACAGACTTTCTTGCACAATTAGTTCAAAATGCTTTTACACAATGTTTGCATCATATAAACTGCTTTATTTGCATGACTTTACTGTTGTAGTAAACTTGCTCAGTAGCCCACCTGGTATAACATTTTACTTGCAAAGTGTAGCACTCAGTATAAAACTTGTAAAACGAGTCAATATAAAACAGCTCAAAATCTCATAGAAGCAAGCTAAAATGGCATGGTTGCTTCAGCAAATGCATTTTTATCTCACATTTGATTTTGTTAACATTATTGGTTATGTTTAGTGTAGCATGGTATGGCATTTCAAACACAATAGAGCATTAACCTTTTGGTGCCACTTACCAAACATTTATTTTCCGAACTGCCATCTGTACAACAACCAACATAATCAAACGTTGCTAGATTCTTGTTCATCTTTTTCACATAAAACTGAATGTGCTTTTAGCCCAACTTATTGGACATTTCACTTTGAAAGTCTTCATGAAACGTGGGAAAAGCAGCAGAATATTATTCTTCTGAAATGCCATCGTGGGCACTTTTTTTTTTTTTCTCCAATGAGCCTGTTTTTTTTTTCTTCCCATCTAAAAATCGATCACTCTTCCTCTGTCTCCACAGTCAGCTCTCTTTCTCTCCCAACAGTTCATCAGACCAGGCCACTCTGGCATCTCTCTGCCATGTGCTGCCTGCTGCCAGCTTGCCAAGACATCAACCTTAACGACCTGTGACTATTCAAAGGCCTTTTCATTTACAGTCACAGAGTTATTATGAAATCCAGAGTGTGTGATTTCTGAGCTGCTGACATCACCAACTGGACTTGCAAAAAAATTAGTAGTGATTTGACATTGGTTGTTTGATGATAGACCCATCCCTTTGGTTACAGTAAGTCAAAGTTTTTTCTGTTTGAATAAACAGAATATACAAATAATACGCTATGCAAATAAACGTAAATTGAATTCTATATTCTATGTTTACTTGTAGCATCTAAAATGATTGATTCAAATGATTTTGTTTGCGTTTTATTTTTATTTAGACAAAATAGTTTATTTTTAATAGTAGATTAAAAAAATTGGTGCATCTCTAATTATCTGTATATTTGAAATAACATAATATTTTGATAGCACCGCTGAGCCCCAGTGTTTAACTTTTGGGAAAAATTATACTACAAATGTCTTAATAATAGCTGCCTCCACATGTTAGTTTTGGTGAAATCCAGAAAAATTACACACATCCAGCTTTCCTTGTTTGTCTAAATGTTCAAAAAGTGACAGTGGGATGATACGTTTCTATTTAGCCATTTCCTACATGGCAAGAAAATAGCATAATGTCACTTTATACATGGGGAGGATATGCCTATCTTATACATTTAATCTGTTTGCATTGTTCTCCGGTTTAAGAATAATTTTTCACCGTGCCTCTGCGGAGAATAACCCCACCGCACTCTCATTTAGGACGTTAGTATACGATATTGAATTGGGTATATTATTATCCCAAGAACATTTGGCTAACTGCACTTTTACGACCCCTGTGTTGGGTTCTCAGGGCGAAAACGGGAGTGGCGAGGGATGTTTTACGCTGCTGTGGTGACTTAAGCAATTGGATAGAAATTGATTGAGAGCGTTTGTCCGGAGAAGGCCTGGTTCGGGAAAAGCTAGATATAGGGCTTAATAACCAAGGCTTTGGTTCCAGTGTCAGCTGAGATTATATTATATATTCAAGTGATACCTAGTGTTTGTGCTGAAAGCTAAAAAGCCCCCCCCCCCCCCCCCCGTTCTAACACCATTGGCTGTGGTTTCTGGGAAAGCATTATGTTTGTCATTTATAGACTCCACAGATGTGCCTTGAATAATCCTCATTTTATCCTCCCGCATGTATGGAGCTAATGGATTGTCAATGTGATCGATTGAATTATGTCTATTGATAGACAGACCCACATGTGTGAAAAAACATGCATGTGCGCATGGAGCAGGTGGAATCAGATGCGCATCGGGATATTTTTATCACTCTCTGAGGAAGTTTAACAAAGAAATGTATAAATTGTATGAAGCAACTTCCTTTTCCTGTCTTTTCTCCATCATACACAATAAATCATGACATTGTGTCCATAGAGTCCACTTCATAAGCGAGACATATTACGCACTTTCCACATGTGCATGGCTCACCTGAGCTAGTATGAAGGGAGATTGATTACTCTCCCTTGTCGGAATCGTATAATAAATCCACTCCATTCACCATTATGAAACTTTTCTGGGAATTCTGGAGAGATGCTTTGTTGTTCAAAATGTTGGTCATTTTGCAGGAGCTTTTTGTGTGTCTTAACCAGGCTTTGCTTTTGCACAAAGATACGAAATTAAATTTTGACCTTGACGACCTCTTGGCCTCCGTAAGCCCAGGTGCATGATGGTCTTTGTAGAAGCTACCATTGTCACCTTACTATTTACTCAAAGGCCTGTGAAGAGGAACAACATGGACACGGCAATGGTTTAATTATTTTGAAGGCTGAAGCTTTATGCTATTGTGAATCAGGAAGGTTATTGTTAATGATAAGCCGTGTCAAAGATGAATTGTATTTACTTCTATACTGAATCTGTGCTTTGTGCCAGACACTGTACAACGTGCAGACCATGCGGACAATAAACTGCAAAGGTTGTTCCACTGAGAGTCCCTTTTTAAGTTTTTAATCTCTGTTACAGAGATTCAAAATCACGCACCTTTTTCTGTCACTTTAAAATCTCGGCTTGCTGTTGAAATATTCTTGGTAAATCGTTTTATTTCATAAAGTCCAGATGGTTTTGAACTATCATGAATCTGGTCTTTGAACTTCGGTTAACTCACCACCAGAGGTCACTCGCTCGCCACATGGACTCTTGCACCACACTAACTGTTGCACGCCACCTCAGACTACAATTCCCATCATCCATTGCTCTGATGACACACAGCTGATTGCACTGATCACACACCCTACATAAACCATGGACTTCCTCTTCCTTTCTGCCGAGTATTGTATTGCGTTTATCACTCCCCTAGTGTTAGCTGCCTTACCGAGCCAGTCTGTGTTTTTCTGTGTAGTTCCAGTATTGTTCTGCATTTATAACTCTCCTAGATTTAGCTGCGATACGGAACCCACTTTGTTGTCATAGTCTTGCCTTGTGTGTTTTTCTAGTGTTTTGATTCTTGCCCGCGTTTCCTGGATTTATCCCTTTGCCTTGCCGTTTGGACTCTGTTTGCACCTCTCTTGGACTACTGCTCGTATACCTGGATTATCTCTCTGCTTTGCACTGTTGGATATTGTTTGCCGATCGTCGGCTTTCGCTAGCCCTAGGATTGCTCTGTGTCTTGCCCGTACCATATCTGTTTGCCGTTGTTTGACCCTGCCTGTTTATTGACTATGTTTATAAATAAAAGCTTGCACTTGGATCCACATGTCTCACGTCTTCACGTTACATGAACAAAGTATAACTAGCACATTGTCCCTTTTCTATCTCGTTAAAATCTGGAGTTTAGGAAGAGCTTTGGCCAATCAGGGATTAATGCGGGCGGGTTTCGCAGTCAGGAGATTCAATACTGGACTGAATGGGACATACAGGCCCAGCAAAAACCTCCTGGGGGACTTTGATTGGCAAAATAATTAGCTTATTATGTCCTTTCCAGATAGGCCCCTTTCTCTAGTCAAAGCCCTCTGAAATAATATTTAGGTTTAAGCCCTCATTTCACATTTAGCAATTTGATATTCTATTTGGAGCGCTTCTGTTCAGCGGGGGTCAATTGAGACCTCAGAAATTATAAAATGAAGTTTTCATCATCTGATTTGTCGGTCTCAAGACTAGTGCTCTCGCTGTCATGCCTTGCGCAGAAGTAGGATCCTAAACGGTTATCAATTTTCCCCATTGAGTCAGAAGAAGCATGACATTTACAGTTCTTTCCATGAGATAATTTTAACAGACTTTTCTTGTCTTTTTAGAGATTATTTTTTAATTGAGATTGATGGTGCACTGTAAAACATAATTAAAAAACGTCTAAATTAACTGGCTTTATATAAATTAAAATATTATTTGAATACTGTTTATTCCTGTGATGGTAAAGCTGAATTTTCAGCAGTATTCAGTGTCACATGATTCAGAAATCATTCTAAATGTTTCTATTATTATTTTATTTTAAATAGAAATTTTTAGTACAAATTAGAAATTTGTAGCTTCTTCTTTGATTCATTTAATGAATCCTTGCTAAATTAAATATTAGATACTTTGAATTATATTATATGTAAAATATTTGAATATAAATTAATTACATTTATTTGTTTTGCAGAGGGTGATACTGAAGGCAGAGGGGAAGATTCTGCATTCAGGAATTTTGCTGACCCAGAGAGCTCACCACGAGTAGACAGTAGATGATTACCAGCGCACCTCCAAGCCAAAACCATCAGCTCACAACATGAACAAAACATTTTAACCACTGAGGTTTGTTTCTCCACACCTTCTCTTCTATTCTCCCCGGCAACACTCCCACACTCTTTTTACTGCAACTCTTTCTGACCCCATTCACTGGCACTCACAACTTTGTACAATCCTCTCCGACCTTCCTCTACACAAAATAAGACACACAGAGAACAAACTCTACAGCCTTAGAGCTCAACTATGAGAAAATAAGCTAAGTGGAGAGCAGGCCATGCAGAAAGCAGTGGCAAACCCCTCACGTTTGTCACAGAAACACATAGTGTCTATTACTCCAAGAGTTTAGAGATTCAGGAAAAAAAGCAATCTCGAAAGTGACATTAGCACTATTTATCCATCCAGTCACAAGACCTGTTGATGAAACCAGGGGTAAAAATTACAAGGTTCAGGGGCCTTTCGTTTGAAGCTACTTCAAGGATTGCTCTAATTGCCTTGTGGTAGATGGAAATGTCTAATTGGCTTTTGCTAGTGTTTTAGCTTGAAGGACTGTGTGTGCTGTGATGGTGAGTTTTTGCACTTTTAAATGTATCTGTAATATATAAGGTTACTTGAAAAATCCATAATTCTTTTATTTAGCATTTTTAAAAATGTAATACATTATATATTATATTATATTGGTACATTTGATCTTAAAATATATTAAATACTTAAAATATATTAAAACCTAAAAAAAGTAAGTTTTAGTGCTGTCAATCGATTAAAATTCATGTGTCATGGATTGTGATTAATCATGATTAATCGCAAATTTAAAAGACTAGGATTTACCTGTGAATGTGTTGAAATAAAGAAATGCATGGCAAACTAGTTTAAGGAAACAGAACCTTTCACACCTCCGCCAGGTATGAGACATAAACCTTATTATTCTTTTGTTTTTATTCAGCTATTATCAGCCTTTAAACTGGCAATAAAACTTTACCAAGACACATCGCTTCAATCGCAGTATACATTTACCCAGCTATTATCAAAAGTATTTCTAAATAAAGACAACAAAACATTTTCTTGCGACATTACGTTAATTATTATGACAAAATACATTATGAAGAATAATTGAACCTGGTCTGCAGCTGCATTAGAGCTAACATTAGCATCATGCTACATAAAACAATTTATGAGATTAATAACACACTTTTACTCAGAACTCACTTTAAACCACCATCTAGTGTTAACCAAGTAATAACTTCCTTTTGCGGTCACATGTCGAATTTGGTCGTTTACTGTTGTTAACATATGCTATTTATAGCCTTTTATATATATATATATATATATATATATATATATATATATATATATATATATATATATATATATATATATATATAGCTGCAAAAATGAGCATTTCAAATATACACATTAATCTCAAGAAAATCACATACTGTCATGAATCCTGTTCGTGGTCTTCCGTCCACTCGCCATCAGAGGTCGCTCCTCCATCATATTGACTCACACCACACAGACTGTTACATATTACCCTGGACTGCATTTCCCATCATCCATTGCACTAAATTCACACAGCTGTCTCAATCACTCACTCACCTGAAAGCTATTACACTCTCTATATAAAACACACTCAGATCCTGCTTTAGTTGCTGAGTATTGTAAGCACTTATCGCAACCCTAGTTGGTAGTTTCTTTACGGAGCCTGTCTTAGTTTTCATAGTCATTAGTCTTGCCTTGCCTGTTTCGGATTGTGTTTTTACCTGCCTGGATTATTTTTGTGTACCTGGATTATTTCTCTTTGCCTTGCCCTTTTGGATACTGTTCGCCAATCGAAGACCCACGCTTGTCCTAGGATTACACTTTGTCTTGCCTCATCTGTGACGGTTTGCTGTGTATCGACCCATGCTCGTTTCTGACCATGTCTTACAATAAAACCCTGCAGATGGATCCGCACGTTTCAGGTTCTGATCATTTCCTAACACATACAAATCATATCCTATTGTAATCATGGGTTTATTATCTTATATAAAATATAGTGGCTGTTGTCATGTTTATTTCTGCTATGTAAAAGCCTTAACATGTATGCTCTGGCTGAAACTCACATTGTTTGTGATTGTTACAACCGCCTCTCCATTCTTAAATTGCCAGGTATAGACCCTTTTTCTGTTAGTAAACATTGTGACGTTTTTTCTGTGGGCGGAGCTTAGCTGGAGGCAGAAAGATTTCCTTGACCACTTCACTAACGCTAGCTATGAAGTTTGTTAGCTTGTTTTTTTTTAATTAGTGGAGAAATTCCGATTTTTTTACCTGCATATGAAAGGTCAATCACTGTCCGGGACCGCGATTGTTATTTGAAAAGCTTAACTTTAACGAACGAAACCAGATTGGCCGACCCGCACACGCTTTTACTCAAAGGATGGACGAGTGAGTCACATCTATATAGTTAAGAAACCCACCTTATCTAGTCTTTAAGATGTATATATTTCAATAGGAAACTATTTTTACAGCTACAATATTATTCCAGCCACAATCACAACAATATATATACAATTACAAATGATTAAGCATATAAATCGTCAGTTTGTTGTTTTACGCACATGCGCACAGACATAATTTCATACACGGTGATGCAAACGAAATCTTTAGACACGCCCATAACAACAAAAGACAAGGCTTTATTTAACCTTTTCTGATAAGAAGTGTGCGCTGCAAATACGAGCATTTTTGACAATCGTTTCTGTCCAGTCTGCTCGTTTCATTTCGTTTCACCACAGCTGTTGTCGGTTTTTTGTCTGGCAGTGGCATCAAGTGTGCCTTAAAATTTCAAATCGGAGCCTCTACAACATCGATTCGGGCACGCAGCATCACAACAAGATTATATTTTATGCTCCTTATGTAGCCGAATCTGTGCTGGTTTGAATTGGCCGCCTCCAGTTTTCGCTTTGTTTTGCCTCCAGCAAGCGCTGTGCACGTAATTGTGACGTCGGCCTTAAAAGGGTCTATAGCTGCACAAATGAGCAATTCAAATGTACACATTCATCTCAAAAAATCACATACAACCCATATCCTATCGTAATCATGTGTTGTTTTATCTTAAATAATCTATAGTGGCTGTTGTAATGTTTATTTCTGCTGTTTCTGCGATGACCAAAAGAAGTTGGGGTCAAACCTTATCAAACGATTAATTTGCCTTAAACAAATTAACGCGTTAAAATTTTTAGATTAACGATAACATTGACAGCCCTAGTCAGTTTATTAAAAAGTGTATTATTTTTTCCCCCTTTTCTCTAATCTAAACATTTTCTTGGGAATATTGTTTTAATTTGGAATCAATTTACATGTGTATGTGTATATATGTATGTGTATATATATGTATGTATATGCATATATGTATGTATATATATGTATATGTGTATAATATATATGTATATATGTATGTATGTATATGTATATATTTATATATGTGTGTATATATATATATATATATATATATATATATATATATAAATATGTATATATATATATACACACATATATAAATATGTATAAAAATTAGTTAAATTAAAAGTTAAAGTTTTAATAAAAAATGTAAAAGTTTTTTTTTTTTGACAATTATTTTTTTCCCTAAAAAATATTTTGTCTTTTAGTATTAGGTTAAAAAAAAAAAAAAAAAAAAAAAGAAATTAGAAAAGAAAAGATAAAAACAGGTGTTATTGATTTAGTATAAAGTGAATGTACCTTCTTTGAGTCATATTTAGGCTACATATTTTTTGCAGGAGGATGATTTTCCTTTCCTTTCGTGGTTTTTTTTTTCTAACAGTGTGGCCGTTGGCTGTCATTTGCGTCTCTGTGAGGGGATTTTTCCTGCTTCAGCTGTCCTCTATTCTCACAGTGCTAGTGAACCCGCATACTCTGCCATGTGTGCTGACTAGACCCTTTCAGCATTTATGTCTGTGTGTGTGTTAGAAACGAACATTAAAAACTCCCTCACACATCCCACAATGCCTGAGAATGTTCTCTGGAGTCCTCACAGTCATGAAGTAACTCCTCTGTCTGCTGTGGAACCTCCTGAGGCCATAAACGCTCCAGTCACCGCGCTCATCTGCCAGATCTTCCTCTCTGTTGTGGGAGCATTTGCACAATACCTCTTGCCTGTGACATGACAGGGCAAAATGACATCGTTTTAACGCACTCTTCACTGAAACACAAAAATGTGAGAAATTTGTTAGCCGACAAAGCTGGAATTTTATCATTTTGTAGATCAACAACACTTTGAATTGTAATATTTAGCTAAACTGGGTCATTTCTATGCCGTATATTTTCATGTCCTCGTTTTACCCTAAGTGTCTTAATGGGTAAATGCTCAACTTGTCTTTAAAATTGAAATCATATTCGTTTTAATTTATAAATTAATAGTTAAATGAACTTGGGTGAATTTTAAATGAAAATTCATTAAAATGAAAAGGTACTGCATAACAAGACTGACCTAGATGTGTTCATGCCATGTGATATTTATGTTCTGTTCTCTTAAAGATGCACAAACAGAAACACACACTATAAAGAGTGTGAGAAGGGCTCGGTTACTCTTTGATAACCATCACATTCAATCTCCTCTCTTCACCATAATGAAATGGCAGACATTTTGCCCTCTCTCAGTTGTGACGGAGTGATGGCTGTATGTTTTTTGACAGCGTTTTAAAAGGCGGCTTTTGTTGCAAATACAAATCCTGAACCATGTATTAGTAATAGACTTTTTCTATCATGTTCCCACAAGTGTTGTTTCTAATGGACAGAGTGAGCCGCCGAGCTTTAATCTCACATTCAACACAGATGCGGTTGTCATTGGAGCAGACTCTTAAGTCAGCTCAAGCGAGCACTCACCAACTTAAAAGAGCCAGGTGTTCAAAATCATTCATTGTTGTCAAAGACGGTTTGGGGCTTTAGCTATCGGAAGAAGCCATTCTCTGAGTTGAAGGCATTTGAAAGCTGAAATTTCTCTGTAAACTCTCTTTCCCCAGAATTCCCAGTCTACTTGCTATCTTTAAAAAAAACATTCTGCCTTTGTTGTTTTCTCGGCGCGGCTACAGACCTGACAGTGATGTGGAATTTACTCATGGGTTATTTGTCAACATGTTCTACATGTGTAAACTAGAATGAGGTTTCCTTAATCGGAATCATAGAGCTTCTCGAAACTTTTTTCCTGTGTATTCTGGAGACGCTTTACTACATTACATTTTCATATTTATTACATTTTCTGACATACTTCCATTTACATCTGCCTGAAATGTTGGAAAATGACAATTCTCATTCTGAACTCATAATCCTAACTAATTCTAGCTCTAGTCTAATATGAAGTCAAATTAAGAAAATCATTAGGCTACTGATTGCTTTATAAAAGAGCTATTCTTACAAAACAGCCTGAGGCACATTTATTAGTACTGCACATCTGAAAATAACAAAAGATGACCAAAGTGATTTTAAAGTTAAATGCAGATAAAGTATTAGTCTTTAAATTCTTGCCAACAAAACAAAACCAAAAACCAAAATCAAAACCCCACAAAAAAAGTTTCACATTTATTCTTTTACATACATACTGGCTTCCTTTGTGAAAGTATTACTATTACTTTTCACTTTATAAAAGAGCTGCGTTTCTGGATGTATCTGATTTGACTCTTAAAATGTACTTCTGTTTGTGTAACCTAATGGAGTCAGGTTGATAAGGTCATATTAATATTTTTGACCTAATAAAACCAGTTAATTTCGATGCGACCTCTTGAAATAAGAAAATGTTTCACTGAGAAACATTTGCTTTTAAATACTCCATCCCACTCTGTAATAAAGGTATTATTACAACTACATATTTTCCCATGAATTTTACACTATAAAAAGTTTTTTTTGTTTTTTACCTTAAAGAGCTACTCTTGTTGGAATCAGGTTGATATTGTACACATAATAAAGCCAATTATGTTAAATGTAACCACTTGAAGGTAATTTTTTCAGATACCTGACAGAACCTTTTTTTTTTTTTTTTACAGTGCACAAACCAAGGGACACGTTCAAATACATAAAAAAAAAAAGATTACAGAATTGATTAAGCTTGATTACAGATTTAGCATTTTTGGGTGACCTATTCCTTTAAGGTGAAAATTAGGCTAGTATATTAATTAAAAGCCCAGTTTGTGTCCATTTAATTTATTCTGGCCCTTAATTGCTCAGCTTTCTGTGTGTTGTTGTACAAGGTGCCACGAAACAGCAGTTTGCTCACCCAGGGTTGTGCCAACATGCAGCACACGCTCCAAAACCCTAGCAATGCCATTTATTTCACTATAAAGATTATCACAGCCAATACTAAGAACTGCTTGCATCCGCGGAGGATTTGTACAGAGTGAATGAAGGACTTTTACTTCATTTTAATGTCATTTAGTGCTGAGATGTGAAATAGTGAATTTAACGTTTTATGACTTCCACTGAATAATAAATGAGAACATTAAGGAAGCATACTAATGATGAATATAATTGGCTTTGGGTTTTTCCTTTAAGCACTTTTTGCAGATTCTTCCTCCACCGGTGCATGATGGGATAACTCATTTAGAGTGTCCAAACATTTTGCCCTTGAGAAAACAAAAGTCATTGGATTTTAGCTGCTGCTATCGGACCGCTAAGTTCCTCAACACACCTGATCAGATTTAATATTTCACTCATTATCTATTCAACTTCTCGGTGGGGTCTTTGTTTTAATATTAATCGCTAATGTAAGATCAGAAAGCAATCCCAATCACTAGATCCAGTTAATAAATAATGATGATCTTTAATACTTAATCACTGTCAGAATGGATAAATATCAAGATGGACAATGAGTAATTTGCAATGAAGAATTATCAGATCAGTATGAATGTGTTTTGTCCCTCTTATTGAATTCAGTTTTTCTGCTTGTTTTCTGTTTGATCTTTATTTACCCAGTCTGTGGACATGCTGTTTATTGATAAAGAGCTGTTACTCATTCTAAAGTATGAATCTATATGCTTCACAGGATTTTATGTGACCTTCTTATGCTAAAATCTTTTTGTTTCATTTTTATTAACCTCACTACTTCTCTACCCCTGCAGGAATCTTAAAAGGATGGTCATGTTGATTTTAAGGGCATTTAATTTCTCTCCCTCTCTCTTTTAGTTGCAGGCCAGCAAAGAGAAAGTTAATAGCCAGGGCTTATAAGTCAGCCCGCTCAAGTCCAAATTACAGGAAAAGACAGAACAATCTCAACAGCTGCAAGATCAAATTCTCAAGCAGCAGGAGGCTCTAAGTAGGGCAAGCCAAACTCTCAAAGACACCAGGAAAGCAGCTGGCAATAAGGTAAAAAGAGTGTCTCTCTCTTTCTCGCTCGCTCTCTCTTCCCTCCTTCCAAAAAAAAGGGGAAAAAAGTTTCTCTGAACTTCCCTGAACCATCCCCTGTGATGCTGAATTCCCAGGATGTGTTGTTTAGAAGAATACGGAGTCTATTACACAAATTTTACAGTGTCTTATCTAAATTTCACCATTCAGAGACAGCTTGTATTTGTGTTGGCATTCACTGAAACGTGTACGTTACCGTATTTTTGTAATCACAGAGGACTAACTTTGTGTTGAAAGAAAACAGCACGGCTGTGTCAAATCCAAACTGTTTTAAGTGTTTTCTCAACAGAGCAAAGCTGTCTTCTTCTTTTTGCTTTAAATGAATATCAGATGACGAGGGGTGGAAATGTCCAAGTGTGAAGCTTCAGATGGGTCAACCTAATTTTCCCTGAGACAAAGTAGATGTTAGGCCATATACATTTAATTCCTCCGCTGCACAAACAACTGGCCGTTTAACCTCCTGACCCCTGCGAATAAATATATGTATAGGCAAACATATGTGTCTGGCGATGAGTTTCAATTAATCTCTGGGACTTTTATCTTCTTAGGCAAACCAAACAGACGTTAAGTTCTGCATGGGTCCTGTTACTGTTTCCACATCTGGTTCTGTTTCGTTGTGAAAACCTTCTCTCTGATCTCATATGTTGAACTACTGTAACTTTGCCACTGTCTGTTTCCTGTTGGAAAAGGGGAGAGGAGGAGGAAAATGCGTTGAACAATAATATCTTTTGTTCCAGAGAAGTTCCTCCGTTAGCGCAGCTGAACAAATAGCCTTAATAGTTGTTTTGAAATAACTCCTCCCATCGCCGGGGTCTGATATTTATGCTTTCAGCGGCGCTGGACCAAGCCCTTCATTTTCATTTCTCTGGATTTGTTTGAACAGATCATCCCTTCCACACAGAGGAACGAGGTACACAGAGGGGTTTGTTTCTTCCCCCCCTTTCTGAATGCTACTAAATTAATAAGACGTCAAAGACAACAAAACCCAGTGTTTTACTTGCTCGACCCTGGCCTCCATTAGTGAGGAGACATGAGGGAAGATAATTTGTCCCTCTGAAGTTAGTGCACATCAGAGGAGAGAGACAATAACAAAGGCCTCCGTGGCGGGGGCCATGATGCATTCCATTCCTCCTCACATTACCCATCAGCCCCTGCTGCCGACTGGCTAGAGTGACTTATGTGGACTCTTTGATGACGCATTTTATGTGAAGACTTACTGAGTAAATTGAGCAAAGTTGCTGAAAATGGGAACACAAAAATATTTTTTGCAATGGTCTACAATGTAACAGTAAAGAAATGTAGCCTGCTGTAATTTACATCCATATATCGATATATCCTGGAAATGTGAAAAGGGTCCATTAGTGTGTAGGTAATTTTATTTTATTTAGTCTGTTTTATGTCATTTTCATCTTATTATTGTATAAAATTATAGTTGAAGGAAAATGTAACCCTATATAAAAATTATATATATACATGCATATGCATCAGAAAGATATCTGGAAAGAAGTATCTTATTTTATATGCATTTGATCAAAAGTACAGTAAAAGCAGTAATACTGTGAAATATTATTGCAATTTAAAATAACTCGTGGAAGAAATCTTGTCAACTCTTTCAGTTCACAAAGTCTTAATAAACCCGCTTCTCCATAAATATTGGACGTGAGTGTCACTCACTCTATTTGTTTATTTGCTTGTTTGTTGGTTGGATATATCACACTTATTCCCAGATCTCCCTCTGTTCTCTGTATAGGATGTCTAAACGTCAGATGGGATTCTCTTTTTGTCAGTATTTGAAGCCGGGGAGTGTGTGCAGGGAGGGGCCGTGGAGATACGAGATGTAGTGATTGATTTAAAAATACCTCCTTCTCCTTGATTTCAGGGGCTTCCTGTCCATAATGCATGTCTTTTAGTGTAAAGTTCTTATCTAAAAGTTGTGAGTGATTGACCCAGTTGGTGGTGGGTTGTGCTACGTGCTAGCTGCTTGTGACATGTTTCGCTTTGCTAAATAATCAACAAATGCTTGCGGCTGTCACAAAGTGGCAGCATCGTAACTTATCAAGAGTGCAGTTTATAGTCGTATTTCGCATTACTTTTGTAATACTTCTTATGCGTCTCGTCTAATGCACCGTAATGTGATTCCATATATCGTTGACCTTTATATTGGGGTCAGCTTACAACTAAGATGCGCTTCGATTTTATTACTTTTGCTCTGTAGCAAAGAACATCTGTTCTACTCTGCAGAAAATTCAGTTTAGTCTTAAAATTATTTATCTGATGGTCTAAATGAGCTTCTGTAGTTTGACATTTAATTTGAGTTTGGAATATCACAAAGGTACAATGGAAACAAAGTGTATAATAACAACAAATACGGCGTTGTTTTGCTACCGTTCCTGCATTTCTAATGTGCTATAAAAGCTGATTTGCTTTTAATGTTTCATGAGAAGGTTACATCCTTCTTTTAGGAGCGATGCATTCACACTTTGCTTTTTGTCTTTGTTTTTCTATTTTTTTTTTTCTCTCTCTCCCCGTGCTTTCAGATGCGGTTAATGTCAGTCGCTGTGCACTGGAGCACATCAGATGTCAGGCCTATGCAATTGTGCTACAATGAGCCTGTTAAATGTGCTTTGGAAGGGTGTAACGCAATATATTATGCATGCATGAAATGTACAAACACAATGAAATTATGCACTACAGATATGATACAGTTCTCTCAAGTCTTGCGGAGGCACTCTGTGATACATTTTAAATGCAATTTTTTTGTGGCCACCGGCAAAATGATGCTGCTGTCTAATGGTGCATTCATGGACATTGAAGAACTCGCTTACACATACACACATGCATTCACGCTCACACACTCATTTTGTTGTGCGTGCTTTAGATGACCTGTGAGCTTTTTGAATACCTAGAATTATTTATAATTTTGTATTAAACTCAGCATTTGAATGTTTTAGGCCTATTTATGTTAAGATTTTTATTCAAAATAACAGATTTAATCTTTTTTTCTTTGTGATATGAAGGTCACATTGAATTTTTTTACCTTTATAATTTTATGCCGTCATATTTATTCTTTTTTTTTTTTACTTTTAAAGGCCTTTGATGTTAAATGTAATTGTTATCTCATACCAGAACCAGAGCCATTATAAAAATATGAATTATAACATTTTTAAAACTATGATGATTTAAATAAAGCCTGCTAATTATGCATCATTTAAATATTTAATGTGTGAAAAGTATTTACCAGTTATTACACAAATAAACATGCTTAGTTGCAGTATCATTGTCATTTGTGTGTATTTAGGATAAATGAAATGCCTAGTGTGAAATTTGCCCTCACAAGACTAAGTAGGCTCTCATTTAATGTTTGAAATGTCATTTTTAAAAGTCATTTGAACAATATCATGGAATGTTAAGTACAGTACATAATTGTGAGATGATAAAAATTATTTTTCATTTTGATAATAAATGACAAAAATGACAGAATTCGCATGAGATGTATGCTTATCCATTGTTAGTGGACAAATAGTGCAAGTAAAATTGTGGACTTTATTTGCTAAAAGTGCCCAGACTCCCATTCACATTTTATTCAAAACTGTTTCTTCCTACTCTTTCTGCTGTATTTTAGTTTCACTCGAGGTTGCTGTTTTGAGCATTTAAAGGTATTGAACTCTGACCGGACCTTTTCTTCATGTAAAATATCAGCTTCACTCTGAGCCGGAGTGTTTGCCCTTGCTCTGAGCTGCAATGCCTTTGCTACTTAGTTTCAGAGTTGAAGGCATCAGCCACAGACAGATGACCAATACAAAATTGTTTAAGCTCTGTTTCGATTGATCCTGACTATGTTTGCATAGGCCACAAAAGCAATTATTCTCTGAATATAGCTTTGAAAGGACAGCCAAAAGCAAACAGAAATGCAGGAATTAGTGCAAATTGGAGACATTGGCGAGTAGTATTGGATGACAGGTTAGCCCTTAATGAAGGGGAAACTGCGGTAATTAAATCTCAGGCTGCATTTGTGTGGCTCTGTGCTGTCCAGCCACTGGAAAGGCATGCGGGAAAAGTGGTGAAAAAACATTTCGCTCTAAAGTTGCTCCGATGCTCCGTCATTTGAGACTGTTCTTCATGAGTGCAGGGTGAAGGTCAAGGAGCTATCTTAACTCCATCAATCCTGTGGACAGTTACAAACGACCTTTCACGTCCCATAAGTTGCTCTATATGCCGAATTGGGGGCGATACATATTTCTGTGTTTAGGGGACGGGCTGTGTAAGAGACGTGTTCTAGCGGGGAGTAATGAGTGTGGCGAGATCGGTTCGTTCACCCCCACATGATGATTGAAGCTAATATCTCATTTAAAGAAACAGACTGGTGTTACAAAGGCTGCGATTGAAGATGTTGTTGAAAGCACAGATGGACTCTCAGAATATAAAGAGACTTATTAGGCCATGCAATCGAACACAAAGACAAAAGCAAATGCGATCAGGGAGTATACATTAAAAATGCAGCATATTTGTAGTGCAGTGTTGTCTTTGTCAAGCTGTTATTGCTAATATTATATTGAAATAATAGGTTAAGAAAAATAGTGGAAAGCTACAAAACAAGCGAATGGGAGAAAGAATATAAAAAAATCTTAGGATGAAACTTAAATGAAAATTAACATTGTGGTTGTCTGTGATTTGTTATTTACAGATTTACTAGAGGCAAAAAAGCCCCCCAAAAAACTGTAGCTGCCTCAAAGGGATTACAGAAGACTATTGGAAAAACAAAAAACTATTGGATTTTGGAAAGGAGGCAAGTCTTTGAACAATTCTATTTCTTTGCTTACAGATGTAGATATAGATATCACACACACAAAATATCAAAATAAAATAAAGCCTCCAGTCTGACAGCATCCTTTTGTGTTTCACGCCCTATTATCTGTAATTGTGATAAGATGTTTTGGGAGTGTTTCACGTGTGTTTGTTTCATTCCTGTGCTGTGTTCAGTGGCATCAGTAGGTGGAGAGACAGACATGGTGGAACCACAGGCAGAGGGTGAACCAGCTGCAGGGTAAAGCTATGAAGTCTACGAGGTTTGGAGTGTCTCTCTTTATACCCTATAGAGATTATTATTATTTTTTTCTTTAAAAACACTTTTAAAATAGATTTCCTGCCACTTGGAGCCATATATTCCAAACAAAACATTTTCAAAGTACAGGACATACTACCTGTACAATGTTCTCAGCCCATTGCATACAAAACGCTATTTATTTTATTTTATTTTATTTTATGTCATATATTATTTATTATGAGTATTATTATTATTTTTTTTATTGACAGACGAAGGTTTGACAGGCTACAATTATAGATGGGATAAAATGCATTGAAATGCTTCATTTGACAATGTGAGAATCAATTTTGAATGCTTTTGGGAAAATATAGTGGAACATGAATTTATTTGTAATAATTTTTATGTATAATAATATTATTTATATTTTATTTTGATTGTATTATCATGTTTTATCAATTATTATTACAACAGGCTATGATTATAAATGTTAAATGTTTGTGGAAAATAGGATAACACTGTATAGTGGAAAATACATTTTTGTAATAATTTTATGTAAAATTGTATGTGAAATTTATATTCATTTATTTTCAGTATATTATTTATTATTTTATTTTATTTGATCAATTAGAATTTTGACAGGCTATGATAGTATATGGTATAAAACGCATTGAAATGATTCAGTCTACAGTTTCAGCATTAATTGTTTGTGGAAACTGGGATAAAATATATTGGAAAGTGGATTTATTTCCACCAAAGTGTCCAATTTAAGTGCAATGAGCTTCTTTTTTAATGCTATAATTTATCGTAAGTTGTTTTTTGACATTGTTTGATGGCTGTTTTTTAGGTGCGCATGCGATTCTGCAAGGGACGAGATGAGAGAGAAGAATTCCTGAAGCACAGGAAGAGATGGAGAAGGACACAGTACAGCAAACCTCTTGCAAGGAGTTCTCAAAGAATAAAAATAAACTTTAAGACTATAAACAGAGAAGCCCTGCTGAAAGAATTGAGACTGAGACTTTTTTTTGTTCATTGACGACTTTTAGGTGTTTCAATGAGAACTCGGGAAACACTAAATTTGGCCTCACAGAAAAAGGTGAGTCATGTTTTATAAGTGTTTAAAAGAGAAAGTGTGTGTATTTTTTTGCGAAAAAGGATGTTGTTTTGAGAATGGATATTAGAGATAGATGTATATTAGGGAGGCATAGATGAGAGACTGTATTTCGGGGTTTTTTTTTTTTTTTTTGCTCAGCAAGGTGCTCAGCCTTTTTCTTTAGATGTGGTTTGTATCTGTGTGTGTGTTTAGAATAGAAGGTGTGTGTCCTCCATGACCCCTCCCGCATCTTTACCGCCACCCATCTGTTTACTGACTCATGAAAAATTCATGAGTGTGTGTTTGGGAGCAGCGGAATAATTTTCAATATTTAGCCAGGCTATGAATACAGATTATGTTGAACTTTGGTGTATTGCGGTGGCGTACGTGAAGGTGTTTGGGTGCGTATGTGTGTATGTGGTATCGTGGCAGGCTGAGGTCAGCGGGCTTAATGAGGCTGGACGGGAGGGGCGGGACAGTCTGAAGATTCAAAGCCAACTGCAACTAAAGCAGCAGATGTCAATCAAACAATTCATGTAAATTAATAACTACATGGATTGGAAACCAAGCCATTGACAAAATGCTGTGTCATTTTATTGCGTTTGGTTACTGTTAACAAATAATTAAAATTTTCATTTTGTAGCTGAATTAAAACAGTGGGAACAAATTATGTATCCCCCTAATTTTCTACTGGTTTGTTTTTATTTAGTTATTTTGTTGTTCTAACAATAATAGAAGATTTTGCATATGGCTTTTATCTTTCATTTATTATTGCACACACACATACACAATTAGATATTACAAATCAATTTAAATTGGAATATATAGATATAAGTCTGATTATATAGATAAAAAACTGAATATATAAATGTGTAAATGTAAATAATGTATAATTATAAATCAGAATATATAAATGTAAATTGGAACTTATATAAAAGTCTGAATATACAGATACAAATGAATACATAAATGTAAATAATATACATTATAATTATAAGTCTAAATATGTAAATTTAAATTGTGAATATACAGAATTAAATCTGAATACATAAATGTAAATTTTAATATAGATGCAAGTCTGAATGTATAGATACAAAACTGAATAAATATATGTATAGAAGTAAATCTGAATATAGTTATAAGTCTGTATGTATAGAAGTAAATCCAAAAATATATTTATTATAAAAAATAAAAATATATTTAAATATATTTAAGTCTGAATATGTAAGTGTAAATTGTGAATATATAATTATAATTCTGACTATATAATTGTAAATTAAATATTTATGTATTTATGTATATGTATCTAGATTATATGCAGGTATTTATATGTATTTATCTTAATTATAATTCTGAATATATAAATATGTATAAATAATTATTAATTATATAATTATATCATTTATATGATATAATTATACTCACTTTGTATTATTCATTTGCAATGTGTTGCCCTTTTTGGCATTTAAACAATATTTAATTATTTATTTAAACATCTAAAAAAAATCGTAAAATAAGGCCCACTCAAAACTCAGCACACACCTCTTTTTGTGAAGGTACTGTAATGCATCTAAACTACAGCACAGGTGTGCTGTGAGATTAATTAGCTTTCTCTTACAGTGAAATAGTCCAGAAATGGACCTCTATTGTTCATTTGTTTATTTATTGCGCTGTATTTTGAATAAATTTATCATTTGCTCAGTTGATTTTACACTGCAGGTGTAATAGTGTTTGGCAACTTTGTGGCATTTTTAGATGGACTAAAACTCAGTGCTTAATAGTACATTTTACAGCTGCAATGTTTTAGCCTACTTTGTTTTAAGGTCACACTCACTGTGCTGTTTGTGAAGCACTGGCCCTGAACCCATCATTAGGAGAGTTTGTAAAAGAGTTTACTTAATTGATTTTTAAAGATTAAAGGCTTGTCCTCATCATAGATTAAAATCAGTCAGGGCAAGAAAACAACATTGCTTAGCATTAAAGAACTTTCGCTCATGTGCACCACCACAACGGCATGTGATAGACACAGATAGCACTTAAATAAATAAGCCAGCAAATGTAATGTAACGGCTTCAAGGTCACTTGGAATGTGGTCCTTCGTTAACAAGCCTTCAGAAAGTGCTGTTATGACCGTAAGTTTTTTATTACAGTCACAAGAGCAGCATATCAAAGTCATTATGCACTGTTAATGTCATTTATCAAAGAAAATGAAAGACAAGCAAAAGAAAAGCTCTTTAAAGTTACAAAACTATTTCTAAAAAAATACCATAATCTCATCAAATTCTGAAGTCACAAAACAGGACATTCATACAGAGTATTTGGAACATGAATTCATCAAAACAAAATTAGTAAGCAAATAAGGTTCTGGAGTATTTGATCACGATGATTAGGTTAGACATAAATATGCTTTAATTGTACTCACGTCTACGAGGGCTTTCAAGATTCATTTGAGAACGCAATGGAAACTTGATGACATTCCAGATAAAAACTTGAATTTAACCACTCAGTCTAGTGTTGAGATTTTCTCTCTTTGGTTCAGGGTCTGAAAGCCTCTCACATAGCGTATAACTGTGCGTGATATTACACGGACACTCTCATCCTCACCCAGATAGCTCTCTGTGTTCTTTAGCCAGAATAACTTTGCCTGTTTGCTGTGATAATACATTATATTCACTCCGTTTGCATTCTGTAAGAATTCAGACAAAGATCTGCAGATATGTATTTTGCATGTCTCTTTACTTACCTTAAAAATGTAATATCTGATTGATTTCTGGTACAAAAACCTCTTGATCTTTCTGGTCTTGTAGGTTCCATCCAGGATCAAATCTTTTGATTCCAGTAGGTGCTCCATGTGAAAGTAATCTTGAATGATGAATGAAGGTTTGTGACATTAGTCTCATATTATTATTATTGCAGTGTTCAGATGGCATGCTAGCTCTTGATCCTCTTATGCTAACAACATTACGGGGGTCGATCTAAGTGCATAGTCATATTTTGCAACTTTTAGGGTCCCTGCCTCAGATTAAGCTGAGTTTTGGGCGGATTTAACATTGTTCTTGCATGCTAATGCACTGTTTCCAACAAAATACCATAGTTACTACACTTATTGATAATACATTAAACCAGTAAATTTTCATTATGGACCTGGCTAGCTTGACACTGCAAACCGCCGGCATCAGAAGGAGGAAATTAAACAAAATGACTTACAGAAAAGGAATCTAAAAGTGAAGCTATTAAAACTGGTCTCAGAAATGCCCTATGAAAAAGGACTATTTTACTGTAGTAAAATAACCTTTGTAACTATGACAGTTGGTGGAATGTATGGTTATCATGCAAGAGACTGTAGTTTATTGCTTTTTGTTCTTATTGTACAAATTTTGTGATCATGTCTGTAGAGTTTTTCTGTAATGGGTTCTAAAGGCCCAGGCAGAATTTTAAGAGCAGAAATCTCCAGCCCGAAGTCACGCTATGTCAAGAAAGTCATCCGTATGGAACACCCTGAAGAGGCAATGGACCAGCTAACAGAAGAGCTCCAAGCAGCCCTGGACAATCTGAAGAGCCAGACGGGGAAAATACACCAGTGCGAGGAAGGAATTGAGCGATTAAGAGTGAAAATGGACAGCCACCAAAAATGGTTTGTAGCCAAACTGGCATCAGTGCTCCTAAGAATAAAAAATACAATACAAAATAATTTTCTTGATTAAAATTGTTTTCCTGTTTTCAGGTTAAATGATTGAAAAATAGATAAGCACAGTGCATAAGATACTAAAGGAATAATGCATTCAAAAATGAAAATGCTGATTTGCTTTTGCATCCATTTTTAATTTTAAGAGTTTTAATCCCAGTTTATTATGCATTGAAAAAAAGTGAAAAGACCATTTATTTAAAGTTAATTTTTATATCGTTCTCACTTAAGTCATGGTTTTCATTTTAAACCTGTTTGTTCAGTTTGTCTAAAAGCAAATAACACTTCTCATAAAAAAATCTATAAATAAATAGTATTTTTACACTGTAAAACAAAACAAAAACGTTGAGCCAACTTAAAATTCTAAGGATTTTTGAGTTTTCTCAACTTGTTGTTTTAAGTTTATACAACAAAAAGTTGAGAATCTCCTACAAAAATAAGTTGAAAGAACTCACAAATCTGCTGAAGCTGGTTGCCTTAAAATTTTAAGTTGGCTCAACTTCTTTTTTTTACAGTGTACTGGATAACTAACTGCAAAGATTGTGTTTTCTTAATTGTCTGGTGTTTTATTTCTTTGTATTATAGTGATAGCTTTGTTTATGGTGAAATTAGGTTTTAAAAACCTAAAGAAAATAGTATATTGGCCAACATTAAGTAACATTTTGGCTTGGGTCTAAAGAGGATATGTTGATTCAGCATATGATTTTTTTTTTTTTTTTATGAAATATGAAATCAAAACTATAGGTCTGAACCAAACCTTTTTTCAGTGTAAGTGCAGTGTAAGATATATGATTAATTATTTTTAACACGCCACATTTATTATATTATCCTTTAGGCAAACTTTTTTAAAATATGGATTCTACAAAATATCTTGAAATGGAAAAAAATATATATAAAGATATGTTCTCTGAAAATAAGTTTATTATTGCTTATTATTATTATGCTAATTACTAGTAAATTAATCTTGTTTCAAGGGTGTTTTACTAGTAAAATCCTGACTAACAATTTTTTTTTTTTTTTGCAGTGTTTTTTGTGACCTTTTTCTCTCTGTTTTGTGCAATCTCTGCAAATCAGGTTTTAGATATTCGGACATTTCTATGCATTATTGTTCTTTCAAGGTGATATGTCCATTTGTTTGGTCTCATATTTCACTGTTTAAAGAAAACTCAGTTTATTTGGAGCATACACAGAATGTACTAATAATCTCCCAGCATTATCCTTGCCAAGCAATTTTGTGCTTGCGTCAGGATTCATTAATATTGGTTAGCCACTGCAGTTGCCCTGTTTGGGGCATCCTTGGGTGACAAATGAATCAAGCACCCCTGATGTCACTTTGGTTTTGTGTCTTTTTCAAGACATTTACAATGCCTGGCAACAAATGAATCATTTTTATTGCAGAAAAATTTAATTTGTATGAGCTAAACTGCAGCCTACAAGGTCAGACTGGCGGAATATAATTTTAATCAAATCAAATTTAATTTGTGCTTTATAAAAGAGTTACCGATTTGAAGAATGACTGTATTTTATACTTTGTTACATTCAGTAATAAGAATGATACTGTTCTGTAGTTGAGGGATCAATCTGTGAGCAGTGAAGTACAGTGGCTAGTCGTGAAGCACTACTGCTTTCTTTCATTTATCTTACATCTGAAAAAACTTGTTTCTTCAATATATCTGCTTGAGTGGTGTTACTTCTGAATTTAATGTATAAATGTTCTCCTGTTGTCTTTATAAACATAGAGGTCTAAAATAGGAGAAATCTGGGATTTTGATATCTGGAATTAAAATCGAACAAATTGTAAGCAAATAAATGTACGATACAGAATGAATGAGAAATTCTACACTGTTTATGGGTCAATAATCAAATGATCAGATTTGTGAAAATAACCATTTGAACCATGTGAAGACAGTCAGATGTTCTTGTTTCCATTGAAGCATGAGATTCTCTTTGGATCATTCTCAAAACATGATTATCAGGTTGCACACAATGCATGTTTTTACGTGAGCGGATATCAGACAGATATAATTGAGAGAGAAAACAAGTGTTTAGCTTTGCCATGAGACTCAGCATGTTTGTTAACCCATCATTTTGTGACTGATTCTTATGCGATTCTCAGTACAGGTGCTGGCAGACTCAATCTTTCAGAGAGGAGTATGAGGCATCAGCATATAGAGGCCCTAAAACTGGTGGTCCAGCTGCACAGGAAGATCCCGGAAGGGCCAAGTCTGGATCGCACCGTTCAGTCATAGTACTATGATGATGGCCACACAACTAGAGAGACGCTTTCAAGCCAAGAGGTTTAATATCGTAAAAAATCAGGTTAGAGAAGTGAATTTGTGGTAGTGCAAACAAGTACTGGGGAAGTACTATTGTATAATGATGACATTAGGTGGTGCTCTAATATACAGGTGCATTTAAAAAAATTAGAATATCATGAAAAAGTTCATTTGTTCATTTTTTGGTAACTTATTTCAAAAAGTGAAACTTTCATATATTTTAGATTCATTACATGTAAAGTAAAATATTTCAAAAGTTTTTTTGTTTTCATTTTGGTGATTAGACCTTACAGCTCATGAAAGTCAAAAATCCAGTAACTCAAAATATTAGAATATTTCCTAAGATCAATCAAAAAAAGGATTTGCAAATCAGAAAAGTTCAAGATCTTTAAAGTATGCTCATTTATGCACTGAATACTTTGAATTCTGTGCCTCTCCAGTCTTCCTCCAGACTCCAGACCTTGATTTACAAATTAAATGCAAAATTTACTTTTATCTGAAAAGAGGACTTTGGAGCACTGAGCAACAGTCCAGTTATTTTTCTCCTTAGCCCAGGCAAGATGCTTCTGACGTTGTCTCTGTTTCAGAAGTGGCTTGGTAGCCCTTTTCCTGAAGACATCTGAGCGTGGTGACTCTTGATGCACTGACTCCAGCTTCAGTCCACTCATTGTGAAGCTCTCCCGAGTGTTTGAATCAGTTTTGCTTGATAGTATTCTCAAGCTTGCGGTCATCCCCGTAGCTTGTGCATCTTTTCCTATCCAATTTCTTCCTTCTGGTCAACTTTGCATTTAATATGCTTTGATACAGCACTCTGTGAACAGCCACCCCTTTCAGTAATGGCCTTCTGTGACTCACCCTCTTTGTGGAGGGCGTCAATGTTCGTCTTCTGGATCATTGCCAAGTCAGCAGCATTCCCCATTATTGTGATTTCAAAGAACAAGAGATACCTGGAATTTATACTGTATGGATGGTCATTTATTGAAACTCAAATGTAAATATTCTAATATTTTGAAACAAAATTAAAACAATAAACTTTTTAAATGTAATGCATCTAAAATATATGAAAGTTTCCCTTTTTGAAATAAGTTACCAAAAAAATTTAACTTTTTCATGATATTCTAATTTTTTGAGATGCACCTGTACTACTGCAGGAGATTCTAAACTTGTTATAATATTTTTTAAATCATGAAACAGAAAGATGCTTATTTTTAAAAGTGATGGCGTATGTCCAAAACATCTTATTACCATGGTACCTTTTGGTACTTTTTGCATTTAATGCATATACAGTATATACGAAATACATTGTTTATTATACTGGCATCAGGTGAACTCATGTTGCTCATTTAAAATCACCAGCTTATTTTATACACTTATGGGGAGGTGTTTTTTTTCCCCTTAATGCAGAAATATTGGTTTCCTCTCCACATTTTAGAGAGCTCAGTATATACAAGTTTAGTTCAGATAGAAAGTTTAGTATCACAGTGAAAGGCTGGATCATGTCAGGTAACCAATAATATACTTACCGTCTCTTTTTGCTCCAGCAAATTGCCTTGCGGTGTGTTTTATCCTTTAGCAAGTTGGTCTCCTCATCGGCTGAGCATTCCCGGTATCTGTCAATTATCCTCTCTCTCCGGCATCCGCGTAGCCTCTCTGTCTCCAATCACAGCTCATCGACGGCGTTCTCAGCGAGCGCTCCAGTCAAATGTTTGTTATGTTAGCAGCGCTCGCCAACACTCCCAGTCGCCCCCTTAAAACCTCATTCATTTGGCCTGTCTGACTCTGAGCCATACTACAACGATGCTGCGCAAATAATTAAAGGCTTTAGTTAAATACATAGTTGGGGTATTTCGAGACTAGGGGATCTGTAATAACATTTGCCATTATTCACTCAGGCTTTGATTGCCTGACAGAAACAAATTAGGCCCCAGGATTAATTTCCAGCAAAATGTGCCAAGTGAATGCAATTGACTCCAATTAAAGCATGAAAGGACACTAAATATTCAAATCAGCGGAGCCGGTGATGGCAGGCCGATAAAGAATGGCGTGGAATTGTGCCAAGGGAGAAAACCAGCCATTCACAGGCACCTGAGGGAAAATAACAGGCTCTCATTCAATACAGAGTAGCTGGGGCAACAGACATGCGTTTCTGCTGCAGAACATGGCCCCGCTGGCATGTTGTTGTTGTCGGGTTACATCAGTGGCTATTCACGAGCGCTCAGCTGATTTAAATATCAAGGCCACATTAAGACACCTAAGTGCTTATGTATTATACATGCTAAGTGCTTGTTCAAGTTTATGCAGGGACACGTTTTGTAATAGGCAGCGTTGTCACATACATGAGCGTAATTAAGGTGATTAAATAATAATGTCCCAGAATGCAAATTGCAAACTGATGGTGGCATCTGCAAACATAACGTGCACTGTGGGACTGCTTGTAGTGTAGTTATGTGAGATTAGTTATGGATTCATTAACTCATTTCGTAAATTGAGTATGCATTTAAAGGGGATTTTTGTAGGATAAAAGAGCTTGATGTGCTATGAAAACAAATTGTAACTTCTAGTCCAAAGAGAGCATTTATTGAACTGTCTCAATCTGACACCGAAATACATCAACATGTGACTGTCCAGTGATGACTATTGAATGATGAGAAAATTGGTGAAGAAAGCCGGATGAATGCTATTATCCTTGAACATCAGAAGAACTACTGTGTTGTGTCCAAACCTTGTGTTGTTGCTGGTTTTGTGTACTGTAGCTGAATATCCTTCTGAAGAATCCCAACATTAAAAACTAGCAGGTGAAGTTTATTTTTCAGAAAATCTAGATTATTTCATGCTTACAAATACTTGCAGGTTTTGTACAGAGAGTATTAAGGGTGAGAGGGTTTAAACTATATTGGACATGACAAAAATGCACATGTAAAGGGGGCATTTGTTTGGCACAACAGAAAAAGAAATGTAACTGTTTAAAAGCAGAAAATGGCCAGGAAAATCTTACATTATAAGTAGACCTTAGGGAAATATGTTCAGTTTTCAGGGAAAAATCCATCCAGTTTTAGACCTAAATTAGCAATGGTTTTACGCCTAGTCTGTCTCAGTCAGTTTCTCTATATCTTGGCTTTGCAGAGGACTGAGGAGTTGAAGCATCCACGCTGAAGTTGAGCAGGTGTACATGAAGTTAACCCTTAAAAGGGAAGAGGTGTCTGTGAATGTGAAAATTATCACAAGGCAGAAGTCTACCTGAGCACAAATCCTTGAAAAAAATCCCTAATATACTTTATATTTTTGCATTTCACTACCTGAGCCTTGATGTGACAAAATATTTGCTCCTAGTGAATGTTAGCATTGCTTTTCCAAGAGATGTTGGCTGTTTGCTATTATTGTTCGTACAAAATTACACGTAATTAATTATTAAGTTATATTATGAAATAGGTGCCTTGTCCATTTTGTGAGATTTTTTTAATACTGACAGTCAAAGAATATCTTTAAATACTAATATTTAAATGATCTCAATATAAATTAGTAACAAATAAATAAATAATCATGGCAAATTATATATATATATATATATATATATATATATATATATATATATATATATATATATATATATATATATATATTCATGAAATGTAAAAATGCACCACTATTAATAATATTTTTAATACAATGCATTATTATTATTTTGAATTAATATATTGAAGGTTGGGAAACATTCTTTTTTTTTAAGTGCGCTTCATTAGATGTTGTGGACACGAATGGGACTGCTGTCCCTCATTTGCAAAGTGTGATTAAAAAATAGTCTCATGGGGGCCAAGAATATGCTGTTTTCCATTTTTTTTTTTTTCTGGTTTTTAGACTGATGGTGCAAACCATTATGACATATTACTCCCCCTCACATTGTCAAACATGCTATGGACTGGTCTGTACAAGACAGACAAGCCTCACACCTATACAATATACACAAACACACACAAGCAGGAAGTACATCTTACCTTAATGATGGGCTGTGTGATGGTGGCAGCTTGCGTTTGTGCGAGTGTGCATGTGTGTGGTAATGATGCGATTCTGGCTGGGCTGTCTGTAGAGAACTCCTAATTTGCAGTCTGGGAGGCCTTTGTTGTTTTGTGCAGACAGTGTTGTTACGCATGCAGGAATGTCTCATTAAGAATTAACGTGGGCATCCTCAGTAGCGACAGAAGAGAGCGAGAGAGAGAGATCAATCCCCACCCCAAAGGCAGCCGGCCCTCCAGCCCAAGCGCCTTGATTATCAGGAGTCATTTGAAACCTCCCCATTTGTCCACAGCATGCTGGTTATGATCTCATTCTGAAGCATGCAGGGCAACTATCTCTCTCAGTAGAACATCACCAACGTCCTCACTCGCTCATTACATCGCTGCTACCATGTTGCCGCCACAAACGGATGTGTCCGTGCTGCCGTTTTCATGCTCCTCGAGGCATGTAAAATAATTGTTATGTATTCTGTCTGGATTTGTCCTTTTCTCCTTAGATCTACACTGGAGTCTATAATTTCGTTTCAGACAGTAATGTCTTATTTGAGTGCTTTTGAGCCTGCTCAGGTTGCTGGGGACGGCGGTGTCTCGCCCATGCATAAGATCAGTTCATCGTTTTATCCCCTTGTCTGTGTTCATTCCCGGGTGTCAAGGCAACAGTTGCAGTTGATGAGATGAGCGTAGATGCTCCATAACTTAAAAGCCTCCCGGAGAGCGGCACGCCGTATCGATTTCCCTGGTGTTTAAAATGTAAAACGTAAAGATTTCGGTGCGGTTTGATTTGAATTGGTGTTGACCGGCCATAAGTGATGGATTGCATTTGAAAATCTCCTTCCCGTGGCTCAACGAGGGGAAAAATCAGACTCAGAGAAGGAAGTGCCAATGACCAAGAGAGTTCAAGTGGGTGATTGAACTGTTTGAAGGCAGCTGGACCAAATCAAACCAGGAGAAGAGCGCACCATCGAGGAATCCTTCCAGACTTCAACAGCATAGGTGAAGAGAAGGCCCTGCCCCCTTCCCACTTCAAAAGAATGCCACGAGCCCTTGGCATGGATGAATCGCATTCTCCCGCATTCTTTGTGTGACCCATACATGCACTCCAACTCACGAGTGCACCATTGTACCAATGATCGATCGAGTGCATTCCTGTTAAGTGCATACAGTTTTTGTATTTTGAGGTTTTTTGCAAGGTAAATACCGTCGGTAATGTTGCTCTAATTTCATTATTAGTGAATTTGGTCACTCTTAACACAATCTTATCCTTGAAACTGTTGCCTGCGCTGCTCATTGCCGTGTGTTCGCCTCTGCTTTACATGAGTTTTCTGACCTCAGTGGTTTGAAGCTGTTAGCTAGAGGTGTTTATTCTGTAGCATTAAGGCCGCCTGGGTGTTAAAATAAGCTGAGGAATAATACGTTACATGCAGGAATATAACTTTATGCCGCAGCCTGCGCCTATCCAGCAGAAACGGCAGCCGCTGATTGGCTGGCAGTGACATGATTTATGATCCTGTTTTGCGCATCAGCGGCGCAGGGGTAGCCGTGGCGAGGGCCTGCTGGAAATGATACATGGCATTCTAATTGAAGAATCCTCGGCGCATCTTTCCTACAGTAGGAATGTTTAAATGCGAGCGCTGTTAATTCAGGAAAGGTGAAAAATCGCCGCTTAATGGGGTGAATGATGGAGGTTGAGCAGCCTGCTGTAGGCAGCGTTCATGATGCATATACAAAAATGACTATAGGAGAGAAGAACTCCCTCTCTAAGCTGTATCAATGCATGGCAGACCTCTCTTTGAATTGCAGGATTTAGAAAGCTGCATTAGCTCTGAAGTATGAAAAATAAGGTGAACAAAATGGATTTGACCAACGATCGTTTTAAAAGTAGTACATTTCATATTTCTTGTAAATTACCATTTACTGTTGACCAAACACCATATTAACCACCTTATAATTTTTTAAATAGAATATTATAACATGTAATAGAAGTAGTATTAAATATTGCAATTTTATTTGAATTATAAAATAGAAATTTATGTAAATGTAAAAATTGTATATATAAAATAAACATTTTATATATATAATTTGAAAATATAACAATTATTTATATATATATATATATATATATATATATATATATATATATATATATATATATATATATATATATATATATATATATATATATATATATATATATATATATATGCACATGTACCTGTATATATATTTTTTATTGTATTATATTTTTATTTTTTATATAATATTCAAAAATCACAAATAATTGCAAAGACACAGCCACTAACACATTTAAGCATGGAATTTTGAAATAGACAGGCATAGTATTTTCATGTAAAACAATAATCTGTTTTATTCACTTTGAAGTAATATAGTACATATGTCTATATTTATGTATATATAGCAATAGAGTATACATGTATATGTCTGCAAATTCTAATAATTCTATGAAGTTACATTCAATTATTTTTTTTTTTGCTTATATATTTACAATAATGTTTTATATTATATGTAACTTCATGGAATCATAGAATTCGCACACTCGTTGTTATGTTACTTCTTCCTGTAATATACATTTTCATTGCTTTAGCCGCCTAATGTTACAAGGTTTGCAAGAAGTGTGATTCTGTCCATTTCACTGCAAGTTATAAATTTTAAATATGATGGAATTATCAGTTAGAGTTCAGACTGAATCCCCGGAGTGAGCTGGTGCAAAACTCTTTTCCAATACAACCAGATTACTGCAGATAATTGTGTTACATAGAGTATTGATTGAAAAATTGTTGTACTCCGGAAACATCTAAACACACAATTTCTCTGCTCTCTTTATTGCGCTCTGTCCTACAATGGCCCCTGTATTCTGAGAAGCACCTCTCAGCGATCAGAAAAAAATATGAATTATATATGTATTGTAATAAAAGAAAATCTAGAGTTGAAACATCAGAGAAATTACTTCTTCACAAGAAACTATTGATCATTTTATATCAAAGGGGAATGTTTGACATAAGATTACCTGCCAGTTTGAACATTAGGTACACTGTGTTATAGCCCGGGGCCGTTGTACGTCTGCCAAAGGGACTGTAAATAAGGCAAAAGCTGTAAGTACCTCTGGCTTGAAATCAACGCTAGCCCAAACCAAAAGCAAAGGTAAACCTTTATTTGATGCAATTTTTTAACCTCCACCCGTTCATATCCAGCACGTCCGAGATTGAATTTAAAAGCCACCCAGATGACTGAAGCTGCCTTGGAGGTTAGGATGATGACACCTACAGGGGCCGTTTCATATAGTACCCCTCCTGGCCCCGTCTAGCTCAAATTCACACATATGTGAGGTGGAAACCAGTGTCCGGTATTAAAACACGGGAACGGGCGAAAGCGCTCGTATTCATTTGTATAGCCTCTTCACTAAGCCGTCAGAATTAAAAACATGTTTTTCCTCCTCAATACACTGGCAGAGCACCCTGGCGCTCTTAACAGCCAAATTTCAGAGGTTGGACTCGGTGAAAAGCAGTATCCCGTTTATGTACTTCCAGCACTCTTGACCTCTACCTGTGTTGGCTGGTAAGAGGAGCAGAACAGGCTTCATACAATTCATTTGCTTTTCCCAGTTTGCTTGTAGGATGTACCGAAGGCTTGAAGGTTTACACTAAAACTGATTTTTTTTCCCTTTAAAACTAAAAAATGAATTTTTTATCAATCTTTTCTTTTGCGCCACATCGCTCTCTACCTATATTTATTGATTATGCAGATATTTAACGAGATTTTACCTTGAGGTTCTCGAATCTAGTTGCCGTGTTTGTGCTTATTAAATATTTTATTAAATAGTTTATTAAATACCCTTTTGAATATGCATCTAGAGTGATATGTTTTGTATGCACACTTGCTATTGATACATTAAATGTACTAAGTGCAGAGCAGTGTTTTCTTTCTTGTCTTGCTAGGGCATGTGTGTCAGGCAAAAAGCAAAGACTGCCATCTATTGATGGAGACAGGAGTTTCTATTTTGGTGAACAAAAGATCGGTTCTCTGCACTCTCTGCTGTTTTATAGGGAAATTATTGATATTAAATAATCAAATTTAGAAGAAAAAAACAACACTTGGAATCAGTGCTTTGTGTCAAATATCATATACTCTTAAAAATATATAATATGATCAAGGATTTTTATTTTTTTTGTAACACATTTTGAATATTGATTTGTCAGTAATCAAATGAAACCGAGTAAGTGAACCTCTCTCTTCTCCTGTGTGTGTGTGTGTGTTTGTAGTGGTGTCAGAGGACTGGGCAGTGTATGAAAGCATTATGAAAGACCAGACCAGAGCCTCAGGCAGTTCTGCACCACCCAGCTTTAACTCACATTTTACAGTAAGATATATTAGATACTTGTCATTTAGCTGATGCTTTTACTAGCTGAGGATTGTATATTATGCCTCGCTATAACAAAACAGAGAAAAAAAAAGGTTTTCTGAACATGTCTTGATTGGTCAGATGGATAGTGCTGCCCAAAACTCACACCATTGGTTGAATCAGTGTTCCTGCGTTGGTTGTGAGGTTTTGAAACCACCGCAACACCATGGTGTTTCTACATTTCAGGTTGAGTCAACCTAGAAATGACTTATATCTGTTTTATAAAGTTTTTTTTTTTTTCTGTTCACTGATTGTATAGAATTTATTTTACTGAATGCTCAGACCACCACAGGTAATATAATGTTAATTTCTACAGATTTTTTTTTTTTTTTGGACTTATTCCTTATTAAATAAATAAACATTTGAAATTAGTGTAAGGGATTTTGAATAGAAGTAAATTGGGCCCATTCACATTGTTTATTGCCACAAAACTTAAATATTACATTTAGAATTGCTTAATATTCTTGTTTGTATATATCCTTTCTTTTTCTTTTTTTCTTCTTTTTTGGTCAGTTCAGCATAACATCTGTAAAGGTCATTAACTATTAAACATTAAATTGTCCACCAAGAAGCTGGAGCTCAAAAGGCACAATATTTCTACTTCAAAAATAGTATTTTAAACATATTATATGTACACTACTTTTCAAAAGTTTGGGGTCTGTAAGATTTTGTAATGTTTTTGAAAGAAATCTCTTATATTCTCAACAAGGCCACAGTTATTTTAGCAACAACACAGTAATGACAAAGCTGAATTTTCAGGGGCCATTACTCCAGTCTTCAATTTCACATGATCCTTCAGAAATAATTCTAATGTGCTGATTTGGTGCCCAAGAAACATATTTATTATTATCAATGCTGAAAACAGTGTTGCTGCTTAATATTTTTGTGAAAATTGATGCATTTTTTATTATTCTTTCACAGTTCAAAAGAATAGCATTTATTTAAAATAGAATTCTTTTATAACATTATAAATTACATTCATTTATACTTGTCTTCTTTATTGATCAATTTTAATGCTTTCTTCCTGATTAAAAGTTAAAAGTGTTAAAAGTGTTTAAGAAAAGAAAAACAACATAATCAACATCATTCAGTAATCTCTGTAGAATAAGCTAATAAGCTTTACTTATATCAAACGTATTTCTTTAAAGGTTACTCTTGACTCTTTCTGGAAACCCTGTGTGATTCCATCCGTCTCATCTTACCGGATCTACCTACAGAGTTACGTTATCTCACCTTACCGCACCCCTGCCTCCAGCTGAGCCGCCCCTCTTCCTGTAGCCTCCCTACTTTTTTCTTTCTGCTGTTATGTGTGTTTTGAGTCAGTGTAAGTTCACAGCATCTGGGTGTAATCTGCACATACGTCAGATTCAGAGCAGCATGAGCTCCTATAACAAATGCTTTGCCCTTTATAGTATTTAGTTTGATCTATGTTTGCCGGGTGACTAATCAGTCTAATTTAGGGTTTCTTTTTTTTTTTTTGCAAGTTGTTAACATGCATGCTGACTGCTCGCAGACTGGATCTCATGTTTGGCTTAGCGCAGAAATGTTAATTATTAAGCCAAAAGCATGATGCCAAATGTATTTCAGCTGTTTCTGGGAACTCCCTGGTTCCTCCTACTCGTTCTCAAGCTCTCTTTGGCTGGATCCCGAAAGACGAGAAATGCTGCCCTCACAGACGGTATACAGAGGTGGGATGGCAACAAGGTACATCCAAATCTATTCTGTCCACTAAGATATCTTCATGTGGTTGGATTTTGGAGGCAGCACTGACGCGTCCTTCACTGCCTAGGATATCTTAGGATAGTTCTGTGATTGTAATTTGGTGGTTTGTGGCAGAATATAATGTTTTATTTATTTATTTGGCTGAGAATCAAGCATTGTAGTCACTAAATATCTGTCAAGCTCACTTGAATTTGTAATTATGATATCCCACCAGGGTTATTATAGTTGAGTAAAACTAAAACTGACACTAAAATTAAAACCAATAGATTTTTTTCCTTGTAATAACATAAATGATATTCGAATAAAAGTACATATAAAAATAAAATGTAAAAACTTTTTATTTCAGCTAGTTGCCAAAGCAACATCTCTCTTTAAAAAAAAAAAAAATGATATACTAAAATAACTAAAACGGAAATAAAAAAAACTATAGAATATAGACGTGTATAAAACTTAAGTACTAAAAAAATACTAAAATCAAATAATCTAAAATAATATCAAATGTATTATATAAAATTTATGAATAATTCTAAAATAAAACTCAGTCCTGGGAATACACGTCAGTGATTGGTGGGGTGAAATAAATAAATTAATAAATAAATACATACATACATACATAACAACTACTATTTAATTGATATTTTTGCTTAATATTTTTGTGTAAATGTTGTGTATTTTTGAGATTCTTTGATGGAAACTTTACTGTCACTTTTGTTCAATTTAGTGCATCCTTGCTGAATAAAAGTGTACATTTCTTTTTAGTGTATACTTGCTTGGTTATCGCTGAAGCTCACTTAAAGTTATTTTAGACCATTTGACATTATGTTATGGTGCATTTGATTCTTGTCTGAAACCAGTCAAGGTGGTTTATGAGGACACAAATTTGTATAACGATATGGGTATGACATTGGTATTACCAAAGTGAAGGTGTTTTATGAGGACACTTCCTGTGTCCCCGTAATTCAAAAACATACTGAATGCTTTTTTTTTTTTTTTTTTTTTAAATGTAGAAACTGTACTGTGGGGCATGGGTTTTAGGGGTATGGTTGGTGTAGGGGAATAGAAAATACAGTTTATACAGTATAAAAATCATTACACCTATGGAGAGTCTCCATAAACCATCTATTCCAACATGTGTAAATTTACGCAAAACACTACTTATTTAGTCATTGACTAACCGAGGCAAATCCTATTCTTCCCCCTCCCATTTCACTTTTACCACAATCGCAGTTCTGACTGTGAAAGTGGTCTAACATGCATGGCCCAATCTGTAACATTACTAAAAGTGCTGTGTTCAAATGCACCGCATACTCTCATACAGCATTTCTGAACACGTGTGTCACTCTCTCCCTGGGCCAAAGTCAAATCCATCCTGACATATTGTTTTGAATCACTACTTTCCTCTCGGTGGTCTCCGCAGCGAGTGGACTCACGGTCCAAACCCTTTATTAAAGCCATTTCTGCATAACAACCTACATGCACTGCAATTATTCATAAACCATCATTCAAACCGCCAGCAGTATTTTGAGCTCCATCATATAAGCTGACTGATTGTGGCTGAATAGGCATTTGTGAGGTGTGTGTTTAAGTCTATTTTATCTCTTACCCCCTGCCATTTGACTGCACTAATGCAGAGGAGGGGTGACCGCACGCGCGTTCGCACCCCACGGAATGGCCAGTGGAGGTTGTGGAAATTGTAATAATTAGTTGTATTGATCTCTTTTTGCCACGGCAGCCAGTTCCCATTGTGGCCGAGCAGAAATAGACACTTCATCGATTCCCTCTTTATAGCCAGACTTCCAGGCTTGGGAACGAGGCTCCCTGCTGCCGTGGGTCCCATTGTCTCCTATGCAGAGAAATTTGAATGACCTCTGATAAAACCATCTTTATGCCAGCCCCCTCGGCGCGAAGTAAAGCTCTGCCTTAATACAACTTCAGGACTGCTGCTGCATTCTCTGATTTAAGATTAGTGCCCGCTACCTGGCGGGCTTGCGAGGGGTGTCATTACAGCTGATTTAAGATGCCACAGTTACAGTGGGACTGAAGATGGATGTCAAAAAGCTTTGTGCGAATGACAGTATTTGAGACTGCTCTCAAGTTTCATGCTAATGTCGCTGAATGAGAGTCATTATGTGTTACTGTGAGAATGGAGATTTGATCTGGATCAGAATAACAGACCTGAGAGCACAAGAACTTTCTGGGAAACGATTTATGAGTCATTCTGCACATTCGGATGTGCTGATGCTTTGGCCATGTGTTGGTGTGAGGTTTTTAAACTTGAAAAGAGAATTATTTGTCGGGGATGTGGTGCAGTGGTTTGTTGAGATTTGGTGCTCTCATGGGGGTGGACGTTTGAATCTGGCTTGTGTAATTTTCTTATCCCATTTCCTGCCCTTTATACCAATACTTTAATATTATTTCTAACAAAATTGGTGTAGAAACTATTTCACTCAGAAATTGCTAGTTTATTTCACAAACAATTACAAAAATGGCAAGTAACCCATGAAATTAAAAGTGAAATTTCACAGTAGAAAATCTGGAATATTTTTTTGTAAAACAATCTTTTTAATCCAATAATCTTTGTTTTTACAAATTTGTATTATTAATTTGACTACAAAGGAGTATTAGTAATATTTATTATTATTATTAATAATAAATTGTATGTTCAAATGTGAAAGTAAAATATTATTATTATTATTTTTCTTCTTTTTTTTCTCAACTTTTTGACTCCAAAGTCCCCCATTGTCCTCAAAATAAATCAAAGGCCCAATGACTTTTTTAAGTTACAAAGTATTTTTTTCTATTTTCCTTTTTTTCTAAACATTCTACAATTTTTTTTTTCTATTTCAATTTTCTCAGTAAAATAAATAAATACATAATTAATAATAATAATAATAATTTAGAGCTTGGCATAAGTACAAAAGGCATATTTTGTCCATGGAGTTTTACAATTTTAATTATTTAGATTACCAGGTATAGAAATCACAACAAATTAGACTACTTTGTACAGTATGTACAGGTTTTTCAAGACCGTAGAAACCCTGGTTCTTACATAATTAAATAAAAACATAACAAAATAAATGGTGTTCATGGGGTGAATTGCAATAAGAAATATCTTGATTTTTGTAATGTTGTACCTTAATTTAATGCTTGTTTTGTCTTATTTTAGATTAGATTAGATTAGATTCAACTTTATTGTCATTGCACATGTAAGGTACAGGGCAACGTAGACCCATTTAATTCATTTTGTGGCCCCCTTGGAAGTTTTCTGAGGCCTACTTTTGGACCTAGTTAATATTCTAAATATTTGTATTCCATATTTTATCATTCAGGTGGCTAGTAGGTCATTAAAACTGTTTAAGAAGTGTTGATATTGCAGTTGCAGGGGCTGTTAGTGTGTTTTGCTGGCGCTGGAGCAAGAAAAATGCAGATGCTCCGACTTCCAGAACCTCCTCGCTCCAGGTAAAACCATTCAACTCCACTCTTTTCTCTACAGAAAGCACTTGACGAGGCCAAAGAGCAGGTGAGAATGACATACGTACACACAGTCTTGGTCCTCTTATACTCTCCAAGTTTGACAACCCAAACATCCATAAAGGCCAGCAGAGTCTGTTTCTACACTTCTCACTCACAGCCTTAAAGGTCAGCTGTGTCCAAGTCCCAGCATTTACGGATCACACACACACACTCACACACACAAACACACTCACCTACCAACATATACACGTAAGCATGTTTGCCGTAGGGCCGTGACCGTGGCTTGTTTGTTTATTTATTCATGCACTTGAAGCCCCTGTCAGCAGGCCGGTTCTCCTCAGCAGGAGGTGAACTAGCGGATTTGCAATGTTCTCGGCTCTGATTAGCAAGGAATGTCATGTGACAGCACTAGGATTATCTTGTTCTGGTATGAGAGGACTAAATGTGGAAAGGTACTTTAGAGCCTTAATTCCAACATGTAATATTTCATAATGTCGTACATGCGGGTCTCAGATTGGATAACTGTTGTCAGGTAGGCGCTTCACAAAGCCTGAGACTTCATTAATCCAGGTCTCTGCAAGTTCCTTTGAAATCATTTAAATTCCCTTCAACTCCTTCTGTCTTTTTTGTGGTTAGAAACTTCCAGTGATAAATAATTAATGCTCCTCTCTTTCTTTTTCTCCCTCCCTTTCTTTTCTTTGAGGTGTGAGGTAAGCTAAATACACCGGTGGGTTTACAAAGGTAAAGCTTGAGATAGCTTAACAGTGACTGGGAGAGATCGGGATCATTTTTATGTGTCGTTTGATCTGTGATGGACCCTGCGTACGCTCGCTAATTACAGCGGGCTGAGACAGTGTCATATCGACCACCCAGCACTCTCATCACCTCTGGAAGATAGATAGAGAGCGAGCGAGAAACGAGAGAGAGAGAGAGAGAGTTATAATCAGCTACCTCACACCTTCACTTCACACATCTCACACAGCAACACTCTCTCGTTTGGGAAAAATCAAGTATTTATTTACCTCATTGCCTTTGTTTGCTTAAAAGGAAAATGTTCTGTGCACTAAGCATACTAAGGACTGTTTCTCAACACACACATACGCATGCGACACACTTTTAATTTGGCACCCATATTAACAGATAACAGAATTCATAGTGCTACATAGCATATGTAACAGAGCGTTGCCTTGTACCTACATGTGCAATGACAATAAATTGAATCCAATCCAATCCAATATAGTTACAAAAAATGCTCTGGGAATTTATCTACATGATCTTTCCCTATATATAGTAGGTCTATATAATAAGTTTGTCATTTTCTGGTCCTCACGCAGCTCCAAAAGTTTTCTTTCTTTAGTGAAAGACAATGTTTTGTGTATTTCTGTGTATTTCTTTCTTGTATTTCTTTTGTGGAACAGAATTTAAAGTAGGGATGTAGCATTAGCCTAGCTAAAATTGTGTTTCAGCACTGAGCCTATTTTTGAGGAAAATATGGAGAAAGATGCTCTTGAAATCTATTTGTCAAAGTGATCTTTAATAATACATGAAATTATATTAAATAATGGAGCAAACTATTCAACCATATTACAATATTCAGAATAGGGATGTAGCATTAGCATAGCATAGTTGAAGCACTGAAGAATATAGAGCGCTCTGAAAATAAATTTATCAACATCCTCTTTCATGACAGGTTTTAATGGAGTAGCTAAATGATTGAATGACCTACATCCCTGCTGAAAAAACAAAACAAACTCCCAGCTAAAACCAGCCTAAGCTGATTTGCTGGTCTTAACTGGTTTAGGCTGGAAGTAGCTGGCTTTAGCTGGTTGGTTTGACCATCTTAAGAAGTGGTCAAAACCCCTCTAAAACCAGTCTGCAAACCAGCTATGACCAGGTTGGTTTGAGCAGTTTTCTCTCTCGCGCGCGCTCTCTCAGCAGCGCACACATTATTTTAAAAACAAAGGCAAATGATTTGACCAGTTAATACTGTACAATCCTATTTAATACACTCTAAAAAATGCTCGGTTAAATACAACCCAGCGCTGGTTAAAATATGGACAAACCCAGCGATTGGGTTGTTTAGACCCAGGGGTTGGGTTACTGCCCTGTTGGTTCAAAACAACCCAGGTTATATTTCTGTCCAATATTTACCCAGCTCTGGGTTGTATTTAACCCAGTATTTTTTTAGAGAGTAAGAATTGATAACAGTTTTATGTGGTATTGTATGAATTTGTACAGTGTGATTTATATTGAAATGTATGCATTTTAGAAAAAAGTAAGCATAAGCACCTAACCATCAGAAGAGCGTAAGCAGAAGAACTTGTACATACTATGTGAGACTGTACAAATCAGCTATGAATGAGAACATTCAAATTCATGTGAGTATTCCACCAATTCACCAAATAAAAAAAAACTGAAATAGTTATGAATTGCCAGAGTGTATTGGTTTATAGGTGTGTGTGTGTGCTTAATAATTACCAGTGAATGTTAATGTGATGTAAATTTTCCACAATTATCAAGTTTGAAATACTCAATGTAGTAACCCAGGAATCTTTTTATTGTTATTATAGAGTCACAGAAACACCTGCTGTTGCTTTTACACTGCTTACATGCTCCTTGTGTGTGTGCTGTGAAACAGACCCAATTACTATCAAAAGCAAGGTTTTAAATATTCATCATTAATGCCAAAGCATCTCTGGATTAAGTGCTTGTAGATTTAGCAGCACTAGTGATGCCCACTGCAGACAGGCCTGTTGAATTCAATCCATTTGCTTCCTCCTCTATTTCATGCAATCCGTAGCTGTTTTTATTTTATGTAAAATTGCCACCTACATTGCAAATGAATCACGCCACCCAATCCTTAAAAAAGATGAAGCATCTCTGGTTATCCGATCAAAGCTTTTAAATAGTAAAAACAGCAGCTGGCTTTGTGGACAGCCCGGATAAATCTATATTACAAATTGCTTTTGTCAGAACTGGATGAGCAGCCGATTTTTTTGTATTGAACTTTTGTCCTATTCAGTGACCACAGTGGGAAAAGGATACTGATCCGTTAGCAGGATCAATACAGACCCGGAACGCTCTCCAGCTCTCATTCTTCAACACACACACACATAAACACACACACACACACACACACACACACACACACACACGTTTTGTGGGAAAACTTTAAACTCACAGAAGGGCGAGATGGGCAGGTGGTTCACCAGACAGTGTCGAGTGCCCTCTCTCACTCTTATTGTGCGATTTAAAAAAAAAAAAAAAATGTTTGTCATGCAAGCGGACGGTGGGATAATGCTCATCATTTTAAACACAATCATCTCCGTTCGTGTTGCGGTTCACGTGTGTCGCCTCATTACATGTAATAGCGTGATGAGATGTGTGTATGGATTCATAACATTAAAATGTCAAAAGAATTTTAAAGAGTCCATTTCTCGCCCTCTTTCGCTCCTGTGTGAAATGAAGCAGTTCGTCTCTCTCTCTATCTCTCTCTCTCTCTGTCTGTTGCTCTGATGGCATCATTACTCCTAAGTGCCCACCCTGGCACATCAGCTGTCAAATTAGCACGCTGCGTTTTAATGATTCACCTCATCTACCAAATAAAGCGTACCCATTGGCTCATTATTGATCTTCATTTACCCTGATTGGTCCCACTCGCTGGAATGGCACCGATTAAAAAAACCTTTGGAAGCGCACAGTCGCCGGAGAGATAATAGGTGAAAGCGGGCACAGAGGGGGATAGAAAAGGTGCCGGCTAAATGCAAACATGATTGGCATGTTCCCGGTTGGTGTGCGCGGTGTCACAGGTCACGGTGCCACGTTTCCGTGTCCTTCAGGCCTGTATTAGTGAGCCGAATGCAGCGGGCTTATGGCCGTCATAAAACTACAGTCCCTCACCATAATGGCCATTGACATTATCAGCACAGTCATTATACACACTCACTGCTAGAAAACAGCAACCGGCCAACTGGATAATTTGACTAATTTAAAAGCTTTTAAATGAGGCTGACTGTACGATTGAAGGTTTAATTGACTTATTACATTATTTAGATGTGGTTTCTACCTATGATAAAGTTTCTGAAGTGTACCTATACTTCTACGCACCTATGCTTTGTAATAATGCTGATTTAATGCCGCATGCCTAAATGCAACCTCAGCAGACTGATGTGTTTTAATGTAAGCGTGTATTTTCCGCAATATTGCTCATCTAATGGCGGGAAGGATGAGACACACTTCTCTGCTTTCCTCAGACACTTTAATTAGCAGCTCCCATTAAAGGTAATACACATTTACTGTGAATGAGCCCGTCGTCCGCATCAAGTGATTGCATTCCTCTCCACCATCAGATGCTTTCCAAATGAGGTTCTGGAGGAAGAAAAAGAAAAAGGGGGAGAGTGAGAGAAGGTGTAGGTGAAGATTTGTAATCGCAAGCATGAAGTTTGAAAATAATATTCTCGTTCTCTCTTTTTCCCCAATGTGTTTTCTAAATTCATTTATATTAATGTCACAAATCTCCTTAGATGAGGGCAGATGTTCTCCCACCTACGTTGCACCTGTGGGACTGGTGTTTTAATTTAGCCTGACTTCACTGCAATAAACTTTTATATCATTCTTTTATTAGGTGTTAATATTAGACTACCTCTCAGCCTGCTATGGCTTTATCCAATGACTTTAATAAGCACTACAGGCTTTTTTGGACTAGCAAAGAGCAACACTTACATTTCTACATGTATGCTAACTTCCTTTCGTTCTTGGTGTTTAACTGGCAGATGTGTTTAATATGGATTGTCTATCTTGGATTCACGTTAGTGAAGAACATTTTGGCTTTCGTTTTTACAGTAGTTTTTTTATTTTTGTACTCTGTTACTAGGAAGACTATTAGATACTGGAAATTTTGTCACTGATTTAGCTGGTAACTTTTAGTAATTATGTTGTACAATCACGAGCTAATGAGCCTCATTAACACAGTGTTGTTTTTCTTTTCCAGGTCCATTTTTGGTCACCAGCTTTTGTGACTCAAAACAAGCTGGATTCATTCTTTTATATCCTGCCAGGCCTTCAGGATTATGCTGTGGACACATCAAATATTTTTGGTGAGATTTAAGCCTAGAGTCCCCAAAGGCAGAACTGTGAAAATGTAAAAAGCCTTTGTTCACCAGTTCTTACTGGGCTGGCTTCCTGTTGTCTGCTGTATATTTCTCTCTCTGTGTGTGTTGCACCAGGAAATATTAAATTGTAACTGGAACAAGACCACAATGAGAAACCCCAAAACAGGCGCAGACACCGACGAGCAGAAGATGACTGCCATTCAGAATTTTGGGATCAGAACTTATTTTTATTTTTATTTTATTTTATTTTTTTAAAGGTGTCTTATGCTCACCAATGCTGCATCATTATTTGAAATACAGAAATAATATAGAAATGTAAAAATAAGTTTTATATTTTGATATTTTGCATATATTTAAAATATTAAACATTTTATATATTTAATTAATTAATAATAATATATATATATATATATATATATATATATATATATATATATATAATAAAAAATATATATATGCATGCATACAATAGATGTATATATACAGTGTGTGTGTGTGTGTGTATGTGTATGTGTATGTGTATGTGTGTGTGTGTGTGTATATATATATATATATATATATATATATACAGTATAATAAAATAAAATTTATTTCTGTTATTTTAAAGCCGGTTGACATTACTCCAGTCTTCAGTGTCACATGATCCTTGAAAAATCATATGCTATAATATGCTGATTTGCTGCTCAAGAAACATTTCTTATTGTTATCTTTGTTAAAAAATAGTTGTGCTACTTAATATTTTCAGGGCCATTTGATTCATAGAAAGTTCAATAGAACAACATTCATTTATAATAGAAATATAATAAATAGAACATTTTGTAACATTATAAATGTCTTCATTGTAACTTGCAGAACAGTAGAATGCCGTATTTGTGGCATCTACCAAAAAGGAAGCTAACTGGATCAAATATTGCCCTCTCGGATACATCATTCCTTACCTGTACTTCAACGATGGCAGCAATTTTTTCCGAACCCACTCCTTCAAGCACAGGTGGGGGCACCTATGCCTTCTCTCCTGGGTAAGCTTTGTATAAACAATAAAGAAACAATAAATACTTGTTTTCGCCCAGCTTATGATATGAAAACAGGAAGCAATTTTTAGCCTGATGTAATATGGTACTGTAAGTGCTACATTTTCGGCTCTTCTTCATTTTTAGTTTTATATGTTGAGTTCAGAATTAATTTACCATCAACATACTTCATTCCAAAGGCAACCTCCATCCTCGGTCTATAGTACACATTGTCCTGTCAGTGCAGACTATAAATGGGCTGTAGATAATTGCAGGGTTTTTTTCTAATAGCGGTCAGGGTGAGCAGAGACAGGGCCCTGTCTGATGTAGGCACGCTGCCTGGTTCATGAGTTCTCTTTGTTCCTGTGTGAGTGTTTTTCTATGGGGCATTAAACTTGTCTGTCCCCCAGCCTGGGAATATGAAGCCAACCTGCCAGAGGATTATTATGGCTGGAGAAATGGTCAAGCTTGATGAATCCAAAGGAAATTGGCTTTGAAACAGCCTCATCTGCTTGGGTCAAAGCCATTACTTGCTATATCTTCTAAGTGGATTTTGAGTGTTGCAGAATTAGTTTAGAATTACCTCCACTGGACAGACATTTTGCTGCCTGCTTTTGTGAAACCACAGCAAAACGATGGCCATTTGTCAGTAATTGCTGAAGTGATATTTTAATTATCCGGACATGCATATTGTCGGTGGCCTTCTCTATGTCAGCGTGTCACTGTGTGTGCTCTGTGGTTGACTGCGAGAACAGTATCTGAAATGAGCTGAATATTTTCTCTCTGTAGAGCTAATGCTAGTCCTGTTCATCATAGAGTGTTTTTGTATACATCATAACTTGTATTTAGTAGCACCATAATGGATTTGGGCATTTACAGTAGACTACCCTTTTTCTTTTTTTTTTCTTCTATTTTTAAGTATCATTGCATGAATGATAACTTTTCAAAGCCATACTGTAAAAACTCCATTTTGTTGAAAGTAGTATTTCAGATTATTATTATTATTTGCTTGTTTTTAAAATAATTGTTGCATGCATTTTGTGATATCCACACGCATACATAATTATAATAATATATACTTATATATATTTATATGTACTATATTATAGTATGTACAAAACAATTTGAAGATACAGTAGATAGATAGATACAAAAAATGTTAATATTATATGTACTATATTATAGTATTTAGAAAATCATTTGAAGATACAGTAGATAGATAGTTAGCTATTTGTTTTAGTGCAAACTTTTTGGTGGCATGTACAGTAAGTATGTTATTTTTTGGAATATGCATTTTTGCACCATATAATTATATTTATACTGTAAATATATTTTATTTTTAAACACTCATACTTCAGTAATTGCTGTCTTCCTCTGTTATTGGACACCTTTGCAGGCATTCCTACTGTGAGTTTTGCCAGACATTAGTTTGGAAAGTATATTAAATTTAATGCAGCTTGACTTTGTAACACTCATCATTTTAATATGTCAATGCAGTGAGGGTTTAATGTGAGTGAGGGAAAGCTGGTACTTTCTGTACCAGCTTTAAAACAGGATAACAGAGTGTGGTTTGTCCCCTGTACCTTGCTGCATCACATCTGTGGCTCCCTGCTGTTCCTACAACACCGACCAATGCATACACACACCTCATTATCTCTGAGTAACCTCAGCAGGCAGGAAGAACTATTGCTTATGTTGTTTTGCTTGTGTTGTTGTGCGTTGCATATGCTCCTGTACTTGCATACTGAACTCTGTGTGTCTATTAGCAGGAGTCTGCAGAACATGCAAAGAGGTCTGTGGCAGGAGAATATACTCAGTTTTGATTGTAATGATGTAGTGACGTGGTTTTTAGTTAGTTTCCATTTACAACAGCAGCTTAATTAAGACACATTTAACGAACAGAACTTAGACGAACAGAGAATGACCTTCCAGACGGATGTTTGAAGATGACAGAAGTAATGAAATGATAATTGGAGGTGAGTAACTGGTGCAGTTTAGTTCAGATGTAAGCAAATGAGGATCAGCTGGAGCATGGATTCATTTCTACCTTGTACCATTTGTTGTCGTCTGCTGAATCACTCCTGACTCATTTTCATTGATTTTCAAGCATCTTACGTCTCACTTCCCTTCAACTCTTAAGATTTTCTTTCTCAGCTTGTGAATGCTATTTTACTTTTATAACTAATTTTGACTTAGTAAACGTTTTCTGACTTGTGATGTCAGTCTATGCAGAGGCCAATTATTGTGATCTATCATTTGAACCTCACAAGCATCTAAAAAAATTTCTAACCACATGAATTTACACCATTTAGATTCAGATTGTTTCTCCTTTTCTGAAACGCGTTGATTTTTTACAAAGCTCATCATTCTGAAAAGAGCGATGTGCTCTAATTGGCCAGCTGTCCAGTGCATTGTGATTGGCCAAATACCTCAAGTGTGTGACGGAAATGTTACGCCCCTTACCATATTTGGAAACACGCAGCGTATCCACGACATGGCGAGACAATACTACAGCGAGAATAAAAGTTATGACTTTGTGTAACATTTGGGCGGTGTTTTGCAAATCCTCCAACACAGTGACGTAGATATGTGGGGGCATGTTTAAATGAGGCGTTTTAGGAAGGCATGGACAAGTCTTAACTTAAAGAATGTCTCTTTGGTTTTGAGACTTTAGTCTTTGGAACTTATGGATCTTTTATATGCACAAACAGCTTGTAACACTCCAAAGACAAAGGAAAACTTGAAATCAAATCATATGACCCCTTTAAGATTTTATTGAAGATTTTTATTGAAGACTGGAGTAATAATTGCTGAAAATTCAGCCTTACTATCACAGGAATAAAATACATTTTATAGTAATTAGGTTATTTTAAAATAGAGAGCAGTTATTCAAAATTGTAGTTATATTTTACAATATTAATGTTTTTAACGGATCAAATAAATGCAGAATTGGTGAGTCTTTTTACATTAATTTTTTTTTCCAATCTCAAACTTTTCAAGCTGTATTGATGCATTGTGTTTGAACAAAATTAAACAAAATAAAAGTGAAAAGTAAAAGTGTAACGACAATTATTTGAAGTGAGAAAATTGTATATTTGTTTTTTTTTTTTTTTTTTTTTACGTTTTGTTCTTTATTTCCCAGCATGCAACTGTGCAGTGTGAATGCTCACTGGATTTGCTTGTTTAGAGAATGCAAGGTCATGGTTGAGAGAAGTTCTACACTGCACTAAAAACCTGGAGAACTCAAATCTACATTCACCTTCAGTCTCAGCCCTTCTCCTTGCAAAGGTACAAGTGCCCTTCACTTGTCGTTGTCTTCCTCCTCCTCACCTTTCACACGTTTTTCTTCAGCTACAGGGGGACACTCACAGTCATGCATGTTGTCTTCAATCAAAGGTTTGAAGGTCAACTTACTGTTGTCTTCTGCCTAAGTTATTGTTCTTCCAGCACACACTTTTCCCTGCTTTCATAAAAATGGTTCAGTCTGGGTATTTGTGTATACGGTTAAAAGTAAGAAATTAACACATTTTGAGTCAAGCCACTCCAGTAAAAACAATAGAGGTGCATAGAGCTGACACAAAAGCCCTGACGAACACATGGGCCATACACAACACCTGTGAAGGCCGAGCGCATGCTTTCACCCCATTGTAGTGCAACTCAGAACTGGTTTGGATGGACCTCCTCCCCCTTCCCTTTGCAATCACGCATCAGCTTTTACTGAGGTCTATTTACCATCCGCTCCTGATTGAAAACACTCATCCTCTCTGATTGAAAAAGGCCACACATATCAAGACGGAAGGACATGCCATCCCTGAGAGCTGATTGGCTGTGAGGAAGAGAGCCCTACAGCATGCTCTCGTGAAGGGCATTTTGGACTTGCCGTATAGGGGCTTGCTTAATTACTTTACCCAGCCCTGTTTTAAAGTATCTCTCATTCTGTGTCTCCATCCCGCCAATTATTCATCACTGAAGTGCCGTTACTAAGGCATTAGGTGGTCGCCATGAAAATTGTTGCTGGTACCGGAGCAATTAACGAATCCATTAGTGTTATCTGGAAGGAATCGCATGCTCTCTGGCTGCTCTTGGTTTCTAAAATGTAACTGTGCCGGTGCCATGAGTACACACGCATACACTTGTACATCGGGTCAAGTCTTTATCCATCACATTTTCTACTTGTCAAACTTGTATGTTTAATTTAGCATTGTGTCATTATTAATATACATATTTAACTAATTCATCATCTGCGGAGCCTTTTAATTAGTGGAATAGATCAATGTTTAATGCCGTGTTTAACAATACATGGCTGCAATATTTTAATTCAAGTAGTAACTATGTTGATGATGCCTCCCTGAGCATGCTGGAGCCCGAGGCCAATTATTTCAGCTTTTGTATGTGATTAAATATTTAATTGCTGAACATAAGCAAATATCTAATAGTTTATGTTAACATGTTAATTTTTTTTTCTTTATTAGTAGAGCATCACATGCACAGTTGCATACCTAACACTTTGTATTAAACTTTAATGCATAGCTTGTCAGGGTAGTTTTTCAAACCTGTAGACGATCACATGACAGAAATTGACTGGGATAGTACCTACTACTTTTAGTCAGTGGGCACATTTTAAGTGTTAGTGTCACATTGTGTTGGCACTGATAGCCTCGTGGGCAGCGCAATAACATATAGCACCGTCGCTCTTCAGGCGTCCTGAGTTCAAATCCTGGCTCGTGGACTTTTCCCAATCACACCTCTCTTTATAAGCGCAACACAAAGGAAACAAGTCGTAACACAACGGAAATATTTCAAAACACAACAGAAACAAGCCGCAACACAGCGGAATTAGCACAACACAAAGGAAAAAATTTGCAACACAACGGAAACAAGCCACAACACAACATAATTAGAACAAAACAATAGAAACAAGACACAACACAACCAAATCAGCACAGCACAGCGAAAACAAGCCGCAGTACTATGGAAACAAGTCGCAACACAACGAAATTAGCACAACACAATGGAAACAAGCCACAACACAGTGAAATCAGCATAGCACAACGAAAACAAGCCGCAGTACTATGGAAACAAGTCGCAACACAACGAAATCAGCACAGCACAATGAAAACAAGCCACAACACTATGGAAACAAGTCACAACACAACCAAAACAAACTGCAGCACAACAAAATTAGCACAATACAATGAAAACAAGCCACAACACAGTGAAATTAGCACAACACAACAAAATTATTCCAATGCATTGCGTTGTGGCTATTTTGTTGTGTTATGGAGATTTTGTTGTGTTGTACACTACTGGGCCACCATATAAGTATGCAACTAGCAACTGCATGACAACATACTAACAACCCCTCACAAAACCTGATGCCCTGGCAACCATAATTAATGCCATGTTTTGCACCAGGCAAGCACCACTCACATTTTCTTCAGGAAATGTAAAAATCTGCTTAATATTACTAATAATTCTAGTGAATCATGCTTTCCGTATACATTCTCGTTGTCTGTTGATTCATCTTCGGTTAAGATTCCAGGAAGTGATCAGTCACTAGAGACGTCCAATGCCTTCACACAAGCCCGCATTCATCTCCAGCCTGTCTCCCTTTTTTTCTTTCTCCACTCTTTCCGTCTCTATCTGTACGTTTTGGATTAGAATAATTCTTTAACCCGTATCTCTGGTGAATGTGGAAGCCTTTCCATTTTCAAGCTTGCGGTGTCAATAGCTGCTGTTTAATCCCCGATCCCCCAAGCACCAGAGGTTGACACATGATACAACAGAATTGTCTTTATTTCAGTGGCGGAGTGACATCCCTTCCATTCTATTTGCCTCTCACTAATCCATGCAGATGTGAGACCATTCAGTCTGAGGTAAAGAAAATTGACACAAATCACTTTTGGATCCGTGTGTGTGTATATGTGTGTGTGTCGCAAGGGGAAAGCAAGAGCGTTATATACAAGACAGCTTGCGTCTGCATTGTCGACACTGCTTTTTTCACTCCAAAATGGGGTTTAATATGCAAAAAGGCAGTGAAGGGTAAATGTGTAAGTGTGTATGAGTGAGAGAGAGAGAGATTGAGTGGTTTTACGAGCAAACAGCCATTTAAAGGTGCTTAACTCCACAAAGCTCTACAGCACTATTCAACATCTATTCAATGCCACTGCCAAGATTAAAAACCTGCATGTTCAGAGTCGTGTCATCCTATAGATCCTCATCTGCTTTGTAAGTCAAGCATAAACTACCATTTAAATGTTTACAGAATATTCACATGCTCCACTTTCCTGTAATTGAACTCATATCTTGTCCTTATGCTTTAAAAAGCTCTTCACATGAAAAAAAGTCTATGATTGGTTGCATATAAAATCTTTAGTTGGTTTAATGAAAGTGCTGTAAATAAGTCATGTTGAGTGGCAACTCCTACAAATAGAAATGCATACATTCTGTGGGTGGAAAGGCAATGTAAATGCAGTTTATGCATTTTACAGACACTTTTATGTAAATAAATGTACATACATTCGTACATTTTAACAGTTGGTCAGTTTCAAAGCATAGCAAGCTGCCTATGTAGGCAACATTTTAAGGCACTTTTGGCATCAAAGCTGTTTCAAAAGGTTGGCAATTTAACTTTATTCACTTTAAATGATTTGAAAGCAACATCGCATGCATTCTTCACAGATAAGACAGTCCCATAATGCACTGCGACCAGCTTAGTGGAAAAAAAAAAAAAAGAAAAGAAAAGAAAAGAAAAAAACTCCAAGATGACAGCAAAGGTGAGAAATATCCTAATTATGTATTTTATAAATTATATTTTACCCAATATTTGTGTGTTCTATGTGTTTTGTATAGGGATGCACGATATGGACAATTTTAACCGATACTGATAACCGATAATTAAGTCCTTCTCATGTCCGATGCCGATATTGATACATTCATATTTTTAGATTATAATTTTCATATAATCTGCAGTTTGTACACCCAGGAGAATACAAAATCTAAGATTCACTGATTAAACTGATATTTTAGTAGCTCTGGCCTAACTATAGAAAACATCAGTCCTGAAATTTAATTTTGTGTGTAAGGCACCATAATACTTTGTAACAGAAATGGTTTAACAGAATTATGACAGAACTATGGTTTATCTGCAATTAACAACTCATTAACAACAAATATATATTCAAATATTTCATGCATAAAGAAATGCATCTATTCAACGTTTTTAGTGCACGAAGATGATAAAGTTATATAGTCTTTAAGCAGTGTTGGGAGTAAGGCGTTACAAAAGTAATGCATTACAGTAACGTATTACTTTTTGCTGTAATGCAGTAGTGTAAGGCATTACTAATCAATTTTCAGTAATATTTTACTCTGTACATGTTCAGTAACGCTTGCATTACAACACACTTTTAGCCCCCAATTATTATTATTATTTTTTTTTTAATTTAATTTAAAGTCGGGCTCCTACTTTTTTATGTCCCTAGGGCCGGGCTTCGGGCCAATATTAATGTCATAGTTCAGATGCGGGCCGGGCCTCGGGCCTGTTTTAGGCTTCTCCTTATCTTTACATTTTAGACATCCATCAATTATTGATGAAAAAAAATTGCCGCACTGGTGGAAACAACATGAGTCCGTGCTGCCGCGACTGTCAAGAGCGACTCGACGGTGTTTAGTGTCCCACAGCAGCAGCAAGCCGTCCGCACAGCTGAACAGTTCTGTGTTCAAATACACACAATAAAGCAAAAGCCCCAGCAAAAGTAATTACCATGAATGTGTCCACTGGAAATAGTAAGGATTCGTCATCTCGTTAGACGCGCTTTTAGAGAGAAGTTCACAGATAACGATTGTATTAAAGAGTTTTCATTTTTATTTATTTCGTTAAGTAGCAATTTAAAGCTTTCTTTAGATATATTTATCATGTCTGTGAGGCATGTATTTCGGTTAATTTTTGTGAAGCGCTCCTGTTCAAGATAAAAGGACGTTTTGTTGATATTGTGAGTGCACACAAATAAAAGTAGACCCTTTACAGTTCAGAATGATGTATTACTCTTACCTTTATGAGCAAAAATTATGACGTAAGTTGTTTCCATTGAAAAAAAATTGCAATTGATTGCGCTGCAGCACACATTTAGGTTTAACGTTTAAACATTGTTATATGCTTGAACTGTTTTAGTATATCTATACATTTTATTTTAGGCAAGTCATGATGATTTGAGAAGGCTAAATTGATCAAACATAAGCTATGATCAGCCTGCCGGTCTTGCACAACACTGTCTTTAAGTCACGTGTTTTCAAATACATTATAAAAAATGCATTGACATTTGTCAGCCTCGAAAAAAACAAAACACAAGTGCATGCTCAACAAAATAAAGTGCATCCTCATACCAAGGTTAAGTCGCAACACCTGTTATCACTTGCCCACCGCAGCACCGTCCCTCACTGTCATTTTGATTTTTTTTAATAGTAATGAAAATCATTTAGTTCAGTTAGACAACAGACACTACAATTAAAACTGAACGCGGCTGCTCAATGCAGCACACCAAACGAACGACAGTCGCGCATCACAGATCAGATTTTATTCGAGTCGAGCTGACTGACAAGAGTGAGGTGAAAAAGACAAGATGATGGCAGAAGAGTTTCAAAACGAAATGTAAAAGCGCCTGTTTTAAAAATATTTTTGGATTTTGAAAAGCCTTGTTGACCTGCCATTTATCTAAGGTGATATTGGAAGGTCTATTTATTTATTTATTTTTTAAACATTCGTTTCTCATTTAGCCTATTTGGTTTCACAGTATTTGCTGATTTTTATTTTATTTAAACTGTGATATTTTTCCCATTATTTTACATCAAGGTGTATGCAGTCCGTGCCTCAAAACTTTCCATCTCACTAATAAACGTTCTACGTTTTATAATTATTTGTTCCTCAGTCTTTACTGATTTTCAGTTTTGTATAGGCCTACCATGCATATTTAAAATGTGTAAGTTATCTGTTATTTTATATTAGGCATATAGCATGATGTATTTTTATTTGTTTTCTTAATAAAAGTTAGCTATATGTTCTATGTTGTATTTTGTTGTTGCTTGAATTGAATTCAAGCAATTGATGCCGAATTGCCGTTAATTTAAAAGTGAAAATAAAATAGGCACGGTGCTTTTACAAGCTATTTAAGCAAAGGAAAGTGAGAAAACTCAAGCGAACTAAAAACAAACAACTGCTTGACGCCGAATTGTCACTAATTTGAAAGTGAAAATAAAATGCGCACAGAGCTTACATGCTATTTAAAACTGAAGGAAAGCGAGGAAAAGAGAGAAGACTCAAACGACCTCCACCCCCCATCCACCGAGGTGATAATTTCCTCACTGTCACAACCCTACTTGATGCCTTTTTCCTCCTTTCGGAATCCTTGCTGAACATGCATTGGTAATAGCAATGGCATTGTCCTCCTCTGCCAGACTGCCACCGAGAAAAACTTCCAAACCGACGAAGACATGTTCGCAAATAATGACGTAATGAGCACAACACATGCTGAGAGTCACTGCAGTTTAAAGCTGCAATCACTTGCACTCGGAAAGATGAATCTCAGATAAATCAGACTGATCGATTGATTTACCAGCAAGCATACTTTATTGGATCTAGTTATCGGATTTAATTTATTTATCGGAGCAATAAAAATGACGTCATTTTCTCTCATATCGGCCGATAATTTATCTGTCCGATAAATATCGTGCATCCCTAGTTTTGTACATTCTACAGTGGAGTGTTACATTGTTAGCCTAGCAACATGCCATGAAGAGTTGTTTCCTATGTTGAGAGTTCAAAATCAGTTACTTATTAGGTTCAATGATGGATAGGATGTTGCCTTAGAAGTGAACTGGCTATGTAGACAGCAAGACGGCTCACTAGGTTTTGGAACAGACGTGGGCTGTGTCTGAAAATTGCATACTTTCTGAGTAGGTATACTTTTGAATAAGTGCTTCATGACTGTTGCTCTGTATTGTATGAATGTAATCCAGACATACCGGAGTATAAATTACAGTATACACCAGTCATTATGTTGTCTTTGTCGTGTGACCACCCCTTGATCCCTCAACAAAAACCCAATGGATTTTTTCCTTTGGCTTTTTGATTATTATTGAAAATAATCTCTGTAAAAATATCTTGAGCTTGAGTTAAAGGGTTAGTTCACCCAAAAATGAAAGTTCTGTCATTAATTACTCCCTTACGTCATTTCAAACCCAAATTAGGATATTTTTGATGAAATCCAAGAGATTTCTGACCCTGCATAGACAGAACAAAAATACGTCATCCCTGCAGCTCTCTATTGAATGCACACTTCAGAATCTCACCAGAGGTTGCAGGTCATCCAGGCACTTTTTGTCTACTTTTTTATAAATACTGTGAACTCAGACATATTACTCTTTTCACGTACAGTTTTTTGCCAACTGTATACAGGGAAGTATGCATATCTAGATCTATGAACACATAATGTGTTTTGTAAAGACAAATGGATGCTTTCCAGTCTTCCTACTGTCCACATAAAACCAGCTCTTTACTTCCTTCTGGAGCTTGTGATGATGTGTCTGTGAATTTATGTGACCACTTGTGCCATTTTGATCGATAGATCTATAGATTTCCTTGACTTCACACTTGTGAAATCTCATTAGACTGTTGCCATAGAATAATTTCCGTGGCTTTGAACCTTTGCAGGCAGCCATGTGAACACATTGGGAGGGGACACCTCGCATCTCAGAGCTTGAATGTGCGTGTGTGGCACAGTGGTGAAAAATATGGGATATATTAACAAAAGAGCTGAGCCCGCCTTTAACATACATTAGACAAGGTTCTCTAAAGCACTCTGTAGTGCAGCAGTAATTGACACACTATAGTGAACGCTGTGTGTGTTTCCTTCTCTCTTAATCGCCTTTCTTTAATCTCTCTTCTTGGTTTGATTCTTGCGGTCTCTCTCTTTCTCTCTGTGTCTCTCTCCTCCGTCTCTCTCTGTAGTTGTGCATACAGAAAGCCACTTATTGGTGATTAGCCAGGAGTGGATTTGGCTGCAGAAGGGAAAGTGATTTTGCTGTGTTGGCTTTGATGAGGCAGAATAAACTGTCAAACATATGGGGGCAGGTGACAGCGTGATGGACGTAGCCAGGGCAGAGAAAATCGTAGCAGATTAGCACTCCCATATTTATTAACCATCAGTAAGGGAGACTGAAAAACAGACAGGCTGGGAGGAGATATGCCTTGTCATCTAAGAGGACAGACATAGTCTTATCAGTTTACTTAAGGCTCCAAACTGAACATTTGCATTCGAAATATGTTTTTACATAGATCTGAAAGTCTCATTTGAACATATTTTCACTTACTTTCCTGTTGATTTATGGTAAATAGTATATAGTAAAATGGTAAATAGTTACTATACCTGTTTTGGTTCATTATTTATTGCATTATACACACACACACACACACACACACACACACAATACTACAGTTATTACTGTATTTTTGATCAAATCCAGTCTTGGTGAACATAAGAGACTTCTTTAAAAAACATTGAGAAAAAAAAAAACTGACCAGTTTATATTTATTAGATTTATTTTACATTTTCTGCAAAACGGATAATAGTTTTGCTAAGTTTACCCCAAGGGTAGGTGTATGGGCTCATCTTACCCCAGTAATGGATGAAATGGCTCTGTCTCATGATTTATTTATTTTTGTGCTAAGCAACTGGTTTTTATTTCAGAAGTATGGTTATTAATATGGTTTTGGTTGGCCCATAACCATACTAAAGCTAGATGCTAAATTATCCAAACTGAACCCGTTTCATCCACATTTGTGTGGTGAAAGTCACCTACAAAGAATGAGATCTTATAATTTCACGCCATGTTACCCCTGTGCTGCAGGATCTGCAAACAGATCTCACTTTAGTGGACAACATTGTCTTCTCTTTCATTTTCTTGTACACGATGCTGCTATACACAGAATTCTGTACAACCACACACACACATATCTTGCCCACCCCCCATTAGGAGAAACAATCTAAATGTTAAACAGGTTCCCTCCTGAAGTGGTCCGCATTCCCCCTCCTTTGAGAAATTTGGCCTGTGGTGCTTTTGTCAAGTTGCCATTGTTCTGTCCGACACACATGGAAACAAAAGAACGATGTGCAATTTGGACCTAATCATAACATCTGTACTTCACTGCTATTTACATTTTCTCTATCAAGGCGGAGAAGAAATGTTAATTTTAGATGGGTCTTTTTATGAGTGGTAATTACTGTCATTAAGAACGCTCGAGAGACTCCGGGGGAGCCGGGACTGAGATGTAGTTTGACGTGTTGTATAATTAATACTGAATTAATGTCTTACTTTATGTGGCGCTGGAAGAAAGGCCCTTAACAGCTTTGAGAGGTGGCTTGTGCCATTGTTGCTGCACTGCATCCAAGAGAACACACACACACTCAGTGTTTTTTGCACTGTAAATCAGGGTGGTACGGTCTCGTCTTTTTGTTTGTGTCGATGGGTTTGTTACTGTGAGGGCTCACCGGCTGTTATTGTCTTGTTTTATGTAGTATAGCTGACTGGCACCTTCAAATCTGGACATTCAAAGCATTTTGTTTCTCCTTGTACCATGTTTTTACTATAATAATGTGATTTCCGATTTATACAAATTGTATATTTAGTACTAATTTGAGATATGGTATCTCAAAATCTCAAAATGCTGCTTACAAAAAGTAAGTTTATATGTGTGTGTGTGTGTGTGTGTGTGTGTGTATGTATATATATATATATATATATATATATATATATATATATATATATATATATATATGTATGTGTATATGTATATGTATATATATATATATATATATGTGTATGTGTGTGTGTGTGTGTGTGCTGTGTGTGTGTGTGTGTGACACAGTACTGTTTTGTGATTTACTACTCTTGAAAAGGAACCATAAAATGGATGTTTCTGCAGTTCTAAATAAGGAACTCCATCTCTCTGTGTGTGTGTGTGTGTATATTTGTGCTCTTCAGATGAGTGAGCGTAGCAGCGCTCCAAGCTTATAGCTACAGTACAGCTTCAGAAACCTGTCAGAGCAGCTACCAGAGAGCGAGAACTGGGACCTGCTGTTGGAGGAGTTTGACTTCAGGACACAGGAGGTCACAGGTCAGAGAACTACTCTCAATCTTGCTTTGTTTCTGCCCGTACTTTAGATGTTGCACTCACAAACACAACCTCTCTGGTCTGGCACACTGTACACCTGTGTGTGGGCTGCCCTCCAGGCCACAAACACAACCAAACACTGACATTTCTGATGATTTTGGAGGTACAGTAGCACATTCTTTGGTCACTTAGATATGAACATGCTAATGACATATGCTCAGGAAATGAATATTGTAGACATTTTTTCACTAAAGCGTTTTCTTTATTGCATTCTGACATGATTTTTATTTTTATATTCTAATTTTTGCGACATGTACTGCATGCACATTTTCCCAACAAATTCTAATTACTATAATGCATCTGGCCATTTTTACTATTGAGTTTTACTGCAGTTCCCATGAATTCTCATTGTTCTCAATGGAGATGCTTATTATGCAATGCATTTTTTTATATTTTCAGTTTTTGTCATTTTAGATTAAATAAATATAATAAATATTTTGCAATTGGTTTATATGTTTTTGTTATTTGCGTATTGCTCTTTAATTACTATTCAGATTTCATTGATTATTATTTTATTTTTTTGTTCAGTTTTTGTCAGTCCTGTGTAGTGTGTGTCATGTGTTCCCGTGGTCCATGGTTCAGGAGGTAAGGGTTTGCATGGGGTTTCAGAGGGGGTGGGGGTGGTCCATGTTTTCAGGAGGTAGGGGTTTGCATGGGGTTTCAGAGGGGGGTGGGGTGGTTTGAGTTCAGGGCTCTCACAGCCTGGGGGAAAAAGCTGTTGAGCAGTCTGGCGGAGCGGGCTCTGATGCTCCGGTACCGTCTTCCTGATGGTAGGAGCTGGAAGAGACTGTGGAAGGGATGGGTGGAGTCCTTCACGATGATGTTGGTTTTGCTGGAGCATCGTGTAAGGAAAATGTCCAGGATGGAGGGGAGAGGGGCCCGATGATCTTTGCAGCTGTGTTCACTGTCCGCTGGAGGGTCTTGCGGTCAGCAGCACTGCAGTTCCCGTACCAGACAGTGATGCAACTGGTCAGGACACTCTCAATGGTGCCTCTGTAGAATGTGGTGAGGATGGGTGGAGGGAGACTTGCTCTTTTCAGCCGGCGGAGAAAGTGCAGGCGCTGTTGTGCCTTTTTGGAGAGTGACATGGTGTTGGTGGTCCAGGTGAGATCCTCTGTGATATGCACCCCCAGAAATTTAGTGCTGCTGACTCTCTCCGCAGTCGAGCTGTCGATGGTCAGTGGGGGGTGGTCAACGCAGTTTCTTCTGAAGTCCATCACAACCTCCTTTGTCTTCTCCAAATTGAGGGACAGATTATTAGTGCCACACCCTTCAGCCAGCTGTGCCACTTCCTCTCTGTAGTGCGTTTCATCGTTGTTGCGGATGAGACCTACCACTGTTGTGTCATCAGCAAACTTGATGATGTGGTTGGAGCTGTACTTGGCAGTGCAGTCGTGGGTCAGCAGTGTGAAGAGCAGCGGGCTGAGCACACAGCCTTGTGGGGCACCTGTGCTAAGTGTGGTAGTGCTCGAGGTGTTGTGGCCGACATGGACTGACTGAGGTCTTCCTGTTAGAAAGTCCAGGATCCAATTACACAGGGAATTGTTAAGGCCCAGCAGGTTTAGTTTATTTATGAGCTGTTGTGGGATTATTGTGTTGAATGCCGAGATGAAGTCAATGAACAGCATTCTAACATAGGAGTCTTCTAGGTGGGTATTTTCTATATATTTTCTATTTATTTCTATTTCTATTTATTTCTATTTCTATTTATTTCTATTTTCTATTTATTTATTTTCTATATATTTTTTAGCTTTATTTCCATTAAGAAAAATGTCTTAATGGTTTTTGGTAATAAAAATAACCCAATTTATTAAAATTACAAATTGTAAAGTTTTTCTGTTGGCTTCAAGACATCAGATTATAATGGATGAACAATATAATATTTTAATTATAGTATAAGTTATAAATTAAACAATCAGACAGAAAATCTTACTCTATCTTATTCATTTTCTTAATGCAAAACATAACTTTTTATCAATTTCTTTAGATTTTGAGATGAAATCTGACCTAGATCTATTCTTAACATGTTTTGACGAGATTTACCAAACTAGAAACAGTTCTGTAGGAATATACATCTCTCTTCATTGATTCTGCAGGCTGCAAATTCAGAATATAGTACAGGACAATAGTACAGTTAAACACTGAACACCCTATTCAAAGGAATTCCTGGAAAACCTGTTAGCAACCAGTTTTATGGCACTCGTCGTGTGTTAGAATATGAGATCAGATGCCAGCACCTGAACCGATCTGTAACAGCATTTCTTTGGAGATGACTGAGATGTACCTACAGGAGGTGAGATAACTGACAAACCAAATGCACACGCTGATAACTGAAATTGCTTAATCTCCATTTTAATCATCATGAGCTGCCACCTCTAGGTCTCCGTTTTCTCTTTCTCTCTATCTGCTTCTCCTTCGCTTTCCCTCCCCCTCTTCCCCATTTGCTCTCTCTCTCTCTCTCTCTCTCTCTCTCTCTATTATCAGCGCATGGAGTGCTGGATGTAGCATTCACACAGTGCAGCCATGCATAGAACTGCCCCCATTAACTTAATATGCATAAGGTCCAGTGTTCATACAGCCTCTAGCCATTAGACTGAAAATCATGTAAAAACATTTGACATGGAGCTTGAGAATAGCCACATTATGGAAAAATGGAAAGAAGACAGAAGAATGAATCGCCGATTGAATTGAGTTATCATTTGAAGTTCCCCTCTCTCTTTGTGAGTGTTTTGAACTGCGTAATTCTCACAAGTGGTGTCTAGACAGAGTATGTAGTGACTGTTTCAGAGTCGTAACAGTTTCTGGAGAAATATTAGGAATCATGAATCACTTCAGCACACAGCAGCGCTTTATATGCACAACATATGGCTTACAGAACATTCAGAGGGGATTCTCTCTTCCTTTCCCATTTCCTCTTTCACTCTCTCTCTATCCCTCACTTTCACTGTCTTATTTTTTTTTCTCTTTTCCTGTATGTCTCCCATGCTCTCCCATGTTTAAAAAAAATGCTTATGTAAGATTTTGGTTACTGGTTTCTGATATGGGATTGTAGGTGGAAAAATAGATAGTTTAAATTAATAGTTTAAGTAAACATTAACTATTAAAAATTAAAAAGCAAAAAAGTTGTTTAGTATAATGTTCAGGCTGCTCTTTTGTATATAATAATAATAATAATGCAATATGTGTCTGTGCATGTGAGAGTAAAGATATAAATATAATTTTATAAAAATGTCAGATATTGAATAAATTAGCAGAAAATGAAAATTAATTATGGATGGAGCGCCAAATCAGCATGTTAGTGTGATTTCTTAAGGATCATATGACAATGAAGGCTGCTGCTGAAAATTCAGATTGTCATCACATGAATAAATTACATTTTAAAAAAATATTCAAATACAAAGCAGTTATTTTAATGTGTAATAATATTTCAGTGTTACTTTTTTACAGTATTTGTTATCAAATAAATGCAGCCATAATGAGTGGAAGAGATTAAAAAAAATAAATAAAAGAAAAATTAAAAGATTAAAATTATAATAATAATAAAGCTTACTGACCCCAATTTTTCTTAACAGTACTCTACAAGTTCATGTTATGTGTCATGTTTTGAAAAATATAATACAAGGAAGTTAAATAAAAAACGTATTATTTAGTTTTTAATTTAGTTTCTATTTAATTGAATCAAGAAATAAATGTCAGTGAGTTTATATATATATTTTATTGTATTATTATATTATATTATTATATTTTTAAAAGAAAATTTGAACAATAGAAATATCAGAAAGTATTTTAACATTCCAGAAATTACACACTTAAGTTGTCCGTCTTTTGTGTTTTAAATATATTGCTTCTGTAAGTGTCCACTAATTAAGCTCTAGACATGGGGTTGAAACTAAACACATTTGTTCTACATTAGTCTGTGCCGTCTGCTTTTGTTTCAGGTGGGGTTCCAGAATTTTGATTGAATCCAGTTATGAACTTCGACCATTTTTGCAAAATGTTTAATACATGCATGCCTTCTAGGAAAGACAGAGGAAAAAAAGAGAGAGAAAAATAACCCTAAAGAAAGAAGTTTTAAGCTTACACCCATGTACACTCTCAACATGACTTCTTGTGCACTTGGAGCCCAGTAGAAAATCAGGATCAGGAGCTTTGTAATTGAATTCACCTGATTAGAATTCCACCCCCTCAAGAGTGCGGGAGTCTCATGTACGGTTAGCATAATAAACAAGAAAATCTGAGACATGGGAATGCGGGAACCACTTCTTCCAAGCATACTGAATCAATTAATAGCATGTAGAAGGAAACCCTGATTATGTGAGCAGAGAGACGGGCCAGCGAGAGAGGAGACTGGATTCTGGGCCGAGGTGGTTATTATTAGTGATGGAGAGAGTGTGTGTTCATATAGTGTGTTTTTTGGGTGTGCTTTGATCCCGTCTCTCTCTCGCACAGCTGCAGCGGTTAAGCTGGGCCCTGGAGGAATCCCACATAGACACCGTTCACCTCTGCCAGGAGTGCACAACGCTGGTCAGCAACCTAAGTTGCTGGATCAAAGAGCACAAGTATGTGGAGCTACCTCAACATGGACACGCTTAAATATGCACACCGTGTCCAGAAGTTTTCCATTGACATTCCTAAGTTCCCAGAATTCTCACGCCCCACTTGTGTGTCACATGGATACTAGGGGCTGGGGGATATAGTTAAAAAATCTCAATATTTTTTCAGGCTTTTGACAATATTCAATAGATTTATTGAAATGTGTTGGCTCTGAAATTACTTTTTGATAATTATGTCCAGTCAGCCATTATAGTTAAAGGGATAGTTCAGCCAAAAATGAAGATTCTGTCATCATTTAGTCACTAAGTTCCAAACCTGTGTTTATTTCTTCTGTTGAACACAAAATAAAATATTTAGAATAATTTTGGTAACCAAACAGTTGATGGTAGCCAGTCAGTACAGTTATAATATGATACTCTGATTAAGAATCTACCATGTAAACAGAGTTTTTTGATTGCCATCTGGCTAAAGTCATAGTCGAACACAAATCGAATGAATACATATGGAGTATTCCTATTTTTAGTTGCATTATGGAAGTGCATTATAGGCATGTACACACTTTGATCACACTATTACGTAGCGTAGGACTTTTCGCCGCATTTTGCAACAGGAGACACACACAGCAGCGGTCAACCGTTTGACGACAAACAAAAGAGCATGGCTTTAAGCAAGAAGGCACATTTTTTGCATGAACTGGAAATGATAATTCATGAAGAGCATGACAAATAATTAACTGCACTTGAAGCTTTCGTAAAATTAAAAATGAAACACCCAAAACTGTACTGTATATAGTACCATAACGAAGACAAAGTGTGTGTTGATACGTGAAATTCTGGAGGGAACGTCGGATGGAATGAAGCACAGGTTTGTACAACTTGAGGGTAAGTAAATGATGACAGAGTTTTCATTTTTGGGTGAACTGTTCCTTTAAGTAGAACGTGCAGCTCCGCAAGTAGTCCAATTACCTGTTATTACTTCTAGTTTTGCTCTGTCCAGCAAAAATACATCTCTTTTCCCTGAAAATGGGACAAGTCTTCTTGCAGACAGTTATTTTAAGTGGCGTTTAGACACATAGAAGCTCAGTCCAAGTATTCCACTGTGTCAAAAATGTAAGTAAATACAAACTTTATTGAACTGTTATCTAAATGCGTTGTCACATTCTCAATTGTGCTGTCATGAAAATCATTGTGAGTTTTTAAAATATCACCCAGCTACCATGTAAACATTAAGTCTTGCCTTCTCTCTAATGCAGTCTAGTTAACTTGTGCATTTAATTTTTCTGTTTCTCCTTCTCCCTATTTCCCCTCTTTTTTCCCCATTCCTTCATTTCTCTCAGCCCTCCCTGGTTACTATTACCGAACATATTAAACACGTTTGCCCTCCAAGCACATCGACAAGACCTCATTGTAAATGAGCTTCATAAAACTCAGCCCATATTTCATATCACTTTTGAATCAAATCGAACAATGGCTTTTTATAGTGATGTCTGAGGTAATGCTCATTGAAGGGTTATTGCCTAATGATGTGCGGTCCGGTGGCACGACAACCTTCCTGGACCACCCACATTTTGTGGTTTGGTTGAATAATAAATGATTACATTAATTTGGCTAGTTAATTAAGAAATGTCAAAAGAAAAATATCAAAGCCCCCATAAATCCCCATGCAGCCTTTTTGAAGAGCAGGGCAGGCTATATCTTTAGAGGTCAACCTTGCTTTTTCTCTTTTTTACAAGTCTGTACTTGAAGAAGGCACACATTTGCTATGCTTTGTTTCCTTTGTATCTCTCTCTTGCTCTGATTACAACTACAGTGTTTGATTTGCAATTTAAGCCCAATCATGATACAATCAGCTCTGATGAAAGCCATTGTGTCTCGGATCATTGTTGTTACATGCTGTTTAGTAATGCTTTATCGCCCACGATTACCTTCCTGGGGTCTAAACTCCACAACATTCAGACATGCTTATTGAGTTCCATTTGCGCTGCGTTGTTCAAAATCGAATGAAGTTGATGATCTTCAAGAGAAAAAACTGCTTCATATCGTAGTTCTGCCTTTCAAACCCAACATAATCCATGATGACCTTGTCTTCCATGTTTGTCTTTGCAGTAATGTGATTTAGTGCAAAGGAATATGAATGCAGTGAAAGGCCCTTGTTGACACCTCAAGCTGAACTGCAACTGCAACACATTAAGAGTCAACAGCAGGTCAAATCTAAGCGTTTAAAACATGGAACAAGTTTATGCATCTGGCTCTCCTAAATACAAAGTGCATTGCTTTAAGTTTTGGAGATTTGTGAAATTTGTGAAGTCTTGACACACATCTCGATTTGCTGCAAAACTTGAAGTAGGATTTAATCAGTTCTATGCAATTATATTTGGCTATGCAAGTGCAATTTTGTGCTATTGCATTTCAATATGCTTCAGACCATAATTAATAACACTATGCAAATACTAATACAAAAGGTCAACTTTAGGTCAGCTATTGTAATGACAGAGAAACATATACAGTACCTTCCTAAAGTTAGCTAAACTTGATATGTTAATAGTAAGCTTCCCCAATCAGATATTGCATTGGATTCAAGTTTGTTCAACCTTAAACATGTTTATTTGCTGTGTTGACCAATATAAAACGTCTTAGTTTGTAAGTGTCATCTAAGTAGCCGCAACTTATGATTGCATTTGGGCTTTTAAATAATGAATATTTTTTTTTCTGTTACACTTTATTTTAAGGTGTCCTCGTTACAGTGTAATTATATAATTAAATACTGAGTAATATTAATTAACTACATGTACTTACTATATGGTTAGGGTTAGGATTAGGGTTTGTTTTGGGGTTACTTGCATGTAATTATGCATCATTTATTGTTATTATAATAGTAAGTATATGTAACGTGTAACAAGGACACCTTAAAATAAAGTGTTACCATTTTTCTAACTACAAAAATCTGCAGGTGCAATAAGACAACATACACTACTTTTTAACATAGAATCTAAATGTTAATATCTTATTTATCAAGTAAATTTGATATTTTTACTGTCAAACAAGTGAAAAACTAAGAAATCATTTTCCTCCAAGTTCTGAGGTTTGTTACAGCATGTTAAGTATACTCAATAGGAATGTTTGTTTTCAATGCATTGGTCAAGTATTCACATTGGCATTTGCAGAAAAAAACATGCAGCAACTTTTTTTGCATGCTGACTTTTTAATTAAATTTCTATTTTATTATTAGCATACAGTAGTCTTTGCACCCTATTTTATGACCTAGCATGCATTATAAATGCACACTTCATTTTCAGCATTCATCTCTGCTGTATTGTGCTGTTCATCAGCTCTGTTTGTAAGAGGCTGGCTGGATGGATCAAAGAACAGAATAAGCTTTTGAACACCATCAGCACTGACAAAGCAAATGTCTATTTATCGGGTTCTTCTTTGCTTATCCTAAACAGCCCTCAGCGCCATTTATTGTCTGAGGTTGTTTTAAGTAACCTTCACCTTCTCAGATAACATTCACTTGAGCAGGAGACATAACATCCCTCCGTTCAGTTTACAGCTTCCTGTTAATGAATCCAAACAGTTATTTGCTGGACAAGCTGAAGACTCTATAGAAGTTTGAGGTGCTCTCTGGTTGGCTAATGGTGTTCGTAGAGGGCCATTCATTCACAGCTTTCTTGGCTTCGCACCATCTTGTCAATTTGGCTGAGGATTGTCTCCCGCTTTCAAACAAAATCAAAAGGCCTGAAAGCCAAGTGGTTTGTTAGCCGTATGTCGAACCGATACTATTCTGCACTCCTCATTTTGATGGTCAAGGAATCTGACACAAAGCACATGCGAAGCCCGTGTAAGCATAAGAGCTTCCCGGTTTGGCTCGCTCTCTGCACCCTTAGCTCTCTTCACGCTGCTCCAAATGAATGGACGGCTCTGATGTGATCTGTGCTGTTAGCTGGGAAATGGGGATGCAGAATGGCCATTATAAGAATGAAGAACTGTAGAAAGAAGAAAGAAAGAAGAGAGAGATGAATCTAGTCTGCTTGCACTGGAAGATGAACGTATTATGAATAATGCCTCTATTTTTCCATCCAATTCCCAATTTCATCTCTCAGCCCATTGTCACGGTCGCCCCATTACTGCTTCAGTTTTCATCCCTGAATTCGATATTGGGGAATTGATCTCATATTTATTTAAAATAAGATTATGTCTTTTATTAAAACAGATTTCTTTTCTCGCCAGCCGGATCCAATGAGATAAAAGGAAATTATTGAGAACACACTCGTCTATTGTGACATCCAAAGTTCAATGTATTTATTCACAACCTCATCGGAGTAATAAAATAACACTTTTAATCTTAGTTAATAGTTAAGACATTTTCTTTTGTTATTTGTGAAAAGGATGTGTTTCTTATTCTTGTCTGCATGCGTATGAATGTTTCAAAGCTGTGCATTCGAACTGTAACGGGGCGAACGAGACGAGAGACGTGCGGATCCATTTGCAAGCTTTATTATACAGAGAAGTGGTCAAAACACAGGCAGGGTCAAAACACCAGCAAACAGGTATGACACAGATGAGAAACAAAAATAATCCAAACCAGGCACAAGTCAGTCAACAGCGAACGTTATCCAGAGGGCAATCCAGAAACATGAGCAATAGTCAAAGTGAAGCACAAACAGAGTCAAAATGGCACGACAACGGTAGATCCAGGAAACACAGGCTAGTAAATCAGAAACAGGTTCCGTATCGCAGCTAAAACTAGGAGATTAATAAACGCAGAACAATACTGGAACTAAACAGAAACAATGGCTCGGTAAGGCAGCTAACACTAGGAGAGTGCTATACGCAGAACAATACTCGGCGATCTGTGAAAGGAAGTCCATGGTGTATGTAGGGTGTGTGATTGTGTGATAGTTCTCAGGTGTGAGCGTGTGATTAGTGAAATGGCTGCTGGGAAATGTAGTCCGGGGTAAATGTGAAACAGTCTGTGCAATGTGAGAGTCAATGTGATTGAGGAGTGACCTCTGGTGGCGAGCGAATGGAAGTCCATGGACCTGATTCATGACACTAACAGATGTAATGTTTAGGGTTATTATATTTAACTAAGACTAAATTAAATGTTAACTGAAATAAAGTCAAATATAAAAAAATACATTATTTCAGCTTATTGCCAAGAGAATATTTATTATATTCATATTCGCTTAACTTAACTACTAAAATAACTAATACTAAGACTGTAATATATATTTATTTATTATATATATTTAAATACAAAATTACTAAAATTTTAACACAAATTAAAATCTCAATAATTCTAAAATAGCACTGGTCATGTGGGTATCCAGGGGCGTCATGCACCTATTTTGATAACAAATGAGCAATTAAAAAAAATAAAATAATAATAATGAAAAAAAAAAGAGTGTGTATATATTTATTTTATATAATCTTTTCATACGATTATAATAACCTATCTGCTGAAATAGCTGGTGACTTGTGACTTGTGAGTCCAGATGCGTGATATGAAGTGCTACAAGATGGCTGATAGCACTCTAGCCATTTATCTCACTCTCATTTTAATTCTTGCTTATGTTTCATTCCTCCGTTTTCCTTTTCCCTGCTACTTTGCATGATGAACAAATCCCAGTGTGGCATAATGTAAGACATAATCACTTTATCTGGAGCTGGTTTCAGACAAGAACATGTCCACTTTCCTCTGCCATTTCAACAAGGACAGCTGGCACAGCTCCAAAAGATAATTTTACCCCAGAGAATAGAGGACAGAGCGAGAGAGAGAATGCATGTATGCATGCCCTACCGATCAGTTCAGCTTCTCTTTTACATGCCGTAAAGAGCAGCACATCAACACAGATTCCTACGCCAGCCATCTCTGCTCCTAATGGATGTGTTTGTGAGGAAATGAATAGCTCTTTTCCATTAAGTGTATTGGAGGAATTAGTTGTTTGAGCGTAGCCACTGCAAACCATGTTATATAAAAGTTCCATCTCTAATGCGTTTAACTTTTTCCCCCTCTTTCCTCACCATCAGATGGGAATAATTTTTAACAGATGAGGCCTAAACTTCGGAGAAAGGCAGATGTCATGCTCTCTGGAATTTACATTTCTGGTTCTAGTTCAACTGTCTGAAACTGGAGTCAATGGCCAAGCGAAGCACTCTCTCTCTCTCTCTCTTTAGTTTTTTGTAAGTCTGAACAATTATATGATTTTTCTTTGTCCTCCAGATGGTTGATGGGTTTTTCATTGCCACTGAACTGTCTCGGCTTTGTTTAATGATAGCGCAGATGTTATTGCTCCATTCTGTAACTCATCTCTATTGTCTTGTTTTCTTCATTTTAGTGCTGTCATCACCATGTGCTAAAACATAATAGTCATCTTTGTAGTTACAATATATGTTCACCGCCTCAATTTAAAGAGATAGTTTACTGAAAATTACAATTCTGTCATTATTTACTCACCCATATGTCATTGCAAACCTGTAGAGCTTTCTGTGAAGCAAAAAAGAAGAAATGTTGAAGACTGCACTGGCTGCTCTTTTACAACAAAAGCAAACTAAGGAAGAAAGCACTATGAATTTCATAAAGGTGGTCCATACCTGTCCTGACTACAGTATATTTGAAGTCTTTTGGAGCAATATGATAGCTTTATAAAGGCACTATATTTGAATGGATGCAGATAATGAAATTAAACATTATTAATAATATAAAAATGGTCTGTTCCTTATACAAAGCTTCAAAAGACATGGAATGTACAGTAGCAGTTGGATTGACCATGTTATTAATGCTTTTATTGTGTTTTTCTTATTAAATGTTGGATGAACTGTCCCTTAAAAACAAAACTGATCAGAAATGACTTGATAAAAGTGGGCGTTTCAACCCTCTATTTTTAACTAGCTTTTATTTTTTCATTTTAATTTTATGTACTTCAGTCATTTTTTTTTTTCTATTTAATCTTAATTTATTATTTTTTTATTTCAGTTTAGTTTTAAAAAAATTAGGATTTCATCTTATTTCATGTATTTGCCAGGGCAACATTTATTTATTTATTTTTTTTACTTTTTTTTTAAATTTAAGTTTATATCTAATATTTAAAAAAAAATCAGCTTTATTTCAAATATGTAATTTTTCTAATTTAGTTTAATTTAGTTAGCTTTACTTAACAATAACAGCTCTGATGCAAACTTTTGGATGGCTTGCTAAGTTCTCTCTGCATAAAAAACTTATATAGGAGAAATTGTAACATAAAAAAAAAATGACAGCACTTTTAATCATCTCATTGCCATATATAAACTGTCCTGCAACATGGATAATATTGGCTTTCCAGATAAAGATGCTAATCTTACAATTTAGGCCAGAAAATTCTACGGCGTTAAAGATTCAGAAGTTCTAACTGATCTAACAAATCACTAACAGTTCAGATGCTGTCCTCAATTCCCCACTTGTTTATCAGAAGTTACACTGTTCTCTCCCAGAGCTACAAAAAACTATGCTAATAGTTCTCCTTACAAACTGGGTCACCTTCATCTGTCAGTAAGCGTACCTCTCAGTCTCCACTTATAGAGATCAGTACCTCTCCGCACTGAGTGTGCAGGGCGGGATTGTCAGCGACATCTGACAGATGCAGCGTTTCGTCGCGCAGCTGCGACACGTCGCATGTTCTCTCCGTGTGATCAAAGCCACGTGATGAGTTCTGGTGTCAGGCCGCAGTGTCCCGTGGTCTCTACAGTGAAACAGGAGGAGCGCAGGGAGTTTTCTGTGCCTGTCAGGCTGCAGCCCGGCTGATGCTTCGGATTGATTCGCCGTACGATGCGTTTGGCACTATTGATGTTTTATTAAGCTTGTCGGGAGTTTCTAGGAAGCCCTGTTTGAGTGTGGGTGGAGATGCTGAGGAATGTTGGCTCCCATTAGTGACTAAGACCATCATGAGACTGTCACATCAGATCATCAGCTAAAACAGCTAAAACATGTCCCACCTCACTGTTGGAGACAGCGACGGTGTCTGGATAATGTGGAAGGCAGTCATTTGTTAGAATCAGACTGATGATGCCTACATTAATTTACTTGCAGGATGTATTGAGCGTTTCATTGTGTGCTTTGCTAATGATCATTATGAACAGCTGTATAAATATTCCTACTTGGCTTGGAAAAGAACTGAGCGTTGATTTGAAGAATACAGTCTCAATGTCAACTCTAAAATAAGTGACTTTTTTACTAAGTGGGATAAACTAGTTTAATACTGCACTGTTAACTCATTTTAATGTAGTTTAAAATATAATTAAAACCCAGAAAACATATGCTATTGTTCAAAAGTTTGGGATGAGTAAAATTTTTTAAATGAATACTTTTATTCAGCACTTTATTTCATAAAGGGTGTTGTAAATTATCAAAAGTGACAGTAAAGACATTTATAATGTTACAAAAAAATTCATATGTCAAATAAATACTGTTCTTTTGAATTTTATATTCATCTAAGTATCTTGAAAAAGTACTTTTCCAGAAAAAAATTAATCTAAGTATATTGATATCTTGAAAAAAAATCAGCATATTAGAATGATTTCTAAAGGATAATGTGACCTGCAGACTGAAGTAATGGTTGAAAAATCTGTTTGCCATCACAGGAATAAATTACTTAAATTGTTGTAATATTTTACAATATTATTGTTTTACCTGTATTTTTGATTAAATAAATGCATCATTGGTGACCAAGAGAGGCTTTTCAGAAACATAAAAAAAATCTTTTAATGTTTATGACCCCAAACTTTTAAATGGTATCAGAAAAATATATTTGTAAATATTAAATACATTTATTATTTATTTATTTATTTTCATGTTATATTTTAAATCATATAAATAGTATAAATCCAAAATAGTATAAATTTAGTTTGACAAAGCTTTTCTTTGGCTACATTCAAACATGTCGTCATTAGAAAATGAATCATGCAAATAGCAAATAACATTTTCTGTTACTCGATAGTATCCTATTTTAATCATTTTTATATATCTTTATGTAAGCAGTAATTTAATTATGTTTGTGTGTCTTTATGTCCCCATTTGGAAAGCTACAGTAAGTACTCTGTGTACTCTGTGTGTGTGTTTTTCTCTGCGACAGTTGTCTGCAGTCAAGCCGAGATGCCTTGGAGGTGGCACTGAGGACCCTTAGAGCTCCGGCAGATGAGAAGGAGGCCAAGCAGTCATGGTTAAAGGTAAAAGTAATCTGTCACCAGCTATGTCAGCACTGACTTCACTTCTAACAACGTTAAATGGGGGGGGGGGGGGGGTCTGATCTCTGTCTGATCTCTTAACTGCATCTGTTACTGATATATTTTTTTTCCTTTTATTTATTACATTTTTAAATCCTACGCTATATATGTTTGCTTTGAGATATGCCAGCAAACTTGAAAAAATGTATTTTTTTTCTCACAGTGGTTATCAGGTGAATGTCTCGACATTCAGTAAATATGTCACTGCCTATTAGCATCCTGATGATATCAGTAAATTTTCCCTTTGCATTTTTGCATTCTGCTGTCACATCAGGAATGCGGCAGACAGGTATGATAGTGATTTCACCCCGTGGCTCATTTGTAATTGGTTAAACTGCTTGTGTTACATCTCACCCCATGTTGCAGCACTCCCCGGTTCCTGTGTGCATATGCAAAAGAGTTAATGAGCCGCAAGGTCACAGTGCTACCCTCTACAGGGCCATTCCTCATGTTGCCTTCACTGTTTTTCGCCTTCTCTGATTGGCTGGGAGGATTCATGAGGCTTGTATTACATTTCATCACTGTTAATGCAAGAGTTAATGAACTTCTCTTTCTTCGCTCGCTCTATCACTCAGGCCATCCACAGTCACTCTTCTAATCAGCAAGCACTTCTTAATCAGCTATGAGGTCGTCTGGAGGTGGACGAGTGAGTACCCAATTCTGATACATAGACATCAGTCACGTATGCATTTTACATCAATGTACGTAAAACACTTCACTCTTTTCTTTAGTTTCAGGTAACAAGCTATTATTCAGTCTGACCTCACCCTCTCTTAAAGGGATAGTCCACCCTAAAAATGAAAACACTTTCATCTTTTCCTCACACTCATGTCATTTCAAACCTGTATAATTTATGTGGTAAATACTGTATTAGTAACTTGTTATATAATGTGTTTTATCTTGAATAAACATGGGTTGTCTATATCTGGTTAATTTTTGTGATTTATAAGCTTTTGAATTTTTAACTTTCTGAGCAAGTATAAATAAACAACATTACGTATTTTTTAAATGTTATACATTTAATTCTATATTATGTATACGCATCACATCAAAGGAAAATTTCTGATGGAAAAGGTTATTTTCAGTGGAAAAAGTCCCTAAGAAGAATATTCTTCACACATAGAATATAAAAAACGGTTGGAACTGTTCACTAAAATGTTCTTTGGGAAACCAAAAATTGTTCTTCTATGGCATTGCTAATAAAACCCCCTTCGGGAACCATTATTTTTAAGAATGTATATATAAATTTTGTTTTTACAGTTTTGGATGTACACTACTATCCAAAAGTTTGTGATCAGTAAGTTAATTAATAAATTAATTAATTTATTTATTTATTCATTCATTCATTCATTCATTCATTCATTCATTCATTCATTCATTTATCTATTTTTAAGCTTTATGCTCATCAAGGCTACCTTTATTTAATCAAAAATGCTGTAAAAATAGCAATATTGTGAAATATTATTACAATTTAAAATAAAAATTCAGCCTTGCTAACACAGGAATAAATTATGATTTAAAGTATATTAAAACTGCTATTTTAAATTGTAATAATATTTTGATCAAATAAATCCAGCCTTGATGAGAATTTTTTTTACAAATCTTACTGATCCCAAACTTCTGAATGGTAATGTATGTGGAACCTTTTTATCTCCCATAATTGCAAAATCATTACAGATTTGCAAATTCCATCAACGAAGTTATTTTCAAGAATGCTTCAGCTATTTTTGCCCATATTTCATTGTAATAACAATAACACTAAAGCTATTTTCAAAACATATATCTTTTGAGTGTTCCACAGAAGAAAGGCTTGGAATGACATTTTCATTTTCAGGTGAAATATCCCTTTAAGTCAATTATGACATTACAGGCTTTGCAACCTCATCCATCTGTCCATCAAAAAAAGAAGTCACATTCATAAATAATTACCAGCCATAGCTCCGGAGGAAATAAAGCCCGAAAAAAATCCAAACTTATACTTCCCAGGCTCTGTCAAGCGCCATTAATCAACGACAGCTCCTCTATTAGTTTCATTAAGAGAATAGAAGATTAAAAGGAGTGATGTGATGAGACAGAAAACCTGCCTCCAGCCGTGACCCACCTAAAGCCTGGCCCCTCATTAGGACTCATGAACTGCCCTCTGTGCATGCTTAATGACCCACCTTGGTTTGTGTTCATAACCCACTCGTTTGCTTTGCATCTGATTGGCTTCAGATGCAGTGCCTGCTGTCAGTCAGTTTAATGATGGAGTTTGATGGCAAGATGAATAGTTCCCTTGTCTATTTTAATAATTGGCAAAACGGTATTCATATAAATCTGTCGATCCGATGTGGATAAAAGCATATATAATAATCTAAATTGAGCCGATAGGGGCGGTCGAAGGAAACGCCTGCCTTTCGTTCTACATTTTCTTTTTCATTACTTGTGGTTCACATATACAGCTTGTATGCGTGTGAGCCGAGATAAGTCACATTATTTGCATGGGTGTCAGACTTGGACTCATATATCAGTATAATATCATTATGCAATTTTAAAATCTCAATCCTGCCACTTCCATAAGAGCGCTAGGAAGGCAGTCAGCATGACGTGAGGTTGTTTTTAGATGTCTTTAAGGCTTGTCCTGTTGTCAGAATATATATCCAGAGGTTCATAAATTTTTTATATCTATGCAAATGAAAACTCCTATTTGAGTACAGCCTTGAATTAGCTGCTAAAATTAGCTTCTACTCGGCACCTTTATTGGAGCCTATGCATTATGGATGAGACATCAGGGTGTCCAGATCTGACCGTATACGTTGGTCCCCTAGTGGTCATCTCTAAGGGGTCTCAGCTGGCCTATTCAAAACAAGGGCAGCTGTTGTACTCCAAAATGCCACTTTACTGTATTGTTTTTATATGGGAAATTCTTGGAAAACAAATAATTACCACACAAGTAATAGAATCATGCAAATACGATGCCACTGCAACCTTATTGAAAAATATCCCGCATAAATATGTTGAAATGGACAAATTGCTACATCCCGCAATGCTATTTGCGCATCGTGAAGTTTAATAGTCACCGATTAGAGTGACAGCAAGTGTTAGGGAGCTGTTCCGACACAGACGCCATGTATGAAAGCTCATCTCGTCTCTCTCCCTCTCCTAACAGCTGCCACCACCGGCACATGCCTGCAAAAATTTGTCAACAGTCAGCAAAACACTACATCAAGCCGCAATTATCTGCTCTTAATTAGCAAACGGAAAACGATTACAAGCGTGGATTACTGCAAACACAACACCAGACGCTCCGACACCAGAAGGCATCAGTTGCCCCATAATCCAGTCAAGTTGTCAACAGATCACAGGCTAATTAGTGAAATTACAGGGCCACTGATTGGGATTTGGAAATGGAGAGACATGTGGTGAGGTTTAGTGGCTTCGGTCAGGATGAGCAATCATCCCGGATGAGAAGTGTCAAATATAGTGTTTTATATCTTGAATAAACATGGGTTGCATAAAAGTGTAGTGAATTTCGGCCTTTAATTTTAAGTTTAGTTTTTATTCATTCATTCATTCTACATTTTTTATTTACATCAAACATTAGGTTTTCAGGGTTTTCATCCTTTCTGAAAAAAGTTTAGCAGTTTTTACTCGAGTGAATATTTCTCAGAGTAGTTTATTTTCAAAAGCCAGATTTTGGCTGAAGTATTGACAACAACAAAAAAAATACTAAATATGTTCACTGTCATTAAGTAGGAAAAATGGTACAGGCCATGAAAACCTGTTTCTTTGTGGTACTGGGACGAACTGGCTAAACCTATTTTTGGAAACCAAAAATGATAACACAGGGAACTATCAAACCAGTGTTTTGATAGGTAAATAAGTAATAATTATATATATATATATATATTATACATACACACACATACATACCCACTGGCCACTTTATTAGGTACACCTTGCTAGTACCGGGTTGGACCCCCTTTTGCCTTCAGAACTGCCCTAATTCTTTGTGGCATAGATTCAACAAGGTGTTGGAAACATTCCTCAGAGATTTTGGTCCATATTGACATAATAGCATCACACAGGTGCTGCAGATCCATGATGCGAATCTCCCGTTCCACCACATCCCAAAGGTGCTCTATTGGATTGAGATCTGGTGAATGTGGAGGCCATTTGAGTAAAGTGAACTCATTGTCATGTTCAAGAAACCAGTCTGAGATGATTTGAGCTTTGTGCCATGGTGCATTATCCTGCTGGAAGTAGCCATCAGAAGATGGGTACACTGTAGTCATAAAGGGATGGACATGGTCAGCAACAATACTCATGTAGGCTGTGGCGTTTAAACGATGCTCAATTGGTACTAAGGGGCCCAAAGTGTGCCAAGAAAATATCCCCCACACCATTACACCACCACCACCGGCCTGAACCGTTGAGACAAGGCAGGATGGATCCATGCTTTCATGTTCTTTACGCCAAATTCTGACCCTACCATCTGAATGCCGCAGCAGAAATCGAGACTCATCAGACCAGGCAACGTACCAAAACAATGGTTTGAGATATATATATATATATATATATATATATATATATATATATATATATATATATATATAATATATATATATTATATATATATATATATACACACACACACACACACACACGTGTGTGTGTATAGATATATATGTATGTATGCATGTATATATCACATTTTGTTTGTTTTTTAGAAATTCACACTTTTTTCAGAGAGGATGATAAACAATGGTTTGATATATATATCACACACAATTTTTTATTTTTTTATTTTTTTTAATTCACACAGTTTTTACACTCGAGTAAAAACTGCTAAGCAGCTATCATATATTTAAGTCATACTGTATATAAAGCAGGCCATGTTTATGAATTAAGCAGGGTATTAAAATTTTATGTGTGTGCAATTACTCACCAAAGATGCCCCATGTCTCTTTCTGTTTCTGGTTAAATTTTGCATCCATAAAAAGTACTGTAGTTTATTTTTGAACAAAGGAAAAAGGGTTTTAATTTGAAAACTATTTGACAAGATAGACCAGAGGGATCTTTCAAGCTCAACTTGTTTAGTAATGGTTGGCACGCAAAGCCAGGAAGACGATGACTAACTTGGCTCTTCAAATGCTTCTCTGTCCTAAAAAACAGCTTAGACATACAGCTGTAATACATCAGGATTAACGCAAACTCCTTCCCATTCCAGGATGCCAAAGACAGAAAGCAGAAAAGGTGCAATTAGTACTTTATTAGATGAAACCTCATATAGTTAAAAATATGTATGGCAGAAATATTGCAGATATTAAATATTTGTCTGCTGAAAACTTGAAGCAGCATCTAGTTATGGTCTTCTAGTTTTTGTCTGAAAATCAAGAATGAGGCCTTTTTTCTTCTTTTTTTTTGCCATCTTTTCTTTTAATTTCCTTCCATTTTTTGCTATCTAGACATGTAATTGGTGTGCTAGGAAATGGGGTCTCATTACTGTGGGACAAGGCAAGGCCTGTGTTATTGCAATCTTTATTAAGAAAAGCTCTAGTTGATCTTGTTGTTGTTGTTGTTGTTGTTTTCCATGGCCATGCAAACCGTGCTCTTTAATATCAATTGATTAGATACAGTCTGATGAAAATGACCAAACAACATTTCTTAAAGAGGACTGTTATGACTCGTCAAACAGAATCTTATTCTTAAAAAAAAAATCTTCATAATTGGCATGTTGGCTTTCTTCTTTTCTTCTTTCCCATTTTTGTAAGTTTTTATCACTAATAGGTTATAAAGTTTGTGTGGGGGATATGGAATTCATTAGAGATGAATATGCAGCTCAAGCATGATGGTCCCCTTCCTGTTCATTTCTCTTTACTAAGATAAGATGAAAGACTTGGGTTACTCAGTACAAGGAAATTAAGATTAAAAGTACTTTAATAGGCAATGTAGGCCGAGCTTTACGATGGCGTTCATAAACCACAAAAGTATTTAAAAAGTTGCATGCTAATGCGGCCCTCCACTGTACAAGATCATTTGGGCATAAAATGGGCTGTTTGGAAGTCTGGAAGAGAAGGTTATGTTATGCTCAGTGTGCTGTAGACGATTAATTAGACGGCCAACTCCTTTCAAAAGATTCAGAGACAACAGAGAGATGTCATGTTTAAAGCATTTTAATGGATAGAACATTCTTTGAGACTCTCAAGCCCCAGCATTTTTTAGTGTTATTAGGCCTCTTATGAAATCTTCATGTCCATGTTTATTAGCAGTGCTTGCTTAGGCAAGCATCACTATTATTATTGCTCATACTTAAGGTTAGGGATTAAACAAACCCCAGACTTGAAATCATACAATATAACTCGTAATTTTGCTACGTAACGTACACCTACGATTTTCACCTAGACAACAAAACTAAAGTAAAATCTTATAAACTTAAAGATGGGGCCAAAGCTATATAAGGAGCAGAATATCATAGAGACTTGGCTCATTTTGGTCATAAAGGAATAGTTAACCCAAAAATTAAATTTTTTCATCATTTACTAACCCTCATGTTGTTCTAAATCTGTATGAGTTTCTTTCTTACGTTGAACATAGAAGAAGATAACGCTGGTAATCAAACACTTGATGGTCCCATTGACTTCCATAGTATTTCTGTTTGGTTCCTCAAAATATCTTCTTTTGTGTTCAACATAAGAAAGAAACTTGTACAGGTTTAGAATGACATGTAGGTGAGTAAATGATGACACAATTTTCACACTTTCTGCAGTTTTATGTTGGTCAACACCAACAGAACCATATTTCTTCTGTCATGTCTACTTTTCCTAAACAGGGTATTGTTATCAGAACCATTCTTATTGTCTGAAAGCCTTAACAAAGCTGTGTTTTCCTCCTCAGCAATGCATTTGATGGCCCTGTTGGCTTCATTTCTCTCTCATGCACGGGAGTCAGCGTGATAATCTGGTTGCCTGTAACTTCAGTCAAATTGAAGATGTTCCATCAAAGCTGAAATCCAATATAAAGGCCGTTAGAGTTTGCAGACAGGTATGTTGCAAAGGCCTCTGAGCTTTTTATGATGACGATGGTAACACGGATGTGTAGGTTGCTCTGGTGCACATGTAACTAAATCCATTTCCCTTGCGAACAGTTGATAGCACAGCTGAGCACTTTAGCAATGCCATTTCGCCCTAATGCCAAACTGCAGTTCAAAAACCTTTAAAGGCAGAAGATGAAACTCCTTTTTCACAAAGAAACTCTCTCGGTCTTCCTGACAAAGCCCACACGACCCAGCGTGAGAGCTGTTCCTGTCTTAACTAGCAGGTGAAGTCACTCGGCAGCAAGCTCTGATGCTCTGATGCTCTGCCTGCTGTCTGATTTCAAATCCATGAAAGACATGCACTTGAAAAAAAGAGAAAGAAAAAAAAACTTTCACTTCCTCAGATAAATGGCAAAGGCCTTAAAAGAAAAAAGAAAAGGGATCTTATCAGGAGTAAGTAAAAGTGTGACATTTCCTATTTAGGTTTCTCTTTTGATAGAGATAAAATGTTTATGATCACCATACCACGCTGAGATTTTCAAAAGGGAAAAACACTTAAATATCTATTTATTTTATTTAAATCTCACATTATATAGCAATGCTGCAATAAAAAAAATTAATTGTGAAATTATACTATGCCGTTTTATCTACAGGCCGAGTAGATTAGTCATTTATACTCATGGATTGCTGTTAGAGGTAAATTAAATCCTTAATTGTTTTTATATATTTATTTTAGTATTATTTATTTATTTTTTCAAATACTTTATAAGTAAAATGTATGTCTGTGCAGTGTTCATTTGTTAATGGAAATACACTTTTTCACACTTGGTTCATTTCATAGGTATGACAGTCGGAAATCAAGCTTTATTATATATGAACATTCCAACTGAACTCAGACTTCTTACAATAATAATAATGATAATGATAATAATAATAATAATTATTATTATTATGATTATTAATAAATTATTAAATATATATAATATTACATATTTAACACTTGCTAGCTTTTATATGAACATTGCAAATGAACTTAGACATCTCTTATAATAATAATAACAATAATAATGTTATAATGTTAATAAAATAATTTTTATTATTCACAATTTATTATTATATTTTTAATTTTTTATTGTTGTTATTATATTATGCCACTGTTAGAAATCATGAATACATTAATAAAATAATAATAAATGCCTAAACTAAAAACATATACAGTTTTTTTTAATTCTCAGATTCTTCATGTTTTCAGAAAAAAAATATTCAGTGAATGGAAAATGGAGCAAAATGAGAATGTTTGTTATTTATATTTAGAATGAATGAATGAATTAATTAATGAATGAGATCTAAGTCCACTTTTAAGATAAGGGATATTGTGAATGCAATAAATAAATAAATAAAATAAAAATAAAAAACTGGGTTCGTTAACACTTGGTTCAATACAAGGTCTGAGGTCTGAGTTTGGGTTTCCTTATTGGAAGTTGTCGTAAGGGATCACCTGAATTTTCCCTTCTCCCTAAGGGCTGTAACATCTTCCTGGTTGTTGTGTGATCTACTGTCTCCGCATCAGACAGTTTGTGAAGTGCTCAGGTGAATCTGGTACTGTAGGACCCTTCATCTCTCCCCACTGCAGCCTACCCTGAGTCCAGTGTCAGTGACTGATAACTGTGGACAGCTCTCAACAGAACAGGAGGTAATTACCGCAGCCAGAGAGAGAGAGAGAGAGAGAGAGTAGAGGCAGAAAAGGAAAGTGGAAGTAGGAGTCTTGTGAATTCTCATTACAGGTCATGGCGGTAATTACCTGACACCTACAGATGGAGTTGCCTCTTAATCAAAAGAATGAATCATTACTGATATTGATTCAAACTGTGATGTTTGAAGTAATGACCGCACTAAGTCAGTCCAAAAAAAAAAAAAAAAAACTGTAATTTTCAGCAACTTCCCCTAGCTGTTGTTCCTGCTCTAAATAATAATGGAATGTCTTACTTCATTCCAGCGTAATGGCAGGAAAATGAGCATGGCAGCTGCGACTAAATTGCCCCTGTCTAATCTGCATAGATTGCAGGGCAAGAATAAAGTCAGACAGGATTTGATTTCTAATTTCTGCACTCTCTATTCATAACAGCCCATAATTCACTTCCTTTTATGAACGAAATGAGCTAGATTGAATGCAGTTATGACCAAAAACATCATACTGTTGACTGCCAAAGATCCATCAGTGTTTTTTTCCTTGTTTATACTTCAGTGATTAGGCCTGGAATTAAATTATAGTGTATATTCAATGATAGCACTGGCTCTGGAAAGCTTCCTGCGAACCAAAGTTCATACAAATCTATATCTTTTTAACTCGCAACTTTTAATTGAACACAGCCTGTCAAAAATTCACAAGTAATTGGATGTCACCTTGATTTTTTTTTTTCTCTACTTAACGAAGAAATGAGTATTAGCCTGTTTCTTTGTGAGTGGCTGGTGTCATACAGATGTGAGACGTTCCCTGTGGTACACGAGGCCAATCTGTCTCCTCTCATTGCTTATCTCCACCTTGATGTGGAAAATGACACTTAACAAGGTTAGTTAGTCAGGGGAAAGACCTGTGCCTCTTTATAGACCTGGGTTAATTTTTGAGAATGTCATTAGCTGTTGTATAATTACGCAAAGCTGAGAAACATTCACTTGAGCTCTTGAATGCAAAGTTAATTAGAAATTACATAAGAAGGGTCATGGGCTAATTAATTACAGAGCTACAGAGCTCTGTGCCCCAGAACGACCAGACACAGAAACAGTTTCTTCCATCAGGCAATCCATCTCATGAACACTTGAACTCTTAACAATAAACATGAAACACACAACACTATCATACTTTTTTATTTTTATTTTACACACATACTTATTACATTTCAAATTTGCACCTAACATACCTGTACATACCGAATTGTCTATTTTGTATATTGTGTTTGTGCTATTTGGTACATTGTCCATTTTTGTATATTTGTACATTATTTATTTTATTTTTATTTTTATTATCTGTGTCCTGTCCTGTTGCTGTCATTCTTTCGCACTGTGGAGCTACTGTCACTAAAACAAATTCCTCGTATGTGCAAACATACCTGGCAATAAAGCTCATTCTGATTCTGATTCTGATTCTGATTAACATGCCTTGTGGGAGAAAGCGTGTCATAAAAAGTATGAGCTGATCAAACCTTGTCCAGACTGAGAGGAGTTATGCAGATGAGACCTGCGTATGATTATACTTCACAAAGCATCAACCATTCACTGGTGGCCGCTCTATTGATTACTGTTAGATAGGCTTGTAATCACAGCGTTCCCAGGCCATTTGATTAGATGGATAACCTCTGTAGTGCAAATGAAGTTTGTGATGAGAGGCCATAATTCGATGGGTATAATCGCAGTGTGAGAATAATGCACCTGCAGTACCCACAGATTATTGTCTCAGATCTTTGGTTAGAAGAGGAGTGCATATGTCTCATTATGTCTTTATGCATCTGTCTCCTGTATCTATACCTATAAGCATGCCTAAATAATCATTTATAGAAATGCTACAACTGGAAGAATCTGGTTTGAGGTTTTTTTTGTTGTTGTATTTTTCTTTTTCCTGTTTTATGGACTTAGGTTAGAAAGCGATCTGTCTGCATTTGGGTTTCATCTAAATGCATCTCATAAACCATTTGTCTATTTGTATTTTCATTTTGGTTGTGTTTTTTAGATTGCAAGGTTCCTAAATTAGGTTCCTAAAAAAAAGGCTTTGAAAATAAACATAAATCTAAAAGAAAGAGGATTGTTAAAAAAGTTTAGAATTGCTAAATGCTAAAAAATATTTTGGTTGCTCTGACAGATCTTTTAACACTCAGTAGGCTGACTTTTTATTCATTAGATGAACTAAAGTTTTTTTTAAGTTGTCGGTTGCTAGTTGAGTTAACTTAAGTTGATTGTGATAGGTTGCCTTATTTCTTTGAGTTAGGTCAACTTTTTTACAGTATACAGCAGGGGGGGGGGGAACTATTTTATTTTAATTTTTTTTAAATAGTGTTGCTCTTTCTTTAAATACATTGTTATAATTAATTTTCTTAGTGATAAAAATCTACCTCAGCTTATGCTTAAAACTATAGGGAGCCCTTTTACATTATAAGGTTACAATCAGGCCTAACAATTTAACCCAAACTTAAATTGTATTACTATTTATTTTTAAATAGATAATCAACACTCAACTTAAAAATAAATAAATAAATAAAAAATAGTATGCAACCATGTAAATTGCACATAATGCAGTTTTAAATTAACTTATAAATAATATATTTTTTTTAGCTATTTGTTAAAATACATTCAATTAGGCTACACACTGGCTGGAATAACAGATTAATTTAAGCATACACTAAATAATTAAGACTAACAGGTTTAGTAAAATATAATGAGTATATGGTGTAATATTTCGCAAAATGCTCCTCTCTAGACTTAATTTCTCTAGTGATCTAACGAGCTGTGGACACTGATATGACTTGCTGAGGTAAATTAAATGCTACGTTACATTTTATTTCCAAGTGATAAAATGTTCAGTGATACTTATCACTGAACACTATTTCAAATTCATTTATTTAGTAAACAGACTCAGTCTGAATTTTGAGTTCAGTGGCACTGCTCTGGATTGTTGTCACATGTTTGCATTTATAACTCGTTCTACCAGGATGGTTTATTACCACTCAGAATGCCATATCAAAGACGCGTCAGTGTTTTCTATGAAGTGATTGTCTAATCACGTTTGGAGGCTATTATTTGTTTAGTTTCATGGTTCAAGCTAGAAATCGGCTGTAAATTAACAGCTCTAATCTCTTAAATTGGTCATTTTCATGTGAAAATTGCACCATTATATCATGTCTATGCATTCCTACCAAACAAAACACGACCAAGAAAACAGATTATATATCCCATTTGCATTTTCAAAGCCTTATGCGTGAAACCAGCCGTGAGAAATGTTCCTGTGGCATAATGGCTGCCGATTAATGGCTCCTAAATGTCATGCATGTTTACCCCCGACATGTTTGGAACCGTTGCTCCCTCCGAGCGCTCTGTCTAGCTATGAATGGCAAGTTCCATCGGAGGTTGATCAACAACCCGATGAAGCGAAGCAACAGTGTTGCAATTTTCATTAAGTGGCCCGTGCAATTTTGTGGAACACGATCAACACGTGACCCAAATATCCACAGGCGAGCCGCTGTGCTCCAGGTGGGCCGAGGCTTGTATAAATATTGCCTTGTTCCCTTCAGTGGATTCTGACATGCATAAACACACACTGTGTGCTTAATTAGACCAAATGTGTTATAATTCCATAAACTGTGTAGGTAACGAGGAGCCGGTGTGTGTCCGTGCAGCAGTGCAGCAGAAGGAACCAGAAGAACAGGAAGCTGGAGAAGGAGAGAAGTCTACAACACAGCTGGAATGGCAGCTGTCAGCAGGCAGTGCACGACGCTCGATCTCACCCTTCATTCTCCTTTCCCATGAGCCTTCACACCCACCCCAGTTACACTCAGCTCTGATCTGCCACCACGCAGAAGAAGAGAGAGAAATGTTGCACTTTATCACTGAACGCGGCCTCCTGGAATCAGAAATGAACTGTTGACACACCTGTGAGAAAGCTTTCTGACATGCAGAGTGTGATGTGGCCTGTCTATGAAGTGACCCAAATGATTCAGAACCTATACTGTACCTTTAAGAGCACCCTTACAACCTTTAAATATTCACAGCCTGGAGAAATTGATTCAATATTGCTGTAGCAATAGGAAAGGAGAAAGAAAAAGCAAAGGGAATTTGAAAGAAAGGTAAGAGAGAAGGAAAAGGATGTGGCGACAATTTATACAGTAGAAAAATGGCCTCTTAAAGCAAAGGTTATTAACCCATTTGACTCAAAATGTCAATTAAAAGGTGCAGTATGCAGAAGATTAATGCGCAAATTGTAGATCAGGTTAGTCAAAGACACATGACAAGAAGCGATGGGATAAAACGGCAATCACAGTCATTCGCATTCAGACGGGATTAGATTTCTCATTGGGTCAGCCCGAAAAATAGTAGGTAATTTGCTTTGGAATTTTTACAGTGGCTGTGTGTGAGGAAAAACGCAGACTTGGCAGATTTGGATGGGATTAAAATAGCAATGTACACAAAATAAAAAAAAAAGTGTTTCATAAAATGTTTAATAATTAAAACTAAATTATAAGATTTCATTCATTTACGTGACTTTTCCAGGTTTACAAATTACATTTTTCACATTAATAAGGCTACTTCATATATCCAGGTTTTTCAAGACAGTGGGAGCTGTTAATTGTGATGTACATCCAAGTGTAACACCAGACGAAGAAAAAAATATATTGTTTATTGAATATTAAGTTAGACATGAGTCTAGCATATGTCACAAGAGAGAAGTCTATTGTTTTCACCAGAAGGTCTGGTTATGACGTTTTGACTGAACATTGTAAGAGCAAAAATAAAAAATAAAATAAAATAAATGATATGCATGCAATGAAGCATATGCATGGACAAATTGTTTACCAGATCAATAACGTGCATTTATAAAATAGATAACATGTTTTTTCATTTTATGCCGACTTTCCAAATACCTTTACTTTTAGTTGCCCATTCGTTTTGGTCATTTTGTCTTATTTTAATCAATTTTAAGTCATTTGCTTAGAAGTTTATTAAGCCTTCCTGGTTGAGAACCACAGTTTTAAAGGGACAGTGTACCCAGAATATAAAGATATACTGTATAGAAAATCATAAAGGTTGCTAATTGCAAATGCAAAGATTTCTTTTTTTTTTTTTTTTTTTCTTTCATTTATTGACAGTGCCTGTGTTTCAAGTTGTAAAATATGTACACATGTGCCACGGATTGTTTTGTTCATGTTGAAGTTTTGGTAGTTGAGGTGTATATTTTCGCATGTGTGCACAGCAGCCTGGGTCTGAGGCCATATATTTTACTGAGAAAATGAGCTCTCATCTGTGCCTAGTGATTCTCCTCATAAATAAGCAAAGGGATGATTCACCCTTTGCCTGCACTGTGCATGTTAATAATACATTGTTACTTTGGGCCAGTTTGTTACCACCATGGCTGGCCAATTTTTATTTTTTTGCTAAGAACACCTTTTCCTTTAATGAACATGACAGTGGTTGATTACCATGGATATAATCATTTACAATTATGACATACGCTCTATGAGAAATGTGTATTACTTGACAAGAATTTTGTGCCTTTGTTTATACAAAATAATGTTATATTATGAACAAGTTGCCCTTGGTATGTTGTGTTCAACAGCTTGTTGTTATTTAAAATTCTTGCTGTATTTACAGCAGGCATAAAATCAAACATGCCGATGCTTGTGATTTATACATTTCTGCATCTCATGAAAACAGCTGATTGCTCTTCTGTTTGATCATCCAATGAACTCCTGTACTCCACAATCCATCTTTTTTTCTTTTTTACTGTCACTCACACAAACGCGCATATAGACACCCTTAAGTAGAAATGTGTCTTGAATGTTGGTGAATGCCATGGAATAAATAATAGGCGAAAAAACTGAAAAGGACCAGGCTCTGTTGGCTAAACAAATAGACCTTTAAGACTGCTCTTTGAAATGGCCCTTCTGTGAAGAAAAGAAGCCATTTCACTGTGTTAATGAGGGAGTGTTTGGAGATGCAGGACTCTTAGTGTGGCATTCACTCTCATCCGCAAGAGGCAAAGCAACATTAACCAACTGATTTTTTTTTTCTTAACCCAAGGATTATACATTTTAATGAGGGAAGACATGGCTTGTTAGTGGTATTAGTCATTTGCAATGTCACAGTTAAAAATATTCCTTTTTAATGCATGCACACACATCTTAGCCTCACATCCATGGCATAGTCATTAAAAATAAAACCACAGGCTTTTAAGATTCCAAGCCAAAGCCAAAAGTACCGGGAAGAAAAAGTCTCTTGGAAACAATGGTGTGGAATCATCATTTGTTGTTGTTTAAAACCCGATGAGGGTTTCTAAGGTTAAGCTGGCTTTTGATGTGTTTTTAACTCATTTTAGCCTAGAAGAGGGATTCATTTTGCCCTCTTCCTTCCTCAAAAAAAAAACCCCTTCTTGAACATAAGTTCTTATTTTCAACATAGAGAGCGCTTTTTATTAAAAGAAAAAAAAATGAGACCAGTATCGTCTGCTCCCTGACTTCCTGCTATAATTTGAGTTAATGAAGATGTGGTCGTAGTGCGTGTGGTCCTCTGGAAAATGATGGTACCGTGAAAATATTGCCATGCAGTACTTTCGTCCCTCCCAAAATTAGCTTTTTTTCCTCTCGACGCAAACTGTGGGAGCCCTCTCCAGCCAGGGATGTTGACAATTACCCATGAGATTATGGTGCATTATTTTATTTCAGCATTGGAAATGAAAATAACTCTGGGCCCTTCATGCCATTCGCGCACGCAAATGCATTACACGTGTTCATTTTCTCACCTTGAACTCGGCTGTTTCAAATGACGTTAAGACGAGGCATATGGACGATGGGTACACCAGCTTGGCCCTAAATTTCTGCTCTGTTTCAGTAAAGTAACCGAATGGTCTCTTACCAATGATAGACATTCAGGAGAATCATCAAACCAGCTGTGTGTTTGTGTGAGGGAAATTTCCACAGTCATAATGGAGTCAGAATTCATCATGACAGACCATAGCTACGTGTTGCATTCAAGAACACCCACACTTTTATTTTTGCCCTATTTTCACTTTATCTCTTTATCTCGATGTCTGTCTGTCTGTCCAATGGACTGGCTATTTGTAATGTCAAACTCAAAATAGGTTTATTGTAGGGTTATTTATTTATTTATTAGCTTTTAATTTTAGTTTTCACTCAATATTGTTAATTTTAGTTTCATTGTTTTCTAGTTTCAATTTCAGTTGTGGTTTTTATTATAGTTTTGGTAGGGCTGCCAAAGTTAACACACTGAAGGGTATAATTTAAAAATGTTTAACAGCATTTCAAAATGTTTACAGTTCCTAGCATAGTATAGATTTATTGTTAAATAGAGGCATTTTCATGTTTAATATGTGGTTTAAATGTTTCAGTTTTTATATACACTAGGGATGTGCATCTTCATAACTGAGGCTGATGAAATACGCATCTTGATGCATAGCCAACAATATGATACATTAAAAATATATAAAGCAGCTACCGATGTGATACGATTCACCTGAATTATGATGCAGTGCGATCCGATTTCAATTCAATTCAACATAATGGGATTTAATGCAATACGATAAAATAAAATATTGGTCACAAATTATTGATCACTTTCTTAATAATAAAAGTATAGCGCATCTACTAATAATTCTATATGAATAAACCGGTTTTTACCTATGCAAATATGTCAGAAACAATGCATCATGATACTTGTATCGTTTACTTTTATGCTGATGCACCGATGAAAATTGGTGATCTTACCATCCCTATATAGTATCATGCATCTAAAATTCTTTTTTGATTTTTTTTTTTTTTTTCGTTATGTTAGTATTTTATATTTATTTCAGTTAATGACAATGTTTTATGTTTGCGCTAACTTTTAGAACTATTAAAAGTTCCCATGAAATGAAAATTGCAGTTTTGATGGCAAAAATCACTTTTAGCAGATACATGCATTTAAATATAACTGTATTTCTAATTTGAAGTTTTTAACTAGTCAAACTACTAGTGGCAATATGCCACTACCCTGATCTTGTTACTGTATTTAAGTGCATAATGCTTTAATTGAATGTAATTTAGTTTGTTAAATCACTAGGAAATGATAATGGATGTTATAAATAAAGTTGTCTGTTAAAGGAACATTATAGGTATTGGTGAGCAGAACCTGAGCAGCACTTGTTAAATTGGCTTTTTAAGATTGAAAGGAGAAAAGGCAGACAAATGCAGGGCATATGCACCTGATTAGACTGTAAATGAGGGTTGAGAGATGTCTGTCTGGGCCACGCTGAGCTTAGATTGGGCTACTCTGTGCTGATTACCAACTGCAGCTTTATGGTATCTGAATGTGAACTTGTATGCAGGGTCATGGTCTGCGCTCATTTCCAGACAAAGAATCATGCATGTGGAAGCCTAACTAGTCCTGATTAGTGAAGAGAGGCAGGGGAGAAATGTAAAACCACTTCACGACCCTACCTAGGTCACGGTTGCCCTTTGAGGGCAAGGGATAGGTGGGCTATTTTCACCTTCCCTCACGCAGATGATCCCGAACGCTCTGTGTGATCACATGTCAAGATCAAGCTCATTTAAAGATGTCTGGAAATCAGAATCTACATTTAAGGAAAAAATGGACTCCGCTGTTAGGTGTGGCCCATTGAGAGCATTTTAACCCCTGAATTCCCCAGGCTCCTACAAGATCCTCTTCGCCCCTGTTACCCGGAGTGGGACTCAAAGGGTTAATCCTGAAAGAGAGGTGACCTTTATCCTTCATAGCTCAGTCCTCTCTTTTTTATCAAGCCTCTCCAAAGGGACTCATCATACGTGAGGCTCTACGGAGGGAGAGAGGAGAGCATTGTCCTTATCACCTCCTCCCAGAGAGTGGGGAGTAATAGGACTTTGTAAGGAGAAATGAAGCCAGGCCCGATGGTAGCTGATTAAAAATTGACTCTGCCACATCAAAGAGAAGTTGAAGGTGAAAATGATGATCACTTCCCTCTCTCAGGGACCCACCACCATTTCTTTTATTCAACCTTGAAAGATTCCCACTGAATGAGGAAATCTCCCTCGAGCACACTCATTGGAGATGGAACCTGACGAATGAAGATCAGTGAGCACTTCATTCTCCATATTAGAAAAATCATATAATTCAATTTTTTAGCTAATGACATCTTAGGACAGGGGTGTTTTGTTATCAGTGTGGAGAAATTAATCTAGCCTTGAGTCCATGCGCTGACTGTAGTCTAATTGCTTTGCTAAAGGAGGGGAACTGTGGGGATATATTCATGCATGTGTGGCTGGGATATACAGATTTTAAAAACGTCATGCAGTGCCGTTTCTATCTAGTCAAGAGAAATGAATAGACAAATATGTTCTAATAGCATATTATAGTTCAGGAATACTGTCTGATAATAATGGATTCATGAATTGGTTTTTTTAATTGTTTTATTTTGGCTAAATTCAACATAAACAGACAATGAAATTAACTTTTTATTATTAAAAAAGACTTCCATTATTATAGCCACCATATTGACGCCTCTGTGAAAAAGTTGATGGGCTCTTTCAACCGTAAGCACCATATTTAGCATTACAATTTTTCCACTATATATTGAAACATATATACTACAATGCCCCCCCCCCCCCCCCCCCCCCACACACCAAAAAAAAAATAATAATAATAATAGCTTTTACGGGGATTTTAAATGTCTTAATGCCAAAGCACAGCATGTAACATTTATAGCACTGTAAATATACACTATCGTCCAAATGTTTTTTTGTTTTGTTTTTTGGAAAAAAAAATTATAGTTTTTTCCAGCAAGGATGTATTGACCTGATCAAAAATGACAGCAAAGACATTTATAGTATAATGTGACAAAATATTTATATTTCAAATAAATGCTGTTCTTTTGAACTTTCTATCCATTAAAAAACCTTGTGGGAAAAATGTATTGCAGTTTCCACAAAAATATTAAGCAGCACAACTGTTTCCAACATTAATTATAATAATAAATGTATCTGGGGCACCAAATTGCCATATTAGAATGACATCTGAATGACATGTGACGCTGAAGGTTGAATGGCTGCTTAAATTCGGCTTTGCTATTACAGGAGTAAATTACATTTATATATATATATATATATATATATATATATATATATATATATATATATATAATAAAAATAATAATACGTTATTTTTTTATTGTATTTTTGATAAAAAATTGTGCCTCTTATCTTATGGAGAGTATAAGAGGCTTCTTTCAAAAATCTCACCAACCCCAAAGTTTTATATATATTTGCATCAGTATTTGTCTTTATTGGACAGGACAGTTTAAAGCAGAGAGCCGAGTGGGGAACAGGATCAGGAAAGGACCTCGGGCCAGAACCTAAACTCAGGAGTGCCAAAGCTTTGGCTCAGAAAATATGGACAATATGTTAGTATTTAAGCATGAGTATTTACCATTTGAGGTAAGAAGCAGCACAGATCCACTTTATAATGCCTCCCCTCAACCTTTGCTGTATAGTGGGTGTTACATATGAAGCCACTGGGTGCCACTGGGTGTTCATTGTTCAGTCATTAGCATATATAGTATAAAAATCAACGCCAGTGTAATCTCTTCCAGAAAATGACAAAATGAAGGTGTCACATGAGGTCAGAAGCTCCCAATGGCAAGCTGATGTGTGTGGTGTCAGAATTTGACAACAGTGAGGGAGCTTGTGTGAGTATGCAGTGAATCAAGCTGATCCGTAATGGAGGATGACATATCTAAGCAAAATGTTAAAATACCATCTGACAGGCTCACAATAACAGCAGCATCACTCAGCCACACCAAATCTGGAATGTATTTAAAACAGCACCAAAAGCTTAATGTACGGGCCATTTGACCTCAATAATATCGTTTTTTGATTATGATTACTAAAACTGACTGTTTATAGCACTGCTAAGAAGCATGTGCTGCACTATTTTAAGACATTTATCTCAAGATTGCTTTGTCACGGTTTGTGATTTGTATTTATATACTGTATACATTACCGTTCAAAAGTTAGTTTTTTTTGTTTTTAGTTAGTCTTTTGATCACCAGGGCTGCATTTATTTGATCAAAAATATTGTAAAATAGTAATATTGTGAAATATATTACTATTTATTACATGTAATTTATTATTTATATATTATGATGGCAAAGTTGATTTTCCTCAGCCATTAATCATCTTAATTTTCACATGATCCTTCAGAAATCATTCTTATACGTTGTTTTGATGTTCAAAAACACTTTTCAACACAACAACACAGTTGTGCTGCTTAATATTTTTGTGGAAACTATAATTTTTTTTTTTAAGGATTCTTTGTTGAACAGAAAGTATTTAGTTAAAATAAAATAAATAAATAGGCTAAATGTCACTGTCACTTTGGATCAATTTAATGCATTTTTGCTGAAAAGTATTGATTTCTTTCAAAAATTATAAACCCCTTAGAGAGATTCGCAAGAAATTGTACAATAGATTTTGATACTTTTTTTTCTTGTACATTCTAAAGATTATTATTATTTAGTTTATATATTTAAGCCACTAGAGTAATGTGTGAAATTATTTTATTTTTCATTTAGTTTGTTTATTGATTGTCATCCCTTCAGTAAACTTAGCTAATTTCGCAGTGTCAGATCCAAAAACATATTTATTTATTTATTTATTTATTTTTTACCTGTCACTTTCTATCTCACACCTTCTCTACAAGTCTATTTAAGAATAGCATAAAGAGATGAAACTCAAGCCAAATTAGGCCAGTAACAAATGCAATTACAGGCCCTGGCATCCCCACTCCATTAAATGACAAGCTGCGCAATCCAGAATGACAGTGTGTAGAATTAAAATCAAACATGTATCTTTGAAACTTTGCACCAATGAAGGCGTCTCTTGCTCCGGCAATAAAAACTTCACACCTATTAACGCAATATCGGCGCGTACTCTCCCGCTCTATCATTGTAATGCAGCTGGGGACGTTCAAATGGATTTATAAGACAGGAGAGAGACAGTGAGAGAGAGCGTTCTCTAGGGAAGTCGAACCACAGCCCTGTGAGTTTGCCAGTAACAGTGGCCCTGTCATGGGTTTGTGAATTTCACAGTTTAGTGCTAATAGGCAGATTATGAAAAGAAACTAACCATGTCCACAAATCCCTTTACTTTTCTGCACTCTGTACTGCCAGTTTAAGCAAAAACTGTATATTAATTCATGTTTGTCGTCAGAGCAAGTCCTTTAACCTATCAGTGATCTATACATTTGCATTATTTATACATGGCCTCATTATGCATGTATTACTTTAAGTAAATGTACTTTAGCATCAAGCAAATTAATTCGCTGTTTGGTTGCATCGCCATTTAAGACCGTATCTAAGATAATCTTGCTCTCCCTTGCTTCCTAGGCGAGAATACAGTCCGATAACCATCTCATCTCCTCGATCTCTCTATCAGATGCTCACAGGAGATGATAGCTAACACTCGGGCTCTCTGCGCTCAGTCTAACCGAATATCAAACAGATTTTCCCCGGTGTGCATACAGAAGCTCCCACCTTTTAGGACGGCTAAGTTCATCTATGTAGGCTATTAGAGCGGACTGCTTTCAAATTGACTGTGACCCCCCCTCCCCTCAGCACATGTCTATCTGTTGTGGTGGCGACTAGAGCATTCAGGTGAAAAAATAAATGAGTTCATTTAGACAGCTCCATCAAAGCAAGACCGAGATGACAGGGCCTAACTGAGAACTCCATCTGGAGCGGACAGAAGTTATCTGAGGGCCAATCAGGTCCCTCATCCATTTCCATTTCATCAAGCCAACCTAGTTCTCTATCTTCTCCCTCTATTTCCAGCCTGTTTTTGATAATGTATGCTTCCTGCATGTTTAAGGTTCATGATAGCAGCAGTATAGACATCTCCATATGAATGTACGTGGGTGGGGCACGAAGAAGAGCGAATGATAAGAATTTAGTGGACCCTGCAGAAGACCTCGGTGGTTTTTCCGCCACATATCAAAAAGGGCATTAGATTCTGGCATGCTTGGGAAGTTTGGCTTGGCGGGGTTCCAGGCTGTAATAGCTAGGGATATGTAGGTTCTGAATAAGGTGCACTTGTGCCGCCAGTCGAACGGGTGGAATAGCGGTTTGCACTGGCAGGGCGCCTGACCACAGACGCTGCAATTGCCCCCCCCCCCCCCTTGTCTCCCCCCTCCCCCTCATCTTTCACATGGACTGTGTTAAGCACAAACGTGAGCATGCCAGGAAAGATCGTTAGCTATTTAGATGGGGAAAGTCTTGGAGTTTGAAAGATAAGTGCCAAAAGAGGGGAGGGGGGCAATGAAAAGTTTGTTAGCCTCAGGCTTCTATGACTTTTAACATCATTTTCTAGTATTTTGCCTTCTTTTTTTCTTCTCCAAGCCAAGTGCAACTGTCAGATTTCAAGAGGAATGCACCCAGTGTTTCTGCTAATTTTAATTGGCTTGGTAGGAATCATTTTCCATTGGGGATTAGTGCAAGCTGTTCTAATATAAGCTAAGGTGGTGCTTTTGTTCATGCCATATGTGTGTGTGTGCATCACTGCAGGTCAGCTTTCAACACCTAAAGTGGGACAGGTAGAGTTGGCGGGACAGGGGGTAAAGCGTTTCCTCATAGTCCATCTGCCTGTAAGACTTAATTACAGCACTTTATGAAATAGTAATTATGATAATGGCAACACATGCATGTAATATTGAATTTTTAATAAAGAACATCATGTGCATGCTCACTTTTTTCCTCTGAATAACTCTTAGATGTAGCATTTTCTTAACACTTAGCACTTGAAATGCCTCTCTGGTTGTGTAGCAACGGAATAATTCATTAAAACAAATTCCACATTATTACAAAGGCCTCAAATGAAATGTGCCCAATACTAAAAGATGTAATGCATTGGTATAAAATATGCATGAAATTATGTAAATTATGGAAGCGGAGTGGAAAAAGACTTGCAGCTATACTTTGGGGTTTCTGACAGATCGCCGGGATTCAGGCAGGAGTGACAACCGGTTACTTTTGCTCTCGAAAATAGAGTGGAACCATCACATTGTCATTGTACAGAGAGCACAAGTGCGTTCTTCAGTCAAAATACTCGCACCAAGTAATTTCCTGTTTGTTTTTATCATTTTTCTAGGAAGAGCTCACCATTGGGTGGGGGTTGAATCCATAATGTTCTCAGACGGCTTCCTCGCAGCCCGTCTGTCTCTTGTCATTATCTCGATTTGGACGTTTCACTTCATTTTAACAAATGTCCTCCGTCACAGCGTGTTCGGGGTGCTGGGAAAGAGGCGTCCATTTTGGAATTTGATCAAAGAGAGCAGAATTGTGTTTGATAATGTTACACCCTCTGAATTTTTAGTTCACCGACAGGCTCTGTTGTTCATTTCTAGTGTGGATGTTTATTATCTGCATTTTGTTCAACATAGGACTGTCAGTTTAGTGTTTAAATTCAGTGTGATTAATTATAGATAATAACTTTACCATCCTGGGTCATTTTTTTGCCCCTTATTTTGCCCGTCTTTTCTAATTTTTTGTCGAAAATGCCAAAAATAAAAAAATATATATATTTTGAATTATCTTCATTTGGAGGCTTGAATGACGAACTGTGATTCATATTATTGATTAATTAATTATAAAAAATTTATTCTGATAGACTGAAAAAAGTGTGTCTTCAGTTTATAGCATCAGTTAAACACAGGCTTAGGTGTGCTGATGTACTGACTTGAGAGAAGGGGGAGTGGATCCTGAATATGCTACAAAACATCCTAATCTGACATTTTTATTCTTGGTTAATGCAAAGGGATTTGCATGTTGGGATGTATTATCTTACTGTAACAATGGAGCGTTCATGTCAAAACCCAAACGTGAAGTACATGTTTCTCAGCTGTCATTGTCTGTCATCTCTCTCTCTCTCTCTCTCTCTCTCTCTCTCTCATCTGCTGCCCTCTATTGGCATATAAATACAGGGGAAAAGTCCAGCACAAAGAGCTCTGCATGAATTCAGTGCATATGGACAGCAATTTTTTACATTTGAATTAAACGCATTCCATATCTCAGATTAAACACATTTCATTTTCTTTATTACCCTCCAGATTGATTTGGTCATAAGAAATGGTAAACATTCAACATCCTGATAAAAAGCGCATTACTGTAAATAGATTAAATATGAGAAATGTTGTTTGTTCACCAGAGTATCTTGATAAAAGGTATGACAGCTCTCATATTATTGCAAGTGCAGAGGGATAATAGTCACCATTAAAATCATTCTCAATCACAGCCTCAACCTCTCTCTGGCATATTACAGCTATTCACTATAATAGTTCACTGTTCCCGTTCAAATCCACATTGTTTATTCATGAAACAAAATATGTTATTACATTTAGTGTTTTACAGATGTAAATCATCTGTGATCATTTACATCAAGATATGTTGAACAGCCGTTGTCTGAAACTGTGCCATGTATTAAGTGTGTTGCATTGTGGGAATGAGAATGGATCATGAGTGTTTGTAATTATATCCCATTTTGCTTCAGACTATGAACTGAAATGATCATTACAGCTCTGGTGATTTAAGCCTCGTGGATGTGTTTATCTCAGCTTGAATATTAATTAAATACATTATTTCCTGCTACTTTTTTATCTCTAATGGCGTAAGAAGACACTGGGAATCTGGTGAACATGCAGGGCTGTTAATTTGTATTTTAAAAACTGTAATATTTCAATTATGCATTCTTTATCAGAATATGACTTTGCTTAATTGAATCCTTAATGTGGAAACATCTTAAATTACATTCAATTAAACGGGATTGTGTATATTAGATGAACCATATGTGGCGCAAAACCCTTTCGGAATCAGCAGGGACTAATTTGGTTTTTAGGAGTTTGAAACTAATAATAAAATTTTATTTTATTTTTTAAAGACTGGTCATTGTAAAAAAATTGAGTACTTGGGATCTGTGATGCTTGCGCACCATTGGCAGAAAATGACCTATTGGAATACAATTGATTTGAAAACCTGTAAAATAGCTCCAGTCAAAGCCCAGAGGAAAGGAACAGCAGGGACAGGAAGGGATGAATCGAAAAATAAGAAGAGAATGCAAGAAATGATTGCACCAAGATAAGAATAATGCCAATAGCAGCAAAACCCTGGCGAGTGAACAGGATACAGTTTGTTTTTATTGGCCCGCTGCTTTGAGAACACTACATAAACAGGGCAAGTGCATCGACCATAGTTTGAAGTAAAGACATGCGCCTGTGTGAACTGAGACAGATCAGCTTTTAACTTACATCAAGGCCGTTGCTAATGTCAGTGCCTGTTTGATTACACGTTGCAGACAGGTAAATAGACCTACGACTAGAGGCTGAATAGCAAAAGCTCTTAAAGGTGAAAATGACAGCCTTAAATAGCATTAGTTCTCTTGAACATACAACGCAAATATTCGCAAATTTGGAAATCATAATGAAAATATCCCGAGCCCTTTCAGAATTCTCACGGTTGGTATAATTATCAAGCCAAATGTGCTCACAGACTATAATCAGCTGTTTTAGATGGATTTTTCTGCCTCTGTCATCTGTCCTGGAAAATTACAGTACAGCTGACTGCCGTATATTGAGGAATTGTGTCATATACTAGCAATTTCCTGCCCATGTCAGACATTCTTTACTTTAATATGACTGCCATTGCTCTTAATAAAACGCTCTCCTCCATATACATTGCTGCCATGTCCCAGAGTACACCATGCTCTGCTCAATACCCTCTTTAAATATTTACCTCTGCTGAATGACAATGGGAGTCGAGGAAAATAAGCTCCAAATTGTGAGTCCCTCACTGGTGCTTATAGTCTTAAGCAGCCACGTGGAGAGCTTAGAGACACTGCACAGCAGAAAATGGAATTTCCTTGATCAAAATGCAGCCGCAGCTGCCGCGTGTCTATAATTCACCGGCCTGCACCGCAGGATTGTTTAAGGAATCCTAAATTAAGAGAGAGATTGAGATGCTGTCGGGAAAGCTATTCCCCCATCAAAAATCAGCCCTGAATGTCCATCAGAACACGGGGTGAAAGGACGCTGGGCGAAACGCTGGCGTGGTGGGTCAGTTCTGAGCATGTCGCCTTTAACGCGTCGGGGCCAGATAATGAAAGACAAATCAACACGCCTGAGAAATACATACCTCTCGGTAAGGAGCGTGTGGAACAACTAAACAAAAATTAGAGCCCCAGTGCCAGTAACAGGTAACAACTGAAATAAATCAAACGCATTTCCTTGCTCGTTTAGATCAATTGTTACTGCAGTCATCACGCTTAATGTTTCCCAGTAGATCATTTAAATGAGCTTTGGCGTTTGCTGAATTCTAATCTACTATTCATTTGTCCTCAGGTTGGAAACACAAACTGCTTTATGGTGCTGCTTGTCTAACGGTCTCCGATTGCACTTAAAAAACTTTGATTTACTTATGTCTGCTGCAATTAGTACTGTATTAAAGGAAATCAGCTGTTAGCTCATGTTTTAGAGATTTCTAGATACATTATTTGGACATCCTTCAAGGTACTTTTGCACAAAAATAAAAATGCTCTCAAATACAATTGTAATGTAAATAAAAGTGTTCTGTTGTTTTATGTTGGTCTACCACAAGGTATTCTTGTTATTCAATTGATATTTTACCATTTCAAAATTATTGTATCAGTTTATATTCTGATGTGTTTGATTATAATTAACAAAAATGCAGATTTTTTATTTCCCATGTTCTTCAAAAAAGTAATCAAAGCTGCATTTATTTGATCAAAAATACAAATACAAATACTGTTGGTAACATGAAAAATGTGTGGGTTCAAACAAAAGGTGCTATCTTCTAAATTGTGTATCAGATCCAGATGAAAATACCTGTAAATAAAAGCTGAAATGTTAATCTCTCATCTCATATTCATATTTTGATGTCAAACCGCAAAAATAAAGGATTTGGCCTTACTGTTCCAATACTTTTGGAGGGCACTGTATGTATATATATATATATATACAGTTGTGGACAGAATTATTACCACCCTTGGTAAATATGATCAAAGAAGGCTGTGAAAATTAATCTGCATTGTTAATCCTTTTGATCTTGTATTTAAAAAATTCACAAAAATCTAACCTTTCATTGGATAATAAGAATATAAAATGGGAGGAAATATCATTGTGAAATAAATGTTTTTCTCTAAATACACATTGGCCACAATTAATGGCACCCTTTTATTCAATACTTTTTGAAACCTCTTTGCCAGTTTAACTGCTCTAAATGTTCTCCTATAATGTCTGATGAGGTTAGAGAACACCTGACAAGAGATCAGAGACCATTCCTTCATCCAGAATCACTCCAGATCCTTTAGATTCCCAGCTCCATGACGGTGCTTTTTCTCTTCAATTCACCTCACTCATTTTCTACAGGGTTCAGTTCAGAGGACTGGAATGGCCAGAGCAGAAGCTTGGTTTTGTGCCCAGTGACCCATTTTTGTGTTGTTTTTGAGGTTTGTGTTTGGATTATTGTCCGGTTGGAAGATCCAAACATGGCCCATTATAAGATTTCTAACAGAGTCAGTCTCTTGATTTTTTATCTGTTGGTATTTGATAGAATCCATGATGCCATGTGTCTAAACAAGATGTCCAGGATCTCCAGCAGAAATATAGGCCCACAACATTAAAAATACAGCAATATATTTTATTGTACACATAGGGTACTTTTTTTATCCCTGTGTGCACCAAACCCATCTTGAGTGTTTGCTGCTAAAAAGCAAATTTTTTAGTTTCATCTGACCATAGAAGCCAGTCCCATTTGAAGTTCCTGTCATGTCTAACAACTGAATATGCTGGAGCTTGTTTCTGGATGAGTGAGGAGAATTTTTCTTGAAACCCTCCCAAACAACATGTGGTGATGTAGGGGCTGATGTAGGTTTTCTGACCCCAAAACTCAACCTTTCTCTACAATTCTCCAGCTGTGGTCCTTGAAGAGTCTTTGCCACTCAAATTCTCCTCCTCACTGTGCATTAGGACGAAATAGACACATGTCCTCTTCCAGGCAGATTTACAACAAAACTCCAGTCTTCAGTGTCACATGATCCTCCAGAAATCATTCTAATACGCTGATTTTTAAATAAAAAATGCATAACAAATATAAACAGTACACTCATATGTTATGTAAACAAAAACTTATTTTGGATGCGATTAATCGTGATTAGTCATTTGACAGCACTAATATATGTATATATATTATATATACTGTATATATATACTGTATAATTACTGTTAGTTTAAAACACTTGTGCTACTTATTATTTTCCATTTTATACACTCAAGCATATATACAACAAAATGAAAACATACATTTTTAAATATTTTTAGACAATTATTTTCTAATTGATTTAATAATTACTGATTTCGTTCAGTCATTTTCAGTAACTTTTTATTTTAAATATTTTAAGAGAATACAATGTTAAATTGTTCATTTATGCACCTACAAATTGTTTAACAATATTAGTCATCAGCACCCTCAGATATCATTATATCAGCCATTGCAACGCTATATTAGTAAACCACAGTTCTAATACTTATGCATCTAACCATAAACAGCATCATATGGCAGTGTTATCAACACTGAAGCTCTTCCCACAGTCATTTGAATCAGTTGTTGATCTGTCCCATGGACTTCTGTTATGTGGGCAATTCTCAGCATCACCCTCTGCTGATTTCTCGAGATATTCAATAGTGACTGAAAAGGCAGCCTGATCCAGTCTTATTTTACAAGTTTAGCATATTTACCGAGCTGTTTGAGAAGCTGAGCTATTTTCAGCAAGGATAATGGATGCTGCTATGCTGTGCAGAGTTTTAATGAATTTCTTACACATTAAAATAATCTGTCATTTCAATTAAAGCTCTGTCAGCTGCATGATGTCTCCCCGCACCTCCCGTACAGTGTCAGCACACTCCTTTCCTCCTCCGGTGGGAGTTCACTCAAAGCCCCCCCCCCCCAAAAAAAACAAAAAAAACAAAGCGGAGTTTCAAGGGAAATTCTTTGACAGCAGCTTAAAAGCGAGTCAGGAATAACTTATCAGGTGAGGGCACACGCTCACTTTAAAGGGTCATTTCATTAAGATTACATTTCCTTCACTCAAAACACAGAGAGAGTGAGCCAACCTAAAGAGAGGAGAAGTTTTATGGATCACTGAACTTTTTTTGCTCTTACATGTCGAGTTTTTCTCACCAGATACACCGACGAGGCCTCTTTGAAAAGAAGAAAAAAACTTAATCAAGGATCCATGTTGTTTTCCTTTAGATAAACACATACATGTAACATCAGTGTTTAACCTGCCTATGATCAGATCTCTTCTCATGGGCCTCTCTTAAATGTATTTGGAAAGATGGTCGTATAGATTATAAAAAATGGAGAATGAGGGGTTTTGCAGTCGCTTCCTTCATAACTCGGTTACAGTTTTGTTTACTGAAGAGCCCTTGACCTACTTTTAGTTCATCATTTATTCAATCAAATTTAATTTGCTTCATAGCCATGTTCTTAAAGAAAACAACAGAGCTTGACCTGAAGACGGTCTCTGAAAGCATCTAATGTTCAATGTTTTGATTGCTAATTATGAACTGACTATTAAAACCGCGCTCGGCTCTGTTTTTAGTTGTTTTTAGTGTATCGGTGACTTCATGAGATGTAAGCTCTCTTCAGACTGAATTTGTGTCCTTCAAATAAAACCCAGCTGAAGTCTGTTTCACATTAGCTGCTCCAGGACTGATATCTGTGAGTACACCTGAACATTTTTTTTATATTCATGAAGTCCTCTTTTCATGTACTGTCAGAAAAAAATTGTGAAAATAGTACCTTTAGGGGTACAACATCTTGTAAGTGTGGCAGTTCACTTACAGGGACAACTTTGTACCTCGTCTACCCCTAAAAGGTGTATATTAGTATCATAGAGTAGCAATATGTAATCTTAAGGTACTACTAAGAATATTTTGGGGGAAAAGTTGATACAAAGATGTCCCTTTAAGTGTCAAGCTGTGGCACCCCTAAAGGTTTGATTTTTGCACTTTTTTCTATCTATCTATCTATCTATCTATCTATCTATCTATCTATCTATCTATCTATCTATCTATCTATCTATCTATCTATCTATAATAATAATAAGTTTAATTTATATAGCGCCTTTCCCAAGCTCAAGGGCACTTCACAATGACAAAACAGGATAAGAAATCAGTACATACATAAATGGACAGTAGACATTTGTCACGTCCAGGACATGCGGTTGCAGTTGCAAACCATAGAAATAATACAGTTAGTCAAGTACAGCAAACAATCAGATACAGCATTAAACCATAACAGTTTAAAAAGAAACAGGTAAAGACCGATAATATTGGTTGAACAGATATGCTTTGAGTTTGGACTTAAATTCATGTAGTGTGGTTATTGACCGGACACACAAGGGCAATGAGTTCCAAAATTTAGGAGCCATAACAATAAAGATCTCCCTCCCATAGATGAAAGGCGAAATCTAGGAACACAAAGAAGTTCCCCTCCAGATTATCGAAGTAAACGAGAAGGAGTATATGGAGAAAGTAGGTCAGAGAGATAAGTAGGTGCAAGACCGTGAAGTGACTTATAGGTAAGCAGAAGAATTTTATAAATGATACGAGAGGACACGGGTAGCCAGTGGAGGTTAAAAACAACAGGAGTGATATGAGCAGACCATTTGGTTTGGACCATTGACATTCTTGCAGCAGAGTTTTGAATATATTGCAAATGGGAGATGGAGCGTGATGGTAATCCAGAAAAAAAAGCGTTACAGTAGTCAAGGCGAGATGTGATAAATGCATGTACTAGTGATTCAGCACCTTTTGAGCTCATGAAGGAACGGAGTTTGGCAATACGTCGAAGTTGAAAGAATGCAGCTTTGGAGAGTTTGCTAATATAAGCGTCTAGATTTAGTGAAGTGTCAAGAATGATACCTACATTTTTGACGGTGGCAGTTGGAAAAATTGATGTAGCTTAAATTTTAGGGGGGTTAGTTATGTTTTTTGTTACAGTTGAGGGACCGACAAGTAAAACTTCTGTTTTTGTCAAGTTCAAACTGAGAAAGTTGGAGTTAAGCTAGGTTTTTAACTCGTTGACACATGTCAATAGAGTAGCAGTCTGGAGAAATGAGTCAGGTCTGCAAGAAGTATATATCTGAATATCGTCGGCATAGCAGTGATACTGAAAACCATGGTGGCGAATAATTTGTCCAAGGGGCATAATATAAATGATAAATAGTAATGGCCCTAGAACTGAGCCCTGTGGCACACCCTGTTTAAGAGGAACAGTGGGAGATTTGTAATTATGCATGGTGATGTAGTATTATATCTCTCTATCCATCTATCTATCCGTATATATACTGAATCTTTTGTTGTCTGGTATTTTGTCTTACCTTTTATTGGTGGACTAAAGTAGAAAAGAGATATAATTAAATGTAATATTTTCTTCTCTAAGAGTATCTTCTCTAAAATAGCGAATAAATGTGGAAGAAGAGATATTTAAAATGCTTCTGTATGTTTATTACTATATTCACACTGTTTCTGTAATATAGAAAGCACTGATATAAAAATGATTAGAGAAGCCTATATATCAATAAGACACTTTGGCTGGAATAATTGCATTAGTATTTACTTTTCTCCACTTCATCTCAGCTCTTGCCTACAGCCATATATCACTGCCTGAGAGAGAGAGAGAGAGAGAGAGAGAGAGGAAGACAGAAAATTCCATTCAGTCAACATAATCCAGCAGGGAGGATTGATAGCAAGATAGAAGGGTAAAGAATGAGAGAGAACTGAGAATTTCTTTGGTTAAGGTTTGTGAGCGTTTGGTTTGTCAGTGTGTGCAGTTACAGTGTTGTACAGAGAGAACGGTTCTGTTTTTATGAGATGCTTTAAATAATCCAAGCAATATGAAAATTCTAATGGCACTTTGATGCATTGGGTTGGGGGTTTTGCATTAGAGAAACAGGTGATATGTTTGTATTATTTGTCAACAGTGGTGGAAAAAAAATGAGCAAAATGCTGACATTTTCATTACGACTGTGCTTAAATCGCATTCATGGTCGTTGGTGGGAGGATATCACAGGGTCTATGAATTTAAAGTGCTCCCATTTTTATCGAAGCATGTTGCTCCCTTCTCTTCTTTGACTGTGTAACCTGATGTGAAAAACTAAGTCTAAGCCGATCAGAGCAGTTCTCATCAAAACCAAGCCATCTACACTTCTTTTGGTTGGGGAGCATTTAGGTAGTAATGCTGCAAACTAAACATTTTAAAATAGTACTCCATTAGAAAATTTGTCTAAAATCTTTGTAGCCAAGAAAATTGAGGTAATAATCTATATGCTCACCCAAATTGTTGAATTGTTCTCTCAAATTAAGCATTTTTAAATTGAATTGGAAATTTTAGTTCATTTTAGTGAATTGGCTTGTTTAGATGTAACCTGTTAAAAAGTGATTCACTGATTCATCCAGTCCCTGTGGTGAATAAAATTTAAATCATTACACTCATTCCCCCAAATTGTTCATTTTGTTCCTTAAGCATTTTTAAATGAAACTAAAAAATCTGAAATTGAAAAATTATTTTAGTGAATCCGTTCATTTAGATGGTTCCTTTGAACAAACCTGTACAAAAAAAAAAAGATTCTCTTGATTCATTTAAGTAACTGTGCAGACACCACCGCTGCATTTTATGTCTTTTTTATTGATATACAACCTAATATTATGCTAATTATTTTTTTTTTTTTTTTTTTTTTTTTATAACTTTTATTTGTCAGTTGCAAAAGACAAACATGAAGTGTATACAAGAATACAATGTCTTTTTCTTTCCTTTTCCCTTTTATGAACTTAACTGAACAACATCCCCCCTCCCCAAACCCATAATCCACTTATACATTTAAAAAAAAAAAAAAAAAAAAAAAAAAAAAAAAAAAAAAAAAAAAAAAAAATTTATAAATAAAATAAAAACCTTTATATGTACTCATACATACATTTATATACACTTATACCTACACAGTAATAATTAAAGATACCAATGTAAGTTGCTAGTGCTAATCATTAACTGTACAAAGTAAACATCAAACAAACAATTGCTGCCCACTCCTCAGACATCAAAGCGAGTTATCTGCTGTTATCTGTTATGTTGGAGTGTTTCAGGGTGAACAGATCAAAATCGGGGGGGCTATCTGCCGCTGGCGAACCTGGATAGAAGGAATAGTATATATAACCATATAGTAGGACCCTACAAAGAGACTTCCTGAGCTGGAAGCTCATCTAGATAGTTAAGTAGTGGTCTCCACTGACTATAGAACCTGCCAGTTGACCCCCTAAGCGAGAATTTGATTTTCTCCAGTTTCAAAAGGCCTAAAATGTCATGTAGCCAAACTTTGATTAATGGTGGTTGAGGAGACTTCCACAATAACAAAATTCTCTTGCGAGCAATAAGAGAGGCGAAGGCAATTATGTTATTTTGAGTGGTTGTGGTACAGATATCGTCTGGAGGCTTGCCAAAAATAGCGATATGTGGGGTTGGAGTTAAATTTATGCCTAATATATTGGAAATTGTTTTAAAGAATAGTCGCCAGAATTCAGACAACTTGGGGCATGTCCAAAACATGTGGGTAAGGTTACATGGAGCCTGCGAGCATCTGCTACAATTATCATCAAATTTGTCTGGATAGAGTTTTGATAATTTGTCCTTACTATAGTGTAATCTGTGGAAGACTTTAAATTGTATTAGTGACAGTCTAACGCAGCTGGATGACGAGTTAACAACCCCCATGGCTCCCTCCCAAAATGTTTCAGAAAGATTCAATTGGAGTTCTGACTCCCATTTCATCTTGATCTTATGTAAAATAGATTCACTGTTGGAGGACAACAAATTATAAAAAAAGGAGATATGGCCCTTTGATAGAGTTTTAGCCTTAAGAGCCAGGTCCATCCCGCTGGGTGTTGGAATCTGTGGGAATGACGTGGCGTGTGTTTTCGCAAAGTCCCGCAACTGGAAGTATCGGAAAAAGTCTGATTTATGTAGATTGAAGGTAGAAATTAATTGGTCAAAACTCGCAAATATACCATCAATGTACAGGTCTCCCAGACTACGTAGCCCTTTGTTTTCTAAAACTGAAAATCGTGAGTCCGTCTTTGCTGGAATGAACAGGTGATTGTTGCAAATAGGAGTTGCTAGAGGGGGGGTGAGCCATCCGAAGTGGCGTCTTATTTGCGTCCAAATTTTTAGAGTTCCAACTACAACCGGGTTAGACGTGAAGCTTGTTGGGGAGAAGGGCAAAATGTTACATGTTAAAGCTAGCAGCGACGAGGAGCAGGAGGCTGATTCACTCTGGCACCAACTAGATTGAGGGGAAGTAAACCAAGATATTATCTTATGCACATTGGCTGCCCAGTAATAACCAATAAGATTAGGTAGGCCCAGTCCCCCTGCTGATCTATGCCTACAAAGCAGTGTACGGCTTGCCCTTGGCCGTTTACCAGCCCAGATGAATGATGAGATAATATCGTTTATAGCCGTGAAATAGGACTTGGGGAGGAAGATGGGGAGGCATTGAAAAACATACAAGTATCTTGGTAATACATTCATTTTTATAATTTGTATCCTACCGGCCAAGGACAACGGCAGGTAATTCCATCTTTGTAAATCGGACTTGACCGTCGTTGTTAATGAATTAAAATTTTGCTCTCGCATTGTTCGTAAGGATTGTGTAACTGTAATGCCAAGGTATCTAAATCCTGTGTTGGCAATTTTAAAGGGTATAGTTGATGGCGATATGGCTACGGCTAATTGGTTTATTGGGAAGTATTCGCTTTTAGAGATATTTAGCTTATATCCCGACAGACAACCAAAAAGATTCAACAAAGTCAGGATACGTGGGATGCTTGCTAAAGGATTACTTACATAAAGAAGCAGATCATCTGCATACAACGAAACTTGATGCTCTATGCCCCATCGTTCAATCCCCCCAAGTCCCTCCTCTATTTTTAGAGCAGCTGATAATGGTTCAATCACTAGCGCAAATAATAATGGGGATAACGGGCACCCCTGTCGTGTTCCCCGAGAAAGTGGAAACGGAATAGAACGTTGGTTATTTGTGCACACTGAGGCGCAGGGAGATGAATAAAGCAATCTGATCCATGATATTAAGTTAGTATTAAAACCAAACTGTCTCAGGGAAAAGAGGAGGTAGCCCCACTCTACCCTGTCGAAGGCTTTCTCAGCATCAAGAGATATTATTACCTCTGGGATGTTAGAGGAAGACGGAGAGAGGATGACGCCGAGAAGCCTTCTTATGTTGGAGTATGAATGTCTTCCCACTATAAATCCCGTCTGGTCCTCTGAAATGATTTTGGGCATGACAGATTCCAATCTCCGAGCTAAGATTTTTGCGAGTATTTTAACATCTACCGGGAGGAGTGATATTGGTCGATAAGAAGCGCAGCTCAGTGGGTCCTTACCCTTCTTATAAATTAGAGAGATGGAGGCTTGCATAAGAGTGGGCGGCAGAGTGCCTTGATTAAATGAGTAGATAAACATTTCAAGTAACAGTGGAGCTAACTGATCAGAGAATTTTTTATAGAACTCGACCGGGTATCCGTCGGGGCCTGGGGATTTGCCACTGTTCATTGAGTGTATTGCTTCTTTAATTTCTGAGAGAGTAAGAGCGGCGTCTAGTCTCAGATTGTCCTCGGGTGACACTTTGGGTAAGTCCAATTTTTCAAAAAAGTTATTTAGTTGGTTTTCATCTGTGAGGGATTCTGATGTATATAGTTGGGAAAAAAAAAGATCTAAAAGTGTCATTTATTCTGTCCGGGTTAGCGGTTATTGAGCCTGACTCATCAGTTATCTGAGTAATCTGATTTGATGCTGCTTTTGCCTTCAGCTGATGAGCTAAAAGGCGTCCAGCTTTGTCACCATGTTCGTACACTAACCCCCGAGAGCGAAGGAGAAGCTGTTCAGCTTCAGAAGTAAGAAGGAGATCAAGTTCAGTTTGGAGTCTTATTCTTTCTTTATATAAACCCGGTGAATTTGCGGACGATAGTAAGTTATCTAGATCTGCAATAGCTTCTTCCAGCTCCTTCTGCCGAGCTCTGCGCAATTTATTCGTATGCGACGTGAAAGAGATAATTTTACCCCTTATGTAGGCTTTAAGAGTTTCCCACAATGTGGATGGAGAGGTTTCATCATTCTTATTAGTTTCACAGAAGAAAGTGATCGATTCAGAAATATGTTTGCAAAAGTTGTCATCCGCCAGCGAGAGAGGATCTAGCCTCCAGTGTCTGAAACCCTTCGGCTTCATACTAAAGTGAAGGTCCAAAACCACTGTGGCATGATCCGACACTGTTATGGGTAAATACTGGGTGGAGACGATCTCTGGAATAAGCTTTTTATCTATCAAAAAATAGTCTATCCGTGAGAATGAGTGATGTACGTGAGAGAAAAAAGAATATTGTCTTACAGAGGGATGTGAAAATCGCCATGGGTCCACCAATCCATATTGACTCATAAACGTGGAAAAAGCCTGGGACATTTTCATGACCGAGGTTGATCTTAGACTAGATCTGTCCAGTGTTGCATCTATCACACAGTTCATGTCTCCTCCCATTATTAGAAGGTGAGAATTTAAATTTGGAATGGTAGCAAACAATGAACTAACAAAATTATAGTCGTCCCAATTTGGAGCATAGACGGATACCAGGATTACCTGCTTTTCATATAACGTACCAGTAACGATAACATAACGACCATTTGAATCTGTCATTATTTTATCTGAGGTGAAATTAACGTTTTTTCGGATTAATATAGCCGTGCCTCTTGACTTTACATTAAATTGTGAGTGAAAAATTTGGTCAATCCAAGGTCTATTTAATTTTCTATGGTCGGAGTTGCATAAATGTGTCTCCTGCAGAAACATTATGTCCGCATTTAGGTTTTTGATATGCGTCATAACTTTTGTGCGTTTGATTGCAGCGTTTAGCCCACCAGTGTTTAGTGAGCTAATCCTCACAGCTCGTCCACCAGCGGCACCCCCCTTAGTTACACTAGCCATAGATCAGCACCCCGTAGAAAGATTGTCAGGTCAGCCTCGAGGAGTAAGCAGCAAACAGCGAGTGCGATCTTCTGTACAGAGAGAGCCCAATGTAAAATGAATACACATATAACACAGAACATAAAATAAACAAAGTCAAATGAAAACTTCCCTCCCCATCCCTTCTCCCCTGTCCCATTCATCAAAACTGAAACCAAGTAGTCATACTTCCCTTTCTGCGTCGTCTTTCCTCTTTTCCTTAATTTGTCCCAGCTCCTGCAGCTTAAAGAGCCAGTTGGGACCCCCAAAGTAATGAACGTGAACATTGAATTTTTCATAACGGTTATATAGCACGAGTAAATATCAAGATAGATTAAATACCCACAAGTAAATCAGAGGTAACAGAATGATAAAATGAAAATAATAGTAATAAAAGGTGATAATAATAATAATAATCAAAAATAAATATATATGTATATATATATACATATACATACACATACAATAAAATTTGTGTAAAACGCATACATACAAAAAAAAAAAAATAAATAAATAATAATAATTATGAAATAAAATACTACATGCTAATTACTTTAACCTCAAATTAGAATTAAATGGAGTGTAACACACAACACTAACGTTAGCTTCTGAACCCACTGAACTAGATACAGGGCTAATCTCGTATAGCAGTTAAAAGGTAACAGAGTCCAACCAGTTCTTAAAGCACTTTGAGATAAATGCAATAACTCACTTAGCATATCGTCTTTGTAGAAATGCAGCACGCAAAAGCTCAGCAGGTTCCCGTCTTAATCTTAAAACTTACCAATACGAAAACAACTCCTCCTGTAAGGAGAAAGCCAGCTAGTTTAACATGGTCCACGTTAGCCGCTAGTAAAATAGCAGTCAAACTAGTCGGTCCTCGGGGTTTGTTGATATTTGGCCGCGAAGGTGGTGGCTTCTTCAAGAGATGAAAATCTCTTCTTCGCTCCGCTCTCCAGGGTAATCTGTAAACGGGCCGGGAAGAGAAGCGCTGGCCGAAGAGCGAGGTTGTAGAGATCAGCCATCACCGCTCGATATTTAGCTCGTTCGCTGGCGACTTCGGGTGTGTAGTCCTCAAAGATCTGGATTGGTGTTCCTTGGTATTGAAGTTTCCCACGTCTCTTACGAGCCTCCCGAATGATCAGCTCCTTGGTTTGATAGCGATGAAGGCGAAGTATAACCGGTCTGGGGCGTGATCCGGGTTGTGGTTTAGCGGTGAGCGTTCTATGCGCTCGATCCAATTCAGGAGGAGATTGAAGGATCTGATCGCCGAGTACCTTAGCCAAGAGCTCGGCGAAAAAGCTCGTAGGTCTGGGTCCCTCGATTGATTCTGGAAGGCCGATTATTCTAATATTATTTCTGCGGCTGCGGCTCTCAAGATCGATCGTCTTCGCTGTTAGCTTAGTGTTGTGATCTGCTAATGCGACACACCTCTCCTCCAGTGCTTGAATTCGTTGGTCTTGCAGCTCAGCATGGGATTCCAATGAGTCCATTCGCTGACCATGTTCTGTTATTGTTGTCTGCATTTTGTCGAGTCTCAATTCCAGGGCAGCGAATGTTGCTTTGAAGTCGGCTGCAATACTAGCTCTGTGGTCTTCTAGCATATTAGCTATGCTGGCTAGCGTTGTGCTGCTACCTGTAGGAGAGGCGTCTGCTTCAGTCTTTTTGGATGCTTTTGATGCTTTTGACATTTCTCTAGGGTGTTCAAGGTTCTAATGTTAAATCTTCCACTCTTAGCTGGTTGGGGTTTTAAGTAAAAAGTAAGTTTTCAAAGTTACTGCCGCGGGAGCCTGAGACAACGCTGCTTTCACATGTTCACCCAAACCGGAAGTCCTATTATGCTAATTATTACAATATTTTTTTAAATAATATGTTTAGTAAAATACTTAGTTTGGTGACCAATTCTCACTAACTAACTATTAACTTTTGTCTCAAGAAACGCCTAATTTGCTGCTTATTATTAATAGTTATTAGGTATTTATTAGGTTTAGTTACAGGATTAGGGGTTCTAAAATATGCTCATATAGAATAATGCATTAATATGTGCTTTAATGCTTGTAATATTAATTATATTTAATAGTGAGATTTGCTCCCTAAACTAAAGTGTTATGAAATACTCCTGTTCAATGAAATGTTTGATTCAGTTATATAAATTATGGTGTTTTCTATTGATCGTACTTGTCACAATGTACACTAAACTCCAATGTGAACCTCATTGTTTTGTGTATTTATAATTATATACAAATGTATTTCATTCGTAGTATAGCCATGCTAATTATATTCAAATGGTTGACTGCAGCTGAACTACCTTTTAAATCATGAACAGCTTGACAAGTTACAGTTTCAAAGCAGACCCTGCTATAGTTTGCAAGGTCTAATAAATGCCTTGAATTGTCAATGTACTGTAAATGTAGTGTATAACTCAATGGGATATTCAAGGCCCCTGGTGACATCTGTGGTTAATCATTTAAATTCCATGTGAAATGATATCGGCGTGCAAAAGAAGAGCAACAAAACTCCAGATGTGATTACGCCAGTAATCATTTAAAGTGTCTAAACTTCACCTGCTTTGTTCTATTTATAAAAAATCCAGATATGCGCTTATTATCTCATTCCTTTCTCATCGTTCCCTGTTTCCCTTCCGTCCCGACAGTTTTTTCATGTGTCAGTTTTCTTCTCCTCTCCTGGTTTTCCTCTCTCCGACAGTCAACCTTTACAATGAACGCATTAAGTTTTCAGCAAATTATATTTAGGCAAGCGTTTATGGTGCCAAACACTTCAGCCTTTAATCCGCTTTACTGTAGGTAGATGTATCGTCCTACATTTGCCACACTTAACATATGTAAATTTGGCAGGTAATACACATCCTGCCTGACATATTATGTTTTTATACCTGTTAAAAACACTCTGAACCTAGGATTTCTCCCACTACAGGATACGGGGCCTGATACTTCAAAGTAAATGCCTGCTAAGCAACATTAACAGGTGTAAACAGTGAGTCTGATGCTGCTAAGCTTCACACGACGCTTAGGTAAATTCCACTTCATTTGAAAAGCCTTCAGCTTTTCTTAGTAGAGGCCAGCATTCACATGCCCCTCCACCCCCCACTCTTCCTTCTCTCTTTCTCTCTCTGCTCCTGACCAGAGTTATCACATTTCCTCTGGGAGTGTGGTGTGCATGATTGCAGACCTGCCTTGTCAAAAATCTGCCCAGTGTTTCTATATTTCTTTGTGAGACGTCCTTCTGCTGAATAATGCATGAGACCTGCTCTCATTACATTTCTCTCTCTCTCTCTTTTTCTCATCCTGTTGGTTGAGGTAGCAGAAGCGACAGCTCAGGCAGAGATGGTCACCCCTTTCCCAGCAGCCCCTGCTTCTGCTCTCATCAACTCCACTGCCCACTGCTGACAAAATGGGCTTATTTGACTCCTCACCCCGTGGCACAGATGAATAATTCACCTCGCCGCTGCACTGCTGGGGAGGCGCAGGCAGGTTTGCATTTGACAGAGCGTGGACAGTGGATTATGAGATTGCGCAGAGGTGCTCCACTCCCAGCCTGTCCAAGAGAAAAGACTTCAAACTGCAGCTGGGCCTGCTGAAGCCCGGCTTTGGTAGAATGACACAATGCTGCTGGTGCTATAGCAAGGATTGTGTATGGAAAAAAGCATATCTAAGTGCTATATGTAGTCTTTTTGTATCAAGAGGCTTCTCTAGATGTAGTTGCATTGAAAACATAGACAACAGTGACACAGCGACTGGTCCGGGCGATCAGTTTTCTACTTAATTTGGGTAAAGAGTAAATTTTTAGCAAAACCTGTCTACATAAGCAGATAAATTCTAGAGTGGCACCTTAACTGTTATAGAACCTCATAAGTGACTGATTTTGAACACTGTACATAGACAGTAGCTGCCATATTGCCATATGCCAAATATTTGATGCTCCTCATGGGAGATTCACACTTGATTTCAGTTGAGTTGTATGTAAGCATGTTGGTAAGTTAACGGAGCTATACTTTAATAGACTGCAAAAGTCAGGTTCTGGAAGTAAAACTCAGCTCATTTTCTCCACTGGGGAACTGATTTCTAACAATAACTTATAAACTGTTAAAAAGCTGTGACTTAAAGGTTTTAATCTATGGTACATGCTGTTGTTGAAGCCATCAGCCAGCATTATTTCAACATTTTTGCTTTTAATTAAGGTTGAAATGTTGTGATTCACCCTGGTAGCTGGAGTCTTAAAATAGAGTCTTAAAACTATGTAACTATTTTTCTTTTATATATTTTATTATAATGTATCATTACTAGAAAATAATTGGTGTAGAAACAATTTTTCACTTTTTATTTTTACAATTACAAAAAATTTTAATAAATTAAAATGACTGTATGATTTGTTAATATTTTAAAAGAGTTGTTTTTTTTTAATTCAGGTGGAAAATATAAAATTAAGTGATTTTTTTATTATTATTTTAGTATGTCAGCTAAACGAAAATGAGAAATGCTTAACAAAAATAAGTTTTTTATTTCAGTTAATGTTTATTTTATTTCACTTTTTTATTTTATTTCAGTCTTAGGAACCAAGGCTGCTGAAAAACTGGACAGGTGCTGTTGCGAGATTCAATAAAAAAAAAAATTCCCCCATCTTTTCTTTATTTAAATAATGTTTTTGCATTGTTACTGCATTCTCCATTGATGTTCCAATGCTGGAATATTAAAAGGTAGCATGGAGTTGTGCTTGCTCATTAGGTTTTTGAAGCAGTTGTTTACAAATCTACATCTAGGAAAAGTTGCTAAGGAATGGTCATGTTACAGTTAGAGCCTAGCAGTAAGCACACATTCAGTACTTCCGACACATTGAACTGTTCTATTTATGCAAGAGATCTTCCCTAGTTGTTTCCTGTATTATCTTTTATTTTTTTACTCAAAAAAAAAAAACAAGCTCAGTAAATCACATTACTTTTTTGCCGTGATCACACGTGATTCTGATTCACATCATTCACCTACAGGCCGGCAGAAAGACCTTCGCGTATCCTTTAAATGAGATCTGTCCTGAAAAAGTAGAAGCTGTGTCAGGCCAAAAGGACAGGATAAATATAGTACCACGTAATATCACACTTCTCAGGACCACCACAAAGGACTTCAGCTGCCCTTCCTGCCCAAACAAGTCAGCCGCAGTTTCTTTTCTGGATGTGGAAGGACATCGTAAGGAGGTCAGCTTGCCTTTTTTCGTCTTTGCAATAAAGCAGAACCTCTTTTTACACGCCCATGCTCTAATTTCCAGCAGACCATGCCAGGCGAGTTCAGGCCTACCTTATCTGTCTTGTTAAACACAGACAAAGGGATGAATCCTTTCTCCTTTTCTCTGGTGGAGACAATAGCCAAAGTAGATAACCTAGTACTCTGGAATTAATTATCTGGCCTTTAAATTCAGGGTCGTGGTGATTAGCCCACTGTGGAGGCATTAGCATAATATTTTTGCTATCTTCCCTGTGCTGGGTCTCCTGGACCTTGTCTCTTTCCCCCTGTGGAAAACCCCACTCAGCATTTCCTCTGCTACCTGCCAGTCCCTGCCTATGAATGTGATTTGAGGGAAATGAGATTTCCTCTTCATACCAAACGGGCTGATGACAGTTCATTGCAGGGGGATAATTATAAATGGTTTTTATATATCATTGACTGCTGTGATGGCGAGAGCGATATGATGTGTTAATACAGACATTTAGCTCCATTATTCCACATAATAAGGTGGGAGACTACGCCACCGATTACCTCCTCTATCAAGACAGGACTTCACAACATTCGCCAATCAGACACACGCTTTCTGAAGCAACAATGTGTGGAAGGCGAAACCATTATTCTAGCTCAGAATTTAAAATGGCAGTGAGGGTCACAGGCTTTCTTTTCAGTTTTCTCTTTTGCATTTCCGTGTTCTTTGTCCAGTTCCGAATCACTGACCTCCACCACCAAACCACTAGGAACTCCAGCTTCACCCAACAACCTCTACTCCTCAACAGGTTTGTGTGCCATTAAGAATTGAATTAAGAGTGCCTTTTAAACGGCATTGTATTGATCACACAGGATTGTATATTGATAACACAAATAATGATAACACAAGTCTCAGTAAAATGGCTTATGGGTGAAAGGAAGTAGACTGTTCACTAAAATTCGTGAGAAAAAAATATGACTGTAATTTTTTACTAAAACCCCAAATTTATCAAAACAAACTCAAACTGTTGGCTTAATAAAGCCTTGATTGAAAGTTTGAAAACAAGTTAAAAGCTTGAAGTTTGAAGATAGATACTGTTAGATATATGTAAAAAAAAAATAAAGGTTGTTTGAACTTTAGGTAACACTTCAGTATAGGAACCAATTCTCACTATTACCTAGTTGCATATTAAAATACCTATTATTAACATATTGGCTCTTTATTAGTACTTATAAAGCACATGTTCTGCAAAACCATATTCTACATGCCTAATACTACCCAATACCTAAACTTAACAACTACCTTACTACCTATTAATAAGCAGCAAATAGGAGTTTATTGAGGCAAAAGTCATAGTTAATGGTTTGTTAATAGTGAGAATTGGACCTTAAAATAAAGTGTGACCAAACTTTCAAATGTATAGAATATGTTGACATAATAATAATAATTGTATTAATAATATTAATAATAATAGTCCAATTTTAGGCCATTTAGTATTAGTTTGATGGTGGTCACTTTTATGTAATGTTAATACTAAGCTTAACTGTTTAAAATGCAAGCTTATTAAAATTTGATCCATGTGTAAAAACATTATTTTTGTTGATGGAACTTTCTCGTAATTGAGAAAACTCAAAAACATGGCTTTTTTGAGTTTTCTCAACTTCTGATTTTTATAGTTTGTTTGTTTGTTTAGGGTGGCCATACGTCCATTTTTCCGGACATGACCTGGCTGGAATTTCTGGCTTTTTATTTTTTTATACCTGCTGAAGGTGAGGACTGAAATGTAGCTTGACCAATAGCATACAGGTATTGTACATAATCAACCAATAGAAACCTCGGCCAGGATATGTCCAGGATAAAGAGGAAATATGGTCACCGTAAGTTAGTCAGTTAGCTAGCTTGTTAACTTTTATGGCCCAGGGTTTGTGGAGGTACACTTCATTACCCTGAATGCATTACCTGTGTTGAATTTTGTCATTTGTATCTCAGTAAAACTCCTTCTCTTCCTGTAATTCCAATTCAGCTTCTTGTAAATTGGCCAATTCAATCCAAATTCCAACTCATTATATTTCCTCAATTCTGAATTTTGCACAGTTCTGCTCCTTAACCAACCAGGCAGTTGCAACACAAAGACAAACCGCTTCCCACAAAATAGAATGCTAAATCGCCTCCATCCTCTGAATTTAGCTATATGCACTGAGATCAGATGAAACCAAAAGTGTATGCATACACTGGGGAACAGCACTCACAGACAGAACCCCAGCTACACACCCTCAGGCTTAATACCAGAGAAGAGGTGGAAGCTGTTATCTGCATTACAATATCCTGCTAATCAGCTCTTTTTGAGAGAGGAGAGGACGTCCCCTGAGGATGATCGAGATTTTTGCTACAACTTCATTTTTTTTAGAAAAAAAGCAGAAGAAAATGTAAGAGCCACCCATGCACTGGAGCATTAATTTCGCATTTTTATTTCTGAACACTTGGAGCCAGTTCCAAATTACTTTTTTGGGGGGGATTATGAAATTAGAGCACCATTTTGAGGGATTAGGCTGGTCTTAAACCAGGCTCCTGTTTGAGGCTGAGGATGAGGAAGCTTCACTATGCAATGCAGGAGTTCCCAAAAAAATACAGAACAAAAGCAGTTTAAAACATTACTTGAAATGAAAAAACAGCTTGATACATGAGCTTAAGAACCAAAGAGAGCGATAAACTGATGTTTAAGACTCATAGCATATTAAAGTAAAAGAATCCACACTTTTTAATGTACAGCAGATACGATATATGGCAAATGCCAAGGTTGTTTTATCCTAAATTATGCATAGTCTCTTAATCACTTGCTTTAACTTTAATATGCTCGTGAATCGACAAAATTGCAGTGTGTTAACAGATGGAGCCATTTCTCTCCTTAGTGAAAACTGATGTTCTTATTACAAAGCCAGACACAACATTTGGATTTTGCAGACGTGCTATTGACAACTTTAAAAGGTTTTGCTTGTTAAAAGTCTATCAAAGAAACAAATGTTTTTGTTTCATAAATTAATGTTTGTCTCAGTGTAATTCAAGCCCACATAAGCTATTTTATTGAATTTATACTTAAAGAACACCTTGGGTGTTTTTGTACCCAAGGAGGTCTAAAATACCTGAGGAAAGCTGTTAGCATTCACATTCATTTCAATGGCAGTTTTAGTTGCACCACCCAAGTATGACAATTTTATTTTGAGGTAGCGTTCTGAGCTCTAATTGCCATGTGAATAAAAACATAAGTTTTATGAGCTGTCGAGGAGGAAAAATTGAGCACAGGTTAAAAAAACTAAAAAACATATATATATATATATATATATTTTTTTTTTAGTTTATTTAAGGTCAAAAACATATTGCTAAAATAGATTTTTTTAAAAAGCATACATTGACTTTTGGTAAGCTGCAGTAATTTATTTATTTAGTTATTATTATTTATTATTATTATTATTTTTACCTTTTTATATTTACATTTAAAATCTAAATGTATTTATTTATTTTACTGTTTAAATTTCTTTATCTATTTGCCCCTTGAAGTTTTGGCTTTTAAGGGTTTAATGTTTAAACTAAATATCTTTTAAATTTGAAATAAATAAATATACGTATATATATATTCCCTAAGCCATGCTATTATGACATATATTTAGCATATATTTTGGCCAGACAAATATATGGCATATGGTATCTCATTATTATTATTATTAACATTATTATCAATAACTCTAAAGTTTAATGTTCATGATTTTGGATTTTTCACTTTTGAAACCTTTCGAATTGCTTTCAAAATATCTACAACGGTGAGAGGAAGTGTACCACAGTGCACAGGATAGCACAGTAATGATAAGATACACTGGTTGAAAACAAGAGGCTTGACTTTACACTTTTAATTCTCTAATCCCTACAATTGCAGCTGCCGAAAAGGATTTAAGGAAGAATTAAAGGCAATAAATTTGTAGCTTGGGTAACAAATGATTCATGAGAGACAAGATGTGACTGTAGGGTAAATGAGCATTGTGTTAAAGCCCGACATTTGTGTGTGCAGCTCAGTTTTGCTTGCCTAAACCGTTTAGTAGGATTGTTTGTACATAAATCTAGGTAGCTACGTATATTTGGACATAATTTTTGATCCTCATACAAGCAAGTGAGTTTTATTGGGCTGCATTCATTGGTTTGCTCAGGGATGACACCTCATTCTCAAGATCTCAGCTGCTGGGGGTTTTAATGCACTGCTAAAGGCCAGGTCATAATCACTCCTCTTTAGTCCTGCTTCCCGTTTAATTGACTGTCTTCCACACATAAAGTCCCCACTTCTCACTGTCTGATTATTGCAGCCAGCGCATTTGTACACAGATTCATGAGATGCTATCCAACCTGCTGTCGGTTTCCTACAAGACCTTTGGGAAATGTCCATCCAGCTTAATTTCCAATCACAACTTGGAAGAATATTAATAGACCTGCCATGCAGAAACGTGTATCGGCTAGGCATCTCTAATACAAACCTCCATAAAACTCCACCTCTGATGGAGTTAGACCTTCTCTCTCTCCATCAAACAGTGAAACATGAGTTTGTATTTGAGGCTTTTGTCTGTGTACTAGCACAAAGCATACAAAAGGTTATTGTCCCTTTCCGTCCCTGGAAATATTTCCTTAAGCTCACCTCAGACCAGGCAATTTCTCCTTTTTTTTTCTTCTCTTGCCTTTGTTTTGAAGACAAAGGTGATGAATTTGGAGCGTGGTTGAAATGCCAGGCAGACAACGGCAGAGAACGAAGTGTGTCATTTATTCTCTCAGCAGGTGTGACGCGCCGGGCCTGGTGTGAGCCTCGGTCCATTGTCCTGCCGCACACACGCCCCGCTCCCCGGAGAATAGTCTCCTCTCCCCGGCCGCACCAATCCCAGGACAGAAAACTAGCAACAAAAGGTGAAAATGAGTGTAAATTGCAGTTATTTTTCCATCCTTTCCTTTTGTAATTTGAACACTTTTTATCTGCTGGAGCAACTATTTATTTATTTTTTTCCCTTGGTAAGGAGCTCGCTGACACTTTATTCGCAAGGTTATGTGACAATGTAGGTTTCTGATTACTTCCAAATGGTGTTACGATGAAAATTGTGACCTTTGATCTGTAGAGCATCTTGTGACTTTCATGTTCTTTGGTTTGTCTACGCATAATTATCGAATTTAACTTTAACACCATTTAATTAAAAGCGTTATGTTTTTGCATTTAATATGTACAAAGTACCAAAAAAAATCACATTTTTTGTTATATATAGGGCAAGTAGAGATGTACAAGCTCTTTGATCGGCCACACTAATATTCAAAATGACAGTTTTGCAATACTAAATCCAGCATATTGTTTTCAATTGGGCGCAATATGGCCATCTTTGTTTAATTTGATGTGCTAGGTCTTATACATCCTTTTTGTTTTTGTCCGTACGTTAAAAAAAGTACATGCTGTAATAGTTAACCACTTAAATCTTCTTAATTTTTTATGTTAACTATTTAGCATGACAGTAATCTTAGTCTGCCATAAAATCAATTTTTTCTTAGACTATCACACCTGATCTAAAATATTTATTTTAAATTTACAGTATTTCAGTTGCGATGCCACATACCGTATATTGGTCCTCCAATATGTCAACACACATTTGTACCAATATTTGTATCAACACATTTGTAATTATTTATTAATTATAACTAAGTTACAATATTTGTGTTACTTAGTTACTTTTTATGGAAAGTAATGCATTATGTTACTTTTGCGTTACTTTTTGTCTCCTGGGCTGGGCTTGCTTATTTGTTTTTTAATAAACAAAAACTCAAAAGTTATATTTTTGGTAACTTTAAGGGCCGTTTTACACCAAAAGTGAAATTAATAAGCCTCAGGCTAAAGGAAGTGCCTCTGCACCTCACTCCAGATTTCTCTCAACAAGGGGACAGGAGAGGTGTCAGTGAATAAATGGGAAAACAAAGTAACTTGCAGTACTTATTTGAAAAAGTAACTTTGATATTTTGTTGTAAATTTGAAAGTAATCTTTTACATTACTAGTTACTTGGAAAAAGTAATCTGATTGCGTAACTTGCATTACTTGTAATACGTTACCCCCCAAATATATATAATTTAAACCATCCAAATGTAATAAACCTAAGTTACCACTGGCCTGTTGAAGTGGTTGGTCTGCATGCTCAGTGCCTAAATGTTCCGTATATATTTCAGGGTGTTGGTAACCTGATGGGATTTGTGCTAATTATGAATCAGAGAGGCACCTACACCTGCACAAATCAGCTTTTCCTCATATTGAAACATTAGCTCATCTCTTTTAATCAATGTGAAATATATTCGCCGCTTTTCCCCACAAACAGCATATTATCATGTCGGGTTACAAATAAAAATGCCATGCCACTAACTGGCTAGGGAGGAGGAATCAGGCAGCACAAAAATCTAATTGTTCCCATGACATTTTTCTTCAGCCGGACAATTAATTCTATCGGTCCACGTAACCTTTTCCCCAAGTACTATACGATGGCATTTTTAGTATTCATAATGAATGTGAGTGAGAGAATGGTTAAAGCAATCATTACATTATTTAACAAATGTATTTAATTGGATTGGATGTAGGGAGTGTGTTTCTCGGTGACGACGAGCATTGATGTTCTGCCTGATAATTCAATATTGCAAATGGGATTGTTTTGGACAGAGCACAATCTTCGATGCATTACTTTATGTAAACGTCTTCCAGCCATGCGCCCCTCCTCTTCCTCCGCCCTCTCTTTTTCTTGCTTTCTCTGACTTTCAGCGTCCTGTTTAATGAAAGTCGAGGTTGAGTTGTATTTCAGCGCAACTGAATTTACAAAAGCAATTTGCAGAAAGGGCTCACTTTGGCTACATTAGAGAGAAGCTTCCATCAGTCCGGGCCCCTCAGGGGCCGAGAAGGTGCTGTACATCCGTGTCTTAAACTGAGGTGAACATCCTAATTTATTAAGTATTGATCACCACAAATGACAGTAAGTGCTACAACATTTAGTGAGCAAATAACTGACAAATTGACAGACAATTTTCTTACATTTGGAGTCTTTAATGGCTTAAGTACACAAGAAAAAGACTATAAAAATATTATCAGCCATAGACCATGAGAAAAACAAAAATCCATCATGGCCATTACACTTTCCTCTTGACATTGTTAAATTACCTTAATGCCTTAAACAACGGACGTGCGGGCCTGTAATGATGCATTTGGTGAGTGTTTCTTACTTTTTGGCCAAAAATTACATAGTTTTATTTGATTTTTTAAATGTAGCTTGTAATGGGATACGCATTATATGCGTGCTGCGATGCCATTATATAGTGTTAGTAGAAAGTACCTGAGATTGTATTGAAGTAAATGTGCTTAATCTAGCCCGGCTTAATCTAATTTCCATTAACAGCCATCTTGTTCCGGGCTGTGAGAGAAATGTTAATGTGACCTCATTAATCTATTAGCCCTGATGCACGTTCATAGAGAAACAGGCAGATCGGAATAAATAATGCATTATTTTCACCAGGCATAGCCCTCGGTAACCCGGCCCACCTCTAGGGCAATTAAAAGGGGTTAGAGTGTCTCCGCCGCGCCGCTACAGCACATGGAAGGAGGGGCGCTTCGGTTGAATATTTGTGAGATGTAGCGATATCCTCCAAGACCTTATTAATAACCGGCAGGAACGTATCCGAGTCACTTTAGACTTGACCTAAAGACTTGTTTATCCCCATGAGGGTGCAATGGTGGGGTTTTTTCTGCTCCATGCCAGGCGGTGAGAGAGGCGTAGCTGATGTGGGTAAGAGGCTTTATCTGTTTACCATTGAGAGCCTTGCAGGAGGTCCATTTTCGGGCCTTTTGGAAGAGGGAGGTGTGTGCTTGGAAATGTCTCGACTTGTTAGTCCAAAAAGGCCTTTCTCACATAATTATGGTCATGTACTTTGTATATGATGTAATGTGTTGCAAAATGAGGGAACGGTCAGTTTAATGGTTGTTTTTATAGGCCATTTTAAGAGTTTTAATTAAATTACTATTTCCATTTTATCCCAAGTTCCCAAGTTTTCTTTTTAACCAAATACGCCCTTTTCAAAACGAGTGCCGCCAAGTCAGGCATCAGCAAAAAGCTGCTCCCGAAAATAGCTGTAACTTAAAGCTTAGCTTTTCAATAATTATAGCTTAGCTTTCTTTACTCATAAGAGATCCAGGGATCTGTACTGTAGGAAAAGTTAGAAATAAAAAGTTGGTGTTAGCGTTGCATTCTCTCATGTTTCACTCCTCAAAAGCTGCAATTATGCTGTGAAGATCAGGATTCATACTTGGTTATCATGGGGATTGAATACACCTCCGGAGAGTTTCAGCCTAAATCAAAACTAAAAGATAAGCAGTGCTGTTTTTCTTCTTTCTTTCTCTCTCTTTTGCAAAAAGCCTCAGTGTTTCAAAGAGCTGTGGCATTAATTTGAAGAAATGTTCCTGTTTCAATTCCTATCTGTGTTTGAATATTGGCAGTTCATTCCATTCAGAGGCCTTAAGCTTGTCAGGGAGACATCATTATGGAGAGTTCGTTTTATTTTAGTTGAAATGAATGCACTTCATAATGGATTTGATTTGGGTCTGTAACTCCTACTAATTTGATATGATGCTTTTAATGTACTGTATAGCAAGGAAGTGTGTAAATTTGGTCCCTGGCCATGTTGTTTTGCTTCCCTCCCTCATTTGGAGAGATGACTGCACTGGGACTGATCCTGTGATCAGATCCACTTTGTGGTATGTAAGGAGTCAACCATAGGCATTTCAGAGGAACAGTATCCAATCAGCGTCTTTGCAATGCCATGAACTGTCCATTCAAATTCCCTCTGACTCCAATAACACTTATCTTAAAGCATCCCTTTATTCTGCTTTCAATACCCATGCAAAATATCATTCAACCTCAAAATTGCATTGAATATAAAAATGAAAGACCTGATAATGTCCTTGACTGGAACAAGAGAGGATTTTTTCTGCACTTGGGTCAGTATATTTGAATAATATTAGAGAGCTCAAAGCTCCCCTTTTTTGATTCTCAAACTTCAACTCTCCTCTCAGGCGAATTTAGTTGAAATGTAAAATATTAATTCAGTTATCTTCTGGATACATGCTTCTGCAAGTACTTGCTGCCTCATTTAAATTCCAAAACGTTGGTAAAAAGATAGTTCACTCAAACTCACCACGATGTTGTTACCAAACTTTATTGACTTTATTTACTTGATCTACCAATTAGACCCAATTGCTGTAATAAGGATGCAAAAAGTATTTCCATACAAATATATGCAAATTGTTCTCTATTTGAACAGTTTTGTGTGAATAGAAGAAATTTAATCTCAGTTGTCTAAGCTTCTATCTATCTATCTATCTATCTATCTATCTATCTATCTATCTATCTATCTATCTATCTATCTATCTATCTATCTATCTATCTATCTATCTATCTATCTATCTATCTATCTATCTATCTATCTATCTATCTATCTATCTATCTATCATAGGACTTCAGAAGACCTGGAATACACAATTACATAATGCATAATACATAAATTCATTATGCTTTTGGCTCCATTTTGAAAGCTCTGGTCCCAATTCATTGTAATCGTATGGAAAAGAGAGACCAGAACATTTTTCAGACAACATGAGTGTGTGTATTCTTGTTATTTTCCAAGGACAATGTATGCCAGTTTTGGAAAACATCTACAGTAAGTGATGATGAACACTCTAACTCTCAGAGAACAGGGACAAGCCTAGTCAAAGGAAATGGTTTGAATAATTGGAAATGTAGAGTCAAAATGTGTTTCTGAGAAGGGGGGGGTGGAGTGTAAGACATTGGTCTAAATACATTACGCAGCTAATGGGTTATTTCAATGCACACCAGGGTCAGGGGTTCAGGGGGGAATGTGTTTAGTGAGGACGGGCAGAGTTTTCCTATCATCTGTCCTGCTGGACGGACCCCAGGCATGGGGCCGCTGGACTGTCCCTTTACGCTGGTGGAAAGTCTAATTTTCATGGCTAATTTCCTCTTCTAAAGACCACCGAACAGGCCTTGTCTTTTTTCTCATCACTCACAAAAGGGCTTTTTAGTTTCGGAAGGGCAATAACTTATTTCTGTCCAATCAAACTTTTGTATTTTGCCTTATTGCGCTTAAAGCCATGTTTAAATCTTTCACGGCTCTCTTTTTAATATATCACGGTTATATATTAATATTGCTTTGCAAAATGTAGAACGTCATTTGAACATAAATTCTGTCTCTTAGCATGCTGAGATTTCGACTAATCTTTGATATAATAGGATTTTTTATTCCTCGCACTTTTGTGTTTGTTCAGGGTATAATTTGGCCGCCCTAAGTGTCACAATTTGAAGGCTTTTTTCTCCCTGTAGATGGCCCATGTGTCTGCATTAAGTGCTGGGGGGCCTGCATCGTATTCAGTGGTTCAGTCTGAGATTTTTATTATCATTTTCAAAGCATCAAAGGTTTTCTCCATCCAAGCTTAAAGAGATGAAAGTTTGCCTTTGTTCCATCCCCACGACATTACTACCATGCATTAGAGTTCTTTTTATATGTGAAATTACCTTTTACATTCTCATTGAGAGAGCAGTCTATAATGCAGTAGTTCCCTCGCACGTTTTTTTATCACACAAAATTGTATTTTTCCACCTCCTTGGGAAGATACAATTCACGTTTTGATTTTTATTCTCTCTCTTCTTCATAAGGCAATGCATTTTATGGTCACCACAGCCTTTGATCGGCTCTAATCTCAATGACAACACTGCCTTGTTTGTTTCATGTGTCAAAACCAGGCTGTCTGTTGACTGATATGTTTTTGTTCTTTTACTTTTTTTTATTCTCAGGAAAGCGGGAATGGCCACTTAAAGGACACTTTGAAGATATCACAATGCATCTTGCTTAAAGTACCAAGTCTAAATCTACAAACTTTAAATGTAATGTTACTTTATTTAATTTATGTATAGAAGTTTATACATCATATTTTGTACAATATATAAGTTTGGGGGTTGTTTTTTTTCTTTTTAGAAAGAAAGAAAGAAAGAAAGAAAGAAAGAAAGAAAGAAAGAAAGAAAAATAATGTGTAATGTTACAAATATTTCTGTTTCAAATAAATATTGTTCTTTTGAACGTTCTATTGTTTCATGAAGTAAATTGCATTTTAAATGTAATAAAATAGAAAACAGTTATTTCAAAATTGTAATCATATTTTACCATATTAGCTATTGTTTTGATGTATTTTTGATCAAATAAATGCAGCCTTGGTGAGCATAAAAAATGTATACATAAATGTATATGTATAATGAATAAAATTCATTATTATGCTAATTATTGGAATATAAGTTTTTCTTAGTTTGGGAGTAAATATTGATATATGTGATGATATTTGCCTTTTAATTTTTCTTTAGTAACTTTTTTTTTACTCTGTTGCATGGCATTTCAAGACTTCCTCTGTTTTTGCCATGCCAATGAAAGTTTGATTTTCACATAAAATAATCTTTTCATTCATTTTGCAAACTACTGCACGACGTTCAGTACAATCTGAGTTCCCAGTCATAATGTGAAGTGGAATCGACTGGCGTGTTTGGTGTGATCTGTAAACTGAATGTACTGGCCTGGTTTCTTACTGCTTTGAGATTCAAATAAACAGCTCTATTTTGAATGCCCTGCGGTTGAAATTAAAATAAGGGAAAAAACAACAACTTGAATTTCATTCCCTGCATAATGTAATTAATATCTTTTTATCCATGTGGAATTTTAAATTAAGATGTAAATTGGCCATTTAACATAGCCATAGGATTCATAATCCTGAAATGTCAAACTCAATTAAAGCTTTCCCGCACACAAGGGATTTTCCAGACACACAATGAGAAACCAATCAAGATCTATTCCAAATTACTTTGCTGTCTGCGTGCATGATGGAATTGTCCACTGGGCAAATCCCCAGTGTCTGTGCGCGAATCATCTTTTACCTGAACGCTAGAGCTCTTCACGCCGGAGTCAGTTCCCCTCTTTCTTTTTACATATGCAAACAGGCCGGCGTCCCAGACAATTGCTCATTCCCCTCTCTTGATCACAGAGGCTTTAAGCAGCAAATAAGCAGTAAATGAAAGGAATGTTTAAGCGAGGCATACAATTTTGAGAGCTAAGGAAGGTACAGCGATAATGTGTTAATCTGCCTGTGTTAGATGAATCACCTCCAGAGATGGGGAGAGCTGGGAAATGGGAAGATTGGGGCTGACAGACACCGAACCAGAGAACAAGCCGAAAGCGCCTACACAGACTTCAATATCTCGCTGGACTCCACAATTAGAAGTAATGGGTGTCTGACCTTCTGTAGCAAGCCTGTGGTTCTGTTAAAATACTTATATATACTTATATTTAGTCTATGTGATGTAAATGAATGTTAAAGGTGCACTTAAGTAATTTTCTGTTTATGATGTGCTGTCATCTTGGATTTATACTGACACCTAGTGGTGTGGATGTACAGTGGCAGTTTGTACAGTGTACCAGTTTTGAAGAAATGCGCTATTTGCCATCAGACATGATTTCTTTATTCTGTGAATTAAAGTGTTTGATAATAGGATGTTATTACGATAAAGTGAGTAGCATTCGGCTGATCATGTGATCTCAAATGGAGGACTGAAAAATACTGTTAAAACCAGCTGTGGATGTTAGCATCATTTTAAAGGGATTAAAGGTATTGACTTTCATATTGTATGAAAAAAATACTATAGAAGTCAATGGCTATGGTCAACTTTTTGGTTCGCAAAATTTTTCAAAATATATTTTTTGTTCACCAGAAGAAAGAAATTCATACAGGTTTGGTACACCATTAGGGTGCGTAAATGACAAAATTTTAATTTTTACATGAATTATCACTTTTAAAGTTTTACATATTAAACATACAGTCACATTTGTATGTATAATATAATATGTACAGTGTGTATATATATATATATAGAGAGAGAGAGAGAGAGAGAGAGAGAGAGAGAGAAAATAAGCAGTTTAATAATAACTAAAATCTGCTTTAACCTTGATAATGTATTGATAACCACCTTAAAACGAAGTGGTAATAAGAAAAACACATGATGAAAATAAATACTGTTATAGAATGTTACAAAATGCGGACCAGTACTTGCTTGCCTCATAAGTGCGTCTCGAGACTGTTCAAGGCCAGGGGTACTGCCAGCAACTCAAGGCAATTGATGTGTCAGTGCAGTTGGGGCCTGTCCAAATCACCAACACTGCAAGCCCGTCGAACGTGGCCGCCCAGCCGGTGGTGGAGGCATCTGTGTAAACCACAGCATGCCTGGAGACCTGTTCCAGGGGCACTCCTGTCCAGAGAAACGAGAGGTCTGACCACTGGGTGAAGGTTTGGTGGCAGGCCGGTGTGACTTGGACCCGGTGAGTGCTGCATTGCCACGCCCACCTAGGGACTCGGCCATGGAACCAGTGTTGAAGTGGTCTCATATGAAGCAGCCCCAGGGGTGTCACTGCCGCTGCAGCTGCCATATGCCTCAGGAGCCTCTGAAATTGTTTCAGTGGGACCGCCATCCTGCTCTTGAATGTATTCAAGCAGTTCAACACCGACTGAGCACATTCCTGCGTGAGGAGTGCTGTCTGATCGACCGAATACAACTTCATACTGAGAAAAGAGATCCTCTGCATCGGGGAAAGTTTGCTCTTTTCCCAGTTGACCCGAAGGCCCAACTGGCTGAGGTGCCAGAGCACCAGGTCCCTGTGTTCGCACAACTGGTCCTGAGACTGAGCCAGTCGTCGAGGTAGTTGAGAATGTGAACGCCCTGTTTTTTTCCGGGGAGCAAGGGCTGCCTCCGCAACTTTCATGAAGACACGGTACATGAAGATACATGAAGACCTTGTCCTGATATGCCCGTCCTTCGAACGCAAACCGCAGGAATGGCCTGTGGCACGGAAGGATCGACACATGGAAGTACGCGTCCTTCAGGTCAATCTCTGCAAACCAATCTCTGGGACAGATGCACCCGAAGATGCGTTTCTGCATGAGCATCTTGAACGGAAGCTTGTGAAGGGCCTGGTTCAAGACTCGCAGATCCAAGATTGGTCTGAACTCACTGCCTTTCTTGGGCACAATGAAGTAAGGGTTGTAAAACCCTGTCTTCATATCAGCTGGAGGGACCGGCTCCATCATGTCCTTCGCCAGTAGGACAGTGATCTCCCCACACAAGACATGAGCATCTGCTGCCTTCACTGCTGTAAGGTGGATGCCCTTGAACTTGGGAGGATGTCAAACGAACTGAATCGCATAGCCGAGTCAGATGGTCCGCAGGAGCCAGCAAGACAGGCTGGGTAGCGCTATGAGGCACCCAGACACAGTACAAGGTGGAACGTAGGGACCCGGCCCATGGCGGACCAAAGAGGGGTCTGAGTGTGCGGTGCAACGCTTACCTGGTTCCACAGTTTGGCAGAGGGTGCACAAGTAGGGCCTTTGAGGACGCTCTCGAACCGCCCGCTGCTGCCTGCTGGCGAGAGAGGGGGATGAGTGTGGTCCGGTGTTGGTCCGTCCGTGACTCTCCATGCTCTCTTGAGACCCAGAGGCAGAGACAACCGCTTCTTGTCAAGATTCTTTTGAAACAGAGGATTCTCCACCCGGCCCTGAATCCACCATCTCCCGAAGCAGTCCTCTGGGTTGCCCATCCTGGGGCCTCTTGCTCTGCCACTCACCGCCAGGTTTGAAGGGGGCCAGTACAGGTGGGGCAGCCTGCCTACGCCCAGCTCAACGGCACTGCTGACACAGCCACAGGTGACGCTCCTGGACCACAAGTGTGGGCAATCGCACAACCCAGAGACCGTGCAGTGACCTTCGTCGCTCGTAGCACGGGGTCAGTAACGGTAAAAAGCTCTTTCAGAACTTCTGGATTGTGACCACCCTCGTGCATGTCCCTCAGTGCTTTTAGCCTGAAGAACCTGCAGTAACGCCGTAGTGTAAGGTGGAGGCAGCTTCTCCACAGGCCACATAAGCATCGCCGGACAGACCAGACGAGTACCTACAGGCCGGAAGAGGAGGCACGGTTTGCCCTGCCAGGTGGAGGCAGTATTAGGACACAACTGCATCGCAACCGACCACTCCACCGGTGGGACCCCCGTATACCCCCTAGCTGCACCACCATCGAGGGTGGAGAGGGAGGAGGAGCTAGCAGGTCGGTTTCTGGCAGTAAAAGGTGCCGTCCACGACCTAGTAAGCTCCCAGAGAGTAAGAGAGGCACCGGGGCAGGGCGCTGAGAACCAGCGCAAGCTACCCGAGAAACCAGTCATCCAACCTCGAGAGCCCGGGACATGGTGGAGGTCTCCACTCGAGTCCTACCCTCTCATCTCTACCAAAAAATGAAAATTTATTCCAGTTTTACCAAATTCAATCCTTGATTCAAATTTCTCATAACTAAGCTTAATTGATTTGGTCTAAAGAGAGAAGAATTAATGACTATTTTTGTTTGAATACTACATATAAAATAGCTACCAAAATAAATGTTGGTAACTGCAGTTTGACTAAAAGTAATGGCTAAAAGTTGACAAAAATGCAATGACTTTTCGTCGACTAAAACTATGAAAGACTCAAATGACTAAAATGTGACTAAGACTATTAAGCATTTTCGTCTCAAGATAAAGACTAAGACTAAATCAAAAATGCCTGCCAAAATTGACACTGGATCAGCGGCAGCTGGATGCAACAATCGCATGCCAATGTGCATTGGCTCGTTTAGTTACACTCGAAGTGGATTGGTCTCTCTAAGCAAGATGCCAATTCGTCGGTCACCCGACGTGACTCGGAGTGACCGACTGAAAGGGAACACCCTAATTTACATAACTAATAAAAAAATAAGAAAAAATGTAGTCATTTAAGTGAAAGAACATCAAATGCGATTTGTCACACAGAGAATTCTTTAAAGTAATTTAAGCATATTTTCATTTAATATTTTAATCATTGGGGTTACTCCACCCCAAAATGAAATTTTTGCCATTTTACCCCCATGTTGTTCCAAACCCTTAAAACCTTTGTTCGTCTTCGGAAAACAATTTAAGATATTTTAGATGAAAACCGGGAGGCTTGTGACACAGAGGAGACGAATTGTTGAATAAAGTTTTTTTTTTTTCTTTGCGTACAAAAAGTATTCTCGGAGGTTCATAACCTTACGGTTGAACCACTGATAGCAGATGGTCTATTCTGACGATGTTTTTTATACTTTTCTGTGCCTTGATAGTGTTAATTGTTTGGCAGTCAATGGGACAGTTACAAGCCTACCAGTCTTCATCCAAAATACCTTAAATTATATTCCGAAGACGAACGAAGCTTTTATGGCTTTGGAACAACATGGGGGTAAGTGATTAATGACAACATTTTCATTTTGGGGTGGAGTAACCCTTTAATGAATTAGAAGTTTATGTCATTTTATTATTCTATAGTTAGATAAAATGCAGCATTTACTTTCTCCCACAGCCCTCAATCAAGTTTGACTTTTGGCTTTTCACAGTAAAACGTTTGGGCACCTCTGCTAAAAAATGTAAGGGAACTTACTATTAAGCATTTAAATATACATTTTAAAAATATTTTTCAACAGTACTCCTGATTTCTTAAACTTTTTTAATGAGGAAAAAAATAATAAAAATTATGCATTTGATGAGTTGACCATTTTAACCTTCTCATCCAGCAAACTTCACCAAAGAGCCTATATGAATGTTTTTATGTCATTAATACACTTTCAAGTGGTCATGTTCTATTTAACGAGAAACTGTTTAATGTCCAAAGTGCTTTTTTTTCTTCCTGAAATATCTACATCACTCAGTGCAAAACTCGACAAAGTGGCTGGGGCACTAAGAGTTGATGGGGCCACTCATCTCGTATTGAACTTCCCATTGCAATAGGCTTTCAAACTGAATTACAGCATGAGGCCCATTTATAGGGGCACCTTCATGGAGTCCTGCTGTATCATATTCAATTGTATGATTCATTGACAAAATGCTTTTAAAAGTTCCTCACACTTAAACTTATTTTATTTTCCCCCCCTTTTTTTATTTGTGCTCCCAGAGGCTCCCTTTGGAATGTTTATTTCCTGGCATAAACAAGCAGCAACCCCAGTTTTGCGTAGATTTAGGGAAATGATGGCAGTTTGTGAAACAGTTTGAGTAGTTTTCTATCAATTTGACCATTTCAGCATCGACTGCATGAGCATCATCCTGTGAATCTGTGTAATGTGGTACAGCATTGTTGCTTTTCTCTTTGCATCAGGAGAATTGAGGCCTGCGAGCTGTTTATAAGAGCGTAAGGTCTGTTGATAATGACGCCAAAGCTGCAGTCCACTAGGCCACAGTGAGTCGCTCATTTGTGGCGTGTTTAGCTACGGCGTGGCAGGGGTTCAGTGCTGTCCCTCATTAAAAATATGTCATTAATCATTCTTTGGAAAGTTCAGCAACAAGCAATCGTAGCGCACACATCAGGGTCCATAGAATGAAAAACATCGACTTCATAAAGTTGCTAATAGTTTAAGCGTAAATACAAAACTTTACATTGCGACTAATGTTATTCTAAATAGCGAACATGAATACGTTTGCGCTGCAAAATGAAAGCAGTCAAGAGAGCAGTGTTCCCCCATTTGCATGGAAAGCCATTTATAATTCTGGACTTCAGAAATTCCTGTTCAGTGATTTAAGACCTTCAAAACACAACAGCTCATTTAAATAATAATGATCATAAACTATCGCCCGGAGCGGTTCGCGTGTACATCAAACATCGCCTTCATAACATGGTAAACAAGAAAACAATGATGGCGGGCCACTTAATTTATGCTGGGAGTATTTTTGTGTTATGTCACTCTACTTTTAATTGACTCTAAAGGCAAGCGTTTCTTTGAGTCGTTGTTTATGATTGATTCTGTCTTTAAAGGAATAACATTGCGGTGGACAGCAATATTCAGACCTCCATTAACCCCGCAGATGTCTGAGCTACTCAAGTATGAATGCATTTGCATTTCTCTTGAGTTTGAAAAGGCGTCCGAAGCCGCTAAGACAGACTCATTCTATTAACCGCACCGCCGTCTTTTTTTTACAAGCATGAGGCTGTCGATGTACAAATCAATTTGTGTCACTTTGAGGGCGTTATGATTGCTTGACATCAAAAATATGGGGCAATTAAGATCATCAGGCATGTACCCTTTGCCTTTTTGATGCTGAATATTTAAATTTTTTTGATGTATTGGCCTGTAAGCATGGAACTACAGACCGCAAACAGGCGTTCAATATTCCCACCTCCCCCATCCAACAGACACATTTAACCCCAGTGTCCAGTTTCATTAAACAGCAATGCAAGTATGAGCACATATTCATTAAAAAATCCTTATTTTTCCTTTCATCTCAACTCTCAGTTACAAATAAGACCGTCTTAAGGAAGCTACAAATATTTGAAGAGATAGTTCACACAAAAATGAAAATTCTGTCATCATTTACGTTCATGTCGCTCCCAACTTTTTCTTCTGTGAAACACGAAAGGAGAAATTCCTAAGATTTATATTTCAGTCTGTTTCTCACACAAAGCTATCGCTTACTGCAGAAGATGTAAAATATAGACACATTGGACCACTTTTATGATACTTATACTGTTTTTTGCATCCTTTTTGAAGCTTGAAAGCTTCAGTCCTTGTTCAGTGTAATTGCATGGAAAACTGCTTCAAAATTATGTGTTCCGTGGAAAAAGGGGAACGACATCAGGGCAAGAATATGATTAACAGAATTTAAATTTTTGGGTGAACTATCTCTTAAAAATGTAATCAAATTAAGTTTTTATATAAATAACAGATACATTTACATAGTACGACATTTCAACTGGGTGGGAGGTGGGGGGCACAAAAATATGCAGCATTTCTCTATGGCAGTCACGACCCGGTCCATTCAGTGTACAGCACACAGTGAGGCATGGCCAAATAGCAGGTGTCTCTGTGTTCATTGCACTAGGGTGCCTATCAATCATTGCCAATATGACAAGCAGAACCCTTTCCATTCTGCTCTCTGCATGTTTTATTCACAGAATATCCATACAAGCCCCCCTCCAAAGCTGTCGTTCATCAGATGTGCCAGAATCTGAAGTTAAACTATAACCCCTTATGTTTGTGATCTTGCTATGAAATTTTAAAGAAACATAAATATCTGAACTTTATCCATTACACTCTACATCAGGGTTTTCCCAACCTGGGATTCCTGAATGTTACTAGAAACCTCAGCTCAACAGACATAGATAGAGTTGTGTTCAAAAGTTTTGGGTTGGAAAGAAAAGAAGTCTCTTAAGGTCTTACTGTTTTTACTGTAAAAAAAAAAAAGTAAAATACGGTAATAACAGTAATAGTGTGAAATGTTATTACTATTTAAATATATCTTCTATTTTTATTAAGCTGAATTTTCAGCAGCAATTACTCAAATCTTTATTTTCACATGATACTTTAGTAGTCAAATATAGTTTTCCCTGTATAATAGTGAATTTGGTGCTTTTGAATACACTCATTTCAGCGTCATTTCTACCTGTTTCCTGATAGCCAAAGAGAACCTTCTGAATGTGCATATGCATTGTGTATAGAATGACTCACATCTATGAAGTGATGTTGATTAATATATAAGTAGGTCATTTAGAAAATTGGTATAATTAGCAGAACAATGCATGTATTCTATTTGATAGAGAATTACTCTGAGACATTCTTAGAATGCAGAATATGTGGATATATTACTGTGGATATGAATGGGCATAGGACTCATGAATTCACATGTATTATTGCAAACACAAAGCATGTTTATCATTTTGAAATAATTTAAACTGTTCATGTTATATAGACACAGTAATTCTAATTGAAGCCATTGTTCCTGATGGCCATATTTTGATGAAAAACCCCAAATATTGTCTTACTCAAATTAGTCATACATAAGATGTCTTACAATTCAGGATTGATTATTTTCACTGCTATATTCCGTGTTCCCAGACATTTATATGCAAAGCTTTCCTGTGGAAACACAGAGAGTCTTTAGAGTTGAATAGGATCTTCCCACCAGGCCGTTTTTCTTAAATGGCAGATTACTTTACACATCATTGTACATTAAGGCATGGACACTACACTGAGGTCCCTGCCAAAGATAGAATTCCTGCCTTTGCGGCTTCTGGAAAACATACAGACCACATAGGAGGTGCTGCCATGATTTCCAGTCCATTGCACAGGGCATGTTTGTGACAGAACACGGTTGCCTTTCGTTAGCATGTAGTATAGACACCACTTACCTTCATTTATTTATGTTTTTATTAAATTCTCACTGCTATTTTATGTATTTATTTTATCAGATTCAAAAATGTATTCATTTATTTGTTTGTTTGAGACTGATTTTGTTGTGTGTTAATATTTTGGCAAAATTGAATGTGTGGCAGTCATGCCAGTAAAGGACTTGGAACGGCTTTTGTTATGTCTATTGATGCATTGGCAATAAAGAACTGTGATGGAGAGAGAGACAGGCAGAGACAGAAGGAGGGGATTGTGTGTAGGGGGCAGGATACTGAAGGTTAGCTGCATGGCTAAAGGCTAATGTTTATTTGGCTGCTCATAACTAGCCAGAGCCCCACATCTTTAATGCATTACGCCTCACCAGTGGAATCGTCTATTGCCAATTAGTCCTCTGGTTTACCTTGGCTCTCCCAAATGACTGCGAAATGAAAGGTGAAGGCGAACGAGAGAAATGTAAGTTAGTAATTACAGAGGTTTGTGTGGAGGCGGCAGCAGGCTGCAAACGCAGACTCGCGCCACATCCTCCCAAATTCTGTTGTGCCTGGGCTCTTTCCAGCCCCACGCAAAGGCCCAGCCGCTCACCACCGGTAATTATCATCCGGGGCTCGCTAATTAATTTTGTATAATTTCTGTTTGCTTAAGACATTCTGGGCTTATTTATATCTAGCCATCTCTGGCTGACGCTCTACTGAACGCGCCGACTCCCACTGCCTCCAGTTTTGAGCCGGTTATATTTACTCTCTCCTGGTTTTGATCAACCCAGGCTCACTGGAAATATGTGCCTGTGGTAACATTGCTGCAAAATGATGTTATGTTGCTTCTTACATTTTTTGCAACACTTTAAAAGTCAAATGTCCAGTGAGTGGCGCTAAAACCACCAAAACAGATGAACAAGAATATGGCAAAGTTTTATTGTTGGTTCTTGTATGTATAACAGCAGTTCAGAAATTAAATGTGAGTGGCACTTAAAGCATGTTCAGTTTTATCCAAAACAGATTATCGTTAATCGTGTCTACAACGGGCATGACCATTGTTGAGACGCACAACAGTTTAAAGCTATCTACACTAAACATGTCAAAGCTAAAGTTTGAATCCATTTGTACTGTTGTCAGAAATGAGCATGGAGTACATCAGGAATAAAACAAGGCATCAGTTTAATGTCAGTGTTGCATTGCTCTGCTCACGTCCAGTGCAGACATGGTGTTTCATTGGTTGTCGTATGAATCAAACTAGTTTGAATGATGAAATGCTCAGTGAGTGGCACCAAAAAGAAATGTAAGATAAAAATGCATTTGCTAAAGCAACCATGCTATTTTAACTTGCTTCTACAAGTCTTCCACAAGCTCTTTTATCGTAACTTGTTTCACTTTGCATCACACTCTGAATGCTGTATCAGGTGAGCTATCAAGCAAGTTTACTATTTAAGAAAAACCATGCTTATTATGTGATGCAAACATTAAAGTGCCCCTATTACGATGCATGCAAAGTCAAAAACGCTTTCGTTTTCTCAAAATATGCATTTAATATCACCTCATTTTCCAGCGACTCTCAAAGGATTTTTTGTTCTAAGATTCAGTCTCGCTAAACCCCTCCTTTCCATTAGCCTACTCTGCTCTGATTTACTGGTCAGATGGCCCAATCTGTTGTTATTGGTCTACCGTGTTCAGCGTGTTGGAAACGATCCACCCATTGCCATAGTTCCTTTTTTTGAACACTCAATAGAAAATATAAACGTCTATTATTTATCATACTTACAGGTTGTGATTTAGTGGAGCCAGCTGGTCCAGATAAACTGGGTTCTAAACCATCTTTCAAGAGCAAGCGTTTGTGAATGGCACAACGAACCCACCCCCCACCCCCGAGATTAGAGAAGCAGTCATCAGTAAAATGACAAGAATGCGAAAAATATTAGGCTTGTTCAAAATATTCGAACTGGTATGATAGGGGCCTCGCTTACAAATCATGTGCTCTGGTAACAGTATTGTGCAAGAAACCACACAAAAAAGTCTTTATCAATCAATAATCTGCCATTGTAATCATAAATTATGTGAAAGGGAATACAATTTGTTGGTGTTTTACTGCCTCTAGTGATTATTCCAGCTGGAGACTGTAGTGAATTGTATGGATAGCTACGTTTTTGGATAGGAGGTTTGCAAAATTGTAGGTAGAGGCATGTATTTTTAAAGAGCCCAGGTTGGTATGTAATTGCCACAAAGGTTCAGCAGACATCATGACTGTGTTTTGGGGAGTTTTTGTACATCCTTAGAAGTTCTTTACTCGGCTGTAGACAACCCATTACTTTCTGTTATAGATATTCTGTCTGCAAGAAGCTGCCACCGTTGCACTTACTCTAGCAGACCTTGCGGTGCCAAGTTTTAACGATTTTAATGAAACGATGGAATCGATGGAATATATTTATACCTGTAAAATTGCACACTTTTCACTATTTTTCTAATTGTATGTATTACAGGTCTAATTATACAAGCATCTGTCAGGCAGCTGATGAGTGTGTGTCATTGCTGGCGGTGGAGCGTATTTCCATACAGCCTGTCAGGGAGGCTTTTTTTGCCTGTCTAATGCTGCCCCCCACTGCTACAATACTGAACATTTATTATCCCGTAATTACTCAGGGCCCTCATAGGGGCTGTAGACCGGGTCGCCCAGGTGCACATCTATTATCTTCACCTGTTAATTCATTTGGTGTGACGTAACAAGCGCTTGGTAATAACAAATGTGCGGCGCCCGGCTTTGGCAATTAAAAGCAGCAGGGGGCTCCTATTTTGATGGTCCAAATTGTAACATCCATCATAGGACACAAGCAGTAGCACAGTGGGATGACAGATGCCACCCTGATGGCAAGGCTAACTAACTGCCTGTCCCACTGAAATAACTGTCCTCCCCCACCCTCCCATTCCGACTGCAGCAGCAAATTATCTCATGAAGACTGACCCGTAGGATCAGGGCTCACGCGGTATCTAGAAAGAGAGACCTAGCGATGGTCTGATTAATTTTAACATCGAAGAGCCAGGGACACTATCTGATAAGTCATCCAAAAACCCACTGCCAAGAAATGACAGACATAAAAGTTTTCGAAATAAGCAGGGTTCGTACATCTTCAGTAAGGCTGCATTAAACTGATCAAAATTGACAGTAAAGATGTTTATAATTTCACGAAAGATTACAATGTCAAATAAATGTTGTTCTTTTGAACTTTCTATTCATCAAAGGATCCTGAAAAATTATGTTTCATAGTTTCCTCAAATAAAAAATAGATAATAAATAGCACAACTTTTTGTACTGGTAATAGTATTTTGAGCACCAAATCAGCATATTAGAAAGATTTCTGAAGGGTCATGTTGCACTGAAAACTCAAATAATGACTGCTGAAAATTGAGCTTTGCCATCACAACAATTAATGGCATTTTAAAGCATATTAAAATATAAACCAGTTATTTTAAATTGTAATAATATTTCACAATATTACTGTTCAGCCTTGAGCACAATTATATTGTATAAGTTATATTGTACAATTATTATTATTATTATTATTATTATTATTATTACATTCATTTATTATTTATTTCTTATATTTATCAGTGTTTTCAATGTTTAATTAAAGTTTAATTATGTTTATATTACTTTTATTTACAATTTCTTGCAACTTATTTTTTCACAAAGCACATCACAGTGCATTTTGAAATTGAAGGCAAGCAATGCGGCATTAGAGTTTTCATCACAGAATATGGCAGCATAAATAAAACACCTTTCATAACAGGCAACTCATTACAATGCTTTAAAATGCTCCCTCTATAGGCAGCACACTGGGTTTTGGGACAGAGCATGGCTATGTTGTCTCAGAGGAGGAGTGGTCTCCTAAGCCAGCTTCGCTACTTTAATGCAACTCGTCACATTTGTTCACACGTTTGTGAGTGTGATTATACATTATCTGTGTTTCTTTGCTAGCGGCCTGTATTACCGCACACCAGACAGGAACAGGCTTTGCTTGTTAATGAGCTGTTTATTGTGACCATAAGAGAGATGTTGCCACTTAAGACGAAGGGGACAAAAGAGCTTATTTTCATACACAAGTCTGATCAAACGAGGAGGAAACACAGCGTATAACTCTTGTTTTTATATTCTTCGCATGGCTATATTATAAAACCCATTGCCTCTCAAATCAGCACAGGGCAAAAGCAGACATATGTTGTGAACGCATTACGCAAATACATCCTAGGCTCAGGATTTTCTACAATTTACTCCCATTTCCAATATAGTTTATGTTACAATCGGAGAGGAGACCGGGCACCTTTTTAGATTATATGTGACCTGTAGCAAAAACAGGAAATGAGTTTTAGTGATTGCGGGGCCGTAATGACACCCAGTAGCCCCGGAGCCCTAAGGACAAGGGAGCAATTTAATATGTCTGGCACAAGCAATAAACGCCACTTTGATTAATTGCACAGAACATCATCATAAAGTATAGCGTCGAGGCCTCGGAGGTGCGTTGGCTGGGCCAACTTTGCGAGGATGTTCGCCCTTTCTCATCATTAAGATCATTAATAGGAGGAGCTCCATTTAAAGGCGAATGGTGGTGTGCACATGATACAGCAGCATCTAAATATTCATGCTAACGACGTAGGAGCTTTCATGAAAGGGCAAACAGAGACATTAAATAAGACCTGTGGATTCGCTCTCTTGCACTGACCCTGGCCTCCTTTGCATTGATAAGAACAACTATAAGAGCACAAACAGAACAGATTTATAGCGTTGTTAGTAAATTGTCCTTGTTAACCATTCTTGGTCTGTTCAGTGTTTCAACTGTAGCAACAGCCAAGAAGGGACTTTTAAAAAGAAAAAGAAGGAAGAAAAAGGAAGTAAGCAGTGAAGGATGAATGAATGGAAGGAAGGACAGAGGGAGGGAAAGAAGTAAGAAATAAAGGATGGATGATGTAGGCAGGGAAGAAAGAAGTAAGGATAGGATGGATAGATGCAGGAAAAATTAAGAAAGTTAGAAAAAGGGATTGATAAGAGGAAAAGGAAGGAGATGATAGGTGGATGAGAGGAATGGAAAGAAATGGGAGGGATGACAGACGTAAGAAGAGAAAGATTGGGGGATAAATGGAAGGAAAATATGGAGTGTGGGAGAAATAAACAATAAAGGATGGATGAATAAAAGGAAGAAGGGATATATGGAAGGAGGAAAGGATAGATGCTAGAGGGAGAAATGGAAGTAAGGAGAAAGATAGATGATGGGTGGATGAAAAAGAATGGAAAGAAACAGGTGGGGGGTGAAAAAGGAAGGAAGAAGAGAAAGAAGGATGGATGGAAGGAAAGAGAAATGGATGGATGGATGGATGGAGAAAAACATGGATTAAAGGAAGAAAGGAAATAAAGAATACAGGAGTGAAGAATATGGATGCATGGATTGATGGAAGGAAGGACAAAAATAACAGATGGAAAAACCTGTCCTCGTACCAATATTCTCCTATCACAGGACTCTAATGCAGTTGCAGTCATAAGCAGCAGCGCTTGGCCATGAAAATTTGATCAGCTGACAAAACTGGTCTCAGGTCTGTCAACATGTTCCTGTCTGTTTCCTGCTCAGCCTGCCCACAATATCACCAAACCCCAAGCAGACATTCACACGCTCCTCACACTCCAGAAAACGCCGCAATTACACTCACAAATGTCCCAATGTTTTGAAATATTAACATTTCTCATGGATGGGCAATAATTCTGCATAAATTTATAAGGTTTTCCAACGTTTTTCAATTAAATAATTGCAGCCAATGCTGTTACCTCTATTATTTCCTCTCGCCGAATGATTTTTATAACCCAAAAGTGATTTCCCTTCCCCTGCTTTGCAATTTCATCTCCTTTTGTTTCTGCCTGTTCCTAGGCACCCATAAAACCTTCCAGCGGCTTCATCTATCATATTGGTTCGTATTGTACGGCTGCCCTGTGGACATAATAATCATTTGTGTTCTTTAATATGCAGTTTTCTGCATATTGTGTTTATCACCGAGTTGTCAGGGTGCCTGGTGTGAAAGGAGTTTCAGAGGTGTTTTGCTTGCTTGTGCGTGTGTGTATGTGTGTTGTTAGTCCCCCTGTGGCAGGCTGTCAGCTCTCTCTGATGGATGGGGATAAAAGGAAAGCTCGGGATGCTAAGGGAACAGGGAAGGTCCAGGCTACAGGATATGGAGCATCACTACACTAGGTTAAGAAATGTGTCAGTTATTGTCTCGACTGCCTTAGGGCACTGCTGGGCCCCGGCAGCCAGAGAGAGAGACCATCTCCAACCTCCCTCCCCTTCCATCCCCTCTTCATTACCTCCCTCCCTTCTTCTCTGTTTTGTTTTCTTTCCTCTCCTGCTCTCCTCTGGTCGTCTGAAAATCCAGGAGAGCTAATTGCTAAACAGGGGGATGTGTTGCAGGCTGGTTTTAATGGGCGCAGGGGGAGGATGATGCTTGTTTCCTTTCATTATGTCAAACTTTGAAATCTCTGACATTTACAAAGTTGCCATTGTACCCCTTCTCCTCCTCCTGACTGCATACTGCCTTTAAAGTAGTCCATGGGAAGGTGGGGTGGATGCTTTTATAGCATCGTGGACTTGAGTCAATAAGAATAATGCTGCAACTTCATTGGGTTCATATGAGGACATCTTATTGTTTGTGACTCCGGTGGGACGAAGTGAGGGATGCTATTGTAATGTGAGCATGCTGTTGTTTGTTCGTACATCTTCAGTAAGGCTGCATTAAACTGATCAAAATTGACAGTAAAGATGTTTATAATTTCACAAAAGATTACAATTTCAAATAAATGTTGTTCTTTTGAACTTTCTATTCATCAAAGGATCCTGAAAAATTATGTTTCATAGTTTCCACAAATAAAAAATAGATAATAAACAGCAAAACTTTTTGTACTGGTAATAGTAAGAAAATTTTTGAGCACCAAATCAGCATATTAGAAAGATTTCCGAAGGGTCATGTTGCACTGAAAACTCAAATAATGACTGCTGAAAATTGAGCTTTACCATCACAACAATTAATGGCATTTTAAAGCATATTAAAATATATTTGTCGGTTGTATGGTTGAACTGATGCTGAAGGTATATTTTGGTTTTTGGACATGAATTGGTTAATTAAGTAACAATTAACTGATTATGTGTTTTTTGTTTGTTTGTTTGTTTGTTTTTCAAGAGTTTGGGGTCATCAAAATTTAAAAATATTTTTGAATAGTCTTTTATGCTCACCAAAGCTACATTTATTTTATCAAAAAAAAAATTATATTGTGAAATATTATTGCAATTTAACATTGTCGTGTGTCATGTGTTCCCACCTTTTGTGTCCTTATTTGGTTTGTTTCCTGTCCTCGTTGAGTGTGATTATTAGTTGATTCTTGTCCAGCTGTGTTTTAGTTATTATCTGTCATTATCCGGTGTATATTAGTTCCTGTCTGTTCAGTTAGATTTTGTCTGGTCTACTCGTTACTCCCCGGTGTTTCTGTGTGTCAGCCTTGCCTTGCCTTATTAAAGACTGTTATTTTGAGTTTATCCTCGTCTCCGTGTTCCTCGTTCATCCTTGCTGTGTGCACCGTGACAAACATGTAAATTTAAAACATAATTTTAAAATGTAATTTATTCCTTTGATGCAAAGGCTGAATTTTTAGGAGCTTTTACTTCAGTCTTCAAAATCACATTATTCTAATATGCTGATTTGGTGCCTAAGAAACATTTCTGCTTATTATCAAGCTGCTTCATTTTTATATTAATTTATTTTATTATTATAAAAAAAAAAATTATTTAGTTATTCTTTTTTTTACTTTTTGTTTTTGTAAGAACCACGCTACATTGTTTCAAGATTCTTTAATGAATAGAAAACAATGGCATTTATTTGAAATAAAAATCTTTTGTAACATTACAAATGCATTTACTGTAACTTTTGATAATTTGAAATAGTCTTTTCTTAATCAGGTTAATTATTATTAAAAATAAAAAAATTATTGATTTTACCCCTGACATTTAAATGATAGTGTATATGGTCATTTCTTCAACCTTCAACCTCCTAGGAGGTGATTTAATTAAAAATTATTTCATTTAATTTAATTAACAAATATATAAATGGTAGTAATCTAATATAAAATTTGAAATTTTACCCTTTATTTTTGCTACTTTTTAAATCAGTTTAATGTAGATTTTATTGTTTTATTCTAGTCTGGGGCCCAGATTTTCAGTCTCAAAATATGAGAAATATGAATAATTATATATAAATATTATGTGTCAAAAATATGTAAATAAACTGAACAAAAAGTGAAATAAACAAAGAATATTATATGTTTCTTTGTTTGAAAGTGATACATGTTAAGTGATACAGATTTTGTTATATAATGTATTTGTATATAATATAATGTAATGCCATATAATGTAATTTGCAGCACAAAATGTGTACGTGAAAAACAGTACATCATTTGGAAATTTTATGGAAATTATACTGTGGTTAGAACTGTCCTGGCTTCAAAAATAATATTATTAATAATTACATACAGAATTATTTATTAAATAAAGAATACTCTTATTATATATCCAATAACCATTATTAATAGAAACTAATTAAAGAATTGAGAGTATTTTCTAAAAGGCTTTTAAAAGGGTTCTAAAAGTTCCCTAAAGTTAAAGAAACTCCCAAACAACACCATGACATTAGCATCTCACACCATTGCTGGATCACAATACCACCACAGTACTTTATGATAAGGGCCATCAAGATATGAAAAACAAAAAAGATACTCCTGAAGTTCAGAGTAACACTTTTACTGTGAGTCTACAGAAAAAGCACCTCCACCGCAGCTCAGTAACATCGTATCTGAACACAACTGTGTTTTGAGGAACCATTAAGATGTTCCAAACATCTCCCACACTTTTCCCGGGCAGCGGTATCAAAGTGGCACAGGTGCCCAGTGCAGCTCTGTCCTTTGTGAGTTTTGTCTCTCATTTGTGTATTTGTGTGTGTAAACGCACGCGCCGCGTTTCTGACGGGCTGTCACACCTGTGCGGTACTATCCCTCTTCAAGTCGCCTCGGAGAATAACTCCTTCTGGGAGGCCAAGGTCTGTCTCTTTCATCAGCTCACAATGAAGTCAGCTCCCTTTTCCTCAATGGCTCCTCGGGCATCTGTCACAAGGAACCTGGAATATGAGGAGAAATCTTTCAATTAGTGAACAACACTTCATTCGGTTTTCATTCCCCTCCGCCGCCCCCTCCCTAGACAATTAAAGCAGTCATCTTCAGTGACAGCTGGGATCGTCTCCTCAGCCTCTGAATGAGTTCACTTTGCATGTTGTTAATGAGGCTCCTCATGGTGGTTGAGCAGGTACACAGAGCCGCTTCTGACGGTTTGAATTCAGCTCTCGCTGGGCTGCCGCTGCTGTTTTATTCTATTTCGTGGAAGGTTTGCCAGATAATAATTCCCAGTCATTTCTGCCGCTTTTTTGCTTCAGACACATATGAAATACATGAAACGGGGGGGGGGGGGTCATGAGCGTGTGGGCCCCTCCATGTGCACGCGCTGTGCCCTGACAGTGTGTGGGGTTGAGTGCATATTTGTGCATGACATTTCGCCACGTGTGTGTTTGTGTGTGTGTCTGATGACAGAGGCACTGCCGGGCCCCTATGGAACCTGCCCTTTCCACATGCATCAAGCTTCCAGCTCTGACACTCCGTCACCCTGAACTCTGACAGCCTCCAAATTGGAATCACAGGCCCGACCAAGGAAGATATATCATTAACAAACACACACACACACACACACACACACACACATTTTATACACACGCAGTATATCCCTCTATCTGTCTGCAGAGCACACATGCACACAAGTTCATAACTGAACAAATGTATTTTTCTTGGATATATACAAATTCAGTACTACTCAGTTTTTAACACCTATTTTTTTTCAATGTATATTCATACATGGAGTCATTTTTCTCAATTGTTTCTCACTCGCATGTGCTCGCTCCCTTTACACACACAGACACAAAAATCAATACTTTTGGCAGGGAGGGGGTTCATATCAACATATAAGGACTCGTCTGTATTCCTTTTTCTCTTTCTTTCTCGTTTTATCACAGGCACACTCAGAACGTTCATCTTGCTACATAATGCATACTCTATATTGCTTGATACTCTGTTTTTTAAAGACGTGAAATTTGAATTTTTGTGCCATTTTGATTGTATCTGTTAGCTAGTGTTTCCAACATTCACTTTTAGCGGACGTGCATATTTCAAATACAAACTTTTCCTTCAAGGAAAATGGAAAAAAGTAGTGTTGACTCATCCTGCACTACACAGATATTTGCCCAATCAAATGCTCCCTAAAATATAATAATGTGATAATGTTTCTCCACCCTGCTATCATCTGCAACCCACTACCAATTAGTAAATCATGTTTGCTTACTGGTTATTGCAGTTTGACTAAGAAAAAAATATTTCACCAATTCATGTGCTCATATAATCTTAACATTAGTTATAAACGGATTTGGCTTGATGTCTGCAATGGAGGACTCAGAGAGAGTATTCTATTCGAGCTCCGATAGCCCCCTTATAGACAGAAGGATAAATGAAATAAATGCATAAAGGAGGAGATGGGGAGGTGGAGGGATGCTGAAAGAACTAACAACGGTAGTGGTAAGAGGTTGTTTTTATGCTCGGATATTAATTGGAAGATTAGATGGGCGTACTCGTCCCAAAATTACATTAATAACTTCACATATAGGCAAATATAAAATAAACAAGCAAGTGTGATTTTGTTTAACAATAGCTGAAAAAGGAATACTTTAATTTCACAATGACTTAATAATAATTAGTTAAGATAAAAATGTTAAAAAGTTACAGCTGATAATAGTTTAAAAAATAAATAAATGAATAAAAATAAAAAGGTAAATGATTGTCTTACCTTCAAAAGCTAAAACATTATATTGACTATGCATCCTGTCCATCATCTCTGTCTAATTATCTTCACCAGGTCAATAGAGCATTTGCTTATTTATCATTTTAATGAAAAGCTGAATCTTCCTGCTTTTAAAAGCACAGTGTATTTGATGATGCGTTCATAGATGGGGGGTCAGTTCTTTGGGATGAAACGCACTCATTCTTTCAAGTGCTTTCCCCTCCTTGTTCCTTTTTTCCAGCCTCTTGACATGTGTCACATTTTGGAATTCTGCTCTCCCAGGATAAATGCCAGATTACATGGTGTAGTATTTTTATCCTCTCTACATTAAATGAAACAGCTTACAACATCAAAGTGGAGGCACATCACACACATCAGCAAAAAAAGAAAAAAAAATTGAAGAAGGACCATAATATGCTTCCTTTGATCTTCCCCTGCTAATAATTACCCCGGCTACATGCAGGCATTCAAAGTCGGATTTGAATTAATAAGGCGACTGAATCCACAAAATGAAGAGACGTTCTTTAAGTGCTCATTTGAACCCATCAGCTCGGAGATAAACTTGATTATTGACTTTTACGCTTGGTGTATTTTCAGGGAACCAACATGAAAAGCTGTTGTTTACCTCTGGGAAGGTTAAGAAACAATTGTGTTTTTATTAAGTAATATTGTGAAACTGGCCACGTTTTATTAGCAGTAGGTTTAATATCTTTTTAAGTTTAAAAGAAGAATTGTTACAGTGTGTTCTAACCTTGTGCAAAGCAACAAGATTCCAGTACACTGAAAGCAAAAATGCTGCGTGATGCACTTCAATAACTGTCAATCAGGATGCTTTCGATTTTTGCATAATATAGTTAATAGGGTTTTAGACCAATGAGATTTCTCTGTGAGATTTTTATTCAGCAAGGACTAATTAAATTGATCAAAAGTGACAGTAAATCTTTTATAATTATTACAAAATATTATTTAATTATTATTAATAATTATTATTATTTCAAATAAATATTTATTTGAGCACCAAATCAGCATATTTCTAAATTATCATGTTTTTTTAAAGGACCATGGTCATTTAAAATTGTAATATTATTTACTGTTTAATATATTATAATATTAAAATAATATTTCATATTTAAATAAGATAATACTGTTTTCACTGTATTTTTGTTCAAATAAATGCAACAATGTTAGACTTTCAAAACATTTAAAAAATAAGTTCATAACCCCAAATTTTGAAAGGTAGTGTAATTAAAATGAAGAATATGAACTGTTATGCATGTAAATGTATTCATTCATGTAAAGCATATGCACTAACAGTAGCTTGAATAATGCAGAATACTATTATCATTATTGAAACAGCATCTACAGAGTTCAATATGCTTTACTAAAATCTGTTTTTACTGAACTCATTTCCCTAAAGCATTTTAAAAGTTATGACCGATAATAGTTATAAAAATGAAAAAGTATAAGATTAGTATTATATGCTATTCTGAACATATAGTAAATGATAGCTTCACTCTCAGAGTCTACGTTTTTTTAGAATTTAAAAAAAAATTATACGAGAATCGGATATTATCATTGTTGAATCAGCATCTACTGAGTTAAATTTGCTTCACTAAAATCTGTTTTATTGAACTCTTTGAACTCATTTGCCTAATTCATGTAATCAGAATCAGAATCAGAATGAGCTTTATTGGTCAGGTATGTTTACACATACAAGGAATTTGTTGTAGTGACAGAAGCTCCACAGTGCAGCAGAGAGACAGCAACAGGACAGGACACCGATAATAAAAGAATAATATCCAAATAGGCAATGTACGAAGCAGCAAAAACACAATATATAATATAGACAACCATGTATGTACAGGTCAAGTATGTGCAAATTAGAAATTAGAAAATAAAAATAAAATAAGTGAGTGTGGTGAATGGATAATGTATTATAGTTGTGTGTTCCACGTTTATTATTGAGTGTTCATGAGATGGATTGCCTTAGGGAAGAAACTGTTCCTGTGTCTGGTCGTTCTGGTGCTCAGGGCTCTGTAGCGTCGACCAGACGGTAACAGTTCAAAGAGGGAGTGTGCTGGATGTGAGGGGTCCAGAGTGATTTTACCAGCCCTTTTACTCACTCTGGATAAGTACAGTTCCTGGAGAGTGGGGAGGGTTGTACCAATGATTCGCTCAGCAGTCCGGACTATCCTCCGTAGTCTTCTGAGGTCAGACTTGGTAGCTGAGCTGAACCAGACAGTTATTGAAGTGCAGAGGATGGATTCAATGATGGCGGAGTAGAACTGTTTCAGCAAGTCCTGTGGCAGATTGAACTTCCTCAGCTGGCGAAGAAAGTACAACCTCTGCTGGGCCTTTCTGACAATGGAGTCTATGTGAATATCCCACTTCAGGTCCTGAGAGATGGTGGTGCCCAGGAATCTGAATGACTCCATTGCAGTCACAGTGCTGTTCATGATGGTGGGGGGAGAGCAGGGGGGTAATGCAGACATAAGAATAAATTCAGTTGTAGTTGCTATATTCAGCACATAATAATTAACTTCACATCAAAGCTCAGCTGTGGTAAGCATTTACTCTGCAAAATAATATCTCTTTCCCTATGGCGTTATAATGAAAGCCATCTTCACAGGAGGAGACCACCAAAACCTTCAACCATGCTAGAAAATTCCTCAACCTGGACGATTATAATGATGTGATTGATTAGTCTCAGATGGAGGCCGTGGTCAAATGTCACTATCTGGCCTTAGCGGGACCCCCCTCGTCTTACTCAGCACATTACTGTTGGTCTCTGGCTAAAGGAGAGTCCCTGTTTACCCCCTGTCTTAGGCACAGTCAAGCAGAACTAGAATAATGCTTTTCCAGCACTGCTGGAGGGATTGGGAATCAATACACTCATGTTACAGGTCTAAGCTCGGACCTGAATGAGGTTGTGTGTTAAGGATAACTGTATTTCAACAGTTCCACCAATCAAGGGTCAAATGTCTCTTTGTGGAGACAGTTGGTTCAGCTTTTGTACAGTATATTTGAGCCACAAGAATGTGCAGATTCATTGTAAAAACCTCAAATGAAGCTCACAAGATGCTGTTGGAGAGGAAAATAGACCTGAGGGAGGAACAGTGAGCAGAAGGAAAGCCCCTTAATGTCCGCACAGAACTTGAGTCATGATTTTTGCTCGCACTCTTTAAATTTCCTTGCTGTATTTTGCTTCCCGTGGAGGTCACATGGGGGCATGTCGATTTCATTCTCTTACCGTGTGGACGGTGCAGTTGCAGAGGCGGTGGAATGAAGTGATTCAAACCAGAAGCTAGATTGCATGGAAATGTCAAACGAGAATGAGTATTTTTGCCAACTTACAGTAAGTTTGTGGCCTATATAGGAAAGGTCATATGACATCTTCTTTATTACCTGAATATTTAATGAATGTGATTCAGAAGTCTGAGCTAAAAGCTTTAATCAAATAACCTTCAGACTAAGGGTCTGTATGCAAAGGTCAATTTGAGAAGACTTATATTACAAGTGTTAGGTAGGGTTCAGTTTAGGGCATTGAAGCGTCATTATGTCTTTTCAGCAAGCATGTGTTCAAAGTTGTTTCAACTCATATGGGATGGACTCCCTGCAAGCTGTTCACAAGCTTTCTGATCCATATTGCAAGTAATAAATTTCAACCACTATTCAAACTCACCAGTTCTGCACTTTAGTCACCTAATTTGCCAGTTATGTTCAGGCTAAAGGATATTTGAAAGATATTCATATGGTGGACAAAACACTATAATTAAACAAAAATTGTACGTTCTGCTTTATACAGTGATATTTACCAACATCTAAACATTTACATCAATATATTTATATAACCAGATAAATAAATAGATAAATAAATGGGGGGGGGGGGGGGGGGGTGTATTACATTTTTCATTTTAAAATGACACTATTATTCCAAAACAATTGTGTGTGTGGTTTTTAAGCTTTTCACCTAATATTTATGTTTTATTTTCTTTTTCAACTTTATTTCAGTTAATAAACTATTTTTCATTAGTTTTAGTTTACCTTTAAGTTTTAGGCCAACAAAATAAGGCTTAGGCCTGATTTACAGTGCAAGTGTACACAAACACATAAAGTGCACATATTGTGCACAAATATGTTGTTTTAATGCAGAGCTTATTTTTCTGTGCATTGCTTGCTGAATAAACGTTTTTTAATCAATATGATCTTTTGCCATATGTTTTTATGAAGCAACATAAAAAATGCCTTTTTTATAAATTAATAACCGGTTGGAATTAAATGTTGTTCCCCTGCTGATGTACATTGGATTTCATGACAATCAAATCTGTTAGCCCTCCTGACTCACCCATTTTGAATTTATTTCTTTTTGTTAAGAGACAATCTCTTTTCTTTCAAACTTTTTGTGAATTTGTGTGTAGAGGTACAGAAACGCAGTGTGAATGCACCAGTTGGGCCTGCTGTTGCAGTGAAGCAGCAGCTCCTCTTATAAACTGCTCATGAGTCTTTCTATCAACATGAAATTGTGGGGTCAGACACAGTTAAAAAGAAGGCCATATTAAAATTTAAAGGAAAGTATAGAATTGCATTGCAAAACGGTGCATTACCTTTGTTGTTTATTTCTCTCTGAACTAAATCAGCCAATGCAGTGCAAGCAAACCGAAGCTTGGTTTGAACCACCCAGCATTGCTACATCAACAGGAACATAAACACAGAGCGCTCCATGTGGTTTTTTGCTCGGTCGTGGCCTGATCATTATACGCTTTGATCATCTAAACCTGGAGAATGCAGACAAATCGCTCCCTCCTCCAGTTTTCTCTCTTTAGCTCCAACAGCCAGTTACTGGTACTTAAATAGGCAGCATATTACCATAAATTAGACAGCATGAATTTTTTAAAACCACAGCATGTCGTACTGAGGTTGACAAATAGTCAAGTCGGTGATTTAGAAACTGTACAGAGAGAACAACGGCGTAAGCAAAGAGTGGGGCGTCACAAGCAGATGGGAATTTCAGCAAACAACAGTTGTGTGATGATGAAACAGAAGCAAGGACATGTTTTGGTGTCTCTTTTTATTTTTTTGAGAGTCATTTTCTTTTATTATCCAAGCCATCTCCTTGACATCCAAGTGTGGGTGACTCGTACAAAGCTTTGAAAAAATCTGAGGTGTCTGCACAAATACATAAACATGAAAATCAAAATATGAACGCATGCAAACAATCACAAGTGTCCTCGCCATGGCCCGCTTCCACAGCTCGAGTGATCGGGTCTCGTTTGCAGGGGGGCCAACCTTATTACCATTGTGCTTTCGAATTCGTCCCAGACTGGGTATCCAAGCCTGTTTAGACACAACACACTGTAAATGTAGAAGGGATGCTGGGATGGCCAGTCGCCCACTGTGAGCCAGCTGTGATTTTTAGATTGCAATTCTCCAGCTGTGCCGCCCCCATCAAAATCGGCTCTTTGTTGTCGAAGAAAAGTGCACATCCATGAAAATAGAGTCAAGCAGACCCCTCAGAGAGAGGACAAAGACAAACCGGTTCGAAGTTGGGCCGGGGAATGAGAAAGACATTCAACCTTTCATACACACACTTTTATGTTTGCGTTTGTGTATGTGAGGGATTACCACACTCGAAACAAAATGGCCGTTCTCAGCGCTTCACAAGCCTGAGAGCACACCGCCTAACTGGATTGTTGAAGCGTTCGCAGTGAATGCTCAAGAGTTGACCTTTGGAGCCAGTGATCGATACGGGGATATTTTGCACGTTCAGTGGCAGGCCTGTGAAGAGACGGCCGGCTCTCGGGCTGGAGGGAGTTCTCGTCGGCCTGAAGGCTGAACGAAGTGGAGAGGTGGGGGCAAGTGGAGAAGCTAGAGAGACTGATTTCATTCAACGTGCCTTTTAGGTAAAATCAATAATGATCTATTCATTGAGTGTCTTGCGCGCGGTGTGGGCTGCCTTCTCCAATAATACCTGACAAAGAGCAGGAGGCCTCTAAACACTGACCAAGTCAAGCTGTAATGAAACCGGCTCTCACAGGTCCTTAACTGAGGCTGATATTAGCTTTGTGTAGACGGCTGTGCTTCAGTGCTCAGGCCTGACCCGGGCCCTTGGGGAGCCCCGGGAGTCACACTGACTCAATTCGGTGCTTACTCACACTGACTCAGCTCCGAGGGAGCAACCGGTTAAGCATGACACACTTAAACTAAACTTGACCTTATTTTCTACTTGGGAGCATAGACTGTTAAAGACTCACTTTATTTTGGAGTTGTGCATCAGTTGTGCAAGTTAGAAGCTCTTTTTTGGAGCTCTGCTGTCTTGCCCTTTGACCCCTGTGTGGCATGTGTGTTCTCAGATGCTTTTTCAGATAAAGAGAGATTTGCAGCTATGCAATTCTCCAAATCCTGTTTAGTTTGGAATATTAATCACAATGCAAGGGTATACAGACACTTTCCTCACTCTTATGTACAGTATGATGTAGAGTATATACTGTATAATAATCTTTATCAAGTATTTTTATACGTGCATTATTTCAATTTATATATATATATATATATATATATATAAATGCATTATTTATATTAATAATAAATTATTATTATTATTATTAACTAAATGTATAATTAATATAAATAATGCATCATGTATGGACGTTGGAAGGTTGTTTTTTTTATGAAAATGTATTTTTCCATAAAAATATATTTTTCTATATGAACGTAATGTTTTGCGCTTTATATATAAATATATTCTTTATCAAGTATTTTTCAAACAAGACTGTAGATTTTGGAGGCTAGTATACTTTTTTTGTATACATATTTAAAATATGTAGCTATATGGAAAATATATAAAATATGAAAATGTTATATAAAATTAATTCATTTTCATATTTTTTTCTATTTTTAACAAGAATATATATTATTCATTATTTATATTAATAATAAATTATTATTCTTAACTAAATTTACAATTAACAATGCATCGTATGGATGTTAGATGGTTGTTTTTATGATAAAAATAAATGTATTTTTCTATTACACATGAACGTAATTTTTTGGGCTTTTTTTTTAATACAGTCTTGATCACAGGAGTCCCAGTGTGCCTTCTGTTTAACATCCATGTAACCTTTCAAAATGAACCATCAAAGCAATGTTGTCCATAAAACCTTCATAATGGCCTTTCTGTCCAGTCCTGCCTTGTTCTCAATTAAACATCATATTCCGACACAATTAATGAGCTTTAGAGGTTCTCTTTTTCATTAGAGGATTTTCTTGTCTCTGAAATTGGCCATCCAAGCCACCCCTTATAAGCATGATGTTTTCATTATGCCTCCCAGCCAACCCATTTTGTGGCTGTATTATTTTAATTGTTTCACTTAGATGGTGTATAACATTAATAATTAAGTCTAAATGTAGTGTGATAAGAGCTTTTTGATCCTTCAGGCCCACTGGCTCAGTTATTATATTATGTAGCTCTCTTTTGAACTAATTAATGCAATGATTGAGGTTACACACAAACACACACACACACAAGCTGATTGTGATGGGGTGTTTGGCCTCTGACAGAGTGCTGCATTAGAGGGACTGACAGGGTCTATTTGGACTCCCAAGTGGAAGTATAAATTAAACATCATTACGTAGTCCAATCACAAGTGGAGATGGATCTTAGTCTTTCACCTTCTGGGTTCACTGGGGCAAACTCATCAAAATGTCTCTGTAAAACACTGAAAAATAAGAAGAATGTTTTTTTGTTTAACTTGATTAGAACGATGTCCCACATTTGAATAAAAGTGTTTGTCGTTATTTATTTATGTGTGAAATTACTAATTTGGGTAGCTTTTCACAGATCACATTTTACATTATGCTTTTTATAAAGTTTGTTATGATCCTTGATTTTAATAGGTTGAGACAGGTTCTGTGCCACAGTGATTTTTTAGTCTTTATGAGTGAGTCATTGAATCACAAACTCAAATGACTTGTTCAAAAACACTCATTATTTTAAGAACTGAACACTGGCAACAGCTGATTCTGCTTTGGCTATGTTTGAATAATATTGACCAAACATTTAACTCAAATATCCTCTTAATTTTGTATTTTTGGACATCTTTTTTGTGATAGAAATGCTATAGCCTCTATAATTTGGACATCACAGCCCTTACAAAAATAAACCATGGTTTTATCATAGTAAAACTGCTTAATTTCCTTTGTGTGATTTATGAATACTTGAGACTATAAAATCAATCAGACAGCTGTATTAATAAATACACTCACCTAAAGGATTATTAGGAACACCTGTTCAATTTCTCATTAATGCAATTATCTAATCAACCAATCACATGGCAGTTGCTTCAATGCATTTAGGGGTGTGGTCCTGGTCAAGACAATCTCCTGAACTCCAAACTGAATGTCAGAATGGGAAAGAAAGGTGATTTAAGCCATTTTGAGCGTGGCATGGTTGTTGGTGCCAGACGGGCCGGTCTGAGTATTTCACAATCTGCTCAGTTACTGGGATTTTCACGCACAACCATTTCTAGGGTTTACAAAGAATGGTGTGAAAAGGGAAAAACATCCAGTATGCGGCAGTCCTGGGGGACGAAAATGCCTTGTTGATGCTAGAGGTCAGAGGAGAATGGGCCGACTGATTCAAGCTGATAGAAGAGCAACTTTGACTGAAATAACCACTCGTTACAACCGAGGTATGCAGCAAAGCATTTGTGAAGCCACAACACGCACAACCTTGAGGCGTATGGGCTACAACAGCAGAAGACCCCACCGGGTACCACTCATCTCCACTACAAATAGGAAAAAGAGGCTACAATTTGCACAAGCTCACCAAAATTGGACGGTTGAAGACTGGAAAAATGTTGCCTGATCTGATGAGTCTCGATTTCTGTTGAGACATTCAGATGGTAGAGTCAGAATTTGGCGTAAACAGAATGAGAACATGGATCCATCATGCCTTGTTACCACTGTGCAGGCTGGTGGTGGTGGTGTAATGGTGTGGGGGATGTTTTCTTGGCACACTTTAGGCCAATTGGGCATTGTTTAAATGCCACGGCCTACCTGAGCATTGTTTCTGACCATGTCCATCCCTTTATGACCATCATGTACCCATCCTCTGATGGCTACTTCCAGCAGGATAATGCACCATGTCACAAAGCTCGAATCATTTCAAATTGGTTTCTTGAACATGACAATGAGTTCACTGTACTAAAATGGCCCCCACAGTCACCAGATCTCAACCCAATAGAGCATCTTTGGGATGTGGTGGAACGGGAGCTTCGTGCCCTGGATGTGCATCCCACAAATCTCCATTAACTGCAAGATGCTATCCTATCAATATGGGCCAACATTTCTAAAGAATGCTTTCAGCACCTTGTTGAATCAATGCCACGTAGAATTAAAGCAGTTCTGAAGGCGAAAGGGGGTCAAACACAGTATTAGTATGGTGTTCCTAATAATCCTTTAGGTGAGTGTATGTAGGCTATTAATAAATTGGTAACTGTACTAGAGCTATAATTGTCATTTGTAAATAATACAATTTAATTACAATTTATTTACTTTTATATTTTATTGGTGTTTTGTTTTTTTACTTCCATAATATTTGGGGGAAGGGGGCACAAACAATACAATTCTGCTTAGGGCACCCATTTGGCCAGCAGCTGCCCTGTTTGAAACTATTTGCATTGGTGGATCAAAATGGTCAATGTAACTGGCAATGCTGCGCATAAAATGTAAGTAACTCGATATACTTAATGATTATTCAACGTTGAATAAATTCAATATCAGGTGTAGTGTTTTGTCAATTTCAAAACCATTTTCTGTTAGTTTTGTTCTTATAAGCATACGGAGTGTTTTTGATTGAGCATCTGGTTGATCAAACGTAATTACTATAATTAAAATTAAGTGAAAGTGAAGTGACATACGGCCAAGTATGGTGACCCATACTTGGAATTCGTGATCTGCATTTAACCCATCCAAAGTGCACACACACAGCAGTGAACACACACCCAGAGCAGTGGGCAGCCATGTATGCTGCGGCGCCCGGGGAGCAGTTGGGGGTTCGGTGCCTTGCTCAAGGGCACCTCAGTCGTGGTATTGAGGGTGTAGAGAGCGCTGTACATTCACTCCCCCCACCTACAATTCCTGCCGGCCCGCGACTCAAACTCGAACCTTTCGATTCGATTCAATTTTTTTTTCTCTGCATTTAACCCATCCTAAGTGAACACACACCCGGAGCAGTGGGCAGCCATTTACCCGGAGCAGTTGGGGGTTTGGTGCCTTGCTCAAGGGTACCTCAGTCGTGGTATTGAGGGTGGAAAGAGTGCTGGTTATTCACTCCCCCCACCTACAATCCCTGCCGGACCTGAGACTCAAACCCACGACCTTCGGGTTACAAGGCCGACTCTCTAACCATTAGGCCACGACTACCCCTTAAGCAAAAACAACACCTTTGTCTGAGGTGATTTGGCATGAGCATTTAATTTCAATGTATAGGATATGTGTTGTTTCATATGTCTTGGCTGCCCTTATTACTTTCTTTATGGGAAACAGTTCACAAAATGTGTCAATAACTACAACTGTATGATAAACAAATATAAAACTCCCAGCAGTGTTAAGACTGAAGAAATGTTTATTTGGTGCACAAAATGTAGTTGATCTGGACTGTTTTCTGCCTCTGAGCTTCCCTCACCACATTTTATTGAAAATGAATAGGGAAAAGTAAAAGGAATACCTGTCCCTTTCTTTCATGTAACCACTTAACCATCTCTATTCAAGATCGGGTCGGGGCCCCAACATGCCGGGTTCGTTAATACATGGTCATGAGAATGAGTGCACTGCTCTCTATTTAGAGATCTATCTAGCCATCCGTGCACTCGATTATCCATCCATCTATAACTAAAAAGATAGAAAATCAAAAGAATATGCAGTTGGCAAAATTAATCCCAACAAATGAATATTTGTAATGCTATAGCCTATGTATTATTTATATTATAAACCACATAGCACATGGAAATATTGTTTTGCATTGATTTTTAATATACCAAAATATAATATAGGTTAAAGTTTCTGCCTCTGCTAAAAAAATAAATAAATAAATCATAGAACATAGACAGGAAGAAGAACACTGCTACAGTATTGCAGTAATCTCAATACAATAATAATTACATGCATACAAGTATTATATAAAACATTATTAATATAGATATTAGTTTCTTTGCACTTTCCTGGATTCCCAGTTGAGATTTCATCTGCTGTTGTGATGAGTTGAGGCGTTTTTAAAAATATGTTGGTTTTCAGGGTCCAAGGTTTGCTTCTTTGCCCATTTGAAATGGAAAGTAGTGGGAGGAGGGAGAGAAGCAGAAAAGGGGAAGGAAAGCTTGTTTTATGAAAGGCGAAAATGAAAGCAGTGTGTTGGTGGGACACCATTATAGCCTCAGGCAGGCTGATGAAGTGCATGGCTTATTAACAGATCCATTTAAAAAAAAGAAAAAAGAAAAAAGTCTCCTGAGAGATAGTGGTGCCATGGCCAAGCTGTGACCAGACCTTTACAACACAGGCTTGCTGGCCCTTAATGAGCTTGGCCTTGACACACACAGATACATGCACACACACACACACACACACATATGGCTAAAGCTCTGAATCATTTGGTACAGGTGTGGGAAATTCACAAAATCCAAAGCGACATATATTGCATTCAAGGTCACATTTTATTCTCTAGGAAAGAACCCATAATCTTCACATCAAAAGCGCTGCACAATATTATTTGAGTTACAGGAATTCTGTAACAAAGCAGACTAAATAAAAGAAATGACACAAAATATTAAGTTGGTAATAACAGAGTTCAGATATGTCAGGGTGACCTGAGATTAAACCATTTATACATACGTGTATGCATATTGTTCTTCTGTAAAACTCAAAAGAATACATTTAAAAAAAATGTCTTAGTTTGTCTTTCTTTGTCCATGCAGTGAAATTTAATAGGTTTCAGTGTTGTTTAGACCCCATCATTCAGCAAAATATCTTCTTTTGTGTTCCATAGAAGAATGAAAGCAGTATTCTGTATGCGGTATTTTTAAACTGTCTTGTAGACTTGATTCTAAATGTTTCCAGAAGGCAAGTGCTCTCTTCTGATATTAATTTTGTGTAAGAGCCTATCTGTCCTACTTGCAATTTTTTGTTTTTTTGTTTTTTACATGATTAATTCCTAATACACCTACAGAATTAAGGTAAGACACCACAGGTAAAAGTGAAAATTAAGCTAATACTTTCCCAACTAAAAAACTAACATTAACAATTGTGAATTTTATTTATATTGCATGCTTTCTGAGATGCTATGTTTAAATATGTAAATAAGGCATTATCTAATAAAATAGCCATTTGCATGCATTTTCAGAACAGAAATCTGAAAATTGGATAAAGCCAGATTGAAAATTCTTGTTTCAGTTTGTTGACATAAATAGAGGTAAATTTTGGATATCTCTTTTTTTTTTTATTCAATAAATCTATGAAAAGATTGTACAGTTTGTACAAATTGTACAGACAAAATTAACCAAAATAACCAGCTGGTAAAATAATACACATGAATATTTGTGATACTGTATTTTGAAGTATTATATGAACGATGCTCACCAGATGATACATAATGCGTTTATTTTGAAAATATTTTTATTATTCCAGAAATCAGAAAATACTGTCAACAGCCAGAGAAAAAAATCACCATGTTTTTAGAAATAATAAAAAAACTTTACAAATCAAGCAAAAATATATGAACAAACCCTAAATACATATCAATAAATATGTATCAGTAATGACTAAGATAAGCTATTTTTATTAGCCATTACTGTAGCAGACAAAAGCACCTCATCTGAATTTGATCCATTCACTGTGTTCATTCTGCTCTAGACCAACAGCTTCAGAGCAGATAACTGTCTATATATGATGATGTCAGGACAGTTATATCACCCTATTTTACGTTACACCCACCGCTTAAAAATATTAAAATAAATTTTAATTTGGAAATTAAACACATAGAGGATGTGTATTTGGGTTTTTTTTTGGGGGGGGGGGGGGGGGGGTATTAACCAGTCCTCTTCGTTTTTCGTCCCCCTCATCCTCATTCTTCAGTGCTTTTACTTACAATGTCTGAACAGATGGATCGTGAGATCCACAGCGCCACAGAGAACAAGAGGGTCACTCTGTTCTATCACTTCTGTTTGAAAAAAAAAATACATAAAAAGCAGGAGTCCAGAGTGTACTTGAGTGTAAAATCACATTCTGATGTGCTCGGGCAGCTTCCTCCTCTCATGTACCAGAGTAAATTAAAACCTCCCTCACTCTTCCCTTCGGTCAGATACAGATTACGGTCCTGTTTGAAAGCCCTGCTATTTCTCCACACAAGTGCTTCCATCTGATCGCTTGCTTTGTTTATGGGTCAACACATTGTCTTGCCCGCAGAGCACAAATGTCTTCTGCTCCATCTTCAGACTGAGAGCGTCTTCCAGAGATTGATGCACTTGATACGCATAATAATGAGCATCTATCTGCCGATCGCCTGGTTTCTTTGAATCGTACCTCAACTGAGGCTTTTTCAGCTCTTAGGCCCTTTAGAGAATCAAATAATTTATGAGGGTCTAAGTATGTTTTCTGATGCTGGACTCATTAAGAGGATCAAATGAGCTTTGCATGTAGGGCTCAATAAAAGATGTGCACTCCGTGGAGAGGCACAAAGTGATTTCAATATCTACAAGATGTTTTCAGATAGATTCAGGCTTGGTATTTAACTTGGGTGCATTTTTCTTCCATTAGTTGGTTCTATTAAGAGCAGGGTAGGAAACTAGAGATCTTGTGTGCTTTTTTAAAGAAAAATTAAGTTCTGTCATTATTCACTCATCTGTAAGACATGTTTTATTTCTTGGAACACAGAAGGAGAAGGTTTGAAGGATATTATTGAAGTGCATATTGATATTCTGAATATAATGAAAGTAAATTAATATATAGGGACTGTGATCGTTCATTGTATGGAAAAAATACAAAAAGCTGACAAAAATGCGACAAAAATATTTCAGCAAAAATGTGCGACAATAATCAGGTTGTTAAAATGTGTGTCCAGATGCATTTTGTTAGATGGATTATTGTCTCATGCACACTTAAAGGAACAGTTCACCCCAAACATTGCTGAAAATGTACTCATCCTTAGGCCATCTAAGACATATGTGAGTTTGTTTCTTCATCGGAACAGATTTGGAGAAATTTGACCTTACATCACTTGCTCACCAATGGATCCAGAATGGATGCCATCAGAATGAGAGATAAAATAAAGGATAAAAACCTCACAATAATCCACAAAATTATTTTATGGATTCCAGTCCATCAGTTAATGTCTAGTGAAGTGAAAAACTGTGTGCTTGCAATAATACTTGTGGATTACTTGTGGATTATTGTGATAAATCTTTGAATTTTTATTCTGACGGCACCCATTCACTGCATAGGATCCGTTGTTGAGCAAGTGATGTAATGCTAAATTTCAATGAAATAAAAAACAAACTCATCTACATCTTAAATGGCCTGAGGGTGAGTACATTTTTAGCAAATTTTTAATTTTTAATTTAACTATTCCTTTAACGCACACAACAATGACCATAGCATGAAGAACGTGAAATTAATCTTTTGAACCAGTTGGTTTGAATCACTCTCAAGTCAGAAAATCGTTCAGAGCTGTTACTGAGTTCACAACTGACACACTCACTGAACCGCAAGTCATTTTTCAGTTATGTCTGATTCAAAATGAACCAGGAACCATCGCTGTAATATATAGATTCACAAGACTTACACAGGTCTGTTTACTGACTAGTTTTTACATAAAAATGCATATTCATAATAGAGTTTGGTCTATAAATTATTAATGGCATTCTATAAAAAGGTAATTATTTTACAGATTATTTTACAAATATTCAAGTGAGATGAGGATACAACCTTAGACTACTATTTCAGATCACGTTTACTATCCGCCACGTCTCTCACCACTTCATTATTTTTAGTGGAATATTTTCTAGTTTTCAGAGAACTGGGCAGCCTTCTCTAAAAACCCTGTGTCAAATTTCAGAACTGTAACTGATTTGTATGTCTCTCTTACTGAAGTTTCAGGATGTTTAAGACCGCACATGCTAATTAATGTTTGTTTTAATTGGAGTGCATTTAAATTTCTTCTGGAGAATAAATAGAAGTGATGCTATTTAAAACCATTTCAAGAGAATTTCTTTGAGCTGACAGGAAAACTAATATTTACAGACATTTTTAGGGCACATTTGCTGCCTGGGACTCTCAATGCAAGGAAAATGCTCATTACCATATATTATGATTTAGAAAGATATGCAAACGAGCTGCCATAATTAAAAGCAATGTGTAATCTTCTCCACATTCCTAAGCACAAGTGCCACAGCACTGTCAAGAGGGAATTAGCAAAACACGAACACCCAAATCGGAACTTTTCTCTTCTGGAAAGCAGTGTGCTAATGATTTCTGCACTGAGCATTAATTAGGTTTTAAGCTTGTGCCTCACTTTAGCTTTTTAACCCAAATAAAAAATATGAGACATTTGTGAGGTGAGACATGGACCCTCTCAGACTCATGGAGCTCCTGGTGTGTTTTGGTGGAAGTGTGACTCCTAAACACACGTGAGCGTCAGATGCTGATGTGTGTCATTAGGACTGATGATCAGGGCGAGTGAAGATGCACGTCAGTCCTTGTGTCTGTGAGCCCAAACAGTCTCTGCAAGCCGTTCAAGAGCCGTCAAACCCACTTCAATTCTGTATTATCTTCAATTTACTGTCATCTGAACAGAGCCTGCTCACAGCTGAGCCCTTTCACATTTAATTGCTCTCTCTCTCTCCCTTTCTTTCTTTCTTTCTTTCTTTCTTTCTGTTTGTCTGTCTGTCTGTCTGTCTGTCTGTCTGTCTGTCCAATCGTCTGTCTGTCATTGCATCTGTCTGTCTTTCTATTAGTCTGTTAGTCCATCCATCCATCCATCCATCCATTGTTCTGTCTCTTTCTATGTATTAGTCTTATCTATCTATCTATCTATCTATCTATCTATCTATCTATCTATCTATCTATCTATCTATCTATCTATCTATCTATCTATCTATCTATCTATCTATCTATCTATCTATCTATCTATCTATCTATCTATCTATCTTTCTGTCTGTCTGACAGAACAATAGGTAGAATGATAGATAGAACATTAATCATTCTGTCTGTCTTTCTGTCTATTCTGTGCATCCAGCCGTCCGTCCGTCTATCTATCATTCTGTCTGTCTGTCATTGCATTTGTCTTTCTTTCTATCTATTAGTGTGACTATCTATCTACCCATCCGTCTCTGTTGTTCTGTCTATCTATCTATCTATCTATCTATCTATCTATCTATCTATCTATCTATCTATCTATCTATCTATCTATCTATCTATCTATCTATCTATCTATCTATCCTTCCAAACCGTCTGTCTGTCTGTTTGCTTGTCTTTTTCTGTCACGTTTTCTCACTAACTCAATTTCATGACCAAGTCTCTGTGAAACAGAGCGAAAAAGAGAGCTGACGGCAGCACATGACAGCGGCCTGTTCCTCTCCTGACCTTTCGGAGACCTCCCATCATGTTCAAACTCCCCACAGTCACCCACTCCAGTCGATCTCTGCGATACACACCAGCTCCGTGCATCGGGCCAGCTGTGTACCGCGCTCCACCTAAATATACAGAGTCAGCAGCCGCATTCATGGCTCAGTATAGGCTGGTGGGCTGAGGCATGTGTGTGCTTTCGCTGGCTCAGCCGTAACATGTGGAACAATTAACAAACTGTGATGAGAGATGTGCGTTCAAAAGTTGACAAATGGGGGGAAAACGAAAAAGACCGCATTGCCTTTTCTACAAATGGAAAACAAGCCAGCCAGCGGAGAGAAAAATTCTCTCTGCATATTAGTTACAGACGAATACCACTGGCACAAGAAAAATATCATAGCCTCCACATGTTCAGACAACAGTGAAGTCTGTGTAAAGTGGTGTGAATTGCTGTTTATGTGTGGATATGTTGTCAATAAAAAGCTTTGCGTGGATACAGTCTCTACATGCAATCGGTTATGTATATGTACGCTGTATGTTTGCGTGAATGTTTTGGTATGTTAACTGAGTTTGTAGGCAGCTCTATGGATAGATAGCTTACGAAATATGGCCTTGGACTAGAATAGTGTTGTAAATTTAGATATGTAATGGTTCCAGCATGCTCCATGTGGTTCGGAGTGACTCCAGACAGAATAGACAAATGTACTGTAATACGATGTCTCAATAAAGGCATTTAAAGTATCTGGAACACTCATTGTGCTTATCAGATTTTCCAGCCTCTGGGCTTCCATCTTTCTTTTTTGCCCTTAAGAGCTTGAGGAGAATTTAAAGGGACAGTTCATGCAAAATGTAAATTCTGTTTAATATCATAAAATAGTCCAAACAATTTAGTAAATTATATTCCAAAACTAGTCAGTAAACCTACTTCTCCCCCAAAGTTCATGTAGCATCCACAATTCAGAAAGAATTTAAGTAACGTTATACTATAAGCTGTAAAAAGTTTTTATTTTATTTTATTTAATATTTATTATTGGAGTATGTAGAATGGTTATTGGAGTGTGTTTTCCAATACTATTTCAGTCAAAATGTTATGTTTAATTCAATGCGTTACTTGCTGTTTCTTTGTTGTTATTTTATAATTTACTAGCAATATCTGTGTGAAAATTGTTTCAAAGTGAATCCTACACCATTTTTTTTTCATTGAGAATAAATCCTAGTTTAGGATCAGAGTGTTATGGTACGCGTGGTTGAATGCATAAATGAAAAGCGCTCGATGAGAGAATGAAGAAACAGGAATCTTTTTTAATAGGCTTCAATTCTATATTACCATTAAACAACAAACATACAATCTCAGACAAAAGACTAGGGGAGAACTCAGGACTTTTAAAGGGACAACCAAACGAGGAAACAAGATAATTAATATAACACCGGTGATGAGGATGAACGAAGATTAACTAATGACAGGAAACTAGAACAGGAAAAATCAAATAATGGCAAAAGCGAAACTAAATAGAAACCAAACCGTGACACAGAGAGGCTGACGCCATTATTTTGACTCAAACTTTTTCAGTGAAAAAGAAGTCATAAAGACTAATTAATGGTGCTTTTTATCCTTTTTGGAGCTTGACGGTTCATTTTATGCTGAACTGTCCCTTTAAGCTTTGCCTGTTTTTTAAATTTAAAGTTTTACAAACTTTTTTAAGATTTAAAAGATCTAATTGTCATGGTATGCTCACAGATGATAACCGCATATCGCCTTAGCGCCAATGGCTGTAAATTGGTCTACACATGGCTAAGTAGGTTTATTTCATAATTCTCATAAAGCAATTTAATCTTACCTTACACTTCATCAAGAAACATAGAAAGAGGGTTTAATGAGAGGGATATTTCATCATTTCTCATTTACCCCGCATGACGGTACAAAAAAGGGTATGAGAAATGAAATGAAACGGAGCATTTTTAATTATGATCAGTTTGATCTCAGCAAACATGTTCCTCGTGGAATTAGTTGGAGCAATTAAAATGCAATTTATGTTCCTTTCAGCATACAGCGAGTGTTGATGTAAAGCTCAGCTAGCATGCAGTGTTTGTTCCAGTACAGCTTTATGGGGCCTAATTAGCAGTGGTTAGCCAAGACTGCTAGCTGTCCAAACAAACTAAATACTGTTGGCCAAGAAGACATACTGAGATGTGTGGAGGCTGGTCTCTAAACGTGTCTGTACACCAATCAGCCTCACTGTGGTTACATTGATTAGTGTCTGGCTGAGTGCGTGTGAGTTTGTGTGTTTATATGGGTGTGCTGCTCCACATTTAAAGGGAGCTGAGTTTGTGACTGAGTACAAGACAGGAGAAGAGGGGGAAGAAAATTCTTCTAGAGAGAAACCCAAAGCTGTATAATTATCCACACACACACTGGATCAAGTTTCTCTTTAAAAAGCAACCAATTATTGTAATGTGTGTGGTTGAAAACAAATTCCTAAAAAGAGATGGATTTTCCTTATAAACACAAATACTTTTCCAGCAGCAATCAGGAGCGGTGCAGTGTATTATTGGAAATCTTTGTCTGGTTGAAGTTGGCAATGTAAAATATCAGAATTATAGATGTGTCACAGGTTTAACAGACAAATATAAAATATGTACCTTTAAATAGTCCAAATTAGACACTATCAAAGTTTTAATAGTGCTCTTACTAAATGCCTTGAAGACTTGCAAACCTGGAACTAACCGCATATTATTTTGCTGTTCATTCGTTTAATTTACGGACGCTGTACCCATTTCACCCTGACGTTAATTAAACCTTAATGCAGCATAAATATCCACAAACTTCACAAATATGCACTTAAGGGTACAGGAGCAAAAAAAGGCAAGTGAGGGCAGGGAAAGTGAAATAGAAGAACAGTGAGATGTAATTTAGTGCCGCTGTTCAGAATGCATTGGCACACACACACACACATATATATATATATATATATATATATATATATATATATATATATATATATATATAAAGAGTTCTGATGCAAAAGCCTCTAAGTGCCATCTGAAATTTTCTTCTAAAATGAGCATTTTTCTAAGGCTTATTTCTGTTTAATGGCAATGAAAACCTGAGAACCTGTTCATTGCTATTAAAGTGAAATTACTGAACCTACACACAGGAGCCTAAGAAAAATGCTTAATTTAAAAAAACATTTCAGATGGCACTTATAGACTTTTGCATCTGAAGTCTTCATATATATATATATATATATATATATATATATATATATATATATGTGTGTGTGTGTATGTGTGTGTGTGTATATACATATTATTATATTATTTTATATTATATTAGCAACAACATATCTGGGCAAAACAAGGCAAAAAATATGCTGAAACATTTTATGTCATCAACAAGAGGCAACATATGTTGATCAAGGGACCTTATGAGTATATGTGTCAGTTTAGTTATGCAACATCGCACCCTACTGTTGTTATGTGATACTGCATCTTAGTTTATGTGAATCAGATTTGCCTATGTACAGTATTTAAAAAAACCAAGGGTTCAATTTCATAGTTAGAAAGCAGCCATTTCAACAGCAAACATTTACTAGACGTATTTACTAGAAATGTTTTCAAAATGGTTTAAGTGGCAAATTTTTAACCATAAATATAGTCGCCTTCCCATGGATTGAAACGCAGAAGCCCAAAAGGAGCGACTACCTTGAGAAGCAGCTAACCTCCAAATAATGGCTGTTTTTCATCTAAAACACATCTTGCTTGATTGGTGAGGCTGAAAAGCTGAGCTTAACCTTTAAAAATATAGCCATGTGCTTTTAATAGATTCTCTGAGAGCCTCATGATGAAGAGAATTACAGAAATGAACAAGGCAAACAATCAGGGACCTCGCTACAAGGCCCTTGCCATGAGAAGCATTTCAATCACGCACCCAGCTGAATTTTCTCCCAGACCGGAGGTTAATAGCATGAAATGCCCTTCAGTCTCCTGAAAGCGAAAACTGGAGCTACAGCAATATACAGTGGTGTGAAAAAGTGTTGTTTTTTTGTTTTTTTGCATGTTTGTCACACTTTAATGTTTCAGTTCATCAAACAAATTTAAATATGAATCAAAGATAACACAAGTAAACACAACATGCAGTTTTTAAATGAAGTTTTTTATTATGAAGGTAAAACAAAATCTAAACCCACATGGCCCTGTGTGAAAAAGTGCTTGCCCCCTAAACCTAATAACTGGTTGGGCCACCCTTGGCAGCAACAACTGCAATCAAGCGTTTGCGATAACTTGCAATGAGTCTGTTACAACGCTGTGGAGGAATTTTGGCCCACTCATCTTGGCAGAATTGTTGTAATTCAGCCACATTGGAGGGTTTTCGAGCATGAACCACCTTTTTAAGGTCATGCCACAGCATCTCAATAGGATTCAGGTCAGGACTTTGACTAGGCCACTCCAAAGTCTTCATTTTGTTTTTCTTCAACTTTTGTCTCGTCAGTCCACAGAGTATTTTCCCAAAAGTCTTGGAGATCATCAAGATGTTTTCTGGCAAAACTGAGACGAGCCTTTATGTTCTTTTTGCTCAGCAGCGGTTTTCGTCTTGGAGCTCTGCCATGGATGCCATTTTTGCCCAGTCTCTTTCTTATGGTGGAGTCATGAACACTGACCTTAACTGAGGCAAGTGAGGCCTGCAGTTCTTTAGATGTTGTTGTGGGGTCTTTTGTGACCTCTTGGATGAGTCGTCGCTGCGCTCTTGGGGTAATTTTGGTTGGCCGGCCACTCCTGGGAAGGTTCACCACTGTTCCATGTTTTCACCATTTGTGGATAATGGCTCTCACTGTGGTTCGCTGGAGTCCCAAAGCTTTAGAAATGGCTTTATAACCTTTTCCAGACTGATCGATCTCAATTACTTTCTTTCTCATTTTTTCCTGAATTTCTTTGGATCTCAACATGATGTGTAGCTTTTGAGGATCTTTTTGTCTACTTCACTTTGTCAGGCAGGTCCTATTTAAGTGATTTCTTGATTGCGAACAGGTGTGGCAGTAATCAGGCCTGGGTGTGGCTAGAGAAACTGAACTCAGGTGTGATAAACCACAGTTATGTTTTAACGGGGGTGGGGGGGGTGGGGGGGGCATGTGTGTTTGGATTTTGTTTTCCCTTCATAAAAAAATCCCTTCATTTAAAAACTGTATCTTGTGTTTACTTGTGTTATCTTTGATTAATATTTAAATTTGTTAAAGTGACATTAAAGTTATTTGTTAAAGTAAACATTAAAGTGTGACAAACATGCAAAAAAAATTTAAATCAGAAAGGGGGCCAACACTTTTTCACACCACTGTATCTGTTTCATAAGTCACCAGCTGCCTCATATTACACCATGGAGTTGTTCATAATTCAACATGGGAACATATTCTTCTGAGTTCCACAGGAGGACCCCTGATATAATTGTTTATTTGTATGTTTTAAAAGAGGCCGAAGGCAACCGCAATGTGTTATCTCTGTCAATAGAGCCGCGTTTATTAGTGGATGCGTTATTGGCTGCAGTGAATAGAGAGTTGGAGACGAGGAATAACATGTTTGTACATACAAGATCAGAAAGTTCCTTGGGGGATTTTTATTTTCTCACAAAGTAAAAACTCTTGAGATCGACTGGTGCTTGATGAATAAACTAGACATTAGCATAAAGGTAGAGAAGCTGAGGATTGAACTAGTTCAGCCTTGTCTTAGTTATTATTTAGTTGGTGACTGAAAGTTGCTCAATACATTTTTGTCTGTGTATATGACTGAAACACTGGCCAATATTTATTTATACATTCATTCATTCATTTGAATAATGCTTTTGTCTTGCGCGCATAGCTATATAATTTTTCAGGTTCATTAATTTATTGCTAATATTGAATATTATAAAAATTTATCATAATTATACCCTCGTGTTATTTAAAAACCCGAAAGGAGCAGTAAAGTTTAAGTTTTTATAGAATATCATGGGCACTCTTTTCTATATAATGGAAATGAATGAGGACTCACTAGATTCAATCTCCAAAATGATTAAAAAAATAAATAAATCTGCATAAAAATGGCCTATAGGACTAGATTCCAAATTTTAGAAGCCAACCAATAGCTTTGCGTGCATTTTGATGTCAGTGAAGCCATACATTATTCGCTCTTGTGAGTCATGTGACCAGAAATCATTGACATTAAAGGCGCAACATTTGCTTTAAAAGCTACAGCTGATATTTTTAGCAAATAATGTTTTAAATCTCAGTCCGTTCCTTGCACAATGTTTTTGTATGGCTTGAGAAGACTTGAAATATATTGCATATATAGTCTACTGGACCGCATTTATTGTGCTTTTTTGTCATTTTGGTGCATGACAGGTCTAGTCCCCATTCACTTTCATTATATGGAAAAGAGCAGCAGGATATTCTTTTAAAATTCTCCTTTTATATTCCACAGAAAATTATATGAATTCAATACGATATGAGCGTAAATGAGGGTGAGAATTTTAAGTTGCTTTTAGTTGGTTTTGCTTGAGTTTGATCACGTTTTGTTGTCCCCAGATGCAAATTACACTTATAATTCATGCAAGTGACATTAAAATTCTTAATGAGAGTTAGTTTGAATCCACCGAACGCTGCAGCACTTTGGCTCTGGATTCTGTAGGAAAGCATACAACAACAGTCGATGCATCGGTCACTCTGAGACACTGCGGCACATAAACATGTGGAGACTGTGTGAGAATCATAAAAGTCTGCCGCCCTGTAAAATCTGACCCAATATGAGCAATATGCGTCACTGTAATTGTGTTTATTGGGAGAGGGCCCAGACACTGTGGTAATTACATATTGTTACAGTCTGCATCCCTATATATTTGATTTATGTATTTTGGCTCCAGCTGACAGATAAATAAGAAAAAATGTTATATTAAGCGGTAATAAATATGAATCATTTCGCAATCTGCCAGGAAATAATAATATTGTAATCTTTGAGGTGGAAGGCTTAAACAATGTATGTATTTGTGTGAGTGTACAGCATGGTCTGTACTTTGGAGAGACTGATATATCACAGCCAGCTGAGACACACATTTAAGTCCTGTACTGTGTCTGCTCTTTAATAGTGGGCGTTTTGTACAAACCAATGGGTCACTTCGTCTGTTTCGGTCAGGAAATATGTGAAAAACATAAACAATGGAAGTAATTTATTAGGATAATTATAGACACCAATTTTACTGTTTGCGACTGATGTATAGGGGATAGTGGGCTACAATGTGCTACTATTAACTAAAAGGAATTGATGGCACAAAAATGAATAGAAGATATTCTGTCTACGCAATGAATGTCAATGGGGTCCTATGTTGTTTTGTATTAGACTGACAAAAATAATGAAAAACATTCTGCAAAATGACTTCTTTGTATTACATTGAAAGTCATACAGGTTTGGAACATATTTGTTCTCCTATCCTTCTATGTCTCCTATGCACAGAAATGAGAAAGCTGTAGCATTAGTTAGCTATAACATGAAAACTTAAAATATAACTCAAACATGAGTCACACAATCCCATTCTAAAATCTTATTTCCCTGCACATTATTACCATTTGCATAAATCAGCCTGGATGTTTAATATTCAATATACATTTGCATTTATTCATTTAGTAGACGCTTTTTATTCAAAGCGACTTGAATAGAACAAGTGATTCATCATAAAGAGGCAATAAACACGAGAAGTGCTAGTAATACAAAGTTTTAGACATAGTTTAGAATACGGAGGAATTAAGGGATAGTGAAAGCATAGAGGAAGAACTTTTATTTTGCAGTGGTATTTGAAACGGTATTTCACTGTATTTAAAGAGCAAAAATATCCATTTTACCGTAGTTTCTTACCATAATATGTTTATAGTAGCATATGAATATGTGAAGCTAATACGAATATGTGAATAATTCTTCGACAAAAGTGAGAGAGCTATGACATTAGTTTGCTATAATGTGCACATTTAAAAGCTGACTCAAATATGATTAATGGATATTGAACTGCTGGGGATTGTGAGAATGTTTCAAATAAACTTTATTTGTGTGTGTATACTTGTTTATGCTACATTGTGGGGATCAAATTTTTGACATTGTGGGGACTGGCCTGCGGTCCGCACGAGGGAAAAAAATGATAAAAAATAGTAAATGATTTTTATCTGAAAGTGTAACAATGCAAACAGGTTTCCTGAAAGGGGTAGGTTTAGGGTTAGTGTTGGGTTAGGGGATAGAAAATATCTGGTCTAATTATAATATTCGGTCAGTATAAAAGTAATAGAAGTCTAAGGAAAGTCCCCAAAATTAACGTGTGTGTATGTATGTATATATATATATATATATATATATATATATATATATACATATATTAATTAACAAGTTGTGGGATGTTTAATATTCCCAATTTTTATGTAGTAAAGCCATTTTTGTTTTTGTATAAAATTTAGCAATTTTATAATTGCATGTAACATTACTTTCTACAGTTAAAGTAGAAAAACATTACTTTTAGTTGCTTACACATCTTACCTGAAGAATGTGGCCCACTTTACCCTAAAGCTACTATTTGGATAAAAAATGCTTAATTTAATAATTCACTGCCAGAAATTTGTAGCATATAAGTCTATGTGGATCTTATTCATTAATTTTCAGAGTGCTATACTGTTAAAGCCTGGCAAAGTTTTGCCACCCTACTTCCAACCAATACTGTACCTCTTGGCTTCACACCCATATGCTTAGAGACAAGCAGTCAGTCCTGCCTGTCAGAGACTGTAGCGTGGCAGAGTCAAGCTGTCTCCTCCTGAGTTTCTCTGTCCTCCTTTTGTTTAGCACTCTGTTCTCTATATAGCTGTTGAGCATCAGCAAGACTCCAGCCTGACCTTTGCCGGTAATCCTTATAAAACATAAATGCATGATATCTCCGCTTCTCTCTCTCACTCACTCTGTCTCTACATAAGACCACCCCACGGCCCTCATTACAAGCATCCCACTGCCAGCCGATGTCACTGTCTAATTACAATCACCCTTGATCTGCTAGATCATGACGTGAGACCTGCAGCTCACCGGTGTGCAGTGCCGAGGGTCTTTTCCCCGCAGGCGGTGTGCTGAGACGGGCCGTCAGGACTGATGAGGACGCCGCTTGCGGCTCTCCCTCCACGCTGCACCGCGAGCCGACAGGCGGAGGATCATTAGTGAACCAGCTGTTAACAAGCAGCGACAGGACAGCCAATATCACTTCCTGTGTGAGTGACACGCCGTGGGTGGCGACGTGAGGCCAGGTGGGCACAAGTTAATCTGATTTAAAACTCCAAATCACCTGCTTTGCCAAGTTTTGACTCACTAAATGTAATTTTTTAATGTTTTTTTTTTGTCCTATGCACCTATTTATATTTTTTCAGATTCACTGATTTATTTTTCATATTTATAAAAACTTTGCATCATTTACTCAACCTCATGATTCCAAATCCTTTTTTTTTAAAAGAATATTCTGGATGCCAGTATTATTTTAGTATATTTGAGATAATATTATAGTTTTTTAGTTTTTATTAAAATTTGGATCCATTTTTATTTTTGTATTTTCATGTATTTTTTATTTTAGCTTTAGTGATTTTAGTTCTTCAAAATTTTACTAGATTTTGAAGTCACATAATAGCTTTACATATACATTTCAATGTCAGTGATGCAAAAATCATTGGCTCCCATGAGTCATGTGATCAGAAGCCTTTGACATCATTGGTGCCACATTTGTTTTATGTAATGTATTAAATCTCAGTCTGTTCCTCATACAATATTTTGTATGGCTTGACAAGACTTTAAATATATTGCATGAGTCTCCTGGACCAGTTTTATCATGCTTTTTTTGTGTGTGTCATTTTAGTGCTCACCAACGCCAGGTCCCTTTTCACTGTCATCATATGGAAAAGAACAGCAGGATATTTTTCAAAATTTCTCCTTTTATGCTCCACAGAAAATCATATGGATTTGGTACGACATGAGGGAGTCGTATGATGAGAGAATTTTAATTTTCGATTGAACTATTCATTTAAGCAAGGTAAATGCAGGTGGTATTTAGGTTTTCACATATTAAGCAACAGTGTATTCGTGCGTGAGTGTAAATGTGAGTGTGTGTGTGAAAAGAAAGAGAGAGATTAGAAATGATGGTATGACACTCTCCCGTCAGGACAAAATACATCACTGTCAGAGGTAGCAGACTAAGAGTAGCAGAGCTCCCAGACCACAGATTCAATTTCACTCCCTTGAGACGTTCAGCCCTGCCCACACAAACAGACACCTTCCATCTGAATAATAGCTCTGCATAGATTTGAATTTTCACTCTACACTCTAGAGCAAGGCCACAGTCCAAGTCTAACTTTAGGAGTTTTGTTCTTACACACCAGTATATAAAATGAAATCAGCTCATTTGTTACATAGAGTTTCTGCGAGTTCAGCTGCAATTCCTATTCATTGTAAATGCATAAAAAGAGGTCTTCACAATTAATTTTTTTGAGGATAACTTGTGGGTTTTCAATCATTGTAGACCAACATTGGATAGTTTTTCTTCATGTTCTGTCATAATAAGATATTATAATTCAGGCAGGCCCATGATTAGGTCTACAAATGCACCTTCGCTCTTTGGTTTCCAATCAAACGCCAGCTACAGGGTCCACCAGATGCCACCTCTATGGAGTGTGATTGAGTGGACAGACATGCTTGACAGATTTGAAATTACAACTGGAGTGTGTGATCAAAGTTTTAAGGCTGTGGTCCCGTCTGGCTTTAAACCACCTTGCCTCTATTGCTCATGCACAGGGGTCACAATTACATAACTGATCTCTCAAAAAAGCCACATGGATTCATTCGTTGTGAAAATTGGCTGAGAACTGTGAACCCCAGTGTGGTGTAAGCTGATTAATGATTAATGTGCGGCTCTGCCACTTAAAAGGCAGAAAAGGTCAGTGGCTCTGCCAAAGGGTTCGGGGGTCTCAAAAAAATACTTACAGAGAAATGACACGGAAACGTTGGTCTTTCCACAGGTTTTCCCCACTTGCAATTAATTTCTTCCTGTCATGATGTATGAATAAATCCATTTTAATCAGGAAAAGAAATTACATTGCCAAATATTGCCATATATTGGAGAGAAAGCAAAAACTATGCACTTTTAAAAATATTATACAGCTATAGGCACCTAAATGTATACTATGTAATTAAACATAATTGACATTTAAAAAGGAACGGATATAATACTCCAAAATGGATGATGTGATTGTGCACTGGCTTCAATCACTCATTAGGTGGAGCTGCACTTGAAATAAAATAGATTTGTGAGTGAACAGCGCCATCCAGTGGGATATCACTGTCACTGTCTTCATCACTGTCTTAGTACAGAGCATATACACTCACCTAAACGATTATTAGGAATACTGTGTTTGACCCCCTTTCGCCTTCAGAACTGCCTTAATTCTACGTGGCATTGATTCAACAAGGTGCTGAAAGCATTCTTTAGAAATGTTGGCCCATATTGATAGGATAGCATCTTGCAGTTAATGGAGATTTGTGGGATGCACATCCAGGGCACGAAGCTCCCGTTCCACCACATCCCAAAGATGCTCTATTGGGTTGAGATCTGGTGACTGTGGGGGCCATTTTAGTACAGTGAACTCATTGTCATGTTCAAGAAACCAATTTGAAATGATTCGAGCTTTGTGACATGGTGCATTATCCTGCTGGAAGTAGCCATCAGAGGATGGGTACATGGTCATAAAGGGATGGACATGGTCAGAAACAATGCTCAGGTAGGCCGTGGCATTTAAACGATGCACAATTGGCACCAAGGGGCCTAAAGTGTGCCAAGAAAACATCCCCCACACCATTACACCACCACCACCAGCCTGCACAGTGGTAACAAGGCATGATGAATCCATGTTCTCATTCTGTTTACACCAAATTCTGACTCTACCATCTGAATGTCTCAACAGAAATCGAGACTCATCAGACCAGGCAACATTTTTCCAGTCTTCAACCGTCCAATTTTGGTGAGCTTGTGCAAATTGTAGCCTCTTTTTCCTATTTGTAGTGGAGATGAGTGGTACCCGGTGGGGTCTTCTGCTGTTGTAGCCCATCCGCCTCAAGGTTGTGCGTGTTGTGGCTTCACAAATGCTTTGCTGCATACCTCGGTTGTAACGAGTGGTTATTTCAGTCAAAGTTGCTCTTCTATCAGCTTGAATCAGTCGGCCCATTCTCCTCTGACCTCTAGCATCAACAAGGCATTTTCGCCCACAGGACTGCCGCATACTGGATGTTTTTCCCTTTTCACACCATTCTTTGTAAACCCTAGAAATGGTTGTGCGTGAAAATCCCAGTAACTGAGCAGATTGTGAAATACTCAGACCGGCCCGTCTGGCACCAACAACCATGCCACGCTCAAAATGGCTTAAATCACCTTTCTTTCCCATTCTGACATTCAGTTTGGAGTTCAGGAGATTGTCTTGACCAGGACCACACCCCTAAATGCATTGAAGCAACTGCCATGTGATTGGTTGATTAGATGATTGCATTAATGAGAAATTGAACAGGTGTTCCTAATAATCCTTTAGGTGAGTGTATGGTTAAAATAAAATAAAATATATATAATTAATAAAATATATGTATAAATATAAACAATTAAAATAATATAATAAATGCTTACACATAAATGAATAAATAACAATAAATTATGCTATATATATATAATTGTTAAATTGACACATTAATAAATAATGATATAATAATATATATCAATTAATAAATATTATATATACAGATAGATAGATAAAAATATACATATTTATAATAAAGAAACATGACATTTTTCCAAAGATTGCTTGAATTTATTCAAATATTTACGTACCCACAGATGAAAAGATCATCAAATATATTTATGCAAAATTGAGGACGTAGAGCTAATGACTGGAAGACAAAATATGGGCAGAGGTTTGATAAGGCAAACTCTATTGAACACATTTTCAAAAAGGTTATTAGGCAGTGTCAGTCAGACTTCAAATCACGGTAAATTTCATAATACAAGAAGAATTTTTTTCATCATAAAACACTCAAGGAATTAGCATCACCACACGCTGCGAATGTTCGGAATACAAATGATTAGTCCTTTGCGGGATGTGAACAGTTACACACAGGCATTCTGTCAGGAGCAGTGCCATGCAAGACCATCATAGACAGTTTAATCTGAACTCAGTGAGTCTTCAACAAAAGTGCAGTACTTATATTATGTGAATATCAACGTGATATCAAAGACAGCACAATTTAATATCAAAATCTGATATTACTATTACATCACTACATCTATAAAATGACTGAACATTGAGTGCGCATTAGCTGCGCTACTCTGGCAGTTAATCAAGAGTTCAGTGAGTGGCGTTCCAAATAAGATCCATGTGATCTCCAAAGAGCGTCTTCACAATGTCATTACTTCTGACCCAAATTCCTACCAGTCACTCTAATTACCAAACAACTAAAGTGAATTTCTAAGTATAAATCAAACCTACATCAGCTAAAGTAGCGTTCGCTGTAGAAAAACAGCAGTGCCGTGATTCTTAAGGCCCAGCCTTTCACAGTAGCTTCCTCAAAGCAAAGTCTCCTCCATCCAGATCCTTAAGGGAGAGGGATGCTCCGCTACTTTAAGTGTCAACCCCTCCATGCTCAGTTTTAAAATCAGCCACTAGAGGGGGTATTTCCTGATTCTGTCACTGAAGACTGTTATGTACCTTCTCCTTTGCCTTCTTCTTGCTTGGGTTCGGAGTCTGCCAAGTGCTGGCTTTTCTCTTCATCATTCCCTGCCTCTGAGAGCAAAACATAGAGAGTTTTGTTATTGAAAACAAAAACAGAAACATGAGACAGATGTTTTAATGAAAACTAGTGGATACTCGACGGCCTACGGCACGGCAGGCTGTTTAGCAGTCGCTGCGATGCTTTTTCACAGGGATGCCCTCAGCTAACAGGCCTATATTTGATAGAGCACATCCGTGTTTGTCTTGAGCTACAAACTGGTGCAGGAAGCCACTAACATGCCCTCTAAACTCTCTAGTTTGCCTAAAGCAGGCTTGTCTGGTGCATTATTCATGGCCAGCCTGCCTCAGTGCCATATTACATTACTGCAGTGTTTTGATGACACTCCATGTTCTTTCTGAAGAAGTAACACTCAGTTTACTCACCTGCTTTGCTGATATTGAGCTCAGACAGCGTTTGGGAGAGTCCGCTAGCATCCAGGCCGCTGGAGGTTCCCAGGATGTCGTGTACAGCATTGCGTCTGCCAGTCCTTCCAGAGGCGATGAAGTCTTCATATGTCACCTCGACATCAGTCATATCTAACGCGTTTCAACATAGCAGTGCCTATGACAGAGAGATGTTCTTATTTAGACCTGTTGTGATGTGCAGTTGCCTTGCAAGTCATTAAACATAAAAAAAACATCATGTGACTTTAAGAATATAGTCACAATTAATACATACTAAAAGGAATCCAGGCACAAAGAACATGAACATCACTGCTGCATTAAAATATTTATTGGCTTATTGCTATACATCAGGCCACTGGTTCTCACAATATGTATAAATATATCTATATATATATATATATATATATATATATATATATATATATTAATAGCAGTTCCATTTTTCACTTGGTCTGATGCAATGGTCTATTTTTTTCATATAGACACACTTATTAGTGTAATGATAATATATACTAATTAAAATATTTTACATATTTTAAAAATATTTATAATTATATATATATATTTTTTTATAATATATATATATATATATATATATATATATATACATACATTTATAATTGTACATATTTTATTTGGTTTCATTAAATGTTTTTCTTAAAAACATTCTTTACAAAAATATGCAACAAGCTAGAATTTATACAGCTATACTGTAAAACACTCTTCAAAAGTATGGGGTCATTAAGTTTTTTTTTAAGAAATTTATATTTTTATTCAGCAAGAAGATATTAAGTTGATCAAAAATGAGAGTAAAAACATTTATAATGTTACAAAAGATTTATATTTCAAAAGAATGCTGTTATTTTGAACTTTCTATTCATCAAAGAATTCTGGAAAAAAAAAAAATTATTCCCACAACAAACATTTACCTGTTTTCAACATAGTTAATAAAATGTTTTTGTGGGTTCCTGTGACTTTGAAGACTGGAGTAATGGCTGCTGAAAATTCAGCTTTAACATCACAGGAATAAATTATATTTTAAAATATATTCAAAAAGAAAACAACAACTTTAAATTGTAATAATATTTCACAATATTACTGTTTTACTGTAGTTTTGATCAAACAAATGCAGCCTTGGTAAGCATAAAAGACGTTTTTCAAAAACATTTCAAAATCTTACTGATCCCAACTTCTAAAAAGTATAGTGTAACTCCTTGGATTCATACATTTAGAAAATTTTCAAACTGATTCTATTACTGATCAACACTTGAACAATAACTGGTCTAACTATTAGGAATCCCAATCAAGTAACAATGTAAAGATTATATAAACAGCCATAATCTGGTCTAGATAAGAAGATAAGCTTGAATAAGGGACTGTTTATTCTGTGTCACATTTGTGATGTCATGCATTTCTAAATTGTCCTTCTGAATTCCTTTCTTACCAGAGACTCTTTTTGTATGTTGCATGAAAAATATGTCCCGTAAAACATAATATAATAATCTGATCCCTGAATAGATCATCAAAACAGATGTACTCATATCTGCAAGATTATCAAGAATTTTGTTGAACTAAATATCACTCATGGGATGTGAGGACGGTCTTCCCTGAGCTCAGAGTTATATTTAGCCCATGTTATCATCTCAGCACAGTCATTCTCAGCTGTTGCCTTCAAAATGGTGCCACTGTGTGGTGAAACACCCATAAGGAGGTCATCATTAAAGGGCTGTTCACAGCATTATACTCACATTCACCATTTATCCAACAAAAATTCAATTGATTTCATTTTGGTTACTAAATGTAAGTGATAAAATACAAAAAAATGTGTACAATATGTTTAATTCGATTTTATTTTTGTAGTAATATGTATATCTACTTCAAGTGAAAGTCAAAATTATGCAGACACACAGAAAATTCTGAAACTTTTATTCACCACTGTACTTAATATGTAAGCACTAAATTAATTGTCTTTTTCGATTTATACATGGGAAAGAGACATAATCTAAAGCCCACTTGGCAAAGTAATTCAAGTCCAAGTCCAAAAAATCTATATGGACTTGAGTGAGCAGCTCCTCAAGACAACAGTGACAACCATGCAGAAGAGTTGTCACACACGCTTACCCTGTGTCTATGTCTAGGTAGACCTCTGTGGAATCCACCAACGCACCCTCAGAGACAGCTTGTGCAACAGTTTGGACAAAACAGCCCTAACAAACTGAGAATTCAACAATAGAGGATCAGCAGGTTCACATTTTACACAACAAAGAACAAAACAGGACTGCTGTAGAAAGAGTGCAGTGATGGGTGTGCCTCTTTTTTTGCATAATGTGTACACCACTGATGTCTGGGATGGAACAGGTTGCAACTTAGAAAATAAAAGTTTATAAGAATTAAATTGAGAAGCAAGGTGCAGCCCTCATCCATTTTCTCACTCAATTTGGGTGCCATAGTAAAAAAAAAAAAAATTATTAAAAATATAATTTATTCAAAATGAACACTGAATATGATTGTACCCAATATGTGACCTTGGCCCACAAAACCAGCCATAAGTAGCACGGGTATATTTGTAGCAATAGCCAACAATACATTGAATGAGTCAAAATTATCAATTTTTCTTTTATGCCAAAAATCATTAGGATATTAAGTAAAGACAATGTGCAATGAGGATATTTTGTATATTTGCTACCATAAATATATCAAAACTTAATTTTTGATTAGTAATATGAATTGCTAAGAACTTCATTTGGACAACTTTAAAGGTGATTTTCTCAGTATTCTGATTTTTTTTGCACCCTCAGATTCCAGATTTTCAAATAGTTGTATCTCAGCCAAATATTGTCCTATAATAACAAACCATACATAAATGGAAAGCTTATTTATTCAGCTTTCAGATTATCTATAAAGTATCAGTTTAAAAGAATTGACCCTTATGGCTGGTTTTGTGGTCCAGGGTCACATAGGCTATTATTAATGTTTTCATAAATATGCAATGGTAAAAGTTTACTCGTTTTAATCTATATGAAGTATTGAGGCATGACCTGAGAACAGGTGGTTTCAGGAGAAGCGAGTGATAATACAATGCCATCATTGCAATACTAATAAACAGAAGTCAAATGAAATAGTCATTAAATATTATAGTTATATATTTTTTTATTAATTTCAGTGTCTTTATTTATTTATTATTATTATTTTCTTTTTTTTATAATTTTAAAACTAATGGTCAAAACTAAATAGTCATCACATTCTAGTTTTGTTTTTTTGGCTGTCCAATTTTGACATATTATGATGGAGAATGTTCTGGAATCATGAAAGCTCTAATGTTAGTTACAATGTGCATCAGATTTGCTTCATTCATAATTAAACCCTTCATTGCCTCAAACTCAGAATATAAATCACCTTATTATCTGAAACAATAGATATTGTTGTGATATTCTAGCTCTTCCTCTTTGCCTTTGTTTAAATGAACACACAATGCTGACAGATTTATGAACATTTAGAGCGTAAAATGCATTCTTTTATACGTAGAAATTTAAATATTAAAAAATAACATCCTTTTGTGCCAAGACACTCGTCGTTGAATGCAACGGGTTATATAAATCTGACAGGCTATTCACAGATGCTAATGAAACAGGCGCGCTTATCATAGGGTTTATCTATGGGCCGAGCGAATTCGCAAAACCTACCTGTTTTAGGCTGGACGTTTTCCTAATGGTCAAGGTTGTGCATTTTTGTCGCTCTGGTTAATATTCAGTAGGATGCGACGGTGCTGTCAGTGGTGCTGCTGCTGCTGGTTCAGTCCATGAGTCTGCAAGACAAGTGAGGGATGACGTATGCGCGTTACTAAATTCTGATGATATGCGAGGATTATCCAAAACCACTCTATCTGCTTATGCTCAGTAGTACTGAGGCGTTTGATTCATCTCAGCGAGTCGAATCTTCTGAACCAGTTCACTGAGTCGTTCAGCGACTCTTTGTTTTGGGTTTCGACTTCCGCCGGTAGGTGGCGACAGTGGGTCGTTTTTGTTATGATGACCATCAGTCACTCATATGATTCTTTATAAAGACAGTTCGGTCATTGTATTGTTGTACGGTAGCACGTGTATATATGTAGCAATTGCCAACAATACATTATGGGTCAAATTATTGATTTTTCTTTTATGCCAAAAATCATTAGGATATTAAGATCATGTTCCATTTTATAAATTTCCTACCGTAAATATATCAAAACTTAATTTTTGATTAGTGATTTGCATTAAGAACTTCGTTTGGGCAACTTTAAAGGTGATTTTCTCAATATTTTTTATTTTATTTATTTATTTATTGCACCCTCAGATTCCAGATTTTCAAACAGTTGTAAAAATCTCCATTTCCAAAAATTGACCCTTATGACTGGTTTTGTGGTCCAGTGTCACATATGTGCAATTTCAGAATTTCAAAACACTGCTGTCCATATGATTTCATTAAGTAAATTCCAAACAGTGCAGTTGTTGCTTTGAAATGCATTTCCCACCAAACATGGCAGATGTGCTGAGATGCTACAGTTGTTCCCAGCATTCAGCAATCCAGTTTTTATACAAGGGCTCTATTGTTTGACATTTCGTCCGAAACACACGTTGATTGTTGCTTCCCAGGGCCATGTGAACAGAATCCTTAAAACAGAAGAATATGGTGCAATATGGCATCTGACAGGAACAATATTCCTTTATTTTGCTTTTGCAAATAGTAGCTTTGTGTCTGGAAATTTGCCAGTAATTTTAATGACAAGAAAAACTAAATAGTGCAAACACGTACTATAGTAAGTATGCATGCATAAAATCTGTTTTTATTTTTTTAATAACGTCATATCAGTGGAAGATTATTAATCTTTCTGTAGATTGTAATGCACAGTCTGGTCGCCTCCCACGTCCCACCTAGCGGCCACAGCGTTTATTTCTGCAGGGAAACGGGAAAAGACCAATCAAAAATAAGGATACTAGCATGTGGAGAGGCTACCTAGAAGATCTAGTTGCTACAGCATCGTCCTTAGTGTCTTAACAGGCAAGAAAGATGGAGGAAATAGAAGGTGAGGCTTTAAAAAATAAAATAAAAAAAATGCCTATGTAAATATTGTGAATATAATGGCGCTTCTAACCTTTAGCATTCAATCCGTGTGGTTGTTTAAGGGAGGGCAGCTTTGGTTTATTCGGTCGCTGTTGTTTGTGGTTATCACCATGGAAGAGAAAATACTGACGTTTGACTGTGCACAAACTCATCTTTATCATTTTTGTGTTTTTTCTATTTTATCATGTTGATCTGTTACTATTTATTTTTTGTGTTTTGTCTACAGAATCTCCTGTTTCTGAAGACCTGCTGCCCTGCAAAATATGTGGAAGAAGGTTTTTATCAAAGGTTCTTGTAAGTATTTCTGAATGGACGATAAGCTGACAGCTGGTGGTTGATGTAAATTATCTTGCCATTCAAATGTGTGTGCAAACATAAAAATAAAAATCCCAAATGTGGCAGTCTAAGTTAAACATATGACTGTATATAAATCATATTTTTTTACTAAGTTACAGTTTGTGCATTATTATGTGTTGCCTAGCAAGTATGATACAAAATGTACACTACAGTTCAAAAGTTTGATGTCTGTAAGTTTTTTTGTTTTGTTTTTCTAAAGAAGTCTTTTATGCTGACCAAGGCTGAATTTATTTTTAATTAATAACAGTGAACAGTACTTGCAGTAAAAAAAAAAACTGTAATATTGTGAAATTTTATTATATAGAAAAAAATATTCTCTATTTTAATATATTTTCAAACTCACTTAAAGAGTTATGTAGTATAATTTTGCCAGAAAAAGTTTTAGAATTTTTATCATATGTTAATGTAAAAAATCTTGTGTAATATAACTTTTGTTTGTTTGTTTGCTGGTTTTTATTGTATTTGTTATACTTGTATTTTTTTAATTGTATTTGCCATGAAAATAGCCTAAGATGCTGACATGGCATTAAATAAAAATATACTTTGTAATATATTTTCAAATGTAATTTAATCCTGTGTTGGAAGAGCTGAATTTTTGGCAGCCATTACTCCAGTCTTCAGCGTCACATGATCCTTCTGAAATCATTCAAATATGCTGATTTGCTGCTCAACAAAACAGTTGTGCTTAAAGGGATAGTTCAGCCAAAAATGAGAATGCTGTCATCATTTACTCACCCTCAAGTATTTCCAAACCTGTATGAATGTCTTAGTTCTGCTGAACACAAAGGAAGATATTCTGAAAAATGTGGGAAACAGTACTGGGGCACCATTGACTTCCATAGTATTTTTTTCCTACTATGGAAGTCAATGGTGCCCCAAAACAGCCTGGTTACAAACTTACTTCAAAATATCTTCCTTTGTGTTCAGCGGAGCAAAGAAATTCATACAGGTTTGGAACTACTTGAGGGTGAGTAAATGATGACAGAATTTTTGGGTGAACTACCCCTTTAATATTTTTTTAGAAACCATGGTACATTTTTTTCAAAACAATGGCATTTATTTGAAATCTTTTGTAACATTATAATTGTCCTTGTAATTGTTAATTGTTACATAATTTAATGCTTGATTGTTGAATAAAAATGTACATTTATAAAAAAAAAAAAAAAAAAGAACTGTAGTTTACATTGTGTTGCCTAGCAATAAACTAACCAATTATGTTGTTATGTAGTTGCCAAATCAAGATTAGCAACAAGGCATGTATTTCTCTCAGGTCACAAAGCAAACACAAAACCTGGTATAATTACTCAATCAGCGCACTGCTGTCACAGTTATTTGATACCTGCCCACCTGATTACCTATTGTAGAAAAAACATACGCCGATCTGCCAGAAGACAGCAGTAAAGAAAAGAAAGGTGTTTGACTCCAGCAGGCAAAGGGCAGAGGGGACTGATATTCCTACAGTCAAACCCATAAAACCAAAGGTGAGGAAACGACCACATTTAAACATTACAGCGACACTTTTACACTAGTTGATTGGACCTGGATCTAGTTTACCTTGTACTGCATTTGTTCCCTTCCTCTTCACAGCCAATGAGAACTGAACCCGAGTTATTACATACAGTATATTGTTCAGACTGCTGCACACTCAGAAATTCAGTGTTGTGTGCTGTTGCCATAAAATCTTCTGCAGTGTCACTGCATACATTGGCAAAAGAGACGTTCACCAAATTCATCTTAGTAGTAATAAAACAACATGAGCATAAAAGCAAGAATCTATTTTACTGGCTTTTAAACCTCATTGCGTAGCTGCACTAGTTACAGTTCCCAGTCCTGTATAGCTAATAATAATAAAAATAACGAAGATATTTTGTAGGGCTAAGACTTACAATGCCTCAACACGCTAATATCCAATGAGCACGACTGTTTTGTTTTTTTCTGGATTGAAATTCTCAGGGAATAAAAACCTCAATGCTAATCTGTGGTAATTAAAAATTATTTTCCCCATACTTTATGGATTAAATATATTTAATGTTCTTTAACAGAATTCACATTGAAGTTTCACATTGAATAAATGTAGTTAATGCAGAAAAAAAAAAAAATGCTTTTATCCAAATGGACTTGCAGTACTTTTACATCAAAATATATCAGGTTTATTAGGGTATTAATTTACTAAAAAGTGATTTTAGTAAAATCTCTTTAAATAAAAAAACCTGAAAATTATAAAACAATAAGACATAACTGTTAATTTTTTTTTCTGCACTGTTTTTACATTTACTTTTATTTTGTCACAATTCTGACCATGACCATAAACCTCAATGCAAGTCTCTTGTACTCCATGAATTACTCCTTTATTGTATTATTATTTATTTTTTTGTGTGCACATTCCTTGTTTCATATTTTTCCGGGATGGCTGTTCCTGGGAAACCTTTCTGTTGTTTGTGCCATTCTTTATCAGTTAGTCTAAAGCAGTGATACTCAAGTCTGGCTCACGAGATCCACTTTCCTGCAGAGTTTAGCTCTAACCCTAATCAAACACACCTAAGCATGCTAATCAATGTCTTCAGGATCATTAGAAAATCACAGGTAGGTGAGTTTGATCAGGGTTGGAGCTAAACTCTGCAGGAACGGGGATCTGGCAAGCCAGATTTGAGTATCACTGGTCTAAAGGAATATCATGCTTGGCTTCCTCCACAACCTCTAGTTTTTTGGGGGCAGTGTGAACATGACAGTTGTTTCTCAACTCTCTGAATACATCAGACAACTTGTTTGAAACTGCTAAATATAGCTTTAGCAAGGCAACGTCAATCTACCAGTTTACATGTTTTGATTCAGAACAATCAAACTCTGGTTTGGCCTCAAGCAAGCATAACAAATGTGAAAAAGACCTCAGTCTCAAACAGAGCCCACTTTTCCGGGCTGTTTTCCTCCACGGCTACCCTCATATCATACCCTAGTGCCCTGAAATATTCTAAAACCCCTTTTTATGGTTATTTGTTTTGGTTATGTTTCAGTTACAAAGTTCTTCCAGCAGCTCTAAGTCTGATAAAGTAAGTTTCAATGTTTGATTTTTTTATTTATTTTTTTCTCATCACTGAATTTTGTGTCTCACCTTGTCACTTCTAATATTAAGGCTGCAGTGTTTAATATTTGCTTGTTTTGGGGAAAAAAATCTCCAAAAGAGTTATAAGTTTAAAAGAGTATGTTTGTCTCACGTTTACCTACTGGGATCAATAAACAATGTTTATCTACCTGTCCTGACATACAAAACACAATTATCGTTATTAAAAACACTTATTCAACACAACATTCAAGATATTTCCTATAGTATTTCTGCTGTAGTGATGATTGGCTTGTTTTCAAACGTTTTTTTGTTAGCAGAAAATAGAAGTATCAATCGATTAAAATTAGCCATGATTAATTTTGTAATTTCAGATGTATGATGAACTGCATGTTGTTCTTGTTGTTGGTTGTTTTTTGTTTTTTGTTAAAAGCAGTTGTTGATAGGAAAAAATTAAATAAGAAATGTTGGTAGATGTTGTACATCAAGATTTTTAGAAAACATTTTAGTTAAATTACATTATAATAATATACAACATTTTTAACAAATTTTAAAAGTTAAAAATAAATCAGTTTCAACATTTGTGGTGGCTTCTGCCTTTTCTATGAAGAATCACTCTCAAAGTCTTGGGGTTTTGATGCCAGAAGATAGACTTTATTACAAAATGAGAATAATTAATCTTTAAGTAATCTTATTCCCCCTTTGAAGGTTATGTAGTAGGTGATTTAGGACATTTAGAATTAGAATATCCTGCATTCCTGTTTGATTTTAATTAAAATGTTTTCAAACTAAATGTTTGTTTTAAAAAGCCTGAACCACCGAAGAAACAGTCCAATTGGCGCCGAAAGCATGAAGAATTCATTGCCACCATTCGTGCTGCCAAAGGTTTGGATCAAGTCATGAAAGATGGCGGACCCCTTCCGCCACCCCCTCCTCCATCCTATGATCCAGGTAAAAAAACAAAACACTAGTCTATTGATACTTAGAAGAGTTAACAGTAAGATCGATAAAAACAGTAAGAGCGATTGACTTTTCCAGATTATATCCAGTGTCCCTATTGCCAGCGACGCTTCAGTGAGAATGCAGCAGATCGCCACATCAAGTTCTGTAAAGAGCAAGCGTCCAGAATTTCCAACAAAGGCAAGTTTCCTGGGAGCGATAAAGCCAAACCCCCAGCCAGGACTCAGGTGAGGCTTCACTGTAAAGATCGCTTGGGGTCAGCCAGGATTTTTTTTTTTTACTTAGAAAAAATATGCCATTTAACGTGAAAAACATAAATCGAATTATCAGAAACTTAATTTGAATACATTTGAAAATTTTAAAGGCTGTCTCGTCCCTTTTGAACACTATCACTTGGGACCGCTGATCTATAATAGAGGACTGGTTTGCTGATAACGTCAAAAAAAGTGAAGCCACCGCACTGCCGTATTGGTATTCATTACCTAAGATTATTCAAAGATTTATGCATTGTATACGTTAATTCGCCTTGTGCATTCTAACGCTCTTCATTAACTGCAAGCCGTTCATTCATTCTCGTGAGTGTCTACATTCCACCGCAAGTGCACGTGAGCACAGCTTTACAGAAGCCTGGCATCAACCTGGTTATCAACACCTGGCAGACGACTTGAACGAGTTTAATGTCGTTTTGAAAAATCACCCCACACCAGCCCTGAACACCTCTCCACACACCCATTAACACCTCCAGCAACCCTCCTCTCCTCCACACCTACAATTCAAATCAGCGAAGAAGATGTGTGCCAGGTCTTCAGGAAGAACAAAAGAAGGAAAGCACCAGGCCCAGACGGTGTGTCACCAGCCTGTCTGAAAATCTGTGCTGACCAGCTGGCCCCCATCTTCACACAGATCTTCAACAGATCACTGGAGCTGTGTGAAGTCCCCTCATGCTTCAAATGCTCCACCATCATCCCCGTCCCAAAGAAACCCAAAATTACTGGACTTAATGACTACAGACCTGTGGCCCTAACATCTGTAGCCATGAAATCATTTGAAAGACTGGTTTTGGCTTATCTGAAGGACATCACTTGACCCCCTGCAGTTTGCCTACAGAGCAAACAGATCTGTGGATGATGCAGTCAACATGTGACTGCACTTCATCCTGAAGCATCTGGACAGAACGGGGACTTATGTGAGGATCCTGTTTGTGGACTTCAGCTCCGCTTTTAAAACCATCATCACGGAAACCCTTCAGAATAAGCTAACCCAGCTCTCCGTCCCCACCTCCGTCTGTCAGTGGATCAACAGCTTCCTGACAGACAGACAGCAGTTAGTAAAGCTTGGTAAATTCACATCCAGCACTCGTACCATCAGCACTGGAGCTCCTCAGGGCTGCATACTCTCCCCACTGCTCTTCTCCCTGTACACCAACGACTGCACCTCTAAAGACCCTTCTGTCAAGCTCCTGAAGTTTGCAGACGACACCACACTGATCGGGCTCATCCAGGACGGTGACGAGTCTGCTTACAGACAGGAGGTTAAGGAGCTGGCTGTCTGGTGCAGTCTTAACAACCTGGAGCTTAACACGCTCAAAACTGTGGAGATGATTGTGGACTTCAGGAGAAACCCCCCTGCTCTCCCCCCACTCACCATCATGAACAGCACTGTGACTGCAATGGAGTCATTCAGATTCCTGGGCACCACCATCTCTCAGGACCTGAAGTGGGATATTCACATAGACTCCATTGTCAGAAAGGCCCAGCAGAGGTTGTACTTTCTTCGCCAGCTAGGGAAGTTCAACCTGCCACAGGACTTGCTGAAACAGTTCTACTCCGCCATCATTGAATCCATCCTCTGCACTTCAATAACTGTCTGGTTCAGCTCAGCTACCAAATCTGACCTCAGAAGACTACGGAGATTAGTCCGGACTGCTGAGCGAATCATTGGTACAACCCTCCCCACTCTCCAGGAACTGTACTTAGCCAGAGTGAGCAAAAGGGCTGGTAAAATCACTCTGGACCCCTCACATCCAGCACACTCCCTCTTTGAACTGTTACCGTCTGGTCGACGTTACAGAGCTCTGAGCACCAGAACGACCAGACACAGAAACAGTTTCTTCCCTCAGGCAATCTCGTGAACACTCAACAATAAAGGTGGAACACACAACTATAATACATTATCCATTCACCACACTCACTTATTTTATTTTTATTTTCTCATTTCTAATTTGCACATACTTGACCTGTACATACATGGTTGTCTATATTATATATTGTGTTTTTGCTGCTTTGTACATTGCCTATTTGGATATTTGTATATTATTCTTTTATTATCTGTGTCCTGTCCTGTTGCTGTCTTTCTGTTGCACTGTGGAGCTTCTGTCACTACAACAAATTCCTTGTATGTGTAAACATACTTGGCCAATAAAGCTCATTCTGATTCTGATTCTGATGGAATCCAGTTCGAAACCTTCTCATTTCCTCATTAACTCTGTCCTGCTCTACTGTGGAATTGTTTGTTCCAGAAGTAAATGAGGACTGAATGTGTGTTCTGTATTGCTTGAGCTTCAAAAGAACATCTTTGAACTTTAGAATCCATGCCACTTCAGTTTTCAGTTTTGTCCAATCAGAAAAATAGTTCAAGAGTTGATGAGTAGCACTGTCAGAACAGTTTGAAATGGCAGCATTTACCACTGTATCCTTTTTTACCTCTGGATCATCTATCAAGGCTCAGTCAAAAGAGGATTGTGGCCATTCCTCTGAAGCTTCCAACAGTAAATTTGAACCCTATATCCATCTGCTGGATTTCAAGAAGTTTTCAATAGACATGCCTATAGAGGCATCATCAGCAGGATTTAACTTTGTTCCAATATGTCTCCACTGTACAACATCTGTTGCCTCCCTGATGACTGACACTCTGTTTGCTACAAATGTATGAAACCTTTTGGCATCATTGGCAATGTACTTCAATACAGTTTGGCTGTCTGTCCAAAAAACTGACTTATCTAGATCCAGTTGAAGTTCCTTCTTAAGCATCTTGTCAATTCTGACTGCTAAAACAGCAGCTGCAAGTTCAAGTCTTGGTATAGTTATTTGTTTCAAAGGAGCAACCCTAGATTTTCCAAGCATGAAGGAAAGTCTCACCCTTTTATTTTCATCTTCCAGACGCAAGTAAGAGACAGTTCCATAACCATATTGACTTGCATCTGAAAAGTGATGCAATTGAGCCATCCTGATCGCTCCAAAATCCTTTGGCTTGATACATCTGCCAACTTTCACCACAGCTATCTTGTTGAGATCTTGCAGCCACTCAGACCACTGGCATAAAAGTGTTTGTGGCATTTCATTATCCCATCCGATGTTTCTTTTACACAATTCCTGTAACAGCAACTTAGAAGGAAGTATTAGTGGTGAAAGAAATCCCAAGGGATCATAAATAGAACCGATAACTGACAAAATGCCTCATCTTGTTGGTGGTCTTTCACTTATAGCAATCTTGAACATGATACACAAAATAATGTTCTTTTTAGCAACATCATATGACCCCTTTAATATTAATATTTAGTTTTCGTATCACTATTTTATGGGGGATCAGCCAAGGAATTTCACCTTGACAATAAAGTACTATCATGATGATGTACACCACAGACACATAGCCAGTTCTCAGCAGTAGTAGGCTAAGCTACTACACATCACGTTTTAACCTCAAAATTAGTACCCTTAAGTAGGAGAAGAGAGAATAGATCAAAGAGAGAGCTGTGTTGGAGATGCTGAAGGGAGAGAGTTGTTGTGGTAAGGAAAGAATAGTCCAAAGAAGAAACTGTGGGAGACGCTTCTGCATCTGGCCAAGAAAACAAATCGGTCTCTGGCTAGTGGTGGGCTTCAAACAGGACCACCACTACTACTAACACATAAGGCTTGAGTGCACAGGAGGCAGTTAAGAGGGAGCTCTGCAACTACCTTCTGTCTCCAGATGCTGGCAATTACTCAAATCCTCTTGATTGGACTGAACTTCCCCAGAGTAAGCCAACTGGCACAACATTGCTTGTGTATTCATGCCACAAGCTTCCCCTCTGAGAGGGTTTTTAGCACAGGTGGCAACATTGTCACATGTAAAAGGGCATCTCTGAAGCCAGATAATGTAGACCATCTTGTGTTTCTTGCCAGAATCGTCTAGACCAGGGCTATTCAATTAGCTTCATTTGAGGGCCGGATTATCAAACTGAAAATTTGAAGGGGGCCAAGAGTATGGGGGCTGTCAAAATTATGGGGCCTATAAAATTAGACATTAAATTGAAATGCATATTTAACTGTAAGATTAACTAATATTACCTACACCAACATCTATAAAAGGTTAAAGGGGACATAACACACACAGTTTCACCCAATCTCATGTTAATCTTGAGTACCTACAAAGTAGTATTTCAATTCTCACCGAAAACAGCCGAGCTCCTGGAGGCGTGCTGTGGGCGGAGCTAAAGAGTGATGAGCACTTGAGTGCCGATTGCCAACAAAACACAGACATTTGATACTGTTTCACTTACCGTCTGCAGTTCCGAATCATAACTGGGATATTTTATAGATGGGACCTCTCCATCTTTCACTATCAAATGATGTGCAAATCCAGCGTCGAACTGGGCCTTGTTTATAAAACCTTTGTCAACAAACACACTTGCAAAAGTCCGTTGCTGCCCTGGAAAAAACAAACTGCATGCTCTGTTTATGTAACGTTGGGTTCTTTGGGAAGCTGGACAAGGTTATTTTTCCCTTACAACCAAAAACACACTTCTTTGAAGACATTCTTCCAAATCACGTGCAGTGCTGCCGAATGAAATGCGTTAATGAGCGGGAAAAGTGCCCAATTATACCCTTCATTACGTCATGAAGAGCCATGCTCAAAAAAAACTTTCCGAAACTTGTACAAACCCAAAAAGTGTATTTGGCACAGAAATACTCCATTCTTCATTCAAATCATTTTTTGAAACTTTGGCCATGTTTAGGATGAGGATGTTTAGCATGAGAATCCATCTCTTTAACTGTGTAAATAACTCCACATGCATGAAATGGCATTAGACCCCCCCTTTAACATTAGTGATGTCTGTCAGTCGATTAAAAAATTAACTAATCACACATTTTTCTCTAATTAATGACGAGTAATTGCATATTAATATATGTATATTGACATAAGTTCATATTGAACCTCCAAAGTAATGTAGAAACTATGGTATATTTTAAATGTTCAATGTGTTTTATGTATCTAATCTTTTTACTAAGTACCATATTATTAATGAAGATCAGTATCGTTGATACCAATAATGCTACTGATGTCTCTATTAAATGCATTTTTCCCCTCAATTTTAGCCATTAACTATAGCCATTCAGCATTACAGTATAACAGAGAGCCATTATTTTTAACATTTAATATGCTCTTTAGGTGAACTTAAAAAAAATCTTCGCATAGAATATAAGTTGTATATGCATAAACTATATACAGTGGTGTGAAAAAGTGTTGGCCCCCGTCCTGATTTTTAATATTTTTGCATGTTTGTCACACTTTTCAGATCATCAAACAAATTTAAATATTAATCAAAGATAACACAAGTAAACACAACATGCAGTTTTTAAATGAAGGGTTTTTTTATGAAGGGAAAACAAAATCCAACATGCCCCCCCCGTTAAACCATAACTGTGGTTTATCACACCTGAGTTCAGTTTCTCTAGCCACACCCTGGCACATTACTGCCACACCTGTTCGCAAACAAGAAATCACTTAAATAGGACCTGTCTGACAAAGTGAAGTAGACCAAAAGATCCTCAAAAGCTACACATCATGTTGAGATCCAAAGAAATTTAGGAACAAATGAGAAAGTAATTGAGATCTATCAGTCTGGAAAAGGTTATGAAGCCATTTCTAAAGCTTTGGGACTCCAGCGAACCACAGTGAGAGCCATTATCCACAAATGGCGAAAACATGGAACAGTGGTGAACCTTCCCAGGAGTGGCCGGCTGACCAAAATTACCCCAAGAGCACAGCGACGACTCATCCAAGAGGTCACAAAAGACCCCAGAACAACATCTAAAGAACTGCAGGCCTCACTTGCCTCGGTTAAGGTCAGTGTTCATGACTCCACCATTGTTCTGCCTGCATGGACATAAAGGCTTGTCTCAGTTTTGCCAGAAAACATTTTGATGATCCCCAAGACTTTTGGGAAAATACTCTGTGGACAGACGAGACAAAAGTTGAACTTTTTGGAAGGTGTGTGTCCCATTACATCTGGCGTAAAAGTAACACAGCATTTCAGAAAAAGAACATTATACTAACAGTAAAATATGGTGGTGGTAGTGTGATGGTCTGGGGCTGTTTTGCTGCTTCAGGACCTGGAAGACTTGCTGTGATAAATGGAACCATGAATTCAGCTGTCTACCAAAAAATCCTGAAGGACAATGTCCGGCCATCTGTTCGTGACCTCAAGCTAAAGCAAACTTGGGTTCTGCAGCAGGACAATGATCCAAAACACACCAGCAAATCCACCTCTGAATGGCTGAAGAAAAACAAAATGAAGACTTTGGAGTGGCCTAGTCAAAGTCCTGACATGAATCCTATTGAGATGCTGTGGCAGATCAACCTGTTTTAACTCTTAGGGATTTTAATTCTTGTGATTTATCTAAATGCCTTCCTACACTTCAACAATATGTAGACTGTCCTACCCGCTTAAATCGAACTATTGATCGGAGAAATATTACCAATGCTTATAAACCAGTTTACAGAACTCCCCTCGGGAAATCTGACCACAATGTAATTCACTTCCTGCCCAAGTACAGGGCTGCTGTGAAGAGAGCGAAGCCTGTTATTAAGCAGATACATGTGTGGTCCAACAGGTGTAAAGAGCAACTAAGGGACTGCTTCAATGAAACTAATTGGAACATTTTTTTTCAGTCATGTCAGGACTCCGACGAACTCACAGATACCATTACGTCTCATATCAAATTGTGTGAAGATTCTGTATCTGAAACGAAAACTGTGAAAATTTTCTCTAATAACAAGCCTTGGGTATCTAAACAGCTGAAGATGTGTCTTAATGAAAGGAATATTACAAGGTTATTTGAATTTTTCTTGTATAAATGTACAGTGCCAAAACTATGGAAATACTCAGTGATTCAACTTGTGGCAAAAAAGTCAGGTGCAAGTATGCCAAATTATTTCCGGCCTTCTATATTGTGTAAAACTATGGAGCAAGTTTTAGCTAGTTATTTAACAAGAGTGGCCTCTAAGCAAGATCCACTTCAGTTTGCATATAAGAGTAATAGAGGCACAGACAATGCTGTACTGACTCTTCTTAATACAGTTACTAAACATCTTCCAAATCCTAAAGGATATGCTAGGATTTTATTTGTGGATTAAAGTTCAACTTTTATGTCAATGAAGACACATCTTCTTTTAAAAAGGCTACTTGATCTTAAAATTAATCAAGGGCTAATCCTTTGGACTAGAAGTTTCCTTTCTTGTCGTTCACAAAGAGTCTGTGTTAGAGGGGTTATGTCTGATGTGCTCACTGTGAGCAATGGCTGCCCACAAGGTTGTGTTCTCTCCCCTGTGCTATTTTTTATTTTTAATAATGAATTTACAATTGAGGAAAATTTTAGTTTATTTAAATGTGCTGATGATTTGGCCTGTTGGACAAAACAAATTTGGTCTACCTGACTCCTATTAAGGCCCTTGAAACTTGGTGTTGTTCTAGCCAATCAGAAATCAATGTTGCCAAGACTAAAGAATTATGTATACAAAACGATATGTGAAATGAGAGCCGATTTTACTTGAGGGTCAACAAGTTGAAATTATGGAAAATTTTAAGTACCTTGGTTCAATTCTGGATTCTCAGTTGAGTTTTGCTGATAATTCAGAGTATATTTTTAAAAGATGCACAGTGACTTTTCCTTCTCGGACAGCTTAGTGGTCTTTGTGTTAGTAAGCACATCTTGGAACTTGTGTATAAATCCATTGTTGAAAGTGTTTTAACCTTTCATCTTTCTGCCTGGTATTAGCATCTAAAGTAAAGTAAAGTAAAGTCGTGACGTATTGTCAAGTATGGTGACCCATACTCGAAATTGGTGCTCTGCCTTTAACCCATCCAAGTGCACACACACAGCAGTGAGTAGTGAACAAATCCACACACACACCGTGAACACACACCCGGAGCAGTGGGCAGCCATGCTGCGGCGCCCGGGGAGCAGTTGGGGGTTCGGTGCCAGTCGTGGTATTGAGGGTGGAGAGAGCGCTGGACGTTCCCTCCCCCCACCTACAATTCCTGCCGGCCGGGGGCTCGAACCCGCAACCTTTCGATTACGAGTCCGACTCTCTAACCATTAGGCCACGACTCCCCCTATCTAAATTGTAGACTCAAGAACAGACTTTCCATAATTGTATCCATGGCAAATAAAATAATTGGCAGGCCTCAGAACCAACAAATACAACTTTAAAGAACAATGAAGAAGGCGAGAGTTATTCTAGAAGATAATTCTCAGCCTCTTTTCAGCCAGTTTGAGCCCTTGAAGTCAGGTATAGATGTTATAGACTTCCTCTAGTAAATAAAAATGTTTTTAAGAGGTCCTTTATCCCAAATGCAATTAAAATCATTAATTCAGCAAGTGTTTAATCAAACAGTACGCAAGGCATGAACTGTATCTTTTTATTCTCTTTTTATGTATTATGTGTATCGTGACTAATGATTGTGATTCTATTGTACTATGTATGTTGTCACTAATTTTGTTGTGCTGGTGAGCCAAAGACAATTTTTCACTCAGGTGGACAATAAAGTTATACAATACAAGTAGCGATTGACGCCATTCTCACGTGAAGAAGAAAGCACGACATTGTCTGTGTGTATGTGTGAAAATATAAAATTCTAAAATACACTTTTTTTTTTTTTTTTTTTTTTTTTGTGTCTTTGCACACTCTGATGTAAACAAACCCAACATGCATGAGCAGCATGACGGAACAAGTGAAGGAGACGCTTCATTTCCTTTATGTTGTCATTCTCCTTGTAACACGCGCAAGTGACGATTCTGTCAACCAGTCAACATTTTTCAGTGAGTCTAGCTCCACCATTTAGGTACTGAACTACTTTACTAGGTACCCCGAAGGAAGGGTGCCAAAAAACGTGGTACGGTTTGTTATTTTGGTACCATTCACAACTTCTGACAATGGAAACAGACATAATTGCATACTGTACTGTACTGAACCATACCACTCAGTCGAAATGAGCCATTAAGGTTAAAAGTGGCTCCTAACTTGCTGATTAAGGAGAAACTTAGAGGAAACAAGAGGACTCCTAAGTCACTAAAACCAAATCACAAACCATCCTAAAATGGCTGTTGTGGGCAATCCACCTCAGAAAGTAAACATTTCATGTAGTAACAACTGTTACTACACTTTTCAACGCGTCAGAACGCGGTGGCAAAAGTTGAAGCAAAAGAGAAGAGAGAGGAGATTTGATGGTGTGCTGAGTTTTTAAACTCTGCTTTCGGACCCGTCCCAATGAATGTCTTGACCAATTAGAAATTATCTTAGCTAGGGGTGTTGCTCTGTTTCTTCCCCATCATAAATCCTGTATCAGTCACATGGTCTGAATTTTTCCTCTCTTGTAAAGTATAATTTTGGACATGATTTCTATAACAAGACTATGATACATTTGACAAATAATTGATTGGAAGAAACATTTAAAGCATGAATTTCCAAACTCATACATACCAAACATGACTATTAACCTTTAAGCTATTCAGTAGTTATTAAAAAGACATACAATATGTGATTAAAACATGATCGTCAGTTGTGTGGGTTACATACATGATATGGAGTTATGCATAGAAATGATTAGTTGCTCATAAATTGATTTTAGGTGCATATGGAAAAGACGGTCTCTGTGTGTATTTCTGTGTAGAACAAAAAGGTCAAAAGGGGTTTGGAAGGAATTTCAGTCTGGTTCTTTGTCTTGGGTGCGGTGGGAGACCTGTCCAAGAGAGTCTGTAGCTCGTTATTTCTATCACAGATTTACATGTGACAGCCATCTCTTTGACCATCAGTCTTGATTACTTGCCCCAAATTTGACAGTCTCCTTCCTGCGTTGGACTTATCAATAAGTATTCTTTTGTCTTACTGTTGCAAGCTGTTTTGTGAAACAGACTTGCTGGTTAGGCTTTCTTCAGATGGGCTGGCGCTATGATCTGGACAGATTTATGGCGTTGTCCTGTTTTCTTGGGCCTCTGTGGAATTTCAGCTCCTCAGGTTTCGATGTTCTGATCGAATCTTAAATTTTGTCTGATTCGGTCTCTGATATCCTACAGTGTGGTGTCATTACGATTATTCATCTGCTCCCGATCGAAACGGAGCATCACTGAACTCAAATCGGAAATATCTAACATGTTTGATATTTACAACTCTTGATCGGGCTGCCTCTGACGTGATACCCGCGATAGCCAATGAGAGCGAGCAAGCATCACTCACCAGATGTTGCATGCTTCTATAGCTGAAACCTGGCAGCCACAAACATGCCGTGAAATCAGAGAACATCATCCATATTCTTTTGTATACTTTGTTTTTCACTGTGAAACAGAATGCACGCCAGGAGAGCCAGCTGACAACATCGATTGTCCTCTATTTGTTTTTCTTCTCTAGTCACGTTTGATCTCGCGAGTCTCCGTGAGATCACGTGCCACTGTGAAATCGTTCCTACACTCTTCAAGTGTGCTGTCTGCTCTAATCATCAAGTGTGCGTGTTCAGCGGATTATAAGGCTAAAAATCAGTTGAACTGTATTCATATCTGTGGTCTCCCATGGTTTTAAAATCGGTTAAGATTTGAAAATCGTCTAGTGTGCAGCCAGCTTAAAGCAAAAACATGTTTCCCCCCTCCCCCCAAACGTTATAGATTAATGTGGGCTCCAACACTCCTTATTGTTGTGTTTTCTGAGGTAAATAACATTAGATGATAATTTACAAGCTGTTTGGTTGACGGTATAAATGCTTTGAAATAATAATTAACATTCATTATTTGTAGCATGCCAGCCACCCATAATCGCAATAAGCATGTTTTGCTTTTAATATAACACAAATTGTAGCATTTAAATTGTCAATTTTGTCACGAAACAATAAGTGTTTTTAGCTCTTTAATGTAGTGTTAGATCACTCTATTCGCCTCAGTTCAAGCAGCATGTGAATCAATCATTTTTTTCTACAGCACGAAATAAACCCATGAATATCAGAAGACATAAAAAAAATCATAACTTAATAAAAACGGGTCGATCAGAAAATCTCATAATCGATCAGTTAGTGTTTAGAAAATCAATAAAACAACTTCTGGATAGTCATAAGTCATAACATAACATTTACCGCAGAAATGCCAACAGTATAACTGCCAACATTGTCAATTAATCGCCACACCCTTTTTTTTTTAGGTGGAATTTTGAATTTTTGTACATGAATTAAGATTATTCACGCACTTGTTCCAAAGCAAAAGTTCTAAGGCATATTTATTGTGGCCATGTATTAAGAATACATTTGCTCATTTTAATTAAAAGGTCCCCCACAGCGGGTCCCAAATCAGCCCGGGCCTATATGCACGTGAATACCCTGCATACACTACGCCAAAGTACTATAGAAATACAAAGATGGGACACTCCTATACTTATGAATGGGAGAAACTGCAACACGCAATATGGTGGGATAGTCCCGCCTTCTAAATGAAAGAGCCAATCGTTGATTGGTAAAGTCAATGCATCACTGCAGCTGCGATTAGAAGCTCTGGTTCCCATAGAAACCGGAGGCTAGAGCAGCCGATGCACATACACCGTCATAAGCGCGTTGGAACTACGCATGTGCATTGGCTGGTCTAGCCTGAAAAATAAGCTTTTTAAACTTTATTAGAGCATAAGAAACAACAATCATGGGGCAGTTTATTTCAGATTTTGTTGCTGATTTTAAATATGTAATTTAATCGCGAGTTCAGCAAGCGGTTTTGGAAATTTCAGGATTCCCCCATTCATTTAGATAGGTCTTGTTGAGCTGCCCGGAGGCATTGCAAATATGGCAGCCGAGTGAACGGACTTTCCTTGAAAGGGACTTTGGCCACGCCCCTGCCCATCAGCCAATTACTGTGGGCATAGTCAGTAAGCTTGTTGACATAATCCATTGAAACCAGGTCTGCCTTTTTTCATATGTTAAGATTGCTCCCCATTCTTGGTAAGAGGTGGTCTCAGCAGCTTTGTGAATAGGTTTGAAGAGGAAACTGTTACGTAAGAACCTTTACTGCTATTTAGGAGAACTGTCAGTGGTGAGAAGAAATGTCCCCTGATTTGCGGCATTTGGGCTGCCCATAACAACCACACTTGTTCTTTAAACTGTTTATTCATGAAAAATATGTATGCGTGTATGTGCTGATCTAAATGTTGCTCTGCAGAGTGTGTAGAACCGATACTTCGTGTGGCCTTAATTTTATTTTGCTCATTTGCACCATTTGTTTAGAATGCCTTGAGTGGGTTGATAAAAACTTTGCATTTTTCTATGTCTGCAGTATAAAATTTCTCCACCAAAGAAGGCAATCTCGCCTGCTGTATCCACAGTGTCCACCGTGTCTTCTCGTCTACCTCAGCGCTCAGCCTATGGGCAGGGTGCTGGCACAGGTATGGACTCGTTTTAATCTAATATTTTCCTATTTAATCAATCATTTCCTTCTTGTTATTTAATCAAAAATCACTTTTGTGAAGCTAGACACAAGCAGAGCTATTAAACCTGCGGGATTGCTCCTGTGTTTGGCCACTTTAGTGAGCAAAACATATCAGTTTTTAGTGCTTCAAATCCAGCCTACTTTATTTTATATATTTTTATAAACTATTATAGTAATTTTTAAGTTAGTTTTTATGTTTTCAGTTTGTATTTTAATTTTTAAGTTTCAGTAATTTTATTTTGTGCCTTTGTCACTTGTAAATCACTTTTACTTCAAAGGCTATAACTTTTGAAAATAATGAGATATAGTAACCAAACTTGGCACAGGTGTGTATGGGCTCAGAGCCAGTACACACAGAGATGTGTGTAGCTGTATAGTAAAAATGTTGTATCGTATCGGTGCTTCATCCAGATGGATCCACTGTTTTGGGAGCTTGAATCCGGGGTCCCATGCGTTCTCGTGTGTACAGCCAATCTGTATATTTTGTGAAACGAGGATGTCATCACCCAACGTCTCGACCATAGTCAGACACCGCTACGTTACGTAAAAGCAACAACAACAACAATAGCGGACTACATGCTTGTGTTCGACTCTATAAATAAATTTAATAAACATTTTATAAATATCTATTTATGTTACATTTATATGACTCCACTCTTGCTCTTGTTTGTATACCGCACTCAAGGTTTATGCGCATGCTCCATTTTTAGTGTATTTCTGTGGTAGAATTACATCGCCACATACTGGTCTGGCATGTATACTACATAATTTTGAGTCTGTTTCAGTGGTTTTGTGTGTACGCAGATATTTCTTGAAACGACGCAGTGTTTACAGAAAAAAAATATTTAGAATGAGGGAAAAAAGTATTGGATAGGGAAAGCTCTGGCTTTTCTGACTCGTGGATAAGCCCTCAATCTGAAGTCTGAAGTCCTTAAAAAAAACAATTGGTGTTTTGGTCACTTGGTGGCGCTATAGAAGAAAATATATACTTTTTTTGGGGGGGGGGGGGGGGGGGGGGGGGGTTGTTTGTTTGTTTTTTTAAGGTAACAATTACATCACTGATCCTGTCCACATATTGGTTCTAATTTCATCCCACCTCCAATTGTCTCCTTTTAGTATTTTTAACATCAGTAAAAAAGTAAAATAGTCTTTGGACTCTCTAAAAAAACATTTAAAATGCACATTAATGCCATTGAGTTGACAAACATCCAAACATAAAGTGTAGAGATGGTACTTTTTTATTCTTATTAAAATAAGAAAAAAAAAAAAATCAAGGCTCTGTCAATGGTTCAAAAAGCTCTTTCCCCTCTCCCTTCACAGGTATTCCTAGCAGCAAAACCTCATCCACTGGCTCAGTGAAGAGCGTATCATCAGGATACTCTCCATTACGGAACACCTCCTCTGGTTTGACCAGCCCTCCCTCCGAGTAAGATACCAGCTCACTGACCAGTCCTGATATTTGACATTTTCTTCAGATTTTAAGACCATCATTATGGTTGTGTTTGCAGAGGGAACATGAAACCCAAGGGCATGGTTTCACAAAGCTTGCTGAGAAATCCACCTTCTGGTGTAGGGATGAACACGAAGAAGGTCCAGAATGCAGACAACTGTATTTCAAGGTACAATAGAATGTTGCAAGTACTGGTGTACAGCACTGCTGCACTGTGGAGTGTGGGTGACTTCTTTGGAATTGTGGTGATGAATGCAAATGAAGTGGACCGAGAGATCAACTCTTCCAGGCAGTTATTTTCTTTAACTTTTCCAGTTCACAACATTAGTTACAAAAGGTCTTTTAGTCAGTTGTTTTTAACCTAACTTCTGGGTTGTTTTAAATAGTCCACACTGACTCATTCACATCTTTATGGTTTTCTTTTGTTAGGAATGATGTGAAAAACGAAAATGAAATACATTTTTCCACAACGGGCACCAAGTTTTGCCATGAGTGTGGGACCAAGTACCCTGTGGACTGGGCCAAGTTCTGCTGCGAGTGCGGAGTGAAACGAATGTACATTTACTAAGTGTATATAAACGTAAGACTGACTCACTGTAGCCGCAAAAACTGAGTATTACTTTCCAACCAACTAGTTTGCAAATCCTTGTGCTGTAGAAATATTTCACTTGTAATCTGCTTCTGTTTCTACAGAAAGAATCCCATCCCAACCTTCTGCTCAGTTTTTTTTGTTTTGGAATATGAATGTGCAATATGATTGGTTACTGCTACAAAAGGAGTAGTGTTTACTTCCTTATAGTTATGATTAGAATATTGAAATGTTAAATTTACTTAAATTGATCTAGGCCTTAAAATGGGACCATATCACACACAAAATGCAACTATTCTAATATTAATCGTATTGTAGTATTGTGTAATTTTGAGGGAATTGAAATGTTTATTTAAAATATTTTAATTTTTTTTTAGGTTAAAAAGTTTCGTATGTTAAATACATTGACAACAGTTCTTTCGCTGAGCAATCCACTTTTGTATTTCACTTTGGTTTTATACGTTCTTTATTGTTTTGTGTGTTTTTAACAGTATTGAACAAGAAAATTACTTGTAGAAATATATATATTTATTAGACATACAATCCATCACATCTGTTCAACCTTGGTTGATATAGTCTGTCCAACACATTTACACATTAACAACCTACAAAACTTAAAGGCAACTGCAATGTCATGTCACATTCTTCAAGAGCATCCACCATATTACAGTCTTACAAAAAGTAACACAGTACAATGGTATTTTATTGTTTCCGAGCCTTTAAGCTTTATCACTGCTGGTTCAGGGTGAGAGAGGTCGAGGAGTTGGTGGCTGTTTGTGCCGATCTCAAGCTCACATACATTTCAGGCATCACTCTGCACCTTGTTAATGCTTCTATTACTGCAGTAAATATAGCTTATGAATACCTGCTTTTGGGATTATGACAAATTTTGCTGTTAAAGGATAGAATGGTTCAAATGGAATGAGCTTATCCTACATAAATAAAGTGGAAAACATAAATCAGATTGTGTTCTGCTTGATGTGTTTATTTAATTGTTTACTTAGGGCTGCCAGTTTAACACATTACGTACGATTACCTATTTATTACAAAAATAAGAATTTAATCACTGACCCAGTGTTTTTATCATGCCTAAACAGTAATTTACTAACAATAGTGTTGTTAGTTACCTTTTATTTCGGGGCATTTCTCAACAAATATTGATATGCAATATATGTTGTTATTCATTAAAGCATTGATTAAAGTTTTTAATTGATTGATAGCCCTAGTTTTGAGGGTTTTTTTTTTTTTTACATGGTTCTGTTCCATATTTCAGTTTCTCTTTATGAACCCATTGTTTTTCTTGCAGCTATACTGGCATGAAGTTTCATATAAAATGGGGAATTAAAGTGGAAATTTTATGTTACATAGCAATACAATAATATTTTTAAAAAACAGTGCTGCACCGTTACATATTAAAGCATATATGAAGTGAATATGTGAAAAGTTAACAGATAGTTCTTTATACAGGGGAAGTGACCCTAAAATGTTCATGTACCATATAAGCCCACCTGTTGATTTTTTTTAATATATGAATGACAGGCAGCTTGTTTACAGCAGTAATATCTGTAAGTCAGTGTAGATGTTGCATTAAAATGCTGTTTAAGACTATTTAAAAGGTTTCTTTCGGTAAAAACAAAGACAGTAAAAAAAAAAAAGGCAAGGATTGTTTTGGCTTGATGCCGTAGAACAATAAAAATGATCAACCATGTTAAACAGAACCATTTCAGAAGCTCAAGGTTTAATAATTATATACCAAAAATATCACTCCCTAAGAGGATTTATAAGAAACGGCATTATTAATAACCCACAAAACTGAGAAAGAACCTCATATAAAAACTGGGTTTGGAACACGTTCAATTTAATTTTGTCCAAGAAAAAGCTTAATCTTTGGCTTTATTGTAAGACTTTAAGAAAATCTGTAAGACTTGGATAGGGTCACTTCCCAAAAAAAAGAAGTGAAACAACAAAGTTGTAACTTGAGGCCTAGTGAATTAATATAATACAGGCTTTGAAACCAACTTCCAACAAGTTCCATTTGCTGCACCCTCCGTACTCAAAGATAACAGTCCGAAGTACAAAGTTTTGAAGCATTTTCATGCATAAGTAGTATGTTTATAGTTAGCACATATTTTTCCATAAAGTTTTTCTTCAGTCAAATACTGAATAGTGTGAATTGCACATGGTGCATCCAGTTACTTCTTCATATTTTGCAAATTCATTTGTTGTAATAGAGCTACGAGATGGATGGAGGCCAAGTATTATATACCGGTTTGCTCTGAAGTCTTCCCACGCTCTGGAAGGTCTGTGCGGAGTGCATTGTATTGTTCAAAGTGTCTCTGTAAGTTGGCCAGAATGTCTTTCACTCTGCAAAGCTTCCACTTTCGTCTTTGCTGTTTTGGCTTATTTGTCCCCTGTCTCTGTTCATCCACAAATGAAACAAAAAGAAGGTTCAAATAAATGAAAATGATGTAAAAGTAAACCAAATGTGAGGAAACAGGTTGTTTCGGTTACCTGTCCATGGCACCAACATCTCAAGGACGTATTTATTTCTTCCACAAGTCTATATAACGCATCTTTCAGTTGTACATTTACATTCTCCGATTCCCTCTCGATTCTCCTCAGTTTTCCGTTAACGCTGCAGATTTTTCTGTGGATGGACTGTGTCTTTGAGCGGATCAAAAATAAATCAGCAAATGAGTGACAACAATGGAGGAGAAAGTTGCGTCCAAGCAGGGTTGTTAAACTAACAAGTTCCATCTGTATCTATGTGCCATGAACAGCACCCAGCTGACCCTGAACTTGAGTTCCCTGAGTCTGGAATGAGTGGGAAGGGCAGGTCAGAACATTTACAAAGCAAATCTGCAGAATACTAAAGTGAAAGACCAAACTGCGTCACGTTTAGTGGATGTGCCATTGCTGCCACATATAAAAGGCTGTCAAGTATGAGAAACATCTTTTGCTCTTTCAGTTTGAGAGAGAACTATGACTAATGTATGAGCACACTTTTCAACAGATGGGGTTTGTTTAATAGACAAAAGTATAGACATTTTCTCACATTTTTGGGCTCCTTCAACATGCTGACATTTCTTATGCAGTTTGAATTGAGTTGTTCAATAACAGCCTCCTGAAAAAAAGCAAAAATAAAGTATTATAAGCTATATATATAATTGATACATTATTTTCAGTAATCTTTATTTCAAACGTTTCCCTATTTACTTGATGTATAAATACCTATATACATTCAATTAAGCTTAAGTCATTCTGTAAAACACCGTAAAAATGGTTATTGTGAAATAATGAAACAGCGAAAACCTAAATAATATTTTTAACATGAAAATACAAGTAAATTCTGAAAAACATATGTTGAGGAATCAGTTATGTACCTTGTGTTTTGTCGCATTTTCTTTTTTGTTCAAAATGTTTAAAGCATGATTAGTGTTTATTAACTATGGTTCGTGGAAATGCCAATTTTGAACTTTATCATGTGGCCTATTTTATTACCCATATTATTATGGTGGCAATTTTAAGGTACAAATCTGATACATAGTTCACTGTATCAGCTATATTCTAATGTATCTGTAAATTACTGCACAAATAGGCCTATCCCATCATGCCTGCAACATAAGCACATTTTTACCCTGCCGGTTTTAGTATAAATTTAATAGACGTTTTTAAAATGTGTATAGCCTATACACACATGCCAGAGTAGGCCAACATTAGGTAAACTGTTTGAATCCCTTCACCTGGTGGCATACATGTGGTATTAATACTTACAACGTGCTTCAGTTGTATCCTAATGATATTGCGGTAATCCTCGGTGATCTGGTTTTTGTTGTGGCCGCTTTCACAGGAAAACGCAAGAGGTAGTATAATAAGCATCAAAACAGAACTACCAAGACGATGCTGCGAATACAAAAAATGCACACGTGTAACGCTAAAAAGTTACAATGGCACGGTTTCATTCAGTCGTATGCAGGATTTACACAACACTAGGCTTGCAAGCGTACGCACTTAATACATTGCCATTCAAAGAGGATCAACATGACTCCGAGCTTTCAGGATGACCATTTCCACACGAATAAACCCCTCGTGAACAATCACTTTCGTAATAAATACGCTTTCTTGTAAATCACTATGGAGTTTCGTTTTGATTGTTGCTTATAATCACCGGGAATCCCCAAGTAATGATAGCTATAAATACAAGCTTTTCCTGCAGTCAGGTTCAAACAACGCTGTGCCCTTGAAGGTAAGAGTAATGCAATAATTCAGCTCATTTCCTTGACTGGGACACTGACTGCATGAACTTACCATTGGTCATTTTTGAGCCATAACTCGCCTCAAGATGGACAAATGGAAATTCATGTTTTTCTATTGTTTTTCCACGCGAATCAAGCTGGTGGTCAGTCGTTTAATGCTTTCCTCGCCCTTCAGTCACTGAAACGCTCATAGTCCATTGGAATGAAACTTCCGTCACTGCTGGATCTCATCGCTTTAGTTTTGCCTCTGGATGACTGGGGCTATATCGCTTCGAGCCATGCTCCGTGTGAGTTCAGATCAAGCGGAGAGGACACGTTACCGAAAGGAGGGGCCTTCCCGGTTTCAACATGACGGCTTGTGACAGTTATAGTCAGTCTGGTTTGATCGCATTATATCGTTGGAGAACAACAAGTGCGTGACTAACTGTATCGAAATTATCTAGGTGTCCGTGTCAACGACCCATCAAAGTTGGTTTCAGTGTTAGGTTCAATCAAGGGGTTTCCAAAAATGTCATTATCTAAATAATACGATGATTCCTGCAGCTTCGAATCTTATCGAAATTAGTGTCAAGTGACTGTCAAGTGCAGGATGACAGCGGCGAGCGCGGGTTTTTTTTTTTTTTCTTGTCTGGAAAGGTATACACAGATTCTTAGATTAGACTCGATGGGGATAAACATTTGGGATTCTAAATAAGTTTATCGTTTTTGTTTAATACCTGAAATAAACTACTGACCATTCATTGCTGAGGTACTTGATTGAGGGCCATGGGCCAAACCTATGTAAATGTTACATTATATACAGGTATATTATATGAAGTATTCAATTTATTAATTAAATTGACATTTAAAATTTTTTGCATTTAAAATTTTTAAAACCAAATTCAAATAGTTTTTTACATTTCAGTGCAAAAATAAAACCAAAAAATGATGTGAAAACAAAAATATAAATTAGAAATTAATTATGCTTCAATTGCATGTTTTTTTACTTTTGATATGACATGGCGGACCAATTAAAAGTCTTTGGCCTGCTGGCCCAGGCTTCGTCTGATTTATTGTCAGTCAATATAAAAAGTAAATCCTGAATATAAACTATTAGGACCTTCAGGACTGAAATTACATAGAACAATATATAGACCTATTTGTCTGCCATTTTCCATGGTATTATCTAAATGTTTAAAAAAAAAAAATGTATGTAACCTATTTGGATTTTAATTGTATGTTGTGGTGAACTAGCTACTCGAATTAGTATAAATTACAATGTTCCCACAAATAAAGAAAAAAATTTAAGGACAGATAAGGTTTCAGATTATTAAATGTTATTAAATCACAAAACAACATGCATGAGCAGGCAATAAGAAATGGAATGAAGAAACACGCTACTTGATACATGGTGCAACACATTAGACGCTTTCACTGACAACTTGATAAATGACAGTTTAACAGATCAATAGTTCTGAACATTCAAATATGAATATATGAAATTAACATTTGAATGTATTTTAACTAATAATATATCAATCATTACATGTTTGTTACTGTTATTCAATTTATTACAAAGTGTTATAAGCACAAATGAATGAAAAGCACATAAACTGCTTAAAATGACTGCCTTGCTTGAATGAATATGAATATTATTTAAGTTATGTGATGTTTGCTCAGTAGGTCTAGGCCTTGCTTATTGACTTATTGACAAAACTTTGGCTAACGTTCTGGCAAGTTTCTCTTAAAATTATGAACAAACATTGTTCTGGTAAGGTAATATAATTTTTGTTCAGCGTTACCTGGTTATGAATAATGTTGTCAAAACAATAGCACAAAAACATTATTTATAAATTGTTCAGTGAACTTTTTTCAATGTTTGTCTAAAATGTTTGAATGTGACTACTTCAGAATGTTCAAAGAACATTTAAAAGTTACATTCCTATAATGCAAAATGATCAAATGGAATGTTACCTTAACATTTGCACCAAGTAAAAAAAAAAACGTAAAACATTTTGATGAGAATTTTCATGACTTAATGGGAACATATTTTTATTTACTGAGACTAATCTGTAATGTATGGAAGCCCGTTTCCACCACTGAATAATAATAAAAAAAAAGGTTATTGCGACTTTTTATCTCACAATTGACTTTTTTCACAGAATTGTGAGATATAAACTAGCAATTGCGAGTTATAAAGTCAGAAATCTGAGATATAAAGTCAGAATTGTGCTATATAAACTCACAATTCTGACGTTTTGAAAAAAAAGTCAGAATTGTGAGTTTATATAGCGCAATTCTGACTTTATTTCTCAGAATTGTGAGATATAAACTATAAGAAGTAAAAAGCAATAAACCTTTTTTATTTTTTATTCAGTGGAGGAAACAAGCTTCCATAGTAATGGAGGATTACTCAATGAAACAAAAGTTGGCTCCCTGTGTCTTCTGGTTAATCAACATTTATCTGTAGTTATGACAAATGTTGAATGCAGTCACATTTGGCAGCGAAATCTCAAACAAGTCCAGTCAACTTTATTTATAAGCTTCTCATAATGTATTCAGCATATTATTCTTCAGAAGAGCTAAAATAATATTAGCAATAATTACAGTATAAACTAACAATAACAACAAGAAATAACAAGAAAAAAAAAACTAACTACAAAACAATGGCAAAGTTTGCTCTTTTTTTTCCCAGAGGCAATAATTTAGCAGCATTTTTTTAATATACGTATATATATTTATATAACCACAAATCTACCAGGGATCATTCTGGATGCAGCATTCCATCATTTAATTCCATAATTTCATCATTCTAAACTGATTAACACATCCAGCACCATCACACTGAACACTGGGGCCCCCCAAGGATGTGTGCTGAGCCCCATCCTCTTCACTCTGCTGACCCACGACTGCACACCGTCACACAACTCCAACCTGTTCATTAAGTTTGCGGATGACACGACTGTGGTGGGTCTCATTAACAACAGAGATGAGACAAACTACAGGAGCGAGGTGAGCCGCCTGGCCGGGTGGTGCAGTGACAACAATCTCTCTTTGAATGTGGAGAAGACGAAGGAGATTGTTGTTGACTTCAGGAGAGTACACACTCAGCATGCCCCTCTAACCATCAACGGTGCGACTGTGGAGAGAGTGAGCAGCACCAAATTCCTGGGTGTGCACATCACAGAGGACCTCTCCTAGACTAAAAACACTGTAGCACTGGCCAAGAAAGCAGAGCAGCGTCTCTACTTCCTCCGCAAACTTAGAAGAGCCAGAGCCCCGGCCCCCATCATGTGCACCTTCTACAGAGGCACCATCGAGAGCATCCTAACTAGCTGCATCACTGTGTGGTATGGCGCTTGCAACGTATCCTGCCGCAAGTTACTTCAACGCATAGTGAGAGCAGCTGAGAAGATTGTTGGTGTCTCTCTCCCCTCCCTCCAGGACATCTACAGCACCCGTCTCACCCGCAAAGCCCTCCGCATTGCAGGTGATCCCACCCACCCGACACACAGCTTCTTCAGTCTGCTGCCATCAGGGAGGAGACTGCAGAGTCTCCAGGCGAGGACCAGCAGATTGAAGGACAGCTTCATACATCAGGCTGTCAGGAAGCTGAACTCCCTCCCGTCCTGGCCCCCCCTCCCCTCTTTTACCGCATGCAACACTGAACTTTGATACTATGATCCCCCCCCCCCAGCTCCCCACATCCCCAGGACACCCCCCCCCCCCCCCCCACACACACACACACACTTAAAAACTGTGACCAGCACCTGTCACCTGTGCAGCATTGGACTGATCACTACCTCATCCAGCATTGACTGCAAACTACCTCTTCGGATAGTCTGATAAAAAGACTGTTCTTTTGTCACTTTAACAGACTGATAAGCTCTTCTTGCACTACACATATATCTGCCAGTTTTGTTTTATTTAACTGGTTTGCACTCTCTATTCTGCCATGTGCCTTATGCCACTTTATTTATCTCTTTTTTTATTTTTCTACAATGTCCTCAGACTGATAAGCTCCTCTTGCACTATATATATATATATATATATATATATATACACTCTATACATATACACACATATCTGCACAGTTTTGTTTTATTTAACTGGTTTGCACTCTATCTGCCATGCGCCTTATGCCACTTTATCTATCTCTTTCTTTATTTTTCTACAATGTCCTCATTTGTATATCTGTATAGTGGCATGTACATATGTTTAAACTGTATTTATCTGTATTTGAACGTCTATTTGTCAGTATCTTAAATGTTAACTGTATGCACCAAGGGTCTGAGAGTAACGCAATTTCAATTCTCTGTATGTACATGTGGAAGAATTGACAATAAAGCAGACTTGACTTGACTTGACTTGATCCATTAGGTATTAATTTTGGTATTAAAAATAAGCTTAAAATTAAATTTTAAGAACAGATAAGCATGAATGATTTCTATGGCTTCCTGGCATTAAAATCCTAATTTACCTAGTGTTCCTAATATGCATTTGAGAAATAAGGACAGAAAAAAATAACACAAACAAAGCTACAGTAGCATCTGGAAAGTGTTTCATGTGAAAGCAATCATGAGCTTCACAAGAAGGAAACAATGATGCTGCGTAATTAAAAACATCCATCAAGCTGTCTGCTTTCATCTGGGTACCTAGATGACTTATCAGACAGGATTGTACTTGCTTCTAAAACACGATATGATTCACTGACCAACTATTTCTCCACCTTCGCAGAAACAATGCTGTTTCTTGTTAGACTGCAATCAAAACAAACAAACAAACAAAACAAAACAAAAACTCGAATTTGAAAATGGTGACAACACTGTATTTCTTGAGGGATGTGACACATGAGTGAAGTGAAGTGACACAGTGAAGTGACCCAGGGGGACACACATTTGTAAAATGACATGAGTATGACATATATAGGTATTACAAGGAGAAAGTGATTTATTATAAATCATACAGAATGAGTTTTTTTTTTTGAGAAAGTAAAAATGCACAGTTTCCTGTGAAGGGTAGGTTTAGGTGTAGGATTGGTGTAGGGCGATAGAAAATATGGTTTGTACAGTATAAAAACCATTACGCCTATAGAATGTCCCCACAATTCACAAAAACAAACTTGTGTGTGTGTGTGTGTGTGTGTGTGTGTATACATATATATATATATATATATATATGTATACACACACACACACACACACATATATATATATATATATATAGTATATAGTATTTTGGAAAAAAGAAAATGCATAGGTGGATCTGAGTGTTGTTTGATTATGACTATAATAATTATGATGGTTGCACAGTAAGTTATAAGTAAAAATTTACAGAATTCATAAATGAAAACAGTACCACAGATGCATGTCCACACACATACTACCTTGTTATTAAGAACTCAAATTAGATCTTAATTCAATGCTTTTAGTGAACAAAAAAAAAAAAAAGTTTGTTATAATCAGGGCTCAAATTGTGGGGGGATGACATCCCCCTGGTCGAAAGAAATGACAAAAAGCATCCCCTCTGTAAAACCACCATCCCCTCTGGATTATTAATTTTGTGTATTAATGGCCTGGGGGTCGAAGCCCGCTCCGGTGCTGTCTCGTTTTTTCTTTATGACGCGAAACAAACTAAAAATACTCCACGAGTTTTGATCGTACAGATAAGAGTAAGGTATTGTTTGAAACTGCAAAGGGTCTACATGTATAGTCATAATAACAACAAAAATAGAGAAAATAAACAGGGTGCGTTCTCTGCCGGCTCTGTCTCTGTCTACTCTCTTCACAGACACGTAAATAAAACATGAATCTCCGCGAATACTCGCCTCCAATACATGAGAAATATATGCTTAGAACGCTTGAATTGTCTATTTTAAATGAAGTAAATCACGTCCAAAACAAATATTCTCTGTTAAAGTAATCCGTATGAAACCAACGCGATGTCCAGTTTTCCAGTCTCAACTCATTATATCTAATATTATATATATATTTTACCGCATATGCGGTCACGCGCCGCTCGCGTCTTTCACATTCAAACATCCACTTGAGGCGCGCGCGAACAAACAAGTTCATCCCGGATACTTTCTGTGTCTGGAAGAAGATCTGCTGAGAGAAATAACCCAGAATTTCAAAATGTGTTTTTGTTTTTTTTGGTTTTCCTTCAGAGCACATAAACAATATACACTATGAAAATGCCAGGTTCTACGGAAGCGTATTGCATTCACTTGAGGAAAAAAAAATCTACTCTGTTTTTCTGAATTAACGAGTTAATTATCTCAGAATTACGAGATAATTTTTCATGAAAAATAAGTTTTTGCTCTGTTTTTCTGAATTAACGACTTAATTATCTCAGAATTACGAGATAATTTTTAAAGAAAAAAAAATTTGCTCTGTTTTTCTGAATTAATGACTTAATTATCTCAGAATTACGAGATAATTTTTCATTAAAATTTTTTTTGCTCTGTTTTCCTGAATTAATGACTTAATTTTTCATGAAAAAAGTTTTTTCTCTGTTTTTCTGAATTAATGACTTAATTATCTCAGAATTACGAGATAATTAAGTCATTAATTCAGAAAAACAGAGAAAAAACTTTTTTCATGAAAAATTATCTCGTAATTCTGAGATAATTAAGTCATTAATTCAGAAAAACAGAGCAAAAACTTTTTTTTTTCATTAAAAATTATCTCGTAATTCTGAGATAATTAAGTCGTTAATTCAGAAAAACAGAGCAAAAACTTTTTTTAATGAAAAATTATCTCGTAATTCTGAGATAATTAAGTCGTTAATTCAGAAAAACAGAGAAAAAACTTTTTTCATGAAAAATTATCTCGTAATTCTGAGATAATTAAGTCATTAATTCAGAAAAACAGAGCAAAAACTTTTTTTTTTCATTAAAAATTATCTCGTAATTCTGAGATAATTAAGTCGTTAATTCAGAAAAACAGAGCAAAAACTTTTTTTAATGAAAAATTATCTCGTAATTCTGAGATAATTAAGTCGTTAATTCAGAAAAACAGAGCTAAAACTTTTTTTCATGAAAAATTATCTCGTAATTCTGAGATAATTAACTCGTTAATTCAGAAAAACAGAGTAGATTTTTTTTCCTCAAGTGAATGCAATACGCTTCCGTAAGGTTCAAAAGCTTGGGGACAATATAGAAATTAAAACTTTTATTTAGCACACAAGTGATGATAAAGACATTTATCATGTTACAAACAATGCTGTTCTTCTGAACTTTCTATTCATAAAAAAATAATTAATCTTAGCTCTTTTCAACGTAATAATGATAATAATAATAACAAATGTTTTTTTGGAGCAGCAAATCAGAATATTTGAATGATTTCTGAAAGATCATGTGACTGGAGTAATGGTGCTAAAAAGTCAGCTTTGATTGATCCTAATAAACTGTTTAACTGCATTCACAAGTGAATCTCAAGTTATTTTGTGTGATAGCTAAATATATTCTTAATAAACTACAAAAAAAACTAAAACTTGGAGATAGGAGAACTGACATGATCTAACTTTGAAAAAAAAGAACACATCTTGAGTCCAGAAAGCATTCACTGCGTGATGAAGCCCATTAGAATACAGTTAGAATGCCCTTATAATTCCAGCAACGAAACAAAAAATACCCATGTATGAGTTTTGACGTTTTTATATTCATTGCACAAGCAATGTACTTTTCTTAGTTTTATACAACAGTGCATAGCAACACGCTGTTTGAACGAATGGAGTGAGCCAGTGATTCCATTCAGATGGTCTCACTTGTTTCGTTTCTATTGAATCAGCCGTTTTGAACGAATAGTTTGATATGAATGATTCAGTAAGTCATTTATTAAAACAGGGACTTGCTGGCACCTACTGGCGGTTTTATTGTCATATTTATTTATCCATAACAAGCCTAAACCAGGTGCCAGCACAAAAACACATTCAGCAAAAAAATAAACTTTAACTAAAAAAAAACGAAATAAAAAACTGAAACTTTTTTTATTTTCATTTATCATTTTAATTTAGCTTATCTTGTTGTAGGCTACTAAAATAAAGTAAAACTGAAATAAAAATGTATGAAAACTATATAGACGTGTGAAAAAAAACGAAGAAACAAAGAGCAAAAACACAGAGCAAAATGACTAAAACTTTAATTACATTTAAATTAAAACAGAAAATATAAAAATTAAAACTAATTCAAAATATTTATAAAAACTATATCTCAGTCATACTATAATAACCCCACAACTACTACTGAACAAGCCATTTGTTCTTGCAAAACAGCTTGTATTTTAAAAATTGAAGATTGAAAAAAAATACACATTTGAAGTACCAACAAGTTCCCAAACTGAAACGTTTCCAACCAAATATTTAAACGGTACCTGAGTCAGTAGTTACAAAAGCACAGAGGATTCCTTCTGCATTTGGTACTTGACAGCCAAACCATCAATTCCCCTCTCTCTTCGATTGCATTGCATTTAAATTTAAAACAACACATTAAGTAAATATGCAAATTCAACACCTGCAGTCAATAATTATCATTTAATTTGAACAGTTAATCTAATTCCATTCAGCATCAGGCCTTTTAAAAAAAGACATAGAAATGCTTATTTATGACAAAAATGGTTAACATGGGAGTCAAGTGTAATTAACTTAATTATGGTGCTTAAATCTATCTTATCCTCTCAAATATGAGATAACTGTCATTGAACTTATACTCATCATATTTGAAATGAAAGTTTGGGCGAGTTTCTGACAGTGGACAAATTAAATAATGCACTTTTGTCTTACAGGCAACTTGAAACAATTCAATTTTACATCTGTAATTGGAATTTTTAGATCAAACAAACTATTACATGATAAAAAAAGCAAGGAGGACTGGTTTTAACCATCAGCCATTGATTGAACTATAAATGTTCAATGCACAAATATAACCATGTGGCTGGAAGGAAGGTTTGAAATGCAAACAGCATATCCTGTATCCTGTTTACAAATTCCACCTGCCTAATGATAAGGGTTCGTGCAGGGTTTGGCACTTCCTTAAGTACCTGAGGTGTGAGTCATAGGTTTGTTTTGGCATCATAAACAGGCACAAAGTAATTCACATAATTGTCTCTGAAAGGCATGGTAGCCTTAAGTGTAATATCCCATTACCACCTCTAGTATACTTGGGCTTACCTTATATCACCTAACTGTAGTTATAGTGCATTACTTTACTGGCATATTGGTTTTACTGATGAGTGTCAAGGTGTCACTGTAACTCATTAACACATTTTTGGGTTTTCAGTATTAATTTAAGACTGTAGGAATGGTTGCTCATAACTTTCTCTAGTGTCTCCTCCATCATGAATGCCTCACCTAAGATATTTAAAGAAAATTTAAGTGAACTCAGTGGATCCCTGGACAGCAATTTCTCTCCTGCCCCTCCAGAGGTCTGTGCACAACACTGAGTGAACTAAACATTTGTTTATTCTAAACAGCCTGTTAATCCAAAAAGCTGAAGATGGAAAAATTATACATTTTAAGTATCAACAAGTTCATAAACTTTTGAAACGTTTCCAGCCAAATACAAATAGCAGCCTGATCATCCAAAAAAAGCTGAAAATGGAAAAATTATACATCTGAAGTATCAACAAGTTCACAAACTTCGGAAATGTTTCCAGCCAAATATTTAAACAGTTTACAAAAGCACAGAGGATTCCTTCTGCATTTGGTACTTGACAGTCAAAGCACTAATTCACCTCCCTCTTCATTTTCATAGCATTTAAGTCTAGAACAACACTTAATGTGCAAATGTAACACCTGAAGTAGTTCCAAACCTGTATGAATTTCTTTGTTCTACCGAACACAAAGGAAGATATTTTGAAGAAAGTTTGTAACCAGGCTGTTTTGGGGCACCATTGACTTCCATAGTAGGAAAGAAGTTCACACACCGTGAACACACACCCGGGCAGTTTGCAGCCATTTATGCTGCGGTGCCCGGGGAGCAGTTGGGGGTTCGGTGCCTTCCCCACAACTTTCCCAAATTCTTCAGAATATCTTCCTTTGTCTTCAGCAGAACAAAGACATTCATACAGGTTTGGAACTACTTGAGGGTGAGTAAACGATGACAGAATTTTAATTTTTGGGTGAACTATCCCTTTAAAACAATTCAAGCAACAAGGCATATTGTACTGTTTTAATATGAAGGAATTTTCTGTATTGTTTAACCAATTTGAATTACACATTATCATTGTATTGTGTTTGACGGTTAAAGGTTTATTTAAATGTTCCCACAAAGATGGCATTATCCACAATCCTTGTCCTTGTGGCGACATTTTTTGGTCCCAATAAGGAAACAAGCTTATGAATGGAATGTTGGAATGATCATATTAAGAAGAATGGACATCCCATACAGTGGTCATTTAAAAAAAAAAAAAAAAAAAAAATTTGACCACAGAATCATTAACTTGTGATCTAATCACAGTTTTGTCATTGAACTCTTTGTGGCTCTTGTCTAATGGTTCGCCGTTTATGTCTGACCCCAAAGAACCATCTGCACTAGCTTTAGCCTGGATGTTTGCTTTTACCCAAGGTTCAGTTTTTCCTGACGTCACTATCTCTGTTGAAGAATTCATAGAGGAAGCTTATAATGAACGATTTGCCAGCTGAACAAAGACAACATTAATGCCCTGCTGTGAGTGGGGACTGGAATGTTTAATTTCCGGCATGTCGGTGTGAAGGTTGAAGAGAGGGCAACCCACCAAGGGAGCGTCACCACTCTTGTTCTTCTTAGCGACCTTACTAGACCAGATGCAATGTATTTGGCCCCAGCTTCTTCAATGTTGAAGTTCTCCAAGCTCACATTAGATCAGGAAACTTAATCAAACATAGTGATAAAAAATACTTTCTCACAGTCATAGGTTCAAAACAATGTTATTTAGTCTCTGAGTGCTTAAAACTTTGGATTGGTCACACAAAGACGGGCCTGTGTGACCTATGTGACTGGTTAGCAGGAGGGTTAAAAATATATTTTTTGTTGCAAGACATAAGAACATAGAGAAACATCACATTCAAGGATGAAGACTCCTAATGCTAAACCTGTCTCATTATCATAAATCGACAAAATTTATTAAAACCATTTCTGTCACAATGACTCACGGAACATTTAAGGCATGCTGCTGCTGCACAATTAGCATATATGAGTAGAAGCAGATCTATACAGGTGGAGCTGGGGAAGGTGGAGGATTTCAGAGCACTTTGATCTGCTCTAGTGAATTCTAACCAGCCATTTAAATATAAAGCAGCAAGCTCAATGGCTGTATATACAACATCAACCAATCAGCTTGTGCCAAGTAGTTTAAGGCCTCTTCCACATGGAGAGGCGTTTAGCTGTAACGTATACGCAAAAATTTTGTATCGGATTGGCGTTTCCTCCAGACGGATCCGGCATTTTGGGAGAGTGAAACCGCTATTTTTTGAAACCGGAGTGGATAGATCTGAAAATGACACCCTTGCGTTTTCGTGTGTATAGCCAATCCGTATATTTTGTGAAACAATGATGTCATCACCCCACGTCTCGACCCTAGTCAGACACCGCTGCGCCATGTAACAGCAACAGCAACATGAACAAACACTGAACGATTGTCTTTTCATTATCTAACATTAACACAGATTAATAAATGTATTGTTCCATGATCGTTTGTATACCGCGCGCAAGGTTTATGCGTATATAGTCCAAGCCTTCTTCTCTGTTTTCAGTGTATCTCTGTGGCAGAATTACAGCGCCACATACTGGTCTAGCATGTATACTACATCGTTTTGTGTCGGTTTCATGGTTTTGTGTGTACACATATATTTCTTGAGACTAGGGGGTGAAAAAGATCAGATAGGGAAAGCTCTGGCTTCGTGTAGATGTAGCCTAATACTGTGAATATCATCAGTTTGTGTTAAGGACCCATCTGCCTGCACCATCTTGAGTTTCGTGACAGAACTTGGTATTTATAATACTTAGAAGGATAAATATTGATTATTAACTGATCAGAACCACTTGAAAGGATGCAATGAAAGGGAAGTGGAGTTCCAGATTTCACTCCAAAGACCAGTTTTAGACAAATGTGCAAGCTGATACGAGGCGCATCAAGCATCCACATACATAAGCATATGAGGATCAATCCCAACAATGCCCTGAATGCATATAGCACATATTTCCAATTTCCATGACTACTTCTTCAAAGGCCTCAACAAACTCTTCCCAAGCTTCCTCTACAAATTCTTCAAGAGAGTCTGTGAAAAATTGAACATATGGTAAAAGCAGGATTCGTTAGTTTGGTCCAGAGAGCCATGTCCTGTGATTTTCAATTAACCAATCAGGGCCAATCATGAGGGCATATAGGACGCGTCTCAGATGAACCGTTGTGGCTCTTTCTGTGCATTCAAATTATTTTGCCTTCGGTTCGCCAGAGTATGCATTGAAATTGTATTGGTTATTTAGTTTTTAATTTGTGTTATGCTTGGATTTTTGTTGGAAGGACTTGAATGTTACTTCCTTATTCTTTCTTTGTTTTACCATGTGCATAGCTTGATGTCAGAGTTTTTTTCTATGTAGACAATTGAGTCCTTTTATTGAGTATTGAAATAAAATAATAGATTTATACATGTCTCTGCCCTCCTATCGTGGGAAGGAACTTCAGAGCCCCCCTCCACAACAGTAGTTATTGTAGTTAATAAAAGAGGCAAATTCTCCATAGTATTGCTGCACTCCTTTTGTACTGCCCATTATGTTTAGGCCACACAAACATCCAGACTAAAGCTAGTGCCAATGGTTCTTCAAATGGTGAATTATTAGATTGGATCCACACAGAGTTAAATATTCATGTGTCAAATATTCATAGCATGCAAATACAACTTAGGTTTGAAGGAAATGTCTGTAAACTTAACAGAAAAGGTATTGGTGATTTTAAATTGTAAAAATGTAATGTAACACTGTGGTTTAGGCAGGTAAATATGTGGAGAACTGTAGATAGATCCCACAAGTTAATGATTCTGATTGGTCAGTCATGGCATTCTGTGGTCAAATATTTTTGTATAATGACTGTAAACATATATAACTGATCGTTGTCCCAGAAAAAAAGATTTCCTACTTAGCTGAACTAGTTTTTATGTGTATGGTATGGTCTTATTTAAATACTATACACAAATCAATGTTTCATACACATTACATTATATTAGTTAAGTCTAAGGCTTATACCACAAATACATATGGAAATTACATAGTGACCAAAAAGTGCATATATTTATACACAAACATACACGTCACTCTTCTCTGAATGGAACATTGGAATCTTCCTTCCCTTTTCTGCTGTTCAAGTCAAGAAGGAATATGTCTCCACACCCTTCAATTGTGATTCATATACAGGACATACACACCCATCCCCTCACACAGATAACATATTTCCTTAATCTGGCAGTTTTTATGTTTTAACAGTACCCTCTGGTTTGCAAATCAGTGCACATAGTTGTGGGTGTTCCTTTTCAGTTAATTTTCTGAATTGAACATGTTGTGTTACTCTATTTTAAAGTACCGTTCAGTACATTTTCTGATTAATTGAAACAACTTTTGCTGTTACGATATTATCCCCATGAAAGGGAAGCTTTCATATGCTGCAGATGAATGTTGAATACCCTCCCATGACTCTCTGAGGCACTTTTAAATTCTGCCAGCTCAAATTCCCAGCCAAACAGACACAAGAGTGAAAGAAATACATGTAATTCTGTCAACCAAATCTGCAACTTTCCTGCCCAGACAAGTGTGAAGAAGCAGAGGTTGGTAAAACAGAAAGCAAACCAATTCCTGTAAACTGTGCAATGAGAACGGCTTGTCTTATAGCAGTGGTTGGCAACAGGCGGTCCGCGGGCCAAAAGTGGCCCACCAGCAATAATATCTGGCCCGCGCTGTAGCCAGATTATTTTGATAGCGGCTAGTTCTGAAATAGATCTGTCATGACAGCAACAGTTACTCACAATCAGAGTAGGCTATGTGAGCGGAGCGGTGTGATTTTGAATGGAGCAAGGAGCGGAGCGTCGTGGTTTTCACTCGCTCCAAGAGCGCTCCATCACGAGTACAATTCATGCCAACGACCCCTAATATAATGGCATATTTAGCAAGAATTCACATGTTAAACATACTTAGCTAGCTAGATAGAAAAGGATCACTCAAATCAGAAAGAATGTGAAGGCTATGATCACTGCAGTGGACATGAGCGGGAAGTTATATTTCTCAAGGAATTTATTTGTTCCTTCTGAATATTTTCAGCTGACAATTGACTTTTGTTTTCTCAGAATTGCATGATATAAACTCGTAATTGCGAGTTAAAAAAGTCACAATTCTGAGATATGAACTCGCAATTCTGTGAACATATCAGTCTTTTTCCCCCTCAAAACTGGACTTTAACTCGCAATTGTGAGTTTATATCTCACAATTCTGAGGAAAAAAAGTCAGAATTGCGAGAAAAAAAGTCAGAATTGCGAGTTTATATCTCACAATTCTGTGGGAAAAAAACTAACTCAAACTAAAAGCCAAACTAACTTGCCGACCCCTGTCTTATAGCATTTTATACAATATGCATTTTATAAGACAAATAACTTGTGTGATGTATCTGTATTTGTACTAAATTTTGTAATGGATTAGTCCAAAAATAATGATTAAAACATTTTAATTAAATAAAAATCAATTCAGGTGTTTGCGTGATTGTTTTTCTGTGCAAATTATTTCTTCTGCAGGGCAACCCTAAAAACTTTTGAATACAATTAGCTCCTTTAGAGACTGAACAGAAGTAAGTAAATTACAGTATTGAGTGTGCATATACTGTTACTATGTCACAGACTTCGTCGTTAAAAAGAGGCTTACGGTTTCCTTAAATATGTTGGGAATCTAATTAAGATCTATTGGTACGTTGTAAGGAGTTCTTTTGGCATTTTGCTTCATAAGCAAATATTTACTCAAGTTTTGGCATTTAGTGGCACAGAGTGTTGAAAGAAGCAAAGTGTTCAGCAGAATTTATGACTCATTGTTTGGAAGCTTTGGAAACATTATATGATTATACCAATGCATGATTTACAACCTGACTGGCCATGCTATAAAAAAGATGACTATGTATGTGAAGTATGATGGTTATTAGGAGGTTTATTAAGTTTAGTCTGCAATATAATTTTACAGGTTTGTGTACAGCAGTTCAAACAAATAAGCAGGTTAAAAGGGAGCACTCTTTCTTTCTTTCTGCACTTTTTGAAATAGCAGATTAACTACAGGCATTACTAAAGTACTAAAGCTAATTTATCTCAATCATTCTATATTCAGCCCTAATATATAAAATGAATAATACTAACAGCATATTTAGCAAAACATTTTGTGCAGAATCTTTTCAATAAACCGAATGAATGGAACGGCTCGTTCGAGAATCAGACTGATCCGGTGGCAGCAGAATCCTTCTCACGTTATGAGAAGGATTTGAATAATGGAGCTCAGCAACAAGTTCCTAATTTTGCAAAATCCATGTAAATTTTTTCAATAAACAAGAAGTTAATGTTGAGTTACTTACATTTAAACAAGATGTTGATCATTAGGCCTGAAAACCGATCCAAACAAAATCAGGTCAGAATCAGCCGAGCTACACAGCAGTAGTGTTTCATTCTTGAATGAATTAGTGTTATTGAACAAATTTGTTGAGTGACTCAGTGACTCATTCATAAACACTCAAACAACCTGCAGAAAGAGCATGCTAGTACACAACATTAACATGGTTTTAAAACATTTATATTTGAGAAACCATGGCAATACACAAAATCCTTTCATCTGAAATTATTTACATTTATTCATTTAGCTGACGCTTTTATCCAAAGCGACTTACAATTGCTATATATGTCAGAGGTCACACGCCTCTGGAGCAACTAGGAGTTAAGTGTCTTGCTCAGTGTCTCACAGTGGATTCGAACCCGGGTCTCTCACACCAAAGGCATGTGTCTTATCCACTGCGCCATCACCACCCCAAACTATATTTGAAACTATCCCACATTTACTTCTAATTTCAGACCTTTGTGTTTTAAAAACACACCCATCATTTACTCACCCTGAAGTTGTTTCAAACTTGCATGAATTTCTGTCTTCTGCATAACACAAAAGAAGATATTTTGAAAAATAACCATAACCAAACAGTTGATGGTAGCCATTGCCCTCCCAGGTGATAAAAGTGCACTTCCATAATGTACTTAATAAAGTGCTCTATTTTCACACTCTAATTTTGTACTTAATATACTAAAAATATACTTCTTAAGATAATTGTAAGAACATCTAAGCATACTCAACTGTGCAACTTAAAGCCATCTTTTATACACTATTACACTCAAGTTTACTACAAGTGTTAACTAAATAATTGTTTTAAAACCGAGAAAGTATGTTAAAAGCACATTTTAAGTTCAAATCCTCAAAATAGCACAAGTTGAGTACAATTAGATGTTCTCAAGATTATCTTAAGAAGTACTTTAAAAATATGCTATTACTGTTCTAGTCCTTTTTTTTTGTATCCTGTGCTGGCCATCAAGACAAAGTCTACCATCTCTTTGGAGAGCTGAGTGAAATAATTTATTATTCATCATTTTATTAATCAGATCCCTACTGAGAAGTTGTATTGCTTCATCAAGAACGTCAAAGTCTATTTCAAATTTTTCAGCAGAATGTGCTTACTTGTCTTAACCTTGTCATTGTCAGAGTCCACCCAAAGTGATTCACATCCAGAGCGGAACCACTGACCCGTGATCAGCGTTGTTTACCCGAGCTGCTAACGGTCAACAAATGACACTCTGTGGCAGATGTTTCAACGACCAAAAGATGGCGCTTTAGTCTGACTGTGTGAATTAAGCTTCACAAATAACCTACTTAATACCATATCTAGCCTATACAGAAGAGGTAACTTGCATGACCAAGAAATATACAGTTAGAAGAAGTTCTGTTTTCAATACCTACAAGACAGTGCGATCACTTGGACTTGCTGTATTAATCAATGTGAATAGTCATCAGAATACTGGGTACACTGAGAGAGAACACCGGGGCTAGTTGTCACACTTTTCACTTCAATTAATATTTTTCAGTGTAGGTTTATATTTGTCAGTTTGTGTATAAGGCAATGAGGCTAATGGGGCACGTTCACATTCATGATGAGAATATGCTATTAAATTATCATTACAGAACAAAGACTTCTAACCATGTAGTAATGGGTGTGAATTGAAACACACTACTTGAGCTGTACCGGAAACACGATTTGTACTGCGCATGCACGGAAATGCGTCTACTTCCTGTCTGAAGTATGATGAAACAATTTACGGCAATTTTGGGTAGTTTTAATAAAACTGTTATAATACTAATACTAGTAATAATGTAATATTTTCTTTGTTGTTGTACCCGATCTGTTACGGGGCTGACGAGACGTGAGACGTGCGGATCCATGTGCAAAGCTTTATTAAGAAACATGGTCAGAAACAGGCAGGGTCAGACATCGGCAAACAGGTATGGCAAGGGCAAGACAGAGCAATCCGTGGAGCAAGCGTGGGTCAACGATCGGCGAACAGTATCCAAAGGGGCAAGGCAGAGAGATAATCCAGAGACGAGAGCAATAATCCAAACGGGGAGCAAACAGAGTCCAAACGGCAAGGCGAAGGGTTAATCCAGGAAACACGGGCAGGGACAGACACGGCAGGAAAACAAGGCAAGACTAGGACTAGAATTATGGCTCTGTAGAGTTGCTATCGCTAGAAGAGTGATAAACGCTAACAATACTCGGCCCTGAGCTAGAGCAAGTCCCAGGTTAAATAGTGTGTGTGATGGGGTGATCAGTGAATTCAGCTGTGTGATCAGTGTAATCAGCTGCGTGTCGTCAGTGCAATGGATTGTGGGTATTGCAGTCCAGAGAAGTGTGGTGTGAGAGTCAATGTGGTGAGTGAGTGACATCTGGTGGTTATTGTCCGGAAGAGCATGGACCAGATTCGTGACACGATCCCTACCGGAAATAGTCGTGGCCTAAAGGTTGGCAAGTCAGACTCATAACCCATTAAAGGACGTGGGTACGAGTCTTAGGTCCGGCAGGGATTGTAGGTGGGGGGAGTGAATGTACAGCGCTCTCTCCATCCTCAATACCACGACTGAGGTGTCCTTGAGCAAGGCACCGAAGCCCCAACTGCTCCCCGGGTGCCGCAGCATAAATGGGTCCGGGTGTGTGTACACTTTGGATGGGTTTAATGCAGAGCACAAATTCCAAGTATGGGTCACTTGGCCTCACATCACTTGAAAAAATAAATAAACACACTTTTTGATTAATCGATTAGATTTACAAATTAAATCAATTAAATAGTTTACATTTACTAGACTCTATTTGGGTAATACAGGTGAGTGAAAATTATTATAAGTGAGCGTTTTACATTTTATTTTTTAAAGATATGATTTACTTATTTCAGCATACTTAAATGTCTGCATCTAAGAAACACAAAACCTTCCCTCTGTCCATCCCTCTATCCATCGTCTACTACAATTGCTGATTGAGGAACATGGCATGGCATTGTCATCTTGAGACTGAAATATAAACAAAAAGTCATTCGTTGCCTCCCCAGGGCCTTCCTGAGTGCATTTTGTTGATCTTCACCGTTCATCTGCAGAAATGCAGGCTCTGTCACCTCTCTACGAAATAAGTCTCTGTGATTGTGTAGCCAGTACCAAGCTGTATGGAGGTCTCTCACAATGGTAGGCTGTTGCACCTGGTGAAGAACAGTATTATAAAATATAAATATATAATGGCACAAACAAATTAATCCTTAAATGCATACCTCAGGGCCTGTATTCCTAAAGATTCTAAGAATCCTTTTAGAGAGCTCCTAATTTAGCTTAACAATTTCTAACTAGGAGTCTTATCTTAAAAGTGATTCAGGACCAATCTGAGAGCAACTCTGAGCGAGGAAAAGATAAAAACTTTTATCTTAGTGAGGAGGAGGGGCTGACCCCGTTGCTAGCTATGACACAGTCTTTTGAAGACTGTGATTGGTTGGTTGTCCAAGAAGGAAATAAAAGTGCGCTTTTAAGAGTAGGGTTTATTATAAGCCTTCACTTGTAATTTTTCCTGTTTTACTGTACTCTCTCTCTCTCACACACACACACACATATATGTATATATTATTCTTTATTTTTTATTTACCATGCTGTCATACCGTATTTTATAGGAAATGAACAGAGACATAGCCTAATAAGTGCTGTAACAGACCCAAATCATCACTGCTGCATAAACGTTTTTCCAGTTGCATTTTTCCAGTTGCCAAATATATTAATGTAGTGATTACGTCCATTTCTGGTGCTGTGGCATTTCAGCGCGGTGTCGGAGATGTTAGCATGTCTTTAATAAGATAAACATGATCCCTGCACGATCTAAAGTGTAGCATCTTATTAACTCACTGGCATGCATTGTGTGCTACATGTTTCTTCTCCCTCTTCATGTTTCATCCATTTTCTCCACTGCTAAAGAAGCCCCCTAAAAGTCCTCGTCCATACTCCTAACAATTTTAGACCTTAAGACCTCTTTTAAGGGTTAAGATGCTTTCTGAATTACTTTTTTCTTTACTAGGATCTTTTCTTTAATTTTAAGGGGAAACACCCACATTTCTAAGAATTTTCTTAGAATTTTGTTACTAGGAGCAACTCTTAGCACTAAAATTCTTCATGAATACGGGCCCAGGTCTTTGGCGACCCGGGACATCATTCACTACCCTCTCCCTCCTTCATTTTTTAGAGTTAGACATCAAATTCCTCAATCTATTAATTTTAAACAATATAACAAGAAAAAGATTTATATACAAGAATAAAAAAGTGTATAAGGTCGCTAGAGACCCGAGGTATGTGTAAGTAAATATTTCCTGCACAGCTATATTTACATATATGATGACTCAATATGTGCAATGCATCTTTATTCCTCGAGGTGGCAGTGGCACTGTTTGATACACAATGAGGACGTGATGTTTCACTCATAATTACAGCAAGCATAAAACAAAAGAATATAATTAGCAAAAAATTTACTGGTTTGAATGGCTTTACTGCAGATACATTACTGTACACAATGAAATATGTCACTGTCATTTGATGGTGGATGTGGTGAATAAGCTGCCAGTGATCAAAATATTGATTTTGAAATCACTGAAAACGATAGTTTTGAGAATATGGCTGAGATCGTGAATATGAGTCAGATGCTGAATATACTGTGTGCTCTGACGATGACAGCGATGGTAAAATCATCTGCTCAAATTGAACATTTCTTCAAAAGGTAACGAAATATGCTTTATTTTATTCTTCTGTAATTGTTCTTAAAATATCAAGAAAGTTTTTTTGCTATTGCAGCAGTTAGAGATCCATCCGTGCTGGATATATAGGTCTGGGTCACTAAAGACCCGGAATATGTAATAATGGTTGGCGACACATTCATGCATTTAAGGGTGACTGTTTGGTGGTGGTGGATTTTGACACCCTAAATACAGGCTCAAGGGTTCCCTGAAGGAGTTGGGATGCTTCTTCATCATCGTCCAGTGTGCAAATCTCTGTCCATGCCTTTGTAAAATATGTAAATGTATAAGCACTCTATTTGTATAACACCTTTCTACTATCATTTTGCCAACAGTGACTTAATACAGCCAAGATACTGAAATTTTAACTGTAGAGTCTGTCATACCCTTCAAGAAAAAACCTCTCGATCAACTGAATGCACCACCACTGGCGAATCAATGGCACCTCCTCCTAAAAGAGTGCAAAACACACAAACAAAAGCGCTACATAAAAGTAGTTTGGTATATTTTTTTGTGAAAATCTAGCTTACCTCTGTGAATGTTAATTGCCATGATGTACAGGTGCTGAGAGCATACTGTGAAATACACATAACACTGTAAAACTTTAATTTTATTATTTAATAGCTTTGACAAACGAAACATTCTTACCATCAGCATGTAGATGCCACATGAATTCCCAGTAGACTGATGAGGAAAACACTGGAAAAGGAAATGTGCATCCACGGTTAGTTTTAAAAACAACTGCTGGCTTGTTTAAACATGTATTCATACATATCCTAATCCTTTTAGGATCATTTCGACCCGGAAATGATTTTAGTTTATTTTTAAAACCAAGCATTTATCATTATGGTATGAGTCTTTTGTCACACTTGAATTGGGAACATGCACGCAAAAAAAAAATAGTGGATAGCAGAGTTTCTGTGGTTGAGAAAAAAATAAAAAATAAATAAAATAAAGTTACAAATCCTTCCCCTACGGGTCAATTGACCCGCATAGGAATGAATGAAGTTTCTGAATAAAATTCTTTTTACTACATTAGATAAAATATATATATGTGTGTGTGTGTGTGTGTGTGTGTGAGACCCTGGAGCACAAGAGCAGTCATAAGTAGCACAGGTATATTTGTAGCAATAGCCAAAAATACATTGTATGGGTCAAAATGACCGATTTTTCTTTTATGCCAAAAACCATTAGAATAATAAGTAAAGATCATGTTCCATTAAGATTTTGTAAATTTACTACTGTAAATATATCAGTTTTTGAATAGTAATATGCATTGCTAAGAACTTAATTTGGACAACTTTAAAGGCGATTTTCTCAATATTTTGATGTTTTTGCACCCTCAGATTCCAGATTTTCAAATAGTTGTATCTTGCCAAATATTGTTCTATCCTAACAAGAGAATCAAAAAAAAACTATCTCCCTCTTAGCTACAAACAAAACCTGCAATCAATGAGTATTTTGTTAATATCCATGAAAATCGAACTCACTAACCCTATTGAATTTGGAAATATTACAACTAGAAAGATTAAAAGAAACTCAACACAGAGCAGATAGTGATCAGCATCATCCGACCTGCCTGCTCCAAGCTCGAAATAGTATGATATCCTTGGACCTCATGTTTTCCTAATAGTATTGTGACAAAATAATATGCATGCACAAAAATAACATACTTTTGTGCCTATTCCCAATAGAACTCTTTCTCGGTTGATAAGTACATGATAGCAAAAAAACTTACAGGCAAACTATGCACTGGGTCCACATTTTTGTCTTTCCAGGTGTGAACAGCATAGAGGTCCACAATGTGAACATTCTTTCCCTTATGGAAAGAACATAAGTTATTAAACATGCATACATACAAATGAATACTTTTAAAAGAAGATAATAGTATAAAATACATGTGTTTGTGCAGCTTCTTCCACAATCTTGAGGCAGGCATTTCCGATCTGAAATTAATTGCAGAACGATTACATCCCTGTGAAAGCTGCCATGTGTAACATCATGCATTATCCAGGAATTTGTTTTTTTTTTGTGCAGTAAATTAAGACACTAAACATACGCACATTAGATTCCATGCACTGGCTTAAACCCAGGCTCCAGAAGTCTTCTCATGTGAAGCAAATTTGGCCTTGCTTTATGATCAGTTCTTTCGATGGTCGATTTTTGTCCAACACATACTTTAACTAAAAATAAAGAACGTTTAACAGATTAAGTAATGGCTATCATTTGAATATGCAAAGTGTAACTAAATAAACAATACTTACCAGTTCTTCTTGAATATGGTCCAAGTCCTTCTCCCACATCACACCCGAACAAGCATATGGATGCTCTACCTGCCATTTGAATGTTGAGTAGCAGTGGTCCTGGAGAAACATCCTCTCAGTTGGTCCATCTGATGATATACAAATACGTGACAATGGATTATATGCATGGAGCATTCTTTAGAACTTCTGTATATAGTTAAGCCAGCTTAAAACTTCTGGTGAAATGCCATTTGACGTTGTGGTATATATGTAGATACTCTTGAGACCCTCACAGAAACCTCTCCTGCCTCATTCTTGTCAGAAACTGAGAAACAAAATAACTCCAATCACCGTAAATAATGACTGCCTATCTTATCTTATCTTATCTTATCTTACAGCTTCATGTTATTTAATAACACTTAACAACATAAAATTGTATATGCTGATCCTGGTAATCTGTTGGGAAACGTTGGCTAGCTAGTGATGTTATCTCATAAACAACATTGTAATGTATTCTTCATACTTGATAACTTACATTCAATACATGTTTTAAACAGTTATGGTATTTTAAAGCCTTTATTATTTCTCAGCTCTTCAGCTGTGCAGAGAAAGATTCACTTTTCAATCATTTTTCAAAAAAAAAATGTGTTTCCTGGAAAACAAAGACTTTTAAGATGAAAATGACATGAAATTAGCATTATAACCAGTAGATGGCAGCAGACGATCATCCATTAGTTCAGTTGCCATTTCAACTCTTTAGATTTTTTCACTTTTTGTTTCTGGATTTATAAAAAAAAATACTATAATACATTTTTAGTACTTTTACTGTATTGAAGTCACAAAGTCTCATGTTATTTAAAAATAAATAAAACACCAATAACCTAGAAGGATTATTTAAATACTAAACTAGTTAACAACAAATTAATTAAGTTCATTATTAATGGAATAACAATTAAATACTACAAAACTACATTTTTTTAAGTTTTATCTATAACTGTAGAAGCTGCTCAATATATTCAGCCAACACAGACTTGTCGCAGCTGTAGTTTTGTTACTCTGAATTAATAAGCACTGAACATTTAGCTAGCCAATTTAAACAATGTCCAAAAATCAACTCAATACAGTCTAAATTAGCAATAAATCAAATTCATATGCTTCATTAAATGTGTTACAAAAGAAGGGTAGCCTATTAGTAAAAATAATTTATGCTGAATAAAGGACAGGTGTGTAGAACATGTTCATGCCAGAAGATGGTGCTCCTTGAATGAATTCAGCGCGAAAGCTGTGCTTGTGTGTGTGTGTGTGTGAAAGCTGGGATGGTTGTGATAGAGAAAGGACAGCATCACCGCGCGCTCTCCCTCAGTTGCCTCCGCGCGAGCCGCAGCGATTCGCTCTTTCAGCAGCCGATGCTTGTCCCTCACTGTCAACATCCAGAGAACAGTTCGTTTCCTTAAATAACCTCAGCAGGGCATGAACGTAGGATTCTTATCCAGCTGAATTACGGATTTAAAGCGGGGAGAGGAGAGCGTTTGTTCCCTGGACATCATTTGGTGAGTGTACAATGTCATTCCACCGCACTCAGTGTTTGTTTGCAGGGTAATGCACTATTCAGTTCTGTCTGTTATTTTGGTTAAGATGGAGGAAAGTAGCACAAAATTCAATTTCCAACAAACCTGCCTCAATGTGCTGAATAAAGAGAGAAAGAAAAAGAGCTCAGGCATCTGTGCTCAGTTTAACAATAGATTTTGGCATCGCAGCTCATTTAAAGAGACTGACCCAAATTTGAAATGGAAGGTGGGTGAGTGGAAGGTGTAGTGAATTTGGGAATAAATAAGGATGTGATTTTTGTCTCTCTCTTAAACACCTGAACAAAGCTCTTCAAAGACACGGCAGGTAAATCTGTACATCATTTGCAAAGGTTTTACTTTTCACCTTGAGAACTGTATCAAGTTGCTATAAATGGCTATTTGAGAGACATTAATACAGAGTTTCTGCTGAACAGATGATTTGAAATGCCACGAGGTCTACCAGCACAGAGCTCAGTTTGGTCAACTTCCAACGCTGTCGGACTGAATATAGGATTTCAAGATATCTACAACTATTACTTTGGCATTGTGTACTGTTTAAAATAAGCACTGTGAAGCAGCACTGGATGTTGCTGTAGACCAAGGGTGGAGGTTTGAAGCTCCTCACACTAATTAAAAGTCTTGCCTTCACATTCAACTGTCGTTTAAAACCTTCATGAAGTGATGTTATCCTCTCAGTGTGCCCATATGTCAAGACTATTGCTGTTTACAAATGCATTAATTGGCATTTCAGGTGTGAATATTTTACAGTGCTGGAAAGGAGGTGACGAAGCCTTTCCATTAGGAGGGAATGCTGTATTGATCTGGAAAGCTGACTGGCAGATCTTTCCACAGGGTGCCTGATCGCATCTGTAAATAAGCCCATTGTAGATGATGAGGGACAAAGCCGGATCAAAGGCGTGTAATGTTATCTACAGAATGCTCAGTGCTGGCCCCTGCAAATTTCACGGTTTTGTATGAAATGCACGCTGCTTGCAGCATGCTAATGGGATGAAGGACGTCTAAAGCACTGAGATCCTGTTTATCAAAACATCTCAGTTATCTCCTTGCTGTTTGTTTGAAAGCATGCACGGACAGAGTGATAACGAAGAGATTCAGTTTTGTTTGCTCTTACCGGGCCAGAAGATTTGGCCGAATCTTTATTAATTCTTCTCGTCTGCCGTCTCTCGCTTGTCTTCTGTGCCGTGGCAGCATGCTTTTTTGTGTTTGCTGATGAAACAGGGAAAACGTGTGAAGTGCTTTTCACAGATATGCACTATTTTAACAGACAGATTCCATGCCTGGCATTCAGGCCCCTGTTGTTTGAGGAAAATCAACTTGTGGCCAGGTCATCAGGCATGAATGCTGTTGGATGAAGATGGATGAAGATACATCCCATGGTTAACAACAGAGCCCAACCCTCACCTTGGGCTCGAAGAAATAAATAATTCATATCATGGAACAGCAAATATGATGACAGCTTCTTAAACGTCAGGCTTTATGAAAATAATTGCATATATGTGTTATATAGGACATTATATAGGTTAATATAGGACAAATATGCAATTATGAAAATAATTTAAGAATTGTTTTTGTTTTTTTTCTAAGATTTGGTTTTCAAAAAGCCTTTTCCAAGGTACATCTGGAAAAAGGGGGGTTGTCTTATAATCAGGGTCGTCTTATATTCGGGTCTATACGATATTACAAAAAATATGAAGAAAATGTGCCCTAGCAAAATTTGTCGACATGGCAAAAAGTGGTGGGGATTTTTACTGACTCTCTCTGCAGGTTACATAGTCAAAAATCATAGACTAAAAAGATTTGTTCAAAATACTGATTCAGTCAACAATGAAAGAAGTAACTTTAAAGTTACATCAGAAATGGATTACTTATCTAGTACTGTATATGTTATGCAAAAAAAGAGTACACCGAACAAGTATACACAGTACTTGAAAAACAGTAGATGAAAAACTCACATACCGTACCATTTCTGGCGAGATTCGGAACTGAGCATTTGATGGACACTTTACTTTTTCTGTATCTGGTATGAGGCCAGGAGAGAGGGTTTGTAAATGGCAATGAAGTCAAGCAACTGACGCTGCAGGTCACATGACCATATGGCAGATGTAGTACATCCGAATTTCATTCATACTATATAGAACATACTTTTTTAGGAGTCACAAAGTTCGAATTCAAATGTAATACAAATGTAGCAGTATGTGATTTTGGGCACACCATAACTAAGTCATTAAATCATTCACCCAACCAATTAGTTCAAAATGCTGATTCATTCAGTGACGAAACACAACTGCTGAGTGTTCCTCGGAGACGTGGTTGATGCTGCTGTGGTTTCCTTTAAATTATTAACGTTAGCAAAAGTGAACCTAGCAATATTGTCTAAAATGTAAGTTACTCAATTTTTAACTCGTTGTTTATTGAACTGCTGTGCAAAAGCAATATCACTCTCATTCACAGTCGCAATTGGTGCTTTTAGGGGTTGTTAGATGTTCCATTATCTTCCTGGCAGAATCCTTCATATGAGACATTTTTCCTCACACGTGCTTACTTATTTGAAATCTCATATTTCAGATCTCCCACAGTTCTGCCACAAATATCACTAAGACACAGAATAACCAGAGACACCGTTGCACTGTCATTATCATGAGAAAAATGCAGATATCTGGTGGTCTTGTTCTTAAAGGTGTTATTTTGTACAAGGTGGATATTTCTAAGTGTGAAATTGTCAGAGAGTTTTAAATAGATAAAAAGGACTATTCATTTTGGTTTTTAAATTAAGGTCATGTAAGTTGGACTATGTGATCATTAGCATTCCCCATTTCTTTTATAAAACCGGAGCTGTACGAAAAAAGGTGTTGGAGATGTGTGAAAAACAAAGTATATTTCGTAATCCTATTGCATTTTTGTATTTGGCATTTTAAAAAGTATCAGGATGCTTTGCTGATGTTAAAATATAGCTTTTCTGCTTGTTTAGCTCCACATGTTTGGCGTTTTCCCTTCCACACATGATAGAATGGTTGCTTTATATACTCACTAAAAAATGTTGGGTTAAAATAACCCAACTATGGGTTGGTATAGCAACTTCCCATCTATGGGTTATTTTAATACTTAATCAAAAACTAGTTCTATGTTAACGCGTGTGAGTAAATTTTACCACACTTACATATTTGACTGATTTGGTTGTTAAGTTTGGACTTGTAAGGAGGAACAAAAGTACACCACTGTGAACGAAAGGAAGCTGTGCTGGACGGAATGCAGCAGCAACACACTAATCATTTCACCTCGTTTATCTTTTTTCATAATTGTTGATAGTCATAATTTAAGTTGAAAACCTACACTACCAATCTAAAGATTTTGAACAGTAATATTTTATTTTTTAAAGAAGTCTCTTCTGCTCACCAAGCCTGCATTTATTTAACCTTATATACGTTTGACTTTTCCCATATATAAATGCGATAATCACTAGTGCGACCAATAGTGATTAATAGATAGTGATTTCAGTAACATTAAGTGCATAGTATACTTAGTAGTAGGCCTAACACAGGCTTAACGTTAACATTCTACTAACGTTACACATTATTAAGTGAAGTGACATACGGAATTTGTGCATACCCGGAATTTGCGCTCTGCATTTATCCCATCCAAAGTGCAAACACACATGAGTGAACACACACGGAGCAGTGGGCATCCATGTATGCTGCGGCGCCCGGGGAGCAGTTGGGGGTTCGGTGCCTTGCTCAAGGGCACCTCAGTCGTGGTATCGAGGGTGGAGAGAGCGCTGTACATTCACTCCCCCCACCTACAATCCCAGCCGGCCCGAGACTCGAACCCGCAACCTTTGGATTACGAGTCCGACTCTCTAGCCATTAGGCCACGACTTATTACTACTTTATTACTACTAGCAACCTAACTGGGACAGCTGTTAGGCTCTTTATTTACAATCCAGCTCATTCTCCGGAGAACAATACACTGACTAAAGGGAACTACAACTTTGTTTAAAAAAAAAAAAAAAAAAAAACCATTCAATTTAACGAGTGCATTTAACGATTTATAACGATGTTATAAGAGTTATATATCAAAACCCGATATTACTTACCTCATACTGACAGAGCAGCAGCAGTTCTTCTGTTGTCTGACTGCCAGTCACTTGTCCATTAAAATTTTAACCGTCGCCACGGGAACCAATTTAACCCAATGCTGGGTTATTATTTAAAAATAACCCATCATTTTAGAAAATAACCCAACATTGTGACCCATCGGTTGGGTTAAAAATATAACTCATGATTTTTTGCTCTGTAGTCTTGTTTTCATGCTGTGGAGGGAAATAATTCTCTGACCAACTGATCCTCATTTGCTGAGTCAGTCTATGTGTGTATGTGTGAGTGTGTCTCTCACCATATTGATTTTCTTTTTTTCTTTTTGTAAAGGCGGAAGAAAGGGTTTAAGTGTCAGACCGTAAACACTCGCTAGGGAGACGAGGGGTTAAGTTAATCAAATGGCGCGGATTCTCTTCCCTCACAGCTAAATCCAGGCAAATGCCCTGTCATATCACGTTCCTGAATATGCCTGCGTCCTGTCAGCGCGTTGCACCTCAGCTGCTTTGCACACCTTGAGCGGAAAGCGTTCATCACCAAGCCTGCTATTTTTAGAACTGTATTTTTAGCTGTGTTGAAAATTAAATCAAATGCATGGTTGGAGTCCACCCAGCGACATCTTTGATCGACAGCTGGGTTCTGCTCAATGAAAAAGATGTCTAGAAAGGATAAGAGGTGAATATGACAAAGCAATAATGAAAGGTCTCCATTACTCTAACAGTAATTTTGCATACTTTAATTTTTAGTAGTTTCACATGGAGAGTGGGGTAAGATGTGCCACTTTTAATCTCGCCCTGTAGGGAATGATACATGAGATCAGAGTAACATATATTTCAATACACTATAATAATTGTAATATTTATATAATTTATGTGCATAAATGTATGCATATCTCATGATATCTCATTTCTGAGTTTCTGAGTCATTACAAAGGCAGTGGCATGAGCAGCTGATGCACACACACAGCGTTGGGCACCTGCAGGTCTAGCAGAAGAAACGATGACCTCAGACCTCTTTTCCCCAGGAGAGGGTACAGTGACTGACTGATTACCTCTACCTTCTCTGGGGTGCTGCCTGCAGAGTCATGCTTCACTGCATGTAATTATCAAGGATGAAACCATTTTCTAAGTGTTTGCCTTTTCCTCCCCTTCTGATTCCCTTGTGTTGTCCCCATCCAAATACTAAAATGCTACTTGATAGAAGGGCCACCAGTTATGTGGCCAGCAGTCAGTGGAAACAAATGAGACTCGATTTATAGTTAATAGTTACAAAATTGTTAAAAGTTCTTGTTTGGAATGGAACACTGTGGTTACACTGGACCAAAAATTTCCAATTAAAATTAGCCTTTTGTTTGGAATAACTTAACTAGAATAACTAGAATTATTATTATTTTTTTTGCTATAAGCAGCTGAGCTGTTCTTTTTTTCAGTTAGTGTCACTTCAATAACATCTAGGGTCCAAGAGCTTTCAAAATATTGGATAGTATTACTATTGACCTAATAGCAGTGAGATTATGCACGTGTCAGTGTTGTTAAATGCAAAATATTGATTTTAACTTCACTCCAACTATATTAAAAGCAAATTATGTAATTTATTGCAAAAATAATGACTGCTCCAAACACTTAGCCCATGGTTAAGCCATTATTATGCCACTAGTGGCACAGAAATTACGCATTTCACTTTTATTCTTCTAAACATAGCAGATTTTGCTATATTAAAACACATTACTATGATTCATGCCGAAAACAGGATGCTATCTCAAAATAAGTACTGATTTAGCTGACTTATCTTATTGACTGATATACCAATCTGTACCCTACAACAAAGTTCTTAAAAAGTCAGTTCACCCGAAAATTTAAATTGTCATTGTTTAATCATGCTTATATTATTCCAAACCTGTATTAACACAAAAGTTTGGTTATTTAATTAACTGATTAATTTTTGTCATGACAACTCTCAGCAAGTTTTATACATGGCAATGTTAATGTGTTTGGTCTTGGTGGTATAGATCTGTTATGCTGCTGCTGCTGTGGCAGAGCAAGTACCTAGACTTGCTACTGCCTATACATCCATAGACATGCTGCTGTGAGCATGTAGACAATACTGCTGCTGCGTATAACACACATAACACTTATGAAATAACCCCATCTATAACATACGTGAAAGTACCCCGTAGCAGATCTATACAGGTGGGGCTGGGGAGGTGGAGAGTTTCTGAAGCGCACTGCAACTGCTACAGCAGCTCACAGCTCATTGGCTGCTGATGCGAAAAGAAACCAATCATCTGCGCCATATGAATGATGTAATTATATCAGATTGAGTTAGAACCTATCGGTCTGTGCCATCTAGAGATTCTTTCATCCAAAATGACTTACAGGAGCATAAGCAATTAATCACAGAGCCAATGTATTCACAGTTTTCAATGCCATATTTATTAGAAAGCTAGATTAGGAAACAAGAAAGAGTAGATGAGAAATACTGAGAAGAGACGGAGGAAATTTTTTCCCTGTTTACATTGGTTTAGCATTGTGGAGTGGTTAAGTGCAGATGGAAAAGGTGTGCCTTCGTTGCTTCATGAAAGTTTGGATGGCTCCAGCTGTTCGGGTGGAGGTTGACAGCTCATTCTACCATAGAGGAGCAGAGAAGGTGAAGGTCTTGGAGAGTGATTTTGTGAACAAACAACAAGGCACCACTCATTCAGGAGTGAGCATTCACTTGCAGGAGTGAATTGAGATAAGGAGCTGCAATTCAAGTGAATGGTGACTGGACTGTCAATCTCAAAACTAACAAAAGGGCACCATTAAAGTATTATAAAAGTGTTCCATATGGTCTTTTCACTTTATTCTGTACCATACAATTTGTTTATGTGATGAAATTTTAATGATTATTCTTTGAAAATCTGCTGTAGCTCTCAAATCCAATTTTGTCATTAAGTCAAGTTCGAAATTAATGATATTTGGTCTCAAAACAAGCAATGGCATTTGTCATCAGTGTGCCATTTTTGTGGTACATACAGTCAGGTCCATAAATATTGGGACATCGACACAATTCTAACATTTTTGGCTCTATACACCACGACAATGGATTTCAAATTAAACAAACAAGATGTGCTTTAACTTAATTTGAGGGTATTTACATCCAAATCAGGTGAACGGTGTAGGAATTACAACAGTTTGCATATGTGCCTCCCACTTGTTAAGGGACCAAAAGTAATGTGACAATTGGCTTCTCAGCTGTTCCATGGCCAGGTGTGTGTTATTCCCTCATTATCCCAATTACAATGAGCAGATAAAAGGTCCAGAGTTCATTTCAAGTGTGCTATTTGCATTTGGAATCTGTTGCTGTCAACAGTCAAAATGAGATCCAAAGAGCTGTCACTATCAGTGAAGTAAGCCATCATTAGGCTGAAAAAACAAAACAAACCCAGAGAGATAGCAAAAACATTAGGCGTGGCCAAAACAACTGTTTGGAACATTCTTAAAAAGAAGGAACGCACCGGTGAGCTCAGCAACACCAAAAGACCCGGAAGACCACGGAAAACAACTGTGGTGGATGACCGAAGAATTCTTTCCCTGGTGAAGAAAACACCCTTCACAACAGTTGGCCAGATCAAGAACACTCTCCAGGAGGTAGGTGTATGTGTGTCAAAGTCAACAATCAAGAGAAGACTTCACCAGAGTGAATACAGAGGGTTCACCACAAGATGTAAACCATTGGTGAGCCTCAAAAACAGGAAGGCCAGATTAGAGTTTGCCAAACGACATCTAAAAAAGCCTTCACAGTTCTGGAACAACATCATATGGACAGATGAGACCAAGATCAACTTGTACCAGAGTGATGGGAAGAGAAGAGTATGGAGAAGGAAAGGAACTGCTCATGATCCTAAGCATACCACCTCATCAGTGAAGCATGGTGGTGGTAGTGTCATGGCGTGGGCATGTATGGCTGCCAGTGGAACTGGTTCTCTTTTATTTATTGATGATGTGACTGCTGACAAAAGCAGCAGGATGAATTCTGAAGTGTTTCGGGCAATATTATCTGCTCATATTCAGCCAAATGCTTCAGAACTCACTGGACGGCGCTTCACAGTGCAGATGGACAATGGCCCAAAGCATACTGCAAAAGCAACCAAAGAGTTTTTGAAGGGAAAGAAGTGGACTGTTATGCAATGGCCAAGTCAATCACCTGACCTGAATCCGATTGAACATGCATTTCACTTGCTGAAGACAAAACTGAAGGGAAAATGCCCCAAGAACAAGCAGGAACTGAAGATGGTTGCAGTAGAGGCCTGGCAGAGCATCACCAGGGATGAAACCCAGCGTTTGGTGACGTCTATGCGTTCCAGACTTCAGGCTGTAATTGACTGCAAAGGATTTGCAACCAAGTATTAAAAAGTGAAAGTTTGATTTATGATTATTATTCTGTCCCATTACTTTTGGTCCCTTAACAAGTGGGAGGCACATATGCAAACTGTTGTAATTCCTACACCGTTCACCTGATTTGGATGTAAATACCCTCAAATTAAAGCTGACAGTTAAAGCACATCTTCGTTTCATTTGAAATCCATTGTGGTGGTGTATAGAGCCAAAAATTTTAGAATTGTGTCGATGTCCCAATATTTATGGACCTGACTGTATGACTTTTGTGCTCCATCTCAGAGTTTCAACCGAGGAGAAGGTCATCCGTGAATAATGACTTGGGTGACTTTGAGCTTTAGAGCCCCACCAGAGCTTGAGGGGCGTGAGATATGCCAGAGGGGGGGTGTCGCTCATGAGTGACTGCCCAAGGTGCAGAGCTGGTCACTGGGGCATCACTTGAAGCCCCTCAACAGAGCAGTCAGCTGGAAACCGTGGCAAGCATTAGCAGCGTGGTTACCATGACATCCATCCAACCAGTGAGCCAAGCTTCCTGGCTTGACTCCATTGGGAGTTGTGATGGCTGGATTTAGAGGGAAGTGGGACAAACCATTGTGACAAAAAGAATTTTTGGCAGAGAGAATGAAGGCCTAGTTCTATATAAACACCGGTGGAGTAATAAAAATCATTTTCAGCTAGCTTATGCATCTGTGTGCTGGCAAACTTGACAATGAATTGCTGTGTAAATATCATCAATTGGATTCTGTGGGATCTATTGGTTGTTTACCAACCTGGCTTGTATTTATGATTACCTCAATCTCACACTCAGCCCAAAGCTTCACCACAATCAATCCTTAGAAAATCAATTACGAGAAAAGTCTGGAAGCCACCGGGCCATACTGTACTGTCTCAGATGCATGCAGGGAAGAACTATTCTGTTAAATCTGGACCATGAGCAGTCCATGACCGTGCAGTAGAGTTTAAATACATCACAGTGACTGGTCCTGCACCCCGGCCTTGTAATGGATCATGGGGGAGGAAGTTGTGGCGGTAAGGATTGGACAAGCAGGGCGTTCAAGGTTGAATGGTTTCCCTGGACCCTCATATCCGCTGAGAGGGCACATTGGTCAGTGTTCCATGGAGAGCTAATAACAGGAAATGTTACGGAAATTAATCTTGTTGTATGTTGTTTTTTTTGTGCTTGTGAGGTGGTGCTTGTTCATGTATATTTATCATTATTTATTAATTGAGGCTTTTGTTACCTTTCATTCAATAATTCTTTCAATTTCAGTAGAGAAAATTGCTTTGACCTTTGACCTTTAATTGTATGTTTTCATAAAACTCCAACAATGCCATTTTAAATTCTCTAATAGCTGCATAATCTAACCTTTGCACAGAAGAGAATGCATAAAAGATATTGTTATTGTTGTCAAAATGTGTTGCTGCTGGTTATAACTGAAGTTATCTGTGTCATGGCACTGATGTGGTAAAGAGAGCGTGAGAGAGAGTGAATGTGGGCTTGTTACGTCTCGCTTTTGTTTAAACAAGTGTGTTCAGACGGTGATAAGGAGGAGAAAGGGATATAGTGGCGAGTCAGGCTCCTCAGGTTGTGCACTTCTTTTCAGTGCCAGGATCAGGTTGACCTTGGAGATAATATTGAGCCTTACCCCGTTTGTCACGGGTGAGGAAAAACATATTATACTCTCTAAACTCGCTGCTGACTATATAGAGCCTTGATGGCCTCCCACATCAATGATGTCCTCAACCCATCCTCAACCTCAGCGCTTGTTGGTTTTCCTCGGAAATCCATGACTTCTTGCCAGCGACTTTTCCAGCTTTCACTTACCTGTATTGCTGCCTTTTAGCAATTTGGCACCTTCACTCTAAAAAAAATGGTGCTATATAGCACTAAAAGTGTTTCTTGGCTCGTAATCATAGGGGAACCACTTTTGGTGCTATATAGCACCATATCTTTAAAGGTGTTATACAGCACTTTTGTCAAATGGTGCTATGTAGAATAGGGGTTGACCGATATGTGTTTTTCAGGGCCGATGCCGATACCGATTATTACAGACAAAGTAGACCGATAACCAATATATTGAACCAATATATATTTCTGGTGTAAAAATTAAAATGAATGTCAAAATTAAGAATAACAAGGGCTCTGACAAAAATGGCCTTCCCTAGTGTTGGTTGAACTTCTTACTCTTGTCTTCCTTCATGCATCCATCTACAATAAGGGTAATATATAAAGAGAGAGTTAAAAGTGGGGCCACTGTATGCTTCATGATTAAGCCTATGAATACTGTACTACAGCTAAACAGCATGGGGAAATGTAAGTATTTGGCTTCAATAATTTACATGTTAGAAATGTATGTGTAATAGCATAACCTCTCATAATTCTTCATTAATTATTTTCGGTTGACTAAATCATAACCTACAAGAGGGGACTATTCAATTCATCATCTAATGCACATCAATTGATTAATTTAAAAAGCGCAATGTATATAATAAGTGTAAATAATTTAATTGTCTTCATAGCTCCATTGTAGAAGTTGTGAAGAAGACCGCAACTATTTTAATTAAACTATAACACTAATAGCCTGTTATAGGCTCACTTGGTTCAATAGCCTATTGAAATGTCCCAATTTCCATCATCATAATCTTGGCCTATGTGACAGTATCTTAATCTTGGCCTATGTGACAGTAATTTCCATTAGTTTTCATTTACAGTGCAGTGCAAATGAAGGCATAAAACATTAATTTAATTTATCTTTTAATCAAATGAGAGTTAAACTCAAATTTGGCAAACAAATGGGTTTACTATTAAAATTAAATCATGGAAGAAATAGTGTATTGTGTGATTGTTCTTTTAAACAAAAGTTGTAATAATTGCAGTAGTATTAGTAAATAAACCGAACTTTTATTTTGACGGGTTGCCATGAGGACCTCTTAAGTTTCTGTAGCCTATTTATGATATGACGATCGTTTTACTCAAACGAAACAGTCAAATGCTCATGAAGTAACTCTCAGAGCAGTTCAGGGGATGATGTTCATATATTTATGTCCTCATTTAGTGACATGGCAGATGCAGAAAACACCGCGAGCGTCGCGCACTTCAGTGTGTGTGTGTGTGTGTCTGTGTGTCAAAACCGCGCGTCTGTGCCATTCACATATACAGAGACACGCCGAACATGCAGAATTCATATTTAAATAGTCTTTTTGCAGCTTAATGTTTACAGATAGTCCATATTGTGAGTCGATTTAAGTGTACTGACCTACTTTTGATTAATTCATCCAAACTTTGACTAATTCCGTGACTCCGCGTTATACAGTAAACGCTGGATTCCGCGATTCCCCCTGCGTTTCCCCCATCTCGGAAACCATAAATAGATAATATTGAGGTTTTTACAACTTCAGTGTAGTGGATTGTAATTTATTGCAACTTGAGCAACGTCTGCTGCTGCCTTTGAGAGATAACTGATGCATGATGAAGCAGCACCAGTTAGCAAGCGCTTTCGGTGTGAGAGCGCCTTTAGTCTTCCACGTTGATTGGTCAGACTCCTGACTCTCAACAAATCAGATGCGCGGTGGGCGGAGACTGCTCTAGGCCACAGAGTGGTGAGTTCCGACAGGCTGCATCAGAGCCAAATAGCGCGTTTCAAAATTAAATAATTTTATCGGCACATCGGTTTTGAAAATGGCCGATACCGATTATCATTAAAATGCTTAATATCGGTGCCAATAATCGGCCAGGCCGATAATCGGTCGACCCCTAATGTAGAACCATAAGAGGTGCCATCTTGCATTGTATTTCTTCAACAAAAATTGTGCTAAACAGCACCAACAATGATTCATTGGCTCGTAAAGAACCTTTAAAGGGGCTTAACAGGTTCTTTGTACTGCAGTGCTGCTATTTAGCACCTTAATCACCCCAAAGAACCACTGAAGAACCGCTGAAGAACCATACAGGAGCTTAACAGGTTCTGTATATGATAGCGGTGCTATATATCACTTCAGTTATGCCAAAGAACCGCTGAAGAACCACTGAAGCACCAAGATTTGGTGCTATACAGCACCAAAAGTGGTTCCTATGATTGCGAGCCAAAGAACCACTTTTAGTGCTATATAGCACCATGTTAAGTGTTCCTTAACATCTAAATTGAATTTATTTGGCTGCACCCTACAGGAAGTTGAATTGGAATCTGAACTGAAAAGAAAAAGTAAAATCATTTAGTTTCTTTTTTCCTGCAAGGTAAGTGAAAAAAATGAATTCTCTTCTGCTCACCAAGCCTGCATTTATTTGATCCATAGTACAGCAAAAACATTACAATTCTGAAGTATTTTTACTATTTATAATAACTGATTTCTATTTGAATATATTTTAAAATGTAATTTATTCCTGTGATTTCAAAGCTGAAATTTTAGGATCATTACTCCAGTCACATGATTCACAAATCTACTTCTTTTCTTCTTCTTCTTTTCTTATTTTTCTTTTTCTTTTTCTTCTCATTATATTAAAAACAGCTGAGTAGAATTTTTTCAGGTTTCCTTGATGAATAGAAAGTTCTAAAGCTCCAGTCATAATATGTACATAATATCATAAATATATACACACACACACATACAGTGTGTATATATATATATAAAATATTACTGAATTAGTGGTTTAGTTCATATAGCCATACACTTTCCTATCCTATACTTTATTAAATTCAATGATGCCAATAAATATCTCTTTTTCATGATTATGTATTAATTGAGGCTTTTGTTACCTTTCATGAGTAATTCTTTCAATTTTAGTAGAGAAAATTGCTTTGAACTTTTGACCTTTAATTGTACGTTTTCATAAAATTCCACCCTTTTAAATTCTGTAATACCCCAATAATCTAAACAATAATCACAATAATCTAATCTAGGTCTGCATTCTATTTTGGCATTTCTTCTACTACTTTCATAACTCACTTGAATTTTCTTATGCCATCATGCACCAACGAAATGAAATAATCAATGTGATAATCAGGGGAATTAATTTAAAATTTGCTGTCTCTCACAGCTGCTAATTACTGCTGCTTATGATTGCATTGTTGATGAAAGTCACCCGTTATTATCAAGAATGGCTTATTGCGGAGTGCCATAAGAGCCTCTTTTATATTCCCAGCATGAGTTTGTGACAGTTGTCTGTAACAAACAGATTAGACACAATCTTGCAGTGATGAATGGCACAACTATTGCTGAAATGGCACTTATGTATACGCTATGCTAAAATAATTTTCTACCCCAAATTCTCTGGCAAAGCTCAGATCATATTGAGAATGAGATGACGCTCTAGCTGTGCTAATTTCCTAACTTTGTTATTTTAGTCCATGCGCATTGAAAATGAGATGGAACAGTGATTAGACCAATTACTGCAGCCGCAGGCAGATTGCAACGGGGTGTCCTCATGCCCACCTGCTACAGAGATCGCCCTTCCTTTGGTGCCACTCAAGACGTGATCCTTCCTGGCTAGTCTCAATCACACAGTCTCATAATCATGGCCCAGTTCAGCCAGTCTACCGCTGTGTGAATGGCACAAACAGGTCAGCAGGGCTGCTTAAATTAGAACCTCATATGGACTCAGGTATGTTTTTTGGGCTTTTTGATTTGTGCTGGGTCGACCTATGTCAGACTATACACCATATTTAATTTGACAAGAACAAAAACATGGCTGTGAGGGACAGAAATGCAGTATGTCATACTGTTGTGTCGACATATACAATACCTAGTTGAATATGAATTCTGAACTAAACACATTAATAGTGGACATTAACCTAAAACACCCAACTAATTGATAACCCACCAAATAGTCAATTACGAAAACATGTAGGTTTGTATATGCTTCGTTCATGTGCCGTTTTCAGCCTTTAACTTGATGTTGTCAGTAAATTAGACTAATTGAAATTTTTGTGATTTGGCACAAAACAACCAAGCATTAAAACTCTACAGAGCCATAATGATCATAATTCACTATTAGAACAATGCTGGAATCTTTAGATGTTTGTGGATTCGATTAAAGGTTTGTACTAAAGGAGGTGAAAAGTGCAATTTATGTGTTAATTTTTGGCTGGAAATGGGCCTTGTGGACCTAGTCGACCAGCTAATTCACCCAATCAGCAAAACCTAAATGAATTCCTGCCAGTCAGCAACCCTTTATGACCATATTTTCTGGTTAATATGCAATATGTGCAATATTAGTTTTTTTGCAACATCAGTCAAAAGTAAATGAATGCCCTTACAGCCATGTGTTTCCAATCCAGTTTTATTTAGTAAAACAAAATACTAAAAGGGACAGTAAAGACATTTATAATATTACAAAATATTTCTATTTTAATTAAATCGCATTCTTTAGATCTTTCTATTAGAATCGTGAAAAAAAATTAAGCAGCACAACTTTGATAACTGTGATAAAAAGAGATTTTTTTTATAGAATTTTTTGCACCAAATCAGCATATTAAATAATTTCTGAAGGGTCATGTGACACTAAAGACTTAAATTTTTGCTATCACGACAATAAATTACCTTTTGATATATATATATATATATATATATATATATATATATGTATATGTAATATTGTAATATATTATTTGCTGTATTTGACCAAATAAAAGCAGCCTTTTTCCCATGCTAACCATATGGGTGTTTTGTAGATTATAGATCTCATATTTCTAGATCACATTCGTATATCTTGTCGTCTTTTAGACAGTTTCATCATTATGTACAAAATATACACACAGGGACAGGGGTCACATCCAAGAGGTTGATAGAAATAACTGCACATATATTCATATCCTAGTTTTTCCTAGTGAGCTTAAATGTAGGCCATTCTCTACTAGTTAATTGACAGAATTAATAAAGAAGATCTAATTTCAGTCCTTAATATCAAATGACAGGAGACAGAGCAACTCTGACAATTTATAAAAACTATTTATTGTCTGTCACAATTCTTCACAGGATCCAAAGCCTGAATTATATGTATTACTCAGAATTTAATGGCTGACATTAGGTGGAGGTAAATTGCAGCCATCAGTCACATAAGACACTCATATCTGCTGAACTTCAAGCTGAATTGGAACACTGACAAACTTTGTCCATGTTTCACTGAATTTTAATGACTAAATTAAAAGCTCACTGGCTTTTATGTGTGATTATTTCTTAATTTTAATCAAGTATTATATTTTGTGCATAAAGATGGAATATTTAGATCAAAATGTCATAAATGTGCATTACTGAGAGCTTTATTAAATAGAAAAATAATATTAAAATCTTTTTTTTTTTTTAAATGAAACTCCCTTGTGATGTTATTTCAATTAAGCCTGATCAATCTTCCTTAGCTGTTATTAAATATTTTTTTTCAGTGGCCACATGGACAATTAATTAGGTAAATTCATAAGAGATTAAACTCTCTAGATACATACTATAGTATGTTCCAAGTGCATGATGGTTTTACAGTCTTACTTGGCTGGAAATACAGGCAAGCATGACTTGAAAGAGATTTGTTTTCTTTCAAATATTTGAACTGCACTATTTGTAGTTTCCAAATGACCCATGCAATAAATTGTCAGAGATGGTGTCCCGGCGCAGCGAACAGGAACCGCTGAATATATTTATGTATGTGGTAACATCTCTGATATGTATTACATTATACTAGCGAACTGAACCTATTATGATTTATATGGTGTTTTTGAGTAGCGTTTTACAAAGAAAATTATGTCCAGTCGCATTATAGGGTGCTTTTATTTACTGTGTCCTACATGGCAAAGCATGATTGATAGTGATAACAATACATGCTACATAAATATACAGTGTCTCGAATTATGATGACATTTTGGATGAGTTTTGCTCGTTTGTTTCTGTAAATGTGGAATATGAGAGTCCAGTGAGTTGAAAAGATGAAGATGTCGTGAGAAAACCCCTGATTATGAAGGTTTGTTGCTGGTGTACAAACATATGGAGCACCATATGGTCAAATATGTATTGGTGCCCATTTAACAATAGAAGATATTACTTAAAAAACAAAATAGTAGTATCTGTAGTACAACTAAAATACGGCTATTATAAACTTAAAAACGAAGCAGTGAACATTTTCTTCCTGGAGCTTGAAAATGGAAATCCGATGTGGAAACCTTGTGTGTAACAACACTTTCACATACAACTGTTTTGACATCCAGCATATTCTATAATCACTGAAGTTGTTGCATAATTGGTCTGTATACTTCAAAAGGTTATAGAATAATACTTATCCTTGGAGAAGACGTTCTTATGCACTGATATAACTGCCAAGCTATGTTGGTTTTGTGTTAGATAAGCAAATATTTAATGTTTGGAGATTTGCATGTTTCAGATTTCACACTCTGGATTAGTGCATCATATCTCTGAGTGTGTGAATCAAGCATATACTGACTGTAATCCTCATAGATACACCTCCACCTGTCCCGTAAGGTCATGTCTTGTGTTCCCAGATCCAATCTTCAAGCTTGAAATGCACTGCTGTATTTCAGACTCGTCATCTCATTGCAATGAAGGGAATATGCATTTCAATGCATGTAAAAATAAATCAATGTACAAGACGACCCAATTGCTGATAAGAAGGTTATTGTGTTTATTCTACATATTACCAGGCTGAAATGGAACGTATGGCATTATCGCTGCAGCGCATAGAGAAATAATAATGCCATGGGACAGTTTTTTTTTTTTTTTTTTACTATTCAGAGATGCAACATTAATAGCTCTATAGATTAGATTTCAATTTGTTTTTTTTTCATAGTGGCCTGTTAGGCATGAATCTAGTGGACAGGAGAATGACTAAAATAATACAATACTTTGCATTGGGATGAAAAACAAATCATGACTATTTCAGGATGCTCGAGACCAGGGGTTTTCAAGGTCTTGATGGCATGGAACCCCAAATATGATCCTCCATTCTAAGATATTTTAGGTGTTTCTGGAAAATCTTGTTGACTCTGTGCCTTTTTTTGTCCACTATTAGAGGACTTTCAGAAATTCTAGTTTTTCAGTTAATATCATTAAATTAAATTTAATTTAATTTTAAATTAAATTTATTTTATTGCATTTATTTTACTTTATGTTTTACTTTATTTTAATTTATTTAATTTTTAATTTTTTGTTTTGTTTTGTGGACCACAAGTGGATGCTAGGGTGTCCACAGAAAATTACATCAATTTAAAAAAAATAAAACAATAATAATAAAAACCATTCAGCCAAACAAACAAACAAATAAATAAATATAAAATAACTTGTCTTGGTTCAAAATGTCCAAATTGTCCAAATGCCGTATTAGGCAGGTTGAACAAAATGCATGATATAATGAAATCCAACCCAGGCTACATTAATACAGATTCACTTGCAATGTGGATAAAACTGGTTTGTGCTGACCACAATGTGTTTTGTGCACATTTATTGACTGCCGAGAGCATTACCCTATTGAAATTAAATTTTGTACGATAAACAGATTTGGTAAAGTGTTGGATAAAATGTAAAATCTGGGTCCTGAAGCTACACCAGCTGAGAACCACTGCTTGAAAATGAACCAGGGTTTGCTTGTTGCTTGAAGGCTTGAATGAATGAGGAGTAGAACAGAGGAGGATGAGCGGTGGGAGTGAGTATTTGAGAGTCCGGGTGAGTGTGCTGTGGGGGATTAGATGAGGAAAAAGAAAAGCAAAACTGGGTGGGTGTTGTAGAGAAACAGCTAGGGTGGGTTTATTGTGACAGCGGTGTGTCAATGATGGTTTTAGTGGAGACAGGCTGAGTTGTGCAGGCAAAATAAAGTGATGCGCCGGCGCACCTGGGCAGGGACTATGGGTATAGATGAGAGAGAAACTCTGTCTCTCCTGCCCGACAACTGCCTCACGCGGCTCAGGAGGAGGAGACGGGAGGGAGGAAGAAAGCATCCTGGTGTCACTCTTTTATGGAGATGTTTCCCTCCAACGGGGCGAGCGTAGCCTAGCGTGACTGTTTGCATGGTGTGCATTGAAGCTGCTTTGACTTGGCGGCTCAAGTGCAGACCTGGAGTTGTCCGACCAGCTGCCAAACTCCTTGAGTGCAAAGTTTGCTTACACATTGCTCGATTGGACCAGAAAACGAAAAGGTATCAAACAGTGCAGAGCAGAGAGATATCACCTTGGCTGGAGTAACGTCAAACAGTGTAAAACAGGAAATTCAGGACAGGGATGTAAGGAAAAGGAGAGGACATGACGTGTGGCCAAGTATGGTGTCCCATGCTTGTAATTTGTGCTCTGCATTTAACCCATTCAAGTGCACACACACAGCAGTGAGAAGTGAACAAACACACACACACACTGTGAACACACCCTGAGCAGTCGGCAGCCAATGCTGCAGTGCCTGGGGAGCAGTTGGGGGTTTGGTGCCTTGCTCAAGGGTCTCACCTCAGTCGTGGTATTGAGGGGGGAGAGAGCACTGGACATTCACTCCCCCTACCTACAATCCCTGCCAGACCTGAGAACCTGCAACCTTTGGGATACAAGTCCGACTCTCTAACCATAAGGCCACGACTGCCGTAGATGTGACTTAGATGTATATATCTGAAGAGCAGTATTTTTAAATGTCTTTTTATTCTCATTTATGTAGTGCTTTTGTATAAATGCATGATATACAATCGTTAAGAAGTTAGATTCGTATATCTGAGAAGAAATATTATTTAAAAAAATGTATTTCATACATAAGTGTGTGTGTGAATGCAAGACATTGTGCTGCTGTGAACTAAATTGTGAAAATAATTCATCTAAGGAATCAGTTAACCATTATAGAGAGTTAATAAAAAAATTATCAATACACACAAAAATAATATATGTATATAAAATAATACAATTTAATACACATTTTAAAAATTAATACACATTTTGAGGATGCTCAGTTCTAATCAAAAATCAAATTGGCTCGAACATTCATGAACAAAATCAAACCCCCTTTTGTAGAGAACCTTTTATTCTAATATATCTTATATAAATACTGACAGTATCACATTTAATATGCCACAAAACTGCAAATGTAATAAATAAATAAATTAGATGTAAATGTGAAAAATGTAATGAAATAAACATAAATACAACTCTGGATCTTCAGAAAGATTACATTTGTAAATAGTCTCAAAAATATATATGTATTTTTTATTGCAACTCTGTAAATACATGCCTATATCTTATATAATGTCTTTCATGTCAAGGGGGTTTAATCATTTGAATAATAAATTAATTTTTATAAACACATACATATGTTTACTTTGAATTTTTAAACAATATTTATCTTCAGATATATGCATCTAACAATATAATGTGTATATATAAAGTACATACTAAATTTCTGAAATGTTTTTGCAATTTTTAAAACGCCACACACACACATCTTTATGTAACTGTTCAAATGTTTGGGGTTGGGGTTGTTAAGATGTTTTTATGGTCTCTTATGCTCTCCAAGGCTTAATTTATTTGATAAAAATACAGTAATAACAGTAATATTATAAATCTATTTTTACAACTTAAAATCTTTTGTTTTCTAATTCAATTTATTGTAAAATAACTTAAAGGTAATAATTTTTCATGCAACAAAAATCTTAACGACTCCAAACTAGTGTGTGTATATATAGTAAATTTCCTTTACATTTTTTATTAATTTGTTAATAAATACAAATTTATCATTTATCATTATTATAGTGTGAAATTTAACATGTTGGAGAGGGATAATTCTGTGTTATTCTCAAAGTGCCCTGCTCTGCTGCCTAGTTTAGCTCATAGGCCGCTTTCTTATCTAAGCTGGAGGACTGAAATACCAGACCTCACCAATGAGCTCGGAAATAGACCACATGTCAAAGGAACAGCAATTACATGTCAGATGCCCTTGGCTAAAGATACCTTGCAAAAAAATAGTGTTTTATGTGACCAGACTGCTTTGGTAAAGAGTGTTGACAAAGTAATCATTTTGCCCCTAGTTTGTCACACTTTTTCTCCTTTGGGTAATTGTAGCTCTTCGCAGGGTGACGTGTGACTCTTTCTAGGATCTGCTCTAGCTGTTTGGATCGTTGTGGTTTGTTTATTTGTTGCATGCGGGCCCTTGGCTGGTTTCCTGCAGCATTAACACAGGGACGGAACTCACAAGCCGCGTGGGAAGGAGGGCAGTGTGGCTGCCAGACTTCCTGCCCCGAACCAACGCTACGACATGCGCAATATGCAGGGAAATGACTGGGAGTAGGAGGAAGAGAACGAGAGACAGAGAAAAACGCTGCAGATTTCCCCCGACACCTTCAGCCCACTCTTTAGGGTTTCAGTGGTCAGGACGGCTGTTCTGAGAGAAGCAAGAAGACATCCATTGATTTTTGGGATGCTTTTCATGTCTCTTGAGCAATGAATTTAATATACTATTTCTAAGTCAACATGAAATCAAAATAGACTCTGGTTACTGTACTAATACATATTCTTATTGTGTTTAATCAGTGCATGTTATTCTAAAGACAAACAAAGTTCCTCATCTTAGTCTCTTAGCTCTTTGCAGGGTTTTATTGATTGATTGATTGACTGATTTAATATCCTGTGTCACTTAGACGTGCATAACACATAACAGTAATATCAGCTCGAGAAATAATCTTCATGTTCCCTCAGATAGATTAGATAGATTCTTTCTTTCCTCCCTCCCTAAGAAGTGCATGACATTACATAATTAAAAAAGTTTGGAAAAATAACCTTTATGTTCTCTCCGATTTATTTGTTTTATTTTTTCTCCTTCCTTCCTTCCTTCCTTCCTTCCTTCCTTCCTTCCTTCCTTCCTTTCTTCCTTTCTTCCTTTCTTCCTTTCTTCCTTCCTTCCTTCCTTCCTTCCTTCCTTCCTTCCTTCCTTCCTTCCTTCCTTCCTTCATTCATTCATTCATTCATTCATTCATTCTTTTCCTTGGAAAAATAACCTTTATGCCCCCTCATATTTTAAGTTTTAGTTATTTTCCTAACATTTTGTTTTATTTTATTTTTTGATACCTTTAGTCATTTGGCAGAGGCTTTTGATGGTGTACTTTCAAAGTGACTTCCTCAAAATTTCTTTGTATCTTTGATAAAGTAATTTGCATGATTGCCCCTGTTTTAAAATGTTAATGTTGGCTCTACCAAATATTACATCATGATATAGTTGTAGCTTTTGATTCTAGAATAGGCAATAAAGAGACTTCCCGATGGATATGTAATGTAACAGATGGGTGTTGAGTTATTGTCCTGGTGGAGTGTCAATAATATAGGTAGGCAGAGCATCATATTGACCTGTCTTATTGAGAACATATGATATTTAGTTTTTTCCCTTGCCTCCCAGGACAGAAATGACAATAAACCAACTTTACTTAACTCCAGAAGACATATACCAGAAGCCTTGTCTCTCACATAAGCCCGCAGCCCATGTTCCAGTGTTTTCTAGCTTTTTTCCAGCCAGGTTGGCACTTCAGAAAGTGGATGGATGACAACTCCAAGGCTCAATCAGTTCCTATTCACTGGCCTGCCAAGCTGCTCTCGGGTTCAGGCTGGAGCAACAGAGGCTTGTTTGCCAGTAAAAGCGCCAAGCGCTGATGAGACAGAGGTACATAGACAGTTACAACCTGGCAGCCTTCTTTTAGCCAGGGTGACAACGGGTCTGTCTGCACCTTCTGTCACATTTTCTAGCCTCTCTCCCTGTTTCTCAGTCTCATTTTCCCCTTTTCTGTCTCTCCATGTGTGACTTTCTCTTTGAGGCTCTCTTTTTTTTGTGCTTGTCATGCTATAAAGCCACATCAGTTTCTAAAGTTTAACATTGTTTAACTAATCAGTCTTGATTGTCTTGTCAACCTTGTCTTTTTAGATTCAGCCTTAAAACGTTGTTTCCTTATTTATCTCTCTCTCTCATACATACCCCATTAAACTGACATTATGAGGTTGATGAGTGTGTTTTAAATAAATGGTCTCCGGTCTTTCCCTGGATTTCCCTGAACATGGTTGGAGTTTTTTGGTGGGAGGGCTGATGAATGTATGTTGTCAGTCTGAAATCATAATGAGGCATCAAGCAGCTTGTTAGATGCAATCAGTAGCTGCGGCCCATGAACCTCATTCGATCTGCTGTCATGTAGCATGTTGCATCATCTGAGACCCCTGATGAGAGAGATGGTGGGAGATGATCATTTTTAGAAGGATTTGTTCACTGTTTCCATTTACAGAAAAAGAATGGCCACTTAGCATCAAGATAGCTCTTGGCACACTGACAACATTTATGACCACTATCCCTTTTGTCTAGTAAATAGAAAGTTAACCATCACTTCGTTGCTGAATAAAGACTGTTTCAAATCTCACAGAAATAGACTTTTAGACATTTTTGACATTTAGCCTAGTGCTAATTGTCTCTGCATATTCAAACGAGATAAGAGAAAGTATTTTAACAAAACATTTCTATTTTAAGTATACAAAAACTGTGTGCGTGTGTGTGTAGCTGAATGAATGATTATTAGATCAGATCGCTTTAGAGAAACCACACCAGGCCTGTAAGTGTTTCAATAGATAATTTGTATCTTTTATCCTTGTGTTTACACTCAGAAATGACCTTTTAGAGTGAGGTCTAATTGGATAAAGTGCGTTTTAGTGCTTAATGTATGAGAAGAGAGAACTGTTTACAGAATAAAGTTGACACAGGGCAATCCACTCCAGAGGCCCTCAGAGATATTTAACTGCACCATTTGCCCACTCTCATACTGTACCCAGGGTTTGGAAGATGGTACTGTAACATTACCTTTACCAGGGAAAACCACAGTGAATGAAATGAGCTGTATCATTGAAAAATGCGACAACGCATTACCCAGCAGCACACATTTGTTAGCATAGAAAAAAATCTGATGAGCCAAGATGGAAAAGGTGGTGTCAAAAACATCTAGGCAGCAGACAGTAGGAGAAATTTTAGCGCAAAAGTACAGTCCTTTTGTTAAAGCAATTCAGAAATGAATAATTTGCTCAGCCTGATGTCCTTCCAAACCCGAATAAATTTGTTTTGTTGACACAAAACAGTGATTTTGAATCACTGTTTTATATAAAAATACAATGAATGGAGGCTGGCGCATTTAAGATTCTAAAAAGACTCAGAATTACCATAAAAAGGTCTTAAAAGTAGTTCTATAACTTGTGTGCAATATTCCAATTCATGTGATAGCTTAATAATAGCAAAATCCTCAACTTCAGTAAAGATTGCATCGAGTTAAATTTAAGAACCAGATCAGTCTGATTTACTAACAAATCATTTTGATTTTAGACATGGGTTCAAATGATTCACTGCAAAGATCTGACTTAAAAGACTGATTCATTCTTGAATTAGATGTTTCTAGTTCTCTCAAATGTTTCTCTTAAGAGAGCTAGGTGGATGTCAAGGACTGTTCCTCACACAAAGCTGTCATACAAGTTTAGACTTTTATGATAATTTTATAGAACGTTTTTGGAGCTTGACAATCCCAAACCTCATTCATTGTAATTATTATGGCAACTCATTATCATATCATTTTTATATCATACACACAAATCACTTTTTAAATGGACTGTTTCTTAAATTTACTATTTATTAACTTCACATATTAATATATTTATGAATTATTTTTCATTAAAAAACTAAATGCATAATGTTTTAAAATGTAGTTAAATAAAACAATAAAATATTAAATAGAAATAGAAGAAAAATATTTGCCAGTTGCTTTTCTTTATCCATTTGTCGATCAAGTTTTAAAAAAATACCAGCTCACTCGTGGGGACCACCAATCAGCTTTAGGCTTAATTTTAAAGACCCTCACCCTCTCCTATGTGCCACACAAAGTAGAAGGGAGCTAAAGTAAAACGGGGGCTTTGAGTGTGTTTAGAGAGCAATTGTAGACGTAGAGTGGGATGAGGGTGAGTAAATGATATCAGAATTATAGTTAATAAGAGAATTAGTCTTTTAAATACAGACATTTTTTGTGTTATAACCTTTTCTGGCACAGAACATCCCTGTGGTGACATTTAGTTGTTTATTTATCTTTTTACCCAGGCTTCCATCAGGGCACGTTTGACTTTAGTACTCAAGAGGATAAAGACTAAGGCAGTTCATTCTGCAGACTGAGCCATTCTTTCTTGAAGAGAGCTGGCAGGAAGTGAAGCGCCAGTCAGTTCGGTCTTCCAATCAGCACAAAAGTTGTGGCAGATATTTCTTCACCATAGACCTTAGTCAGGGTAGTGCCATATTTAATTTTTGACAGGAATAAAAATGAGGCTGCGAGGGATAGATGTACAATGCGTTCAAAGGATTTGTACTGCAGTTTAACATCATGCCAATAGTTCAGCTGACAAAACTTTCCAAAAAACTTTCAGTATACCAAATCTTCTTAAAGCAGTTTTGAAAGTTGTGAGTTTTGAAAATTGTGTGATCTAGTAACTTTATAGAGTACATAACTATTTTAAAGACTTTGTCTATAACTGTATTCCAAATGATGCTCTATATATGCACTTATACACTGTGTACTTATGTACTCAACCATGTAGTATACACATTGTATAAGGTTATTTTGTCATTAATAATCAGTCTGATAGCCCCTCCCCCTTCGTGATGTAATTAAAGCTGCAACAGCTGACTGCATGAAGTGTCCAACATTCCACACTTTGTTTTTTTGTTTTGTTTATTTAAGTGAATCATCTGTGTATTTAAAGTGCACTTGTACTTTTTGGAATTTTTTTATGTGAACACACTTCTCACAATTTATACTACAAAACATCATAGAATAGTGCATAAGTACGCAAATTGGGATGCACATTATGTTTTAATTGGCATGAAATTCAATATGGCATCTACGCTAAGGTTAAAGAATCTTCTGGAAGGGTTCTTTCAAAGTTATGAATAAACATTCTTCCGGGTATGTTAATAGAATTTCTTGTTTGTTGAGAATTTCAGAATGGAATGTTCCTTTAATGTTTTCTCTAACGTTCAATTAACTAACTTTTCAAAATTACATTTTCATTGTTGACTTATTATTTCAACGTCATGGGAACATTAGCAATGTTAGCACATTATAGTTAGGTTGGATTATACATTTCCTTTTCAGATCTGAGTGTAGAACCTACAACACATCTCGGCATATTGTATCGGTCAAGTGGTTGCTTTTGGCTGAACTTATGACTTATTTCTATAAGTCATTTATTCCTGTAAGTGCATTGAAGAGGCTTTTGTGTGAATTATGTGAGCATGTGTGAGAGCAAGAGTGGAGGAAGGTAAACAATGTGGAAATGGTGGTTTAAGGAGGCATAATCTGATTTCCAGAACATCAGGCGGAGGCACGCTGTCGTGCTAGATGAGGCTAGTCATCTTTATTAACAAGGGAACAAAGCTGGCAGGCTTAGCCGCAGCCGCCACTGAGTGTGACAAAATATCCAGAGATTGTCCTGCATAACCATTTATCTTGATCTGAGTCCAGCTAATGCCCAGCTCAGTTATTATTTTGAATCTCTTTCTAATCAATACAGATTCTTCATGGGTTGTATCAGTCATGTGTTTGCACATCCTGACATTTGCTCATTTGCTACTGTAAATAGACCATGGAGGTTTATGAGATAACTGATAACTAATTAGACTTGACTGAAAATGTCTGACTAGCTGCTTTTGGTGGATTTCACTGTTATAAATCTGAAATGCGTTGATTGCTTGTTGCATTTAGAGCCAATGAAGTCAGGGAGGTGCAAACTCTCAATATTCATAAACCCTCAAACCTGCTTGACTCGTGATCAAAAAGAATGTGTATTTATTATTTTTCAATTAAAAATGAAAATTTCCTGCAGTCACACTCATGCCATCCAAGATGTAGATGAGTTTGTTTCTTCATTAACACAGATTTGGAGAAATTTAGCATTACATCACTTGCTCACTAATGGATCTTCTGTAGTGAATGGGTGCCGTCTGAATGAGAGTCCAAACAACTAATAAAAACATCACAATAATCCACACAACACCACTCCAACAATTTACTTGTCTTGTGAAGTGAAAAGCTGAATGTTTGAAAGAAACAAATCCATTATTAAGGCATTTTATCTTTAAACCATCATTTCTGGCCAAAATATGAACTCATAATCCATAATAACCTTTCCTATAGTGAAAAAGTTCAGCCCCTGTTGTCCTCTCACGTCACAATCCACAGATATATTAGTTAAGAACTGTTTGGACACTTTTTGCATTTCATTAGTGAGTAGATTATGTAATCCTAATTTAATCCAAATCTTTTCAGATGCAGAAACTAGTAAATATACATTTTGGATATCATGTTTGGGTGAACTGCACATACTGTAATAAAACATTAAATGCAAGTCTTGTTTGTGAATGAATCATTCTGTTTTAGGATCATTACATGTGTTTTCTTGCATTCTCTCAAATATCATTCAGTGAACACGGCATGTTTGAACCCTGATGATCCTGTGTTGAAGTCTAATGACGAAGAGTTGCTGATAAATGTGTTTTGTTTTCTCCAGAAATCATGCCAGTTCCAGAACAGCCTGCTGAAGCAGAAAACGCCACCATGCTCAGCCCAGGACTGAATGCTTCTAATGGTGATGGATCTGAGACTGAGACCACCTCTGCCATTCTGGCCTCTGTGAAAGAGCAGGTAGGACTTTTAATGGCCACTGTACCACTTCATTCACATTTTAGGCACAAAGCCAGAACCTTTCAGTGGAAAAGTTGAACTCTTTGCAGTTCTGTCCATGACTTATCAGGAGACAGCGGTTATCTGTACACATTTGTCATATTAACTCTAGTGCCGGACTTTTTCTGTACAATTTCTGGGAGTCAAAGATTAAAAGAGGAATGATAAATGCAAGAAAGGTCATTTTGTATGACACTGAGTGCTTGTCAAGTGGCAACTGGGTGGAATTAACCGTAAAGTTAAAATTATAAAAGATTTCACAGATACTAAGATTTAAAAGGATGTAAAAATATAAATGTAAAGACTTCAAGTACGTTTTTATCTAATACATCCCCCGCCGTTCTCAGCTTTAACAACCTTGTATATATTACAGCTTTTTTTTTTACATTTTTGAAAGAAGTCTCTTATGCTCACCAAGGCTGCATTAGAATGATTTCTGAAGGATCGTGTTACATTGAAGACTCAAGTAATGATGGCTGAAAATTCAGCTTTGCCATCAAAGAAATTAATTGTTTAAAAATACATCAAAATACAAAATAATAATTTTATGTTGTAATAATATTTCACAATATTACTGTTTTTACTGGATTTTTGATCAAACTAATATGCTTATTTTGTGCTCAAGGAACATTTCTTAATTATTATCAATGTTGAAAACAATTGTACTGCTTAATTTTTTTGTAGAAACCATGATACTTTGATGAATGGAAATTTTAAAATAACTTTTTTCTTAAAATAGAATACTTTTATAATATTCTAAGGGCCAGTTTTACTAAACAGGGCAAATTAGCGCAGTTGCGAAACAGCACCGATTGGCCGTGGAAATTTCTTAACCGACAATGTGCAAAGAACACAGATGCAACATCTCATTAATCACCAACGCAATCTAACAAGCGTGGCACAAATTAGCATAAGGTTATGTTCAGATTCGGATAATGTGTTCTGCCATTCCAAATAAATGAATACGTGTGAAAAAAATCCTCTCCCTTCCACCACACACTCTCTGTTCGCCGCAGTGCCTCCTAGCAACAACAAATGCTGCCATTTTAAGTGCAAACTAGTTTGAGACATGCTTTTTTGGGCATTAAATAATGGCACAAATACCAATAATTTGACGAGCTCAAACGTTAGTAAATCGCGTTGCATGATTCATTTTAATACTCTCCTCCCATAAATTTTGCGTCTGAAAGGGAAACTCTTACAAATGAATATTCAATAAGGTCAGATGCAAAAATAACTGTGTCCATGCATTTTCAGCACTAATTCATCTATGTGCATCTTTAGTAAATCCTGACAGTACTATTTTAACGCCAAAAACCGGTTTGCGCTGACGCAAGCTGTTAGTAGATCTGGCCCTAAATGTCTTTATTGTTCATTTTAATCAAATAGGCTAATGTGTGAAAAAAATCTAGAATGTCTGATGTATATAAATTAAAAATAATAAAACAATATATGAAATACAATTTTTCATATTCTAGTTTGGCGAGGCCGGAGGGTTATTGAGTTAAAGCTCAGGTGTGACATTATTAGACCATTTAAAGATCAGGTGCTAAAAGGTGGAGAGAAAACCTGAAATATTTAAAAGGACATTACAGTAGGGGTGAGAAAGTAAGCTGGATGAAAATGACTGTGTGTGAAGATGAATGTTTGACTGAGGAAATGTTCCTGAGGACAAAATCCTGAGCCACTGCAATGAATGCAAATTGAGAGACGGAGGGGGAAATCAGGAAAATGCCATAAAGTCAGAGCCTGTGGAACTGTTACACCTTGGGAATCTGTCTTGGTAATGATTTAATTGACACTACAGTATGCAACATATAATAGTGTGCAATTTGTATTTGATTACATTCTTCATGTTTGCCAAATCCCAACTCAGCAGTAAAAGGCCACCTGTGTTTTACCCGATGATGGATTTAGTTCAGGCATCCATTCCCGTCAACCTGAAATGGCCCGGAAGACTGTGCAGGTGGCACTCCGGACCAATCCATCACAAAAATTAGCCATTAATTTTATTCATACACAACGGGCTCTCGTGTCGTACAGACGGCTGGCTCATCACAGCCTCAAAATGTTGATGGCTTCATGTGCTGTTTTAATAAAAGCTACATTAAAATCAGAGATGCTGATGCAGCATTTCACCGAGCAGAACTGAGCATCTGTACGACGCAGTGCTGGGGTTTTCATGGTAGATTTGATTAATAAACCTGTGTATGTCTGTGAGACACTCACTGCGAGGAGGCTGGGTAAATCAATGCTTGTGATGTTTGGAGACTCTCATTCCTCTCTCTGAAGCCCCGTCTAGCTCCAGAGAGCACCGTGTACACTTGTAAAACATCCTTGCACAATTTAAAGTTATTGGTTTTGGTCCTTAATGTTGAGTAGTTGACGTATTTAAAGTCTGGTATATGAAATAATAGTCAGAAAATGTCAGAAAAAAAAAATATATATTTTATAGAGTCCTGCTTCACAAAAATAAATAATAGCAAACATTACCAGCAGTATTTTGTGCTTAGTGCTGCACCTTTTGTGGCATAAAAACTTCTTAAAACATAGTATAAAATAGATAATGTTCTCCTGTAATCTCTGTAGACTAACTCCCATATTATTTTGTCATGAATTAATTCACAACAGAAATACTTTCAGCGACTTCTAACCTCACCAGAGAAAAGAACTTGAAATAATACAGTACTCTTCACTAAAAACAGCATATTATTATTGTACCGTGAAATCAAACCCACTTGCTTTTTTTCATGAAGAAAAGGCACAATTTATTCATTTTGAGCTTTCCAGTGAAAAGTTTGCTCTTTTGATCACACAAGCAATTACGGCATTATATTTGCAGCCTTGAGATTTCATTGTGAGAATGTGAGGGTTATTTCTTTGCAATTTCAGACAAGCCCTGGCTGTGTTCTAGCCTCATAATGCCAACTCCTTTCATACATCCAGCACATGTTTGACCTTCACGTATCAGTGGGCTGGTCCCTGTGTAATAAAGCCTTTCATGTTGAATGCTCTGATTAGAAATAAAAAGCAGGATAACAGAAGTGTGCTTTATTAGAGGTGCTATTGGGTGCGCACTGTTAGATGTACCTGTTGCCAGACATTTAAAAGAAAGCTGCTGTACTAAAGTGAACACTGAAATCTTGACTCTGGTCACTGTAGGTTTTTAAACTTTTAAACTAAAGGTTTTTTGGATCCCATTTTTAATGAGCCCCCAAATAATGTTATGCTGCCCTTGTATATGTGTGTGTGTGTATATATATATATATATATATTAGGGCTGTCAGTTTAACGCGTTATCTTGATTAATTAGTTATGAAAAAATAACACAATATAAATATTTTAACACAGTTAACTGCTCTGGCCCCGCCCCCAGACCTGTACATCATCTTACATTTCATACAGTTGACTGTTGGCAAATATGATGCAGGGCAACAACTACATAAATGCAGTTATGCCCTAAAATTCAAGATATTGGGGCAAAAAATGCCCTGTATGTCTCATATTTCTCATATCTTTTTGTCTCGTATTAATACCATATCAACGATATCCCACGAGCAGCGAGAGCAAAAACATGCGTGGTGCCTTTGTCCTGATTTGCAGAAGTGCAAATGTGATTTGTGTTTTTGCTCAATTTTGCAGAGACCATAACTACCTTTAAAGCCATAGCAGAACTGTTGTGCGTCTCCGAGCAACACAGCGGCGTTTAGATTCTGAATGAATCCGCGTTTTGAACGAATTGTGTGAACCAGTGATTCAAAGACCTTTCATAAAAAGAGCTTTACTTCATTCATTCCTGAATGAATCACTCGCTCTGAATGAATGACTCATAAAGATATTTCCCGCCACCTGCTGGCAGATTTAGTTTCTTATTTAGAGTATCAATGAATTAAATAATAATAATAAAACACTAAAGGGATATTTCACCCCAACAAATAAAATTCTATCATCATTTACTGAAACCTCAATGACTTACTTTCTTCTGTGGAACATAAAAGAAGGTATTTTGAAGACTGTTGGTAACAAAGCTGTTGTGGTTACCAATGACTTTCATTGTATGAACAAAAAATTTCTCAAATTATCATATTTTATGTTCCATAGTCTAGGCCGTTGTAGTCTAAATGTTTGTGTAATAAATTTTATGTTGAATCAAATAAAATATTTCATATTAAGCTACAATTTGTAATCTCTACTTGATACTTTCTCATTTAACACAAAAATTGCTGTTTAAATAATCTTTTGTGGGTATTTTCAGAGTCAAACTTATTTAGCGATTAATTAGATTAATTAATCGAAACATCATGTAATTAATTAGATTACAAATTTTAATCGACTGACAGCCCTTGTACTATATATATATATATAGTACATTTAATATTTTTCCTAAATATTGTCAATAAAAAAAACATAATTGTGAATAATCTCATGAGTTCTGACAAGTCTTTATTAATGTTTCATTTCATTCTACTTACTGTTATCTAATGTATATAATAATAATAATAATAATAATAATAATTCTTCTTAATGTTATTGTTGTTGTTAATGTTTTATTATTAAATATTATTACATGATTAATTCATTAAAATATTGTTTTATTAATATGGATAATAATAATAATATGATTAAAATATTGATTTATTAATATTCATACTATATTAGAAAACAATATAATAATAATAATAATAATAAAAATAATAATATAATTCTTAATGTTGTTGTTGTTGTTAAATTGTATTACTAAATATTATTACATGATTAATTTTCATATTTACAATATTCATTGTATTAGAAAACAACAATAACAATAATAATATTTTTACTCAACTTTGTCTGTAAATCATTATATTAATATTTGTGTTAATAGTGCTATTATTATTACTTCGCTCTATCACTAAATATTATTATTGCTTTAATCATTATTTAATTGTTGTATTCAAAATATTAAAATATTCATGTATTAATATTTTCATTATATTATTATATTAATATGTTATTTTGTTTGTAACAGCAATATTGGTAATACTAATAATAATACACTAATATTAATGTTATTTTGTTATAATATTAATGTTTGTGTTAATAGTGCTATTATTACATTGCTTTATTACTACATATGATTAAAACAATTAATTTATTAATATATTATTTTATTATTACTACTACTAATAAAATATTAATAATATTAATCGCTATATTAATTCATAATATTAATATAGTTATATTATATTACATATATTTTTAACAACATTACCATTGCAGGACCCTCTTGTTGCCCCCAGTGTATGGACTAAGATATTTTTTATCATTTTGTTATATGGTTTCAAAGGGCTTTTCCACATCCTACATCATTTCCCAAGCTCCCATACTGATGCTATTTATATGTCTGCATAACTTGCTGAATGTGAATCATACATGCGCATGGAAATCCCTCTATGGCGGATGCTGTTGTAGAATTTTCCTTGTTCAAAAAAAAATTGCTACAGGTTTTGAAGCCAGTAGACTTTATTGACCATACAATAAAGTCAAAATTACGGTTTGCAAAGGTAACTCCAGAATGTCTGTTTAATACTTGTGTATATATATATGCCTGAAGCTGTTCCACACAGTATTCCAAATATGCTCCGTTGTATTTCGGGACAGGTATCTTTTACCATATGTGTGTTCTTGAAGGTGATCAGTAGCTTTTCATGCATGTATTTCTAGCTCCTGAACAGTCTTTTCCATATATGGGTTTTTCAAACTTTAAATAGTTCGCTCAGTTTATGGCTCACTGCGATCCTTAACACACACAACTGTTTCACACAGACTAATAATAGTAGAATAGATTTCTTCTTACAAATAGGCATAATTCTATGTATTATATTAATTCAAGATTAATAAAAATCTTCTACAATGTAAACAACTGATGAGATCTGAGGCACGCATCGCTGTTATGACCTCCATCCGCCCCTGTCCTATCTAAATCCCCAACCAGCACCCCTGAATAGCTCTCGACCACCTCCTGCTCATCCTGCCACTCACGCACGTCGAGCAGGGGCTTGTGGGATTACACCCGAGAGCAGTCACCATAAACAGCACCATCATTGTAATCACCTTCCTCATCACCGCACCCATCAAAATGGTAATGCACTTCAGCGGCGGATCGCTGATTCTGTGTGTTCTTGAGTAAACCCTGTTATGCATTCTAGTACAGCACGTCACCCATATAGGCCCCGCAAAAAAAGACGTGGCTCGGTGGCTTCTGTGATCTGTATCACGCGTGACTTTGTGTCAGTGCTGCCTGGGAGTTTCGCAAGATCTGTATTGAGTCTAGTGAGATGGCGAAGGAGGCCTCATAAATATGTATGTCATGCAAATGGCCATCCGTCTTGTGTGTTTTCTTTGAAGTGATGTGTGTGATCTCAACAGGAGGCGGCAGTTGTGTGTCCCAATCAAGTTGCCAGTGTTAGGCGATCTTATAAATGAAGCCATTTTATTTTGGATGCCACGGCTCGCTCAAAGAGATTGATTGGGAAGGGGCCACATCTACCAAATTGAGCCGGTGTAAGTAGATGCGTGGAACAGGTCTCAGTGAGTAAGCTGAGATGAAAGGCAAGCTTTTATTTTGATTTTAGACGGCACGGTGCGTAGAGTTTCTATGATCAGAGCGTTTGTTTCACACGAGTCTGCTGTGGATTGTGTTACAGAGAAGAAACTAGAAAACAAAGAATAGAGGTGACTAACAAATACAAATCAACACTTCTGGTTGTGTGGTTATAGGAACTATAAGGTGTTCCTGACTAAAATCGTTACCAGTTCCTGTAGTGCGAACACGCCAAAAAGCAGGTATATTTCTTGCTTATAGGAGTAGTTATAGGAACTATAAAAATGTTCCTTTGGTGTGAAAGCTTTGTGATATTTGTGATTTAAAATCAGCATGAATTAGTATTCAAGTGAAACATGGTATACAATAAGATTAAAAAGTACATTTTGTTAGAGACTTGATCGTTTCGTGAAAAATATGCATTGTAGAAATGTGATCCGTTCCTCTCATGACAGCCACTCTTGAGGAGGCTTTTTCATGAGGACATGGAGATTAAATGTCAAGATCAACATCAAGAGTATGAAGATGTTTGCTTTCTTAAGGTGCTTATAGGCATCCAACACCAACTTAAAAAGACATTGATTTTCACTGAGGAAACTTTTAGTTGGAAGCGTCAACCATTCTGACTGTCCTTGTGTTTTATTGAATGGTGCATTGTTGATACTCAAGGGTTTATGTTAAAGTGCATTTAGACTTGAAACCAGTAGAGAGACAGGAAGCCAGTAAAGCTTACTTCAGTCAATTCAGAGAGCATTTTCCTCAGATAAATCTAAATGTCATTGAATCTCAGTCTGGAAATTATTCAGCATTTCGCCATGTGATTGTTGAATTGAGGTTCAGTAAGAGATTAACTTTGATCCCATCTCCACAACACTGTAAAAAAAAAAGTTGAGCCAACTTAAATTTTAAGGCAACCAGCTTCAGCAGATTTTTGAGTTTTCTCAACTTGTTGTTTTAAGTTTATACAACTAACAAAAAGTTGAGAACTCAAATATCTGCTGAAGCTGGTTGCCTTTAAATCTATCTATCTATCTATCTATCTATCTATCTATCTATCTATCTATCTATCTATCTATCTATCTATCTATCTATCTATCTATCTATCTATCTATCTATCTATCTATCTATCTATCTATCTATCTATCTATCTATCTATCTATCTATCTATCTCTAAGCATTCATATTGCTTCAACTACACACACACAAACAAAACAATTGGCATTTACAAATTCAGGCTTATAATTAAAATAATTATTCTTTGATTCTGTCTCCTCACTTTATTTTATTTTATTTTCCAAGCATTCATATAGCTTCCACAGCACAATAATATTGACCAATACAAACTTCACAAAATGGATTACTGATGGATGGATGGTTTACTAATACAAGATCTACAGTATTAATGCAATATTGTGAAAAAAAAGAATGACAATATTATTGCAAGAATACAGCTGTAATAAAAAATAGATACATTTCAGATGATTTGATGAACGGAAGAGAAAATTGTGTTTTTCAGTGTCAGTTTTGAACTTTTTCTGAGCTCCTTGTTGCCTTGCATTGTAATATCCAAAGTTTCTTTAAAAACTGCAAAAAAAAAAAATCCTATATTGCACCATGTGTGTTTGGGCCAGAGAGTAAGCAACAGAGGGAAAGGGGGAAAGGGAAGTGGTGTGTGGCCAAGTATGGTGACCCATACTCAGAATTTGTGCTCTGCATTTAACCCAGAGAACGAGTGCTTGTGCAGCAAAGAGAAATGAATATGTCACACATGGAGCAGACACGTGTGCGGTAGGAGGCCTCGGGGGCCTGTCAGTAATGGTTGGCCTCAGGGAAGAACACCATAATGTTGTCAGTGTTGAGTGGATCACTAAAGCTACCAGAGAGCGGGCAGGCTGTTTCCTCTGTGAAAATCACCCCGCACTCTCCCATCTCGACCTGTCTGCCTCGACGGCACAGCCAGTTTGCTGTCCCTTTCAGAGCTCCGGCCTCCTGTCTGTCGGTTAATCTGGGTCACAGCTCGGCTTTGTGTGTCTCTTCCTCACGCTGGGCACAGCCACTCGGTTCATTGTGTGTGTTTGTACCTGTGTGCAGTTTGTTTAGTTTTCTGTCAATTTGTTTATTCACTCTCTGTCATTGGTGAATCTCTAATGAAGTTTAACAGGCGACCGTTTGTATGAACACTGACCTAGAATCAGCTCCATTGAGCGATTGTAATCAACTGTAAATGTGTGTGCATTCGTGATCTTGGATACCAGGTAAAGTGGTGTGGGACATCATAAAATGATGTTTATGGATGCTGGCTTGTTTTGTGTACACTATCATTATTGAATTGATTGAATCTTAATTAGAAACTGACCATGCAGAAAATGTCCTTCTTTGATGTTCTTCAAGAGTGCTTTGCAAATAAGTTTTTTTTTTACCACTAGGTGGCGATTTAACCCTCGAAGTCTATGTGAAATGAAAATGTATGCTTTTTAGTTTCTTAATGCAAGTTTCTGGTCTGTTTTTGCACTTTATTTAAAAGGAAATAAAAAGTGAAAAATATTTTCTTATTGAATATCCAGTTACTTTTTTTATGGATTGCATGATTACATATTCACACAATGGCAGTGAATTATTCATAATTTATTGATTCTCCCTAATTCTTCATTTTTCTTCTTTTAAATTTTCCTTTCTAAAAATCCTACTGTCATACCATTCAGCTTTGACTATATGCACAAAGAAAGAAAGAAAGAAAGAAAGAAAGAAAGAAAGAAAGAAAGAAAGAAAGGACTATTTCGAGGAATTCTTTCTCTTTGCTTTTTTATATCAATATGATACATTTAATGGAAAGTTTAAAACAAGTTTAATAAAAAAGTAATCTAAAAAGTAGAATACTACCTAAAGTAAGTAACCTAGATTACATTACTAACGATTATGTTACAGTTTTCATCATGTAATCTGTAATCAGTAATGGACTACAATTTGTAAGCAATCTACCCAGCTTTGGTGGTTCCTGCCCAAAATATTTGGGGATAATCTTTGAGTTTTGAGAAGTTCATGTTGCTTTCTTTTCCTTTTCCATCTTATGTTGTATCTCTTTCTCATAGAGATGTTAGACATGGACCTCATGTTACCTGACCATTTTTGATGGTGTTACCCCGAGGCCTTACTTGAATAAGACTTAAAGTGAATGTATTCCTCTAAGCATCTTAAGGACACATAAAGTTTCAAGAAATGTTTGATATTTTGACTTCTCGGGGACACTGTGTGGAGTTTGTTTACCTGTCCTCTAGAAGCACACTGTGGCCTCTTGGTCTCATTGTAACTGGGCTTAGGTGTGCTGGTGTTATATGACAAACACACAAACATGTACACACATTCACACAGCAACAGAAGAAGCAAAGCATGATGGGGGTAGGGAGAGGTGCTGAGCCCAGGTTTCACTAATCAGTGTCTTTTTAGACATTAATGAGGTTGCCATAGTAATGCTGTTTGATACAGATATTCTATACAAGAATTCAGAAGAAATGTTCACCGCATTGCTGAGGAAAATAGCTGAAGTTTACTGGTGTTTCTGGTGTACACTGTATATCTGGATTTTGGTCACTTTGTCTACTTGAGTACTTGATAGAAAAATCAACAGCATACTTGGGGAGTGGGAGGTTTTTGAGGTAGAAACCCATAACTGTAACAAAACACAAATTAAGGTAACATTTATTTATTTATTTTTTACAAAATACTACTCGTTTGCTATAAAAAAAATGATTTATTAATATACAGTAAGAATAATTTGTTCACAAATCATACTTACTAAAATGAATCAACCATCTCAAAGAGTATATTGGTTCAATAGCAGTTGTATTGTATGGATTCAAAGGGATAGTTCACCCAAAAATGAAAATTCTGTCGTTAATTACACACCCTCATGTCATATGGACTATTTTAACGATGTCCTTACTACGTTTTTTGGCCTTGAATGTGGTAGTTGTGTTGCTGTCTGCAGGGTCAAATTTCATCAAAAATATCAAAATTTTTGTTCCGAAGATAAACAAAGGTTTGGAATGAATTGAGGGTGAGTAATTAATGATAGAGATTTCATTTTTGGGTGAACAATCTATTTAATTAACTAAAAATAACCAGCTCATGAGAGTCATTCGTGTGGGAATCGGACTACCTTCATCGCGTTTTATGGATTTGATTCACTAAAAAGAACCAGCTCTTTAGAGTTCGGGAAACCGACTTATTGTCGAGCTGAATGGACTTGAAAAGGACACATAAGAGCGAATCTTTTATCTTATTTTTTTCATGCTGTATAGTTGAGACATCGCTAATTAGTAGGGAGGGAAACCGCGTCTCCTCCGCATTGGTGGCAAAATGTACGCGCGAGAACCGTTAATGGAATCGAACGTCTTTCGGATTCTTTTTAAAACTGAACAAGTTCTCGCTTCCCAACAACGCACTGTTTGCTCAAGTCTCAATATGGCAGGTAAAGACAACTGGGTGTTTACAAACGTTTGCAACACGCTTATTATTGTCCAGAATGCGTGTAGATTCGTGTCTACTGTGACACTATGGTACATGTACAAGCTTGTTCGCTGATGAGATGCCGTCAAACATTATTATTTACAAAGAGACACACAGAGTTAAGAATCTATTAGAGAAAACACGACTGGCCTGCCGTTCTTTGTTTATGGGCATGACAAGAGATGTTCTGTCAGTCTGCCCTTGAACATAAGCGCATATGAATGTTATCAGTAAAGCGCATGTTGGAGATGATTGCACAGGACATGTGCATTGTTAGCCCTGAGGCCTTCACCGGGAATTGGCAGAGCTTTGCTCAGTTTAGATTCGAGATATCAACAGGCCAATCTTGAGTTACCACAGCTGACAGACTATTTGTGTTAATCCAGAGACAGAGGCTGTCAAACATTAGTGTTGTACATCACGTCCTCTCTGCAACATGGAGAAAATAATGACTGTCGGTTGTGACTACTGCAGAGTGAAAAAATGCTGCATGTTTGATTATGCAATCTGCAAACGCGGCTTCAACATTGTGTTTGGCTTCATGGTGCAAACCTTTTACTTGCTCATACATTTTTACTCTTAAAGCGAAATTCTGTCATCTAAAATTGAATTTTTGCTCTTAACAGAGGATAATGAATCTTTGAGGATTCAATCATTTGTATGTAGACTCGAATGTGAAATGCCCTTTTTGGTGTGTATATGGTGAAAACATCTGATGTGAGTGGTACACAATAACATAAAAAATTTGAAAATGGCTTTTTAAATTAATAATTGCATGTTGGATGAGACCTTTTTAGGCTGACAAATTAGTAATATGGGAGTCTCTTGAAGACCTTGGTAATTCAACCTTAACTAAATGGGCTGTGATGAGAATTTTTTAATGCTATTTTTTTTTTTTTTTTTGCTATTAATTAATTAAATCGTGGAATAAAAGCTAAAATTAATATTATTATTATTTTTGGTACTAATGCCATTAACAAGCACCGCTTTTAATTTCAATCATTTAGTTCAGTTATGAAATCATGTGGATGGACTGAATCCTTAAGAGGAAGTAAAAGGATTTCACTCTTTATTTACTGGGTTTTGCTTTTGATATTTGAGGATTTTTTTATTCTCATCCTCACCATCTCTGTTTGGCCACGTCTCCTTTCAGCTCTGTTGATGGATTCTTGTAATATGCAGAACCTCATCAAAGACTCCCATGAGCAACTTTAGTTCTTTGAGGACATTCAGGATAGATTTAATGAACATGCAAGCTCACAAGACGAGAGGTTGTTCTTGTTTCTTGTTTGTCTTTTCTGTGTGTCTCACTTTTGATCTTGCCACTAGGCACAACACTTATATAACTCTATAACGCTGACCTGAGTTACTGCGGGAATGGCTGGCCTGTTAATCAGCATCCATGCATCACGGCGTATTGGAAAGGAAAAAGGATGAACGGTCTTATTTTTCACCCTAATTATCTTCTATTTCCTATTCTTGTTTGCTTGTACTGTAGTAGCGGATATAATGGCCTCACAGTTCTGTATCTTCATGCTGAGGCGTATCGTATATCAAATGATGCTGCAATGCCCCACACAATCAGGCAAACCTAAACAAACATACATGCGCACATATGTGATCCCTTCTTCTTTAGCTGCCGGGGGCCATTTTGTGATTCAGCATTCAGTTTGACCATGAGGCAAGTTGGCAGCCACCCCTTTAATCTCTCACCTCTAAGCTTTGATAGATGTGCCTATATGACTCAGGCTTACATCCCAGTCTGCCTGATAATGAATGTGCTTTCCTCAGGCCTGAGGGAGAGCAGATACGCGCTTTTTCATGGTTTTCCATTGTAAACCTTGAGAAATTTCCCAGCATTCACTGTGATGGGAGTGGGAGATCTTTGGTGCCATTTTAGGTTGTATTAGCCTGAATGAAGTAGTCAGGGCTTAAAGTTCTCCGGCACTGTGCCGGATCTCCGGCGTGCAGCATTTGGCTGTGGAAAAAAAAAACTTTATCACTTTGGAGTCCATGAGTTTGCCTACCAATGGTATGAGATAAGTACAGCTTTCACTCTCAACCAAACTAACATTACTAGCCAATCAGATTTTTTTTGCTCTTATAAACACGAGACGCACATAATAGTATCCAATTGCAGAGTTGCAGCCCTGATGAATGGAGAAGTTAAAAAAGCTGCAAGGCACAATGGTCAAAGATGCCCATCTATCGCATATTTACATAGAAAAACTCAGAGTATAATCATGTCATCTCCATAAGAACGATATGATTGCCAGAACAAATTTACCTGTTCACACATGATCTCTTAATGGTAACTTGCCGGTCATTTTACCAGTAAAGACTGTATGTGTGAAAGGGGCTAAACGCTTCCTCTACATATGCTGCCAATTTGAATTGTTATATTGAATTGTTGAAGTTCATCTGGGAAAACAGTGTTCATTATCTCACTAGATTTGTAATGTAAATCATTTATAACCATTTGCCAACACAGCAGAATACATCAACCTATGTCTAAATATGCCATGTACATCGCAATTTCTAAATAAAAGTTTGAGTTTGCATGTGGTCAAATGTTAAAATTTTATGGATTTAAACCCTGATTAATCACACTTTAAAATGAAACGTCACCAGGCCATCGGCGCCCTTTGCTGGTATATGTTATAATGCTTAATGTACTTAAGTTGGTTATGTTCATATTATGTATATGCATATTACATTATGTATTTTAACAGTGTTGTTCAGTAAAACCATGCAGTTACTTGATTTTGATATTTTATTTGAGCCAATTATTATTGCCTCATCATTAGTTTATATATAAATAGTGATACTAAAGCCTGGTTTTCACTTAGGCCTGTTTGTGTTAATAAAAAATATCAGATTACTCAATTGTCAAAATTTTGTAGATTAAGTAGATTACTTGATTACCAAAAGAATCATTAGTTACAGCCCTGGATTAGTTCAAATATTTAAAAATACATCTGCATTATTTAACAACAAACCCCCAGGGAACCATGTGAGCCACTTTTTATTATGCGCTTAATTGGATTTCTTTTGGACTGTTGAACAAAAACACCAACCCACTGCTATTATAAAGCTTGGAAGAGCCAGGACATTTTTTTTAATATAACTCCAATTGGATTTGTCTGAAAGAAGAAAGTCAAAACCACCTAGGATGCCTTGAGGGTGAGTAAATCATGGGGTAGTTTTCATTTTTTGGTGAACTAACCCTTTAATTTATATTTTAAAAAATTTGGTATCAGCCTAAATTGTAACATTAATGCATACCTAACAATGATATCATGCAGGTTTGGACTTTTTTTTTTTTTTTGATTGTTTGCTTTTTTATTAAATGTCACTGCATCATGCACATCTAAAAGTCCTGTGATGGTCTGTGAACATCTATGACAAAACCAGATATCATAAATGAATTCTTCATGTTATGATACATTTTTTAGTTTCGGATGAAAACAACTTAAACACATTCACACTGACCCGTTTCAGTCAAGCAGACGTCACCTGGGTCCCCCAGCATCAGATGTCAGTAAAACACATTCACCGATCTGGGGTGACAATCCAACTTAAAACTATAGCACATCCAGAATACACAACACATGAAAAGTGCACCATTTTGGAATGACAGCTACATACCATTATTCATAATATCACATGCTGCTTTTCACTATTAAATTGAATGTGGGAAAGCTCCCTGACAGCAGCATATGTCTAGTCAGTGATTGTAAATAGCGGCTTTGGTAATAAGGGCAACATTTTTTAGGGAATGGAACTGTCTGGTTTGATTTGTACAGACGACAGGAGCCTCAGCAGGACCAGTCCACAATTGGATCTTTTAGTCAGTTTTGTTCGGATTGAGAAAGAAACATACCCACTACCTGTCTCAGAAACTGTTTGGTTGAAGGCAGACAGCCATGGAGTCGGCTTTAAAGTTGCTCTTCTGTTTGTCAGTGCATTTTAAAGAAGATTGCTAAGAACTGTGTCCAGTCTTTGTAAAACTTTAGACATGTGATCACTTGGATCTGTATACATATAAAGTGGAGGCATTGCATTTTTAAATTGTAGTGCTTCTTTTGCTCCTTGATGCAGATTTTACATTTACACAGGTTGTTCATTGTATAAAATTAAACAAAATTGTCCTTAAATGCATTCCTGTAGCTCAAACAGTTAAGCAAGGTCATGTGTTCAGTTCCCAGGAATTGCATTAAACTGATAAAATGTAAACCTTCAATGCTTTGAATAAAAGCATCTGCCAAATGTATAAATGTAAATGTTAAATTACCATGCACTGCCTAGGTGGCCAGCAATTAAACCCAAAACGGACTGTGTTTAATGTAGACATGATTTATCCTCAGTATATTTTCATTTTTAATGTAATCTTTGTATTTCATATTTTCTTTTCCTTTGCATAATTTCTTTCAGGTTTTTTTGTCCGTTTTCAAGGATGATGTCATGCAATTCTATTTTGGCATCTACGACTGATTGATTGTTACAGTCTGTAAAAATGGGATTAAAATAACAATTCTTTATAAATTTTTCAAATTTTTTTCTTCTGTATTTTGATTTTTGCATAACTGTCTGTGTGTGTATGTGTATATATAGAGAGAGAGACAGAATAAGTTCACTGCACTGCTTCAAGTTTAACAGTCTCTTGTTCAAATTCACCAGAAATGTTTTCCTGCCTCCTGAATCCAGGTTTACTCTGAGCAACAGAGCAAACCGCCAATTTAGCCTGCTAACATTTTGTTCTGGCACTTGTGTCTGGGTTGCTCCTCCACTGTGTTGTCCATTCAAATGGGACTGTACTGGATACGTGCAGAATAAACTTGTGATCATTCCAATATTAGGGTTAACACTGCATCTTCCCGGGGTAAAAAAAATGCAGCGATTGATATATAGTTTATTTATAGTTATTTTCAAAGCTTCAATGTACTGTCAAAAAACCTTCATTATTGTTTATTTAATTCTAACAAATAAATTATTGTTAAAAACTAACCAAAATTAAAAAATTATAATTTCTGCACAGGAGAGACTTGGTGTTGTTTCCAAACAAAAGGAAATATATTGGTATTGGTATTTTTACCAATACCGATTGTTAACAATGGAAGAGCCTGTCATCTTTTTGGCTTGTTGTTTCTGATTGCACTTTAACCCCAAGGAGGAAATCCAGATCAAATACCAGAAGGGAAAATCAAAACAAAATAAACTTGTTTTGAAATTTTTTTTTAGGCCATATCGCCCACCTCTAGCAGAAAGTAAAAACGGAATGATAGAGTAATGATGGCGCTTTCAGCATGTGACGCATATTCTCTCAGAGACGATGACAGACAAATCTACTTCAACATATGCTGATAACGGTATATACGGTAGCTACATTTTTTAATTTATTCCCTTAATATTGTAACGGTCCGTGGTTGTGGATGAAAGGCGCACGACGAAAGAATAAACAAAATAGGAATCTTTAATAAACGGCATCAACACACGTTTGACATTATTGTTAACTTAAGATCAGACAAACACAAAGGCAAAACTGAGGACTTATAAAGGGGCTGGAACAAACGAGGAAACAAGGTAATTGAATCAAACACAGGTGATGAATATAACTAATTAACAAAACTAGGTCAGAAACTAAAACAGGAAGAACCAAATAAGGACAAAAAGGAAACGCACCGTAACAGTAACATCGGGGAGGGGGGGGGTGGGCGTCCTGGAGGCTGGAGCAGGACCAGGATGGGACAGGGAAGCCTCCAGGACGGATCAGGAGCCTTGGGAGACCATGGCAGGACTGGAGACTCGGGAGTCCATGGTGGATCCGGAGCCTTGGGAGGCCATGGCAGGACTGGAGATTCGGGAGGCCATGGCGGATCGGGGTCCTTGGGCGACCATGGCAGATGAGGGTCCTCGGGCGACCATGGTGGATCTGGATCCTCGGGCGGCCATGGCGGGTCGGGGTCCTCGGGCGGCCTTGGCGGATCGGGGTCCTCGGGCGGCCTTGGCGGATCGGGGTCCTTGGGCGGCCTTGGCGGATCGGGGTCCTTGGGCGGCCTTGGCGGATCGGGGTGCTCCGTGGCCTTGGCCCTTGGCCTGGCCACACAGACTGAGACTATATGGCCCCCCCCCAAAATTTCTTTGGGAAAGTTCCCCTCTGGGGGCCACATTGGAGGAGAGGGTTCTTGAGGGCGCTCTGGAGGAGCGGACTCTTGGGGGCGCTCTGAAGGAACGGGCGCTTGAGGGCGCTCTGGAGGAGCGGACGCTTGGGGGCGCTCTGGAGGAGCGGACTCTTGGGGGCGCTCTGGAGGAGCGGGGACTTGAGGGCGCTCTGGAGGAGCGGGGACTTGAGGGCGCTCTGGAGGAGCGGGGACTTGAGGGCGCTCTGGAGGAGCGGGGACTTGAGGGCGCTCTGGAGGAGCGGGGACTTGAGGGCGCTCTGGAGGCGCGGAGCTGGACGGAACCAGCGGAGACGAAGGAGAGCTGGACGGGACCAGCGTAGATGCAGGAGGGCGCTCTTGCAGCGCGGACACTTGAGGGCGCTCTTGCAGCGCGGACACTTGAGGGCGCACGGGAGGCGCGAAGCTGGATAGGACCAGCGGAGACGAAGGAGGGCTGGATGGGACCAGCGGAGACGCAGGAGGGTGCTCTTGCAGCGCGGACACTTGAGGGCGCTCTTGCAGCGCGGACACTTGAGGGCGCACGGGAGGCGCGAAGCTGGATAGAACCAGCGGAGACGAAGGAGGGCTGGATGAGACCAGCGGAGACGCAGGAGGGTGCTCTGGCAGCACGGACACTTGGGGGCGCGCTTGCAGTGCGGACATTAGAGGGCGCGCTTGCCGCGCGGACATTAGAGGGCGCGCTTGCCGCGCGGACATTAGAGGACGCTCTTGCAGCGCGGACATTAGAGGACGCACGGGAGGTGCGGGGCTGGACGGGACCAGCGGGAAATCAGGTGGGCTGGACGGGACCATCGTCGCCGTAAACGGCGCAACGTTCATCGCCTGTTGCGGCGGTTTCCACATCGCCGCGGGCGGAACATACTTCGCCGGGGATAAGGCTCCGGCTCGGGGTCGGAGACTCTCCAGACACCGGATGATGGCTTCTCTCCAAGTGAGGTCGGAGGTGTCTGGGAGCTCTCGCTGCTGGTGGAGCGTGAGCCCGAGCCGGAGCAGCATCTTGAGGGTTCCATCTTCCAGAATGCTGGCGAGGGCGAGAGGCGCAAACGCCAACATAAAGCTCACTGGGTCCCGGTTGGCGTAAGCCAAATCAAAAAATCGCGCCGGTTCGCCCATCTTCGGTTGCGGTCTGATCTTCTGTAACGGTCCGTGGTTGTGGATGAAAGGCGCACGACGAAAGAATAAACAAAATAGGAATCTTTAATAAACGGCATCAACACACGTTTGACATTATTGTTAACTTAAGATCAGACAAACACAAAGGCAAAACTGAGGACTTATAAAGGGGCTGGAACAAACGAGGAAACAAGGTAATTGAATCAAACACAGGTGATGAATATAACTAATTAACAAAACTAGGTCAGAAACTAAAACAGGAAGAACCAAATAAGGACAAAAAGGAAACTAAACAAACAGTTCTGTTACAAATATTTCTAATATTACATAGTGAAATTTTTTTTTTGAAGAAACATTTTGTGTTTAATATGTTGTTTTTGAAAATCGGTGCTTGAAATAAAAGCTTTTTATTTAATTGATTTTTATTTATTACTGCAGTGTTAATATTTTAATTGTAGGCCTATAATTCAATGTATAATAGACCCGTTTTAAAATAAATTTAAAAAAAAACATTTTAATTGAGGAGTAAATAGCCTAATCTTTTGTTATCCTCGCAGCATGTCAGTTATTTGGTAATTATTGCGGGGCAAATGAATTGTAATTTTAATTTAATAATAAAAGTAACTTCATAATAATAATAATAATAATAATAATAATAATAATAGGCCTAATAAAAATAAGAATGTAACATTAATTACATTAATTGTAAATGCCAAATAGCTTAATATTGCCAACAATTGATGTTTTTTACAGTATCTCTGGCTATACAAGATCATCATCTTTCGACACAGCCGAGCAAGGGGAGGTTACCACGGGGCCGTCTGCGACGCCACTGGGCAGACAGCACGTTGCCTGTTACACTGTTTGGGCTGCCTTGTTGAGTGCAGAGCTACTGAGAACATTATATTTTACACACTTTAAGCTGTTTTATTTTCCAAATGTAATAGGACTAGTCCAACGAATCGAATCGTTCGGTCTGTAATGCGTAGCGAACTGAAAGTGTCATACCGAACGGTTCAATACGAATATGAGTATCGTTACACCCCTAATAGATAGATAATATAGATAGATAGAAACTCAGGTTTCTTTCATTTTTGGGTGAACTATCCCTTTAAATATTCTGAACTAGACCTGTTTGGATCAAATCAGTTAAATTTGGGGTCGGATGCATTGCTTTTGACTGCAATATCAGTATTGACATTCTGCCATTTCAATAGCTGGCCTGACAGTAATTTGCAGGCACAATAAATTAATTCATTTTCTCAGGGTCATTATGCAAGAAAGGACAAATTCAAAAGCCACTCATAATGTAGTTGTAGCTTCTCCACTCTAGTGTTCTAGTTAACTTTTCATTTTTCCCAAGCCAATCCTGAAGTTTACCTGGGCACGGTGCTTCACAAGAGGTCTGGGATGAGTCTCACGGATTCCCTAATGTGCTACTTAAAACTGCCTTCTTTTGTTCCTCTATTTCTACTCATTAGTTTCTTAGCGATGCTCACGCCAATCGTTATGTTAGACATTGCGGTTTTTCCTTGTATTTAGGGGTGAATTGTAACATGTATCAATTGCCTTGCAGCCCCCCAGGCGACTGAATGGCATTATAAAGCCCCATACAGACTCATCCCCACCTGAGCTCAACTTGCTTTTATTATATACGACAGAAAGGCTTGAGGTTTGACAGTGAGTAGCTGTAACGTCAAGTCGCTTTGAAGTGCTTGTAGACTTTAATCCTGATAGAACCTGTTTGTGTCCCCAACCTCCCTGCACGACCACTCCCTTACAGCCCTGCACTTTTCATCACTTCCCATAATACCTTGCTGTGACTGTCATGAACTGCAACGCCCAGAGCTTACCTGTCACGGTAATTCTTTGATAGTCATACACAGTTTACTTTTTGCAGTAACTTTTTTTTTTTTTAATACACTCATTTAAGCTTTGATTCATAAGTTAATAAATAATTTCCCAATACAATGAATCTAAAGTAGGAATGCATTAAAATTATTCTTTGCAATTGTAATGGTACTTCTTAATTTAAATTTATACTTCATAAAATTCTCTTTAAAATGTTCACTAGAATTGTCTAAATAAATAAATGCAACATAATGAATAAATAAATAAATATATAGCGGTGTGTATTTTTTAGCCTGTTGTCTGTAAGTCATATTTACTGCACTGCATCGTCCATCCCTGCCTCATTTGGGAGGTCATGGTGAAAGGTCTCCAGACAGAGTATAAACAGACCCAGCATGTGGTTGGGACAGCAGTCTTTGTCAATATGCTACACACTACCTCTCATTCCCGGGATGAATATTGGATTACCAACCACTTCCACACACTCGAGACACGGCTGCCTACTGTTTGCATAAAACCAGTTCATTAATTAATTTAAATGATTCATCTGTTCACTCTTAAATGCTTAGCGAAGAGAATCGTGAGGCACAGTTTGACAGCAAATGCTGAAATAAACAAGGGGGTGGAGGGAAGGAGAAACAACAAAATATAAGAATTCCTGTGAGAATCCTTTCTGGTGATATTAAATAAACAATAAGAATATTAAGGGTTTATAATTTTTTTTTTTTTTTTTTTTTGAGTTGCTGCAAAGTTTCTTATGATGACGAACACTGCATCCTCTCTAGAGCAGCTTAAAAGTTTGTGAGCGCTTTGTGATCCGGCTGTTGGAAATTTAGCTATTTTTCTCACTTCTGTCAGCTTTGCCCACCTTTGTGCTGTCAGCCAGCGTGTGTGCTCGCTCAGGGGCAGAATAATCTCTGAAAAGGGAAAGAGAGAGAGAGAATGACACTGGCTGGGCTCCTGTGTAACTCGCAGAGGAAAACACAAGGCTCAGATTCTTTATCAGTCATTCCTCTTCACCTCTTATGAAAAGCAGCACCTCCCTGTCACTCAAAGGCAGCCTGCTGGGAAGAAGGCAGCTTCTACTTAAATACAGCTGGCCTACTGCTTCTCTGAAAGTCAATTTCAGCTTCTTTTTATTTCTTCCCATGGGCTTTTGTGTTTGAAAAGAGATATCTTTTTCAGTTAATGCACATTTGCTAGTTATAGCCATTGTTTACTTGGTATGACAACATTTTTAATATTGGCATCAGTGTTATAGAATCAACAGTTAGCAAAATGGATGAGCTAAATTGTTTATATTTGACATTTACTAATTGCATTTTAATGCAATTATGTAGACTGTGTAGACACAAAAATGCCATAAATAAACAAACAAACTTACGAATTTAAATAATTTAAGAATATGTATATTAGGGGTGGGCGATATGACCAAAATCTAATATATCACAATAGAGTTATTTTTGCTTTAAATAAGGTCTTTAAATGAAATTTTTTGATACCATAGAAATTTCATAATTCTTGTCACCAGTGTCAATATCACAAACTAATGCTAGCCTAAATTAAAAAGGAAAAAAAAAACCCCTCAAGCTCACTGAAGACAAGTAGCAGTCAGTGATTAAATAAGAACAAAACACTAATTACAAGCAATAGGACAAAAAAAGAACAAATGAATAAGAAATGCTACATACATTGTATAAAGTAATCACATTTATAAAAATACTGCATATTCCTCACTGTGTAAACTAAATTTATATTTCATCTTATTAAAGTTACAAATGGGATGTAGTAAAGAGCAGTTAGAGATTTTCTCTCTTTTGTTATTTGATTAACATGAATGACAAACAGCAGGAATATTAGACTGCTGTCTCTTTAAGAGCTTCTTGGATCCAGTATACTGTTATACATGTTTTCTTTTCAGCTGTTTGCTTTCACTAAAGACCTACTGTGTTTGAGGATACTTGCAAAGACGGGCATTTTGAGGGCCATCTTCATGTGCGTGCGCCTCTCAGACAATGTGTGCATATAGGGAAATGAGTTCTGCTTCGCTGCTGATTTCACAATACTTTTATATCACAGTGCTTAAAAACGTGCAAACAATAAGTTGTTGTGACCACGTAAAACAGCGAAGTCACCTGAGCACTTTACCGCAATAGAGACGATAGTCCAAAGTGTATTGGTTAATCGTGTCTATAGGAATATTTATTATTAGTAGTATTATACTAATTATGATTTGATTGTTGTCATCACCTGTAATTCCAGATTTCCTTATATATACGTATATGACACAAAGAGACACCTAACATAGTGACACTTGTCTAGGAATGTGGATCTGATATTAATGTTCATTTTTGGAATGTGTCTGCATTAGATACTGCACCTGGTCACTCACAATGAACAGTAGCATCATTAAACAGGAATCGTAATGAGGCATGAAATCAACACGAACCATCAGCAGGGGACTGTACCTCACTATAGGAACTATGGGTAATAAGGTGTCAGGAGTCGTTTTCTCCTGTTTTAATCATCCAGACCTTGAAACTCCCTCCATTCACAGTAAACAGCTGTGTTCTGGACTGAACTTTGAGGACTGTGAGAGGATCACACTGCCTGTGGAGACACCAGCCATACAGCCTTTCTGAATAATGCCATGACAACATGCAGTTTTTTGTAGTGTATAAAGCTGCTATACTGCGTCTGCACTGGAAGTGAGGGATGACAGGTCTTGATGAGTTGAGGTCGTCTGTGCTGGAAGAGTTTAAGTTCATTTGCAACTACTCCATTCAGCATTAAGAGTCAGACTAGAATTCAGAAATGGGTGGGTAGGATATTTTTATTAAAGGGGTCATATGATGCGATTTCAAGTTTTCCTTTCTCTTTGTAGTGTTACAAGCTGTTCATGCATAGATCCCTAAAGTTGCAAAGACTAAAATCTCAAACCCAGAGAGATATTCTTTATAAAATTTAAGACTTGTCCACGCCCTCCTGAAACGGCTCATTTAAAAATGCCCCCATGTCTACATCACTTTGTTGGAAGATTTGCATAACACCGCCCAAATGTACACTGTAAAACTTTTCGTTGTAAATTTACAGTAAAATACTGGCAGCTGGGTTGCCAGCCACATACTGTATTTTTACAGTACTACTACTGTACACAACATTTACAGTTCTGTACTGTATTTACGAAATACAGTATTATACTGTTATATAACTTTTTTTTTACAGTATTACACTGTGCTCTTTACAGGGAATACTGTAAATCCTGCTTTTATTTCAGTACTCTTGGATTTACAAAATTAAAAATATACTTTTTCATAACAGTATTCACAAAAAAATAGAGAAAATAATATTTTCTGAGTTTTAAAACATTTTATTTATTTTGAAGAAAAGACTCAACATTTACCGCTGGTTGCTTAGAGATTGACCTGAAAATAAAAAAAGAAAGAAAATACTTCAAATAAACTATTGTGGGTTCCATTGCAGTTCTGTTTAGTTGTCTATACATAGTTCAACTCAACATAACTATTAAACTAAATCTGAAATATGTGCAGGGAAATCCCATTTACAGGGTTCACAACTATAGCTGTGAACTGCATAATAATAGTATCTCATGAATGCACAGTCGAGCACAAAAGACCAATGTCAGTGTCAGGATTTTCATTAAACAATATTGCATTCCCTCGGAACACTTGGAATACATGACATGTTGCATGTGAACATTCTGTGATACTATTGTATCTTGATGCTGGTCACTATCACTGCCATTATATGGACAAGCGTGAGCAGGCTTTTTTTTTTAAATTTGTATTATTCTCCTTTAGTGGTCCAAAAAACAAAGAAGGTCATAGGGCATTACAACAACACCAGGGTGCATGGAAGCATATGGGTAGCAAAATTCAATTGAAATGCAATACGTAAAATGGTGATATATTTCAATTTACATTTTCTTATACATATGTGCAATATTTAGTGCACATATGTATTTTATTGTATATCACATACATTTTATTTAAATTATAAAATTTACATTTGCCATTTCCTACACTAGTTTTAATACACAAATTAAAAACATATTTTAATGCTTTATAAGTTGCAAAATGGAAATTAAAATGTATTACCCAAATTGATGAGATGTTTAACATGTCCAAGCAAAAACTGTTTTTACATCATAATACCACATGATAATTGTAATTTCAGAATGCATTCTGATCCAAAGGTGCAGTAAAAAGGTAGAAAAATTGTAATTTAAAATATCTTTTATTTTTCTTAAATGCATTGACACATATATAAGACGTTTCAATTGCATTTTCATTTAATACCCCATAATGAATATAAAGTCAATGTGGATTTGAAAATGCATTCGAAATGTATTTGAAAATGCAACACACCCCCGACCTGTCAATCTTTAGACTACATCAAGGCTGGGCTTGGCAACAGGATGCACAATTGTAGAAAATATCATATGTAAATTATATAACTGAATTTCCATTTTCATTTTGCACTAAACTTTGCACATATTTAGGGTAAAATGTCAATTAAAATACAGAAATGCATTGCCATTTTGCATATTACTAACTGAATTTGAAATTATTTCAAACTGAATTGAAAACTGTTCTCTGGCAAATGTAGACACTGCTGGACATCAGATTGAGTGGTGAATACCTGAAACAATTTTTAAGAAGACAGCACAACCATCACTAACAGAACCAAGACATAACAAATCACATTTATTTGCAACATGCTTTAAGTAATCTCTACTTACATCTGCTTGAAGGGTAAGACCATCTAATTTCTGCAAGTGTGGGAGCAGCTGTAGGACCATGGAAGACATGGAAGCAATCAGGAATACTACTTTTGAAATAAGCATTAGGAACATGACTATGGATTTTCATGTGCTGTCAAAATTATAACACATTAAAAAGCACGATCATAGAACTGACATTTTTTAACATGGACTACAAATGGGAAGCACTTACATTAGCACCGGATCTTCATCAAATTGTTCAGCCTGAAAAATAATAATAATAAAAAAATAATAATCAGAAGCAGGTCATGTGAATGTGTGTCTTATTTGCTATTTAAGTTGTTTTTGATTGTTGGATTAAAGGAAGGTGTGCATAAACATCTTAAAAGGGATAGTTCACTTTGAAATTAAAATTTGGTATCTATCAGCTTACCCCAAGGGCATCCAAGATGTAGGTGTCTTTTTTTCTTCAGTAGATCCAATTTTGATATGTTTAGGTCAAATCGTTCTAGCTTGTCAGTCATATAATGGCAGGTATAGGTCACTGTCTCTATAAGAGGGAAAAAGAACATGCACAGAGAAATCCAAATTAAACAATTCCCCATCGTAACTACACATTGATGGCCTAAGACACGAAACGAGCGGTTTGTGTGAGAAAATGAACAGTATTTATACAGTTTTTTACCTCTTGTACACAACCATGTCCAAGTGATCTGAGTGCGCGCACGCATCCGGTGTGTGACGTGTGTGTGCGCGCTCTGGCTTAGTCCGCAAAAATAACTTTATTGCACAGATAATTAGAAAGTTATTGAACGCGGAAATATGTGAATGTTGTGAATGTTGTGAATGTGCGAATATAAAACAAATTTTACCCAAGTGAATTGCTAACTCGGGATTTAAGTTAAGTTTAACGTTCCCAAAATCAAACCATGCGTGGAAACAATGTAGAAATGTGAATGAAAAAAAGACAAGCTTACCGTATGGATACTTAGTCGAACATTAATCCATCTTCTCATGCTCCAGTCGATTAGCATCATCTCAGGCACAGGTTAGATGATTCAGATGACAAATTATCTCCGCGTCTGCTCAGGCAGCGTCGTCCATTGTTTGCTGCGTCACAGGCACTAACGCTTGAAACGCGAAACGAAGCTCACAAAGCTTATCTACGCACAGATTCACAAACCACTGGCTTATCTTAATAACGCGAATAATTATTTTGTTCAATTAATTCCCGCTGACGAATCTAGTTTGCCTGTAATACACTGTTCACATTTCTTCTTCTTTGGAGATCACATCACATTTGAATTGAGCGCGAAATAAATATATCCCACAATGCAATGCGTTTACAGTATGGTACTGTATTACAAATTTAGCGGGCTGAAAACAGAAAACTTCTGTATATTTACAGACATTCTGTAAAATATACAGAATGCTACTGTTTTATAAAAATACAGTATAATACTGTTAGAAAATGCCTGTAAATTTACAGTAAAGTTTTACAGTGTATACGCAAAGACAGTGGGCGTAATTTTTATTCTCGCTGTAGTATTGTTGTAGCCGCCGGCGCCATGTCCTGGAGACGCTGTGTTTCGTTGTGAAAGCAAAAGTACTTTGTTTGGGCTTCCAAAAGAGGACACAACTAGAAATCAGTGGTTAAGTTGTATGTACAACACTGTTCCAGAACAGTTCAACCCAAATTTTAGAATGTGTGCAGCGCTCTCTATCTATCTCTCTATCTCTCTCTCTCTCTCTCTCTCTCTCTCTCTCTCTCTCATGTGTGAGTTGCATGTTGGGGTGTGAGAATGGAGGCTCACTCGAGCGGATGGGATTCCGCTCTCTCACTCCGTCATGGAGTAAGTTGCGTACCTGTTGCTGATGCATCAGTGGAAGATGTACTTGTCGCGGTTGGTGAACAAATTGGATTTGAGAATATAGTTTCTGCCTCGCACATGAACAAGGCCGTTGTGATCTTCCTGGAGCAGAGTTTGGTTGGTCGGTTGATTGAGAGCGGAGTGTGGGTAAGTGGTGTTTTCTGTGTTATTTCACCGCTGGCTTCGCTTTCAACAAAAGTTACAATTTCTAATGTGCCACCGTTTATACCTAACTGTGAAATTGAGCGAGAACTACTCAGGTTTGGGAAACTTGCTAGCAGAATAAAAATGAGTCCGCTAGGTTGTAAGAATCAAGCATTAAAGCACGTGCTGTCATTTAGACGCCAAGTGTTTGTTTTTGGAATCGTCGTCTTTGGATATCTCTTTTCGCGTTCAGCATGAAGGGAAATCTTATATGATTTATGCGAATACTGGGAGTCTAAAATGTTATGAGTGCGGAGTTATTGGACATAAGAAAAATGTTTGTCCACGGAAAAAGCAGGTTGAAATAAATGAAAATGCAAATGGAACTGAAGTTGTTTTACCAACAGAAGTGCACAGAATTGAAGTAGGGAAAGACCAAGGTGATATGGAAAAAAAGGATTCAAATTGTGGTGCTGTACAGGAGAGTGAAAGTAGGCCTAAATTAAGTGAAGAAGTTGAGGGAAACTGTGGAAGAATTGTTGAAGCAGAAAGGTCTGATGCCAATTGTACTTTTGAAATGGAAAATATAGGGCAGAAAAGTGAAGATCACTCTTTTGTTTCACAGATAGAGGAAGAGGGAATTGGTCATGGAATGGAGGAAGGTGATGATGAGGATGATAATATGTCTGAAATGTAAAAGAAATCAATGATTTTCTAGATGAAACCTTTAGCAAACGATTTGAAGTAAGAGAGTTTTTTCCAGATGTTAACAAGTTCTTAATTTCAGTAATGAAAATACAGCAATCAGTAGGTTTCGAGGAACTTAATAGAAGGAAAATGTTTAGATTGAAGAAAATTGTAACAAAATTAAGGAGAGGAAAATGTCCGGCTACAAGATTAACTAAGACTGTTTAATGTCACAAAGGGTGAATTTTTCTCTTCCATCTTAAATAGTTTTTTCTTTTTGGTTTCTATTTTTTTCTTTTTCTTTCTTTTCCTCTTTATATGGAGAGATTAAAAATGGGAACCATTAATATGAATGGAGGGAGGGAATAAAAATAAAAGCGCAGTTTTATCTAAATATATACATACAGAAAACATTAATATTACATTCCTACAGGAAACTCATAGTGATCAGATAGATGAGATAGACTGGAGAATGTGGTGGGAACATTTTCTTCAGTCATGGCTCTAATTTAAGGGGGGGTATTGCTATTCTTTTTGGAAAAAAATATAAATATGACTGTTGTTTCTACTTGTGAGAGAGAAAAAGGTAGGGCTTTAGCTCTTCAGGTGGAAATAATGGGTTTGTTGTTTGTCTTCATTAATATATATGCCCCAAATAATGGATCAGAGAGAATAAGGTTTTTTAGGAAAGTGAATGATAGCTTAAAAGTATTTGATAAGGATGCAGTTTTGGTTTTAGGCGGTGATTGGAATTGCACTTTAGATTTGACTATAGATAGGAACGGAGAGGAACCTTGTCCTCCTTCAGTCACTGTTTTAAGCAATATTATTAGGGATTATGATCTAATTGATGTTTGGAGAGAACATCATCCAATATAGTTTGATTAAAAAGACAATTAGAGGAATTGACAGAGATATTGAACAACTTGAAATAAATGCAGTTAACAATCATTAAACAGATGTAAACATGTTGGAAAAAAGAAAGAAATCTTCTCCATGAAAATGCAAAAGGAGCTTTAATTAGAGCTCGTTTTTCTTTATTGAAGGATATGGATGCTCCTAGTTCTTTTTTTTTTTTTTTTTGGAAAAGAAAGAGATGGAAAGAAAACAGATTTTACATCTGAAACTTATTAATGGAACTTTGACATCTGATCCAAAAGAAATGAGGATGATTGCAATGGATTTTTATAAGGAATTGTTTGGAGAACAAAAGTGTGATGTCTCTAGTATGGATTTTTTATTTAAAGATCTAAATTGAATACTGAACAACAAAAGGAGTTGGACTCTGAAATAACGATACATGAACTGTCAAAAGCAGTTCAGCAACTTTCTGTTGCTAAAGCCCCTGGTATTGATAGACTTCCGGCAGAATTTTATAAACATTTTTGAATGTGATTAAGGAAGATATGTTGGAGGTTTTTAAAGAGTCTTTTGAAAAAAAGGAATTGCCAACTAGTTGTAAAAGAGCTGTACTTTCGTTACTACCTAAGAAAGGTGATCTTGGTCTTTTAAAAAATTGGAGACCAGTGGCACTATTATGTACAGACTATAAAATTCTTGCGAAGTGTTTTTCTAATAGATTTAAAAAATACCTTGGGTCTTTGATAGAAAGGGATCAGACTTATTGTATACCAAATAGAACTATAATGGATAACATCTTTCTTTTAAGAGATGTAATTGATTTGGCATACATGGATAATACAAATTTAGGTATATTTTCTATCGATCAAGAAAAAGCTTTTGATAGAGTTGATCATTTTTATTTGTTTAGTACTCTTAAAGCTTTTGGAATTGGAGATTCTTTTTTATCAGGTATAAAACTTTTATATACTGGGGCATCTGTTATGTTAAATGTGGGAGGTGGGCTTAGTCAGCTAATTTTAATGTATAGAGGAATAAGGCAGGGATGTCCTTTGTCAGGACAACTTTTTTCTTTGGCAGTTGAACCCCTACTTTGTCAATTGAGGAAAAATCTACAAGGTTTTGCAGTTAAAGGTTTTGAAAATAGGCTTATAAAAGTATCTGCTTATGCAGATGATATCACTGTTTTTATAAAAAATAAAAGTGATGTTGAAGCATTAAAAGAAAGCCTAAATGTTTATGAAAAGGCATCATCTGCAAGGGTCAACTGGAACAAAAGTGAAGGTTTCATAATGGGGAATTGGCAAGAGGAACCTCCTCCAGTACTCCCAGGTGGAGTTAAATGGGGTAAAGAAGGGTTAAAGTTTTTAGGGGTATATTTAGGGAAGGAAATATATCAGGAAAAGAACTGGGAGGGTATGATAGAGAAAGTGTGTGGAAAATTGTCCAGATGGATGTGGGTGTTACCCAAACTATCATACAGGGGGAGGGCCCTGGTTGTCAATAATTTAGTTGCCTCTATGATTTGGCATAAAATGATTGTACTAAACCCACCAAATAATGTTGTGAGTGGAATTCAAAGAAATGTAATCAATTTTTTTTGGTCTGGATACCACTGGACAAAGGCTGCTGTGCTCTTTTTGCCAGTCAATGAAGGTGGACATGGATTAATGGATATACAAAGTCAAATTATGACCTTCAGAATCCAAGCGGTGCAAAGACTGTTGTATTCTGGGTAATCTATGTGGACTGACACAGCTTGTGCTTTGTTGCAAAAAGTGGACATTTTTAAATATGATAAACAGTTGTTCTTAATAAGACTGATGGACATTGATTTGAGTGGTACCTCATTTTATTATCAGTTGGTTTTAAAAGCATGGAGATCAGTTTTCAAAGTGGAGAGAAGTTCTTCAGATTGGATACGACATGAACCTCTTTTTAATAACCCTCTGATTGAAGTCAAGGAACTAAGTCTGAGGAGTTTAAGATATGTAATGGCAAAATCTGGTTGCATCTGAATTAAGAGATGGCAACACATTTAAAAGTCCTGAGGAGATGTGTTGTCTGACAGGCATCAAGTCTGTAAGGTTCATGAAGATAATATTAAACAGAATTTTTTAGTTTTTACCTTCTGCATTAAGACAACTTCAAGAAGACAATGAGCTGATTTTAAAGGATAATGATGGAAAGGATGATTTTCCAGAGTTAAAGATTTCTGCAGCCATTGAAGAAAAACCAGAAAAGGACTCAATTCTTAATTTTACAACTCCACAAATGACAACATTTGAAGAAATATCCAAGAAAGCAATCTATATAACATGCGTGAAAGTGATTTATTACTCCTCTCTAAAGAAAGTGAAGGAGTCAAAATGGACAGATATATTTGGGGCAGAATCTTCCCCTAAAGGATGTTGAAGGTCTCTATATAAACCTCCCATAGAGAAACGGACTGCAGATCTCCAGTGGAGAGTTATTCACTGGGCAATAGCCACAAATAAACATGTGGCACATTTTGATTCCAATGTGGTAAAGGAATGTGTATTTTGCAATGCTGAGGAGTCAATAGATCATTTGTTTTTATATTGTTTTAGATTAAGAAGAATATTTCAGACTTTGGAAGTTTGGTTAAGAAAATTAGGAGACGTGTTTAGTCCAGTGAATTTCATATTTGGTCTTAAATATGTTGCTGCAAAGAAGACAATAATGTCTTTGATAAACTTTATAGTGGGTGAAGCAAAGTTAGCAATATGGTTTACAAGAAAGAGGAAATTAAAAGGTGAATGTTCAGTGGATCCCAAATTGATGTTTAAAGCTCTAATAACTGCAAGAATTAGAGCAGAATTTGCTTTTTATAAAATGACAAATAACTTAATGGATTTTAATGAAAATTGGGAAATTGAAAAAAGGTTGTGTTGTTGATGAAGAGGAACATTTAATATTTCTTGTGTAATTTCTGAATTAAGTTTTTTTTTGTTTGTTTGTTTTTTGTTTTTTGGAGGAAAATGTCTAAATGCTTTTATCTTAAAAAAAGAGAAAAAAAATAAAAATGATTTAAAATAGTTAAGAAACTGTTAATAAAGGAGTGTAAAAATAAAAAAAAATATCTCTGTCTCTCTCTCTCTCTCTCTAAGAATAAGTATATTGTTTCATTTTTACATATCTGCTAGGCAGAGCGATGATGGAACATTAGGCCTATTACACTAATATTCTTACATTTTTATTTCCCCAGGTTACTTGAAATGTTAAAATAGACATAAAAATTACTTGCATTTATTATGCTTTCTATTAGGGGTCGACTGTTTAAGGTCATGGCTGATTATCGGTGCTGATGTAAAGTATGTTCACGTTTATCGGTAATGGTCATTTTCAAACTGATTTGCTGATAAATCATGTAAAAACATTTAGAGAGAGTTTTTGTCAGAGTCCTTGTTATTCTTAATTTTGACATTCATTTTCATTTTTATAAAATATCGGTCTACATGATCTGTATTTATCGGTATCTGCATCAGCCCTGAAAAACACGTCGGTCGACCCCTACTTTCTATGTATATGAAATCACTTTTGTAAATTTAATTATGTAAATAATTTATATTTTACATTTAGTAAATATATATTCAAAATCATTTAAATAAATAATTATTAAATGAGCTAAATAACTAGTAGAATATAATTTAAAGAGAGAGTGTTAGAGAATTTAAATGAACAATTATACTTTTAATCATTTAAATAATTATCTATATTTTATATTAGAAAATATACATTCTCAATTCATTTAAATTAGTTATTTAAAAAGCTAAATAACTAGTAAAATATTTAAGAAATTAGGAAAACATTCAAATATAAAACTAGTAAATGTAATTCATAATCAACTATAGGCCAAAGTCAGTGCTTCCAGTGTTGTCAAGTCCAAAAGTTTTTGGTGTCTCGCAGGGACAGATCCAGACTTCTGATTTGAAATGCTGTCTGCTGGGGTTTGCAAAGCAATTCTACAGCTCATAATGAATAAGGATCTTTCAAGATCTGGTGAGAGATGATCCATCCGGCGTAATGCGTATTAGTATTGGCATAAGGTGTTGGGAATCAAGATTTCATGGTGAAGTAAAGACCATTATATTAGCCACTCGCAGATCCCTTATGGCTGATTTTTCACTGTGAATGCTGAGATCCAACTGCAAAAAGTGACAGCTACTTGTTTTTTTCCCTTTAGAAGACAGCTCTAAGGAAGAGTTTTTATTCCCTTTTGAATTAATTATTTTGCATTGAGTACTAGATCAAAAGTTTTATGGCAAATCTGTGTCATGCTCATGGGGCTGCGTATTGAAATTTTGTTCAGACGAGATTCCTCTGAGATGGTTGACATGCCTCCTGAATCTCTCACAGTAGGCCAGCTGACATCTTCCACTTAAACAAACCCTCACAGCATGATCTCTCCTGGACCTACAGAATAATGACGTCTGGCTTCACTTGTGTAGTTTTGGTTGTGTAGAGCTACATTTCACATGCCGAAGTATGTAAGATTTTAAAATGTATTTTATAGTGCATATTTTCAAAGCCCTCATGTATTTCACAAGTTTCTTTTTCCTATTGAATAGTGATAGATGGAGTCAAATGTACTCTTTTAATAACAGAAGTACACTATTAAAAATGTATTTGTGTAGTTACTATTGAAATACATTTTACAAGATCTTTCTACTTCAAAATTTCATGTTTAATATGAAGTGCCATTTCTTTGTAATTATTTGTGGATATTCTGAGTAAAAATGACACACTTTTCTGTAGTGTTGAATTGAAGGATTTCATGTTTAAAAGAATGTGGCAGCTGCAAAATTAACATTTTCTTTTTGCATTGTGAAAAGAAATTCTTTCTATGTTCTGTTGAACTCTGGATTCCAGAGACGTACTGTATGGCTTCATTATGCTCACTAGCTCTAATTCGCTCTGTCACGTTGGAGGTTTTTTTTTTTTCCTCTTCCTTGCAGATTTGAATGCCGTCATCCAACTAAGCTCATGCAAATGACAGAATAAAATTAAGCTATGATTTCAGAGCACAAGCCCAGGCTACCTGGAGCTGAAATGCTGCTCTCTTGAATGAACAGTTCACTCATAAATCATCATTTTCTCACCCTTATTTCGTTCCAAACCCTATGACTGTGTATTTTCCTTTTGTGAAATACAAAAGTAGATGTTTAGGCTGTTCTTTTTCCATTTGAAAAACATTATATATGTGGATGGGAGCCATGAAAATGAGAGAAAAGCATCATAAATGTACCATTATGAAAATGTAAAGCCTTTTGATTGGCTATATAAATTCAAGAGGGACAATTAAGAGGCATTGTTTTATTTTAAACATGCTTTGTCAAGATGCATTGCACAAGGTTTGATGACATGTAAGTTAAAGGCATAGTTCACCCAAAAATGAAAATTAATTATTCACCCTCATGTCGTTCCAAACCTGTAAGACCTTCGTTCATCTTTGGATCATGAACTAAGATATGTTTGATGCATTCCGAGAGCTCTCTGACCCTCCCATAGATAGCAAGTATCCTTACACGATCAAGGCTCAGAAACATAGCACGGAGATCATTAAAATAATCCATGTGACATCAGTGGTTCAACCATAATTTTACAAAGCTACGAGAAAGCTTTTTGTGCACAAAGAAAACAAAAAGGACGACTTCATGCAACAATTCGTCTCCTCCGCGTCACCTTATATCGCCATTTTGGAGAGTATCACATACGTAAACAACGTATGCTGTTCTGTGTCAGCAGCACCGTACGCGGATACGCTGTTTACGTTTGATCTGAAACGTATGTAACGTTTCATACGTTACATACCTTTTTTATATTTTCATTTCTACAAAATGTAATGTACTTTTATAACACTATATTGAGTTTTATTACCTTGGCATTAAATTCAGAAAATGATTTAATGCTGTTGCATGAGTGTTTCTAGGGATTGATGGCAAATTTGACATCTTTCTCTTTTCTGACCAATTTAAGGCTGGAATACACTATGCGATTTTTGCCCCGATTTTACAGTCTGAACAAGTTGTCGCTAGTGGAGGAAAGTCAGAGCCAGTCTGCAGATTACAGCTGACAGATTCCACAGAAAATCGCGTAGTGTATGATGGTCACAGACTTCAGACTTTGATTGCATCCAGTCGGAGGATATCAAACATGTTTAATATTTTCAGCCGATTTTAGAACACATATGTTTTCATTTGTCATGCGTCTCCTAGCAACAAGGTACACGTTTCTGCATGAGTTTGTTGTGATCGGAACAACTTTAAAGTCTAGTTAACAGGGACATTGTACATTAATAAAACATTTCTGTAAATGTACCAGAATTAGCCAAAGGCTACTTTTCATCTGTAGTCCCTGGACAGATGTTACAAGTCACCCTAAAAAGATGTGATTAGAATACATTACAGTTACAGTTAACAATTTAACATTTAACAATTACATAGCACAATCCATAAAACAATATATTAATAAAAACAATCAATATAATGTAATAATAAAAACAAATACATAACACAATCCAAAAAAAAAAGGACGGCCACCAATATATAATTCTACTGTTGATATAACTGAGTACTAATTAACCATTTCTTTAATTGAACCCTGAATACCTTATATGTATCTAGATCTCTTATGGTTGTCGGAATAGTGTTCCATTATCGTGCAGCTTTAACAGAAAATGTGGACTGACTAAAATTACTCTGTCTAAGTGGTATAATACAGTCTCCTCTCAATGCACCTCTTGTAGAACGATAAACAGTTGTTCTAACGTTGACTATCTGATTAAGAGGGGGAGAAGTTAAACCATAAATGATCTTATACATCAAGCATGCATTTGTATACTTAATCATGTTTTCCCAGCTCAGCAGATTATACTTTTTCAATATTTCTTGTCAAGAACTTTAAGTGTACGTTTATATAAGGACTCTAATGGTTTTAGTCATTAAACTCGCCTTAGACCAAGTCGTTAAACAGTAAGCCATGTGAGGAATAACCATAGAAAGCATATACATCTTAGCTGCCTCAAATGACATATAATCTTTTATAAACCTAAAATTATAGAGACTGAATTGAACCTGCTTACAAACCTTTTTAACCTGAGCTTTAAATGTAAGTTTAAAATCAATCAGTATTCCAAGGTATTTATATTGGGACACTACCTGCAGCCTCAGCCCTGACACATAAACATCCGGCTCTTTAGTAAAACTATTTGACTTAGAAAAAACATACATACTGTTTTGGAAACATTTAGTTGCAAGCAATTCTCTTTTAGCTATGCCGACACATTAACCATGGAAATTATAAGGTCATTTACAACTTGTGTGAAACTATTACCATGTAAATAGATTACAGTATCATCCACATACATTTGTATTAATGCCAGGACATGCCAAATGAAGATCATTTATATATAGAGCAAAGAACAGTGGACCCAAAATAGATCCTTGAGGAACACCAGTAGAAGTAACTATATCAGATGATTGATGGTTTTGTACTCTAACGCACTGAAGTCGATCTGACAGATATGATTCTATCCAATTGAGTGTATGCAAGGAGAAATTGAAACTAGATAATTTAGACATAAGAATTCTATGATTAACAGTGTCAAAGGCTTTCTTCAGATCAAGGAACACGACTCCAACTACACCACCTTTATCTAAAAGAGTTTTAATATTTTCTATAAAAAAAACAATTTGCCATCTGTGTTGAATACTTTGCTCTAAAACCAAACTGCATTTGATGCAAGGAAAAATAACTTATTCAAGTGATGCCTAATTTGCTCTGCAACTAATTTCTCCATAACCTTAGAAACGGTGGGTAAGATACTGATTGGCCTATACTTGTCAATAGAAAAGGTATCTCCACTTTTAAATATTGGAACAACAACAGCCGACTTCCAAACACTTGGAAATTTACCCTGAGAAACTGAAAGGTTAATAATTCCAGTAATAGGTTTGATTGGTGTCGAGCTAGACTCTTGATCTTCAGTCGTGTAGTGTATGATGCCCAGTTTTCCTTTGCACTATTTACAAAGTCGGTAAGTGTATGATGCCTAGTGTTTTAAAAATCTATTCAGATTTTAAGTCACGTAGTGTATTCCAGCCTTGAATCAGTCTCTTGATATTTTTATTTCGTAATTTTTAAGGTCATAGAAATGCTTTTTTTTGCCATTAGAGCAAATGTGAACACAAAAATTATTTGTTTTCGTTTCCATTCACCACTATGATGACTTGAGCTTTTGAGAACCCTGGAAATGCCAAAAGTGTTCATTGCTTTGTGCGAGGAAGTTATTTAGTGAAAATTTCCTCTGAAATCTCATTTCTGCTTGCGCATATTCAAATATGGTGCATCACACCTGATTTTACATCAGCGGTGTTGTTTTTAGTTCTTGCCATTGACATCAAACCCAACAAGTCTCAAAAGTTCCCTTTTTGAAATAAAATGCTGTTAATTGCCTTTGTTACGGTTATATAGATCAGTGGTTCTCAAATTTTTTGCAGTGGCGTACTCCCTGGGGCATTTAACATTCGTCTGAGTACCTCCACTTAGACCGCAGTCACATCTTTGCCATTAAGGGACAATATTTGCCACCTTAAATTGATTTACAGGTGCATTTTTTTACCTTTTGGCAATGTTTTTCTAGCCTTATTAATTGTATGTCATATTTTATGTCATATTCTTACCATTCCATTAAGTGTATTATTAATACATACAATAAATAAAGCAATAAATGATGGCGAAACGAAGTGAAACTTGTAGATTTAAAACTAAAATCGCTAGTAGGTGGCTGTAAGTCACCGTCTTAAGAGCCAGGCGTTGCATCATTCATTCATTCAGTAAGGAAGCAAAAGGCTGTAGTTATGAATGGGTTATGAGTTATTAATCACTGACTCTCCGAGTCGTTCAAAGGTGCAGATTGATTCCTTCACTAACGAAACACCACTGTTGCTTGGAGATGCACACCAGTTCTGTTGCGGATTTCTTTGGAACTGTTCTTATTTCATTGTAAAGTATAACAAACAACTTTGACAATATTGTTTTTAAAATGTAGGCTACATTTCAAAATGTAAAATGTTCACTTAATATTACCTTTCTTGTTGAACTTATTTAAAATCAATGTCACATTTGCAATCGTTTGGATATTCAGGGAAAATTGCATTCTTGCTCGTATTTTGCATGAAACATGAAACAACAACTCGCACAGGGTGTTTCTGTATCAACAAGGGTTTCTTAAATTGATCTCAATGTACAGTCCATCAATATTTGTTCTTCATGCTATTAAGTGCTACAAATTTACTTTAAAGATACAATGAACAACAGCGCGATTTGCTAAAGCAGCATATTTAGCAGGCATCCTATTTTACGCACGCTGCTTGTGTGGATGCAGTCAGGTTTGACTGCAAAAGATGAGGTAATTTGATGTAATTTGACTGTTTACGGCACTCCTATTTTCCTGTTTTTATACTAGAAGCAGCATTTTGCTTGTAAGAAACAAATGCTCGGTTTTAATGTTACTTTAAGTTGGGGTAGAATTAAATGACTGCCAAAACTCAGCATTTTGTTCACGTACCCCCTCCGTGCACCTCATGTACCCCAGTTTGAGAACCACTGATATAGATGATATGCAACCACTACAAGCAAAACCCGAAGGTAATAAAAGTCTGTGGGTGGATGGAGACGTTCTTGTTGCCATATTCTTCTGAAACGAGTCTAACAAGCTTACCCACGCAGAACTGTATGTGTCAACGCACGCCATTTTAAGAACAATGTCAAGGAAATTAATTAGCAAGGAGGATGCAAAAACAGTTATTAAGATTCAAGTGGTAGCGTTCCGCTTTGCATTACTAATAAGCGTGAGGTGTTGAGGGGAATTATGTTGATTAAATGTATGCTGAGGTATTAAATGAAGCTGAAAGTTTATTCAGGGCCTCCATGGAACATCACCCACTCTTAGAGTTGCCATGGCGTTACGAACGCTGAAGAACACAAGGTCAAGAGGTTGCCTTTTTCCTCTTTGCTTCCCCCGTTTGAGTCTTCAAGTGAAAAGAGACTTGGCTTTCTGACCAGAGATGAAGTAAATGGCAGCGGTGATAAATTCTGATTGACAGAGTTTCTCATATAAGGAAATCTCATCTTCCTTGGCTCGCACTGGCAGCCATTCATCTTCCAGTGAATTGCATTTGTCATTGCCTTTCATCTGCATTTTCCCAGAGTGCTCTGGTGTTTTCTGTAAGAAGTAGCCAGGCTGCACTAATGGGTCTGTTTTTTTTTTGCCGTAGTAATTTACTTTACAAATGCACCAATCATTAAGCCACATTGCTATTAATTGTCAAATTCACACATGCAAACAAGGTGATTAATTCGATTTTTAAGCTTAATTCGGCCGTCTGTTTGTTTCTTTTTTGGTAAAAAAATCTAATCTTGATACAGCATTAGCGACTGTTCCTAATTACCATCATACATCTGTGAATCTGCCATATTGGGAAGTTCAAAATCTGTCTTAACTGCAAGAGAAATGGCAGATGCATACTGCAAAAGTACATCAGTACAACACACAGGTTATAAGTTGTAGCTACTTTAATGAAATATTCAAGTGGATATAGGCCTAATATTTTAAGAGATTTCAGTTTAGAAATTTCAGGGTTAGGATTTTGTAGCTAATTAACGAGTATAAATGTGTGTGTGTGTGTGTATGTATTTATATATATTCATATATGCTTAATCGAGTACTTGGGAGGCGGGGTGTGTGGGGGCGGGGCATGGCCGTAATGGAGATAATGAAAATATCTGAAGACTGTTATGAAAATGAATGTTAAAAATATGACATGGAAACATGTCTATGAAAACATGAACACATGATTAGAACACGGTTAGATTATGATTATGATGCAGCAATTTTATTAAAGAATAATCTAAAAACGAATAGCTGCATGAGGTGAAGCTGACTTTATGCAATAAACTGAAACCTGTTCTATGACACTTCCTATGATATTAATCAGATAACTTCGATACATAACATAGATGTAACATTACAACTTGTATCTGCACAAAAGGATGCATATGCCAGTTAACTTTAAGTTACACGCTATAGCGAGAGAGAGAGAGAGAGAGAGAGCGAACTCCCGCCGTGATGCGCTTTCAACAACTCGCTGAAACACGGACAAGGACAGAATTCACTATAGATTTCACATCCTATAAAGTTCTCATTATCATGCTTATGTCATTAATATTTATGGCAGATTTGTGCTATATTTTCATCTACATTATCAAGTGATTCCTAAAATCACCTGCGTGTTTTCGAAGCCATTTGAAGTATGCCAACTGCTGAACAAATATGATGATAAAAAAATCAATGCTGCATTATTATAGGATCAGTTTTAAAAAAAGACACAGTCAATTTCAGGCATTGCAATTAAACATGAAACTAAACACTGTAATTTGCAGCGCATTCAGCATGTTAATAAATGTTAATATCCCAACGCATCCTATATTAGATTAATCAGATATGTATGCAGCTAACCCAGAATCAGATATGTATGTAACCCAGACATCACTATGTGACTTCAAAGCCAAGCTTCTCTCTCTTCTCATGTCTATACTTTGAACCGCATACTGTTGCAAGCTAAACAATCAGAGCTCAGGGTGCCGCCCAAAGTGCTGCTACAACCAATCCAAAAAAATATTTTACCCACGATCATCGTTTTCATGATCAATCATCACTGTCACAGCCGAGTACTCTATCGCTGTTGCATATATATATATATATATATATATACATACATACATACAAGGAACCGTCACGGTACAGGCATCTCGGTTCGGTGCATGAGGCCTTACAACTAGTGCTGTGTTCGATACATCGATACGACGATGTATCTTCACAGAGATTTGATGATACGAGTATCGATACAGGGCCAGCTTTTGTGGCACGTGTGCAGCAGCAGTGGACCTCGCTTAATTTGATCATTGAATACAAGAACACCATTTAACATGACCCATACTTAAACGGTTCGGCACGAATACCTGTACATTTACACCCCTAATATGTGTGTATATATATATATATATGTGTGTGTGTGTGTGTGTGTGTGTGTGTGTGTACACATACATGCATATAATTTTAATAACCGATTTTAACTAAATTTGATTTGTCATAAATGCCTGAGAATTTACATTTATGTAATATTTCTATACATTATCTATTTTGATTTCCAAATAAAAGTAGATTGTCTGAAATATATTACAATATATTCTAGATATAAAATCCATAATTTAATTTGTTGTCTTGTAAATTATATTGATCATCATACAGCATATATGGCTGTAAAAATCATTATATACAGCATAGTCAATGTAATGTTGTATATTCAGTGGATTATGATTTATTTTTCATGCACAAACTACATTATATAAACCATAAAACCAAAAATGTTGACCCAGTGAGTCTGTCTTCTTTCAAACATAATCTTATTATGCTTTGGCCGTTCAATGTTTCATAGAGACATCTTTGTTTTTGTAATACAGTGCACAATTCCTACACCAGATCCAAGCTCAAACATAAACTGTGCATTAAAGATTCATACAGATCAACACAAGTTTCACAGCAGTACATTATAGTGAAAAATATGCTTATGGTGGAAGCAAGCCGAAATAGCTTTGCCGATCTCACCGCCTCAGAGTCACTGTAAGGTAAGGTGCAATGGCATACTTTTTTTATGCTGCCATTTAAAACAGATTTTTAGTATTCAGGGCAATAACAACGATAAAGACATTTTGCTTTTACTCTTTCTCTTACTGTTTTTCAGAACAGACCATTTAGCTTATGACTTAATCTAATATGCTGCCTGCCACCAACCAATCAACAATTATTAACACTCATGTCAATTCATGAGCCCGGCTGATCTTACTTGGTGCGGAAATTACAGGTTGAAATATCTACTCTCTGAGAGAGATGTTGGTGTTCAGTAACTACTTTGTTGCATCTAGATATTAAGTGAGTATACGTTGAAAGTAAATGACTGGTAACTGTCACAAATCAGCTCATTATAAAAACCCACGTGTTTTGATATTACAAGATGTGTTGTGCATTAAATAAGCAGCCATACAATGTGAAAACTATAATATGCAGAAAAAGATGTGCTTAAACCATTTATAATCCAGATAAAAGAGTTACATTACCTTCTATGTTGTTGACAATTAAGTATAATAATGCATGTAAACAGATTCAATGTATCCAGACAAACCAGAACAGACAATGAGTGAGTGAGTCATTGAATTATTGCTGCACATTTTATGATCAGTAAAGTGAAAAGGTGAATAACTCTGTGTAATTCGCATCAGTACACGCTCATTAGCATTCATTTAGCTCTTGGGCAAAAGAACGGACGGTCAAAACCAAAGAGAAAACTTGTGTAACCGAATGCATAGAATACATTAAGCTGTCAAACCTTGTATGTTTAGTGTCTGAACACTTTAGTCTCAGTTATTTGTTAAGCCTGTAAGGCCAAAGGCGTGTGTGAAGAGACACATAATTGGTCTCCAATGCCTTTGTGTTGTAAGAGTGTTTGTGCCTGCAGGATAATATAGAGATGTTTGCACATATCACATGTCAGCAAGACCTTCTGCCCATATTTTAAAGATGCAGGCAGTATTTTTTTTCCTGATTAAAATGCTTTTACAGTACTTTCAAGAAATGTTTAAATTCTGCATACACTCACATTACATGAACTCTAGTCATATCAGTTGCCTGATTTGTTTATGGCTTGGGTCAGTGCACAGGAACCACCATGTTGAGATTGCGTGACCATTTTAGTATTATCTGTATGCTATTTTAGTATATAGCATAGCTATAGTATATATTTTTAGTTTTAATTTTAGTAATTTTATGTGCTTTTTATTAGAAATTTTAAACATTTCTATTTAGTTTTATATTTATTTCAGTTTTAGTCATTTTAGTACTTCTACTTAAACTTTTGTATTATTATTTCTATTTAGCTTTGCATTTAGTGTTATTTCTGTTTTGGTTTTCAAATATTTAAATTTTCAGTTAATATTTATTTTCATAAATTTTTATTTTATTTCAGTTATTTTAAACAATTTTTAATAGTTTTATTTAACAGTAACAACACTGATCCCATTGTTATTGGACACTTTAGCTCATAAAAATAGAAGTTTACTTTATGAATATGTAAAACGCTTAATTTAATTTAATAACTTCAGTAAAAAAAATCGTCATAATTGTAACACAAATGTGGTCCCTAGAAATTCTGTGTGCAATAAATAGAATATATAATAGCGTTTATATGCTTTCTCAGTCTTGTTTTGTTACTCAGAGACTGATTCATTGACATTTCGCCCGGTGGAGTCTAATCTTTCACACTGTTCCAGTACATCTCAAATTCAACTTCAAGCATTAATTTACTGCTTTCTTCTTTTGAAATAACAATGCTCAATGTTCTTTTTATACGTTTTTGTTTTTTTAAGTGGAAGAGGGTTTTGCTTCCTTATTGTGCCTTTCCAGCTGGAATCACCCAATATGGTGGTAAATAAGGATTAGTAAACTTATTTCATTACAGTGAAGACATTATTTTGTGATACCACAAAAAGTAGTTACACATATCTTTGATTTGTTGAAAGCCTCGGGCTAAAGTACTTGCAGTGGTTCATTGATTAATAAGAATAATTAATTTCAGCCCTCAAGTTGCCGTTCGCTTCAAGGGGTGCAAGTGTCAGAACAGCACCTGTCATTTTAGCTAAACAACAAAACCTCTGTCTGACGGCGGCAGTCTAACTTGAGTAGATGAAAAGAGACGTCTGTGTGAGGCACGACAGTTTGAAGACACGCTATCAGTAGATACATGCAGTCTTCAAATCCTCAAAACAAGTAGGTAGAGTCCTCGGCAAAGATTTCAAAAGGAACTACCTTTTCAGTCTATATATTTGAAGAATACAGAGTAGATGAGCTGTTTTACCAGACCCCATTGTGTTTTGAGATCTGTCACGATCATCAGTTGGACTTCATTAGTGGAGTGTTTGTGGTTTGTGAATGAACAGGCAATAACAAGACCTAACTTACAATTTATTCATATTAACTTTCAATGTTAAATTCACATTAAATATAAAGTCAGTTGTATTAAAACTGTTATGGGATGACGCCCATATCTTTTAGTTAAGTAAACAGACAGGTTGTTATGCATAGTTAATAGATTACATTATTAGGTCACTTTGACCATCGCCCACTATAGATCAACTAACAATCTATAAAGGTGAGAATCAAGATATAGTTAACGTGTTTGGGAATGTTTCGAATAAAAAGGGAAAAACATCAAATAAAACATAAGTGCTGCTGTGTGTCACATGACGACCCCTCCCCCACTCGTGCCCCCTCAAAAATAATGAGTGCATGACGCCCCTGGCCTTTCCTAATAATGTACTAGTTTGCCAGTTTCGCGGCTAAAATAAACAGTACTGCTCGACACCCCACAGAAGTAATGATTACTCGATTACCAAAATAATCATTAGTGGCAGCCCTTATTTCAAGTAAATGCTTTTCTTTTGAGCTTTTTGTTCTTCAAAGAGTTATGAAAAACTGTATCATAGTTTCTACAAAAATGTTAAGCAGCACAGCTGTTTTCAACATTGATAATAGTAAGGAATATTTCTTGAGCAGTGGATCAGCATGTTAGAATGATTTCTGAAGGATCATGTGACACTGAAGGCAGGAGTGATGATGCTGAAAATTCAGTTTTGCCATCACAGGAATAAAAATTATATTTTGAAATATAATAAAATATAAAACAGCTATTTTAAAGGGTAGTAATATTTCACAATATTACTGTTTTTATGGTATTTTTGACCAAAAAGATATACATACATGACGTATACAACCACAGTGAAGGCAGTGAAGATGTTGTGAGGCAGTATATGTTAGCATATGCTCATACATTTCCATTTATAATCCAGCAAGGATTTCTCTGAAGGTCGTGTCTCCTCACGGCATGCATTTTGGAACAGCTGATGACTGGAAGTTCTCCAGTTTTCCCTCCAGAGGAATTTAATCATGTTTGTGATCACCAGTCCCACAGAATGAAAAGGAAATGTTCTGCCAAATTCATGACTAGAGATTACTGTTTATACTACTGACCTTTATTTCACAAAATTTGGGTAGAAGTTTTATCTACCAACATCTTTCACAGTCTGCGACTGAATTTGATAGTTTCACCGCAACACAAAGGCACCTGTCAGTCATTCTTTGGTTCGTGCTTGGGTGTCTAGCAATTGATTGGTTTTGATTGACGACGGCCTGCTTATGTGCAGATAAACTGTTGCTTGCCAGATTAAGTCAGTAATATCAGCACCATCTGGATGTGTATAAGCTTTCAAAGCTTTGTAATGTATGAAAAATAGGTAAGATGCTGCTCTTCATCCTCCTTGTCTGTCTTCATCTTTATATATGTCTGTCTCCATACATTCCCTCACACTTTGAATCTCATCCCTTCTGTGCTTCCTTCTGAGCAGTTTAGATGTTTATTCTTTCTCCATCTTTGGTCTCCTGTTAATATAGAGCTTTTTGTGCTACTTAAAGGGAATTTATCATTTTCTCCTCGCAGTGATGCTTTTTAATAGACTGTTTTGTATCTGTGAAGGTTTGTTTTGTTGTTCCATAAGAGACTCGCTCTGTATGTATGCCAGGTTTATTGCATCGCTTCATGCGGTCTCTGTTGCTGATGTTGGGGATTTTCGAGAGCAGAAAGGAGCGGGCATAATGAAGCCGTGTGCAAGGGCGTTTGCTGAAAACTTGCTGTTTTATAACTAAAGGATGCAAGGAAATGGCCCCATCACTCCCTGCCACACCCGCCTGATTTTTGAACCATGTCAACTATGATTCCTACAATAAAGTGGAGAAGTGTAATTATGCTTCAAAACAATAGACTAACACATGTCCTGGGTTATATTTGAGAAATCCTGTAGAGCTTTCCTGTAGCTCAAATAGTAGAGCATGGTGCTAGCAACGCCAAGGTCATGGGTTCGATTCCCAGGAAAAGCAAGAGCTGATAAAACTGTAACTTGAATGCAATGTAAGTCGCTTTGGATAAAAGCGTCTGCTAAATGCATAAATGTAAATGTAAAATCCATTCCAACAAGAATCATTTGATTGCTTTTGAGTTGTGGTTAGACATGATGCAGTGTTTATTTTACGACTGTGATTTTGTGCTCCAGTTTTATTTACAAATTTTTAAGCAAATAGAGCACATTTAATTTATCAGTCATTCAATATTGTAGCCTATATTTAATTGTTCATGCTTATTTCCCCTATACTCAGATGTACAGATAAGAAACAGATAGTACACAAGATTGAACATTTATTCATACGTGTATTTTATATTTATATTTAATAACACACTCACATAGATAAACTTTCTTATTTTTATATTTATGTATGTAATATTCATTTTATTTTATATTGCCACTCGTCTCACAACTTTTTCTGTACTATCAGTTATTTTTCTCAACTAAACTTTTGCCTCCTCAGGTCTGCAGGAAAACATTTTGATAATTTATCTGGTAAGCAGAAAGTCTGAGTCATGCAAAATTCGTAAGGCGCCGTCCTGGGGCGTGTTTGATTTGGCTTGAAAGGTGGCAGGTATATCAGGGGTTAGACTGATGACCTCTGTCTGTTTGATGTAATACCAGCCATGGTGAGGAGCACATGTCTCCTGGGTTCAAAGAGAGATGAAGAGCCCTTGTCAGTGTGCAGGATCAGCCCAGAGCTGTTTGTGTTTGTGTGTGTTTAATGACCTCTGGGGACCATCTCCTGCTGTCCTATCTCTCAGCAAACTGCTGACTGTAAACACACACACCCCACCTCAGTCAGTTGACAAATATGTCGTCCAAACTGCATGTTAAACAGAGCTCCTTCATATTCATGTCCCCTGCCCCATTTACCCAGAGACCATGGCATGTGAACGAGGAGCACACTCCATTCCACTGTGATACTTTTCCATTGTGGTTTTTTTCTATGTAAACATGCACTAGATGGACACATTTGACTGTTGCGTTTGTCTCTCCCACATGACATTCTAAAACACAGTTTGAACACAAGTTTAGAAAAATGTAATAAGGTTTAAAACATATTTCCTACCCAGAAAGCACTTTTTTTACTTAGTTGGAATATTACATTGTTAGCTTAGCAAACATGCTAATGAAAAACCCCATTGGAATCCATTGTAAATTAAGTGCTTGTAACATGCTAAGTCAGATTTTGAAACTTTGTAATATTTGATGTGTATAATATTAACATTATTTAGTTATGCTAAAGTAGTGTCGACAGCTTCTCAATCAACAACCTATACATACCTTTCTATTTCCAATATGTTTTTGTTTTACTGTGCTGTCCAACAATAAGGCATTTGTTTGTTTGACAATGGTTTACTCTCTAAATAAGCAAGCAAATTAGCCAAAGATCGTGTAAGATGTTATTTCATTTCAAAGAGGCTGTATTACAAACAGGCCATGTTTAGAAAGATGAAGAAATATGCAGTAGAATTTCAGCCACCAAAAATATTCAGCAGAAACGGCATAACTAAATAAATAAATAGGTTGGTAGGTAGGTGGGTAGGTTACGGCAGAAATGTTTTGGAGGGCTGGAACAATTGACTGAAACGGCAATATTTAATTAGTGCTTCTAGGCTGACACGTTTGGATCATATCAGTGTCTGTTTCATAAAAACAACATGGATAGGTAAACATAGTAGGGTTGCAAAGAAGGTAAATTTCAGAAACATTCCAGAACTTTTGAAAACTTTTCTGGACTTTTTTGCAAAGTTTCTGGACATTTACCACCCCTTTGCAACCCTACATACTGTATTAGCAGTGTGGACGCACTTCGCTGTGAAAAAGATGCGAAAAAAGATGCTAAAGGAGCAATATGTAAAATTAGTTTGCCAAATTAGGAAGCCATACATTTAGAGTATTCAGAATCATTCACTTTTGAGGTTCCATTTAGAACACTATCTTCAAAGGTAGCTCCCGATGAAGGCAGCACGGCAGGTTTTCAAATACTAGGCATAATGTATTTTACAGACAGCTCCATTCTCCTTTCTCTGGATTTCCCATGGAGCTTTTATGTATTCACTGCGACATCCACCTGCTTTGCACCTGTACTCACCCCACATATAATGTTTTTCAGTCAAGAACTGATAAGAGGTTTGAGAGAAGTGTTTGTTGTTGATGTTCGTGTAGTATTTTTGCTCAATATACCTTGGCCTAAACTGTGGCTTATTGTTAAACTATTTGTCACTCACAATGCATACGTGTCATCACGCAGCACTGATATGTGCTGTTTCATAGCAGCCCTCTCATTCTCTCTCCCTGCTGTCTGTCTTTTCCTTCTCGCTGAGGCCATGGGGTCTCATAAGAACTAGTGTTTTTCCTTCAGCTAGCGCCTGGCACACTTCAAACGCTCTAATCTCTTTGACCCCCACATGAAAGAGGCAGCTCTGGGTCCAGCCCATTCAAATAACAGACAGAAGAAGAAAGACTAGTCTATGTGAATGTAAAATGGTAACAAAAAAAGCTAAATGTGAACATCAGGGCTGTGAGACAGACATTAAGCATTCTGGCACCCGTGGAGGGCCGGCAGCATCACAGCCATGTGATAAAAACACGACAGCTCAGGTTTTAAAGGTCCTATATTAATTGTGAGTGCAGGTGACAAGTAAAAAAGGTATTAAAGCACATTTATGCTATTATGTATTTTTTGTTTTGGATTTTAGATAAAATTTATTGTAGATACTAGGGCTGTGCAATTAATCGCATGCGATTCTCATGCGCATCTCGTCAGTAAAGCCGGTTCCGTGATTAGCGGTTTTCACCTGTTTTCAAATGGAGTGGCAGTTAATACACAGAGCTGACAAGCTACGCGATATCGCGTTCATAATCAAATGCGATTCAACAGGTGATGGAGATTTACCGTTAATCACAACTGATAAAATAAATGTATTTATTTATTTATCTTTGAACTATTATTTATGTTTATTTAAAAGGCAAACTGTACAATAAAAGAAACCAAAAAAAATAACATGCATGAATACAAAAACAACAATGGACTGCATGATTGTACGAGGAGAAAAGAGCAAACAACTGAAGCAGAAACAACAGATTATCAGTTAGGATCAGGGAGAATTACTTTTCATAAAGGGATGTACAGGCAATTCTGTCAGCATTATCACCATTTCTGTCTAAAATGGAAATATTAAAATTTCTTCAAACAGTTATCAAAACACCTTTAGTTCCATTGTCAGTCGCAGCAAAAGAGACCACCTCGCAATACCCATTATTGCATCCATGAACATCATCCATCCACAAATGAGCTTTCTGGATCAAAGCAATGTCAATCTTTTTTTGTTGCAGTAGTTAAAAAACAAGTAAAAAAACTTGTACGTTTATGGTGGCCGTTTAAACCATTGACATTACAACTTATTATATTAATTTCAGTCATTACTATCAAACAAATAAGTGAACTGAACAACTGAGATAAAGTTATACCACTGCAAATGAATTAACTCAAGTCTGCCTTTAAAAACCCATTAACAAAGATCACGTGATCCCCCAAAGAGAATAAATTGTTGAATAAAGTCATAATTTTAGTTTTCTTTGCACACAAAAAGTTTTATCGTAGCTTCATAATATAAAGGTTGAACCACAGATGTCACATGGATTATTTTAATGATGCCCTTACTAACTTTCTGGGCCTTGAACGTGTCGGTAGCGTTGCTGTCTATGCAGGGTAAAAAAACTCTTGGATTTCATCAAAAATATCTTGTTACGAAGATGAACGAAGGTCTTACATGTTTGGAATGACATGAGGGTAAGTAATTAATGCCAGTATTTTCTTTCTTTTTCTTTTTTTTGATGAACTGTCCCTTTAAAAAAAAAAAAAGGGTAAAAATTAAGCTTTATATTTAAAGTTCTGTTCATTCATTAGTTGTGTTTATTTCAAGTTGATTATTTGAACTATTTGGAAAAATGACTTGTGCTGCTTTAGGGATCTCGAATGCAAATTATCTCTGGGCCGCTACCCAGATGATGTTTTCCATTGAGAGGTCATTAGAAGTATTTTTACGTCTATGAATTTGACTCTACTTTTTTGTGCAATTATACAGTTGTTGATGCATGAGCAGACCTTTTCAGAGTTGAGCAACTCATCTATCCATCATACCTAGTGTATTGCTCTGCATGTTTAGTGGAGTAATGATGCCTGAGATTTTGTTTCATGAGAACTGCGATTTATTCCTCGCAGGTCAGGCAGGTATCAGTTCTATTTAAAGAGTAGAAACATCACGATTTGGCTTGATGTTATTGCAATATACAGAATTTTCAGCAGTAGGTTTACACAAATAATATTAATAAATTGAATTTCATTCAGACAGTAAATTCAGTGGAGTAGCTAAATATTTAATATTTAATTAGCCTACTTAAAATTATTAAACAAATTTATTCAGTTGTTTTTTTGTTTATTTTTTTCTGGAAAACAGTATCTTTTCTTTACTCACTATTTGAATACCTTATTTTTTTTCACCTATACCAACACTGCATTTATTTGATTGCAGTGTTGATTAAATTAAATGAATTTGATTAAATTTATTTAATTTTACAGTAGAAAATAGTAATAATGTGAAATGTTTTTACAATTTAAAATATTGGTTCTCTATTTTAATATTTCAAAACTGTAAAGCTAAATTTTCAGCAGCAGTTACTCCAGTCTTCAGTGTCACATGATCCTTCAGAAATCATTCTAATATGCTGATTTGTGCTCTGGAAACCTTTCTAATGATTATCAATGTTGAAAACTGTTGTGCTGCCTAATGTGTTTGTGTGTGTGTGTGTGTGTGTGTGTGTGTGTAACACATGGGATTATTTGATCAATAAAAACTTTTAAAATGGAAGAAAAAAATGGTAAAAACAGTAGTCTATAAAACTTATAATACTATTGGGTTATATAATATTATAAGGTTTCTGTTTTTTAAATAATGATATTTAATATCTTTTTTTAGTTAACATGTTAACTTTGACATGCCTGGAAATACATTTAGCAAAATGCTGTTGTTGTTTTTCATTTAATGTTTTTGCGGATCCCCAAGCACCCTAGATATTTAAATAACAACCTATAGGCCACTATCCTTACAGGATAACATTAAAGCTCAAACCAATATGCTAAAAGCAAAATTTGATTTGTGAGCCACATTTATTTAAGGACAAACCATGAACACTTACTTGAGGGACCATGTAAAAATTCAGCCTGCGAGCATCGCTAACATATTTAGTCTTCTCGTGAGTGCTGGCAACTTTGCTGAGGCTTTTGTTTTTAGGTTTTTATGACGAGAAATCCTGCCTGGATGTAACCATTAATGGAAATTACCCAAAGAGAATGTAGCTGTGTGTGCATCTCTCTAACAAATGATCTTCCCAGCATCCCCTCAGAAGCCTTAAGCAGAGTACTGATTAGTAATGCCATTGTGCATGCCAGTAATGGTGACACGTTGTGTTAGGTGAAACTCAAATGAGACAGGAACAGTGGGAAGCCAATATCATCTCTCCAGCGGCGCATGTTCTTTGTGTTAGTTCTGCACTGCGTTGTTGATGTCTAAGATTGAATCATAAGCTCATCCGTCCCAAGATTCAGTTCCTCATGCACCATACCAGTGTTTAATGAGAGAGGCCTAACAAAATTAGAGTTCTCTGTGTGATCGCTGTGTGATGTATCATGTAACTAGACAAAGAACTAGTCTATTATTAGACATGCCTGTTAATAAAGAATTCTTAATATTTTGATTCTGTGTGAATGGGATTTGATGGCAATATAGAGTTGGAATCATATATAAGGGTGATTTTTGTCTCCCACAAGCTTCTATTATACTCTTATTTCTATACAGTGAATTTGAAATAACTGTTAACTTTAAGGGCACAATTTTTATTCACTTTAATAATTTTTTTCAAGTGTACAAAAGGTCATGCGCTTAAATAGGCACCTTATTATTTTTAATTTTAGTAAAGTCATTTTGATTATACATCTGCAGTTAATCATAATGCCATGGGAATGAACAAATCACACTTTAGAACTGGCCAATTAATCATGGGAAATTTTGTAGCATAGATTAATGTATAGTTCAAGTGCGCTTCAGAAGAGACTGTAAAACTGGCACCTTCCCAGATAACAGAAATGTGTCTTTATCACCGGTTAGTAGGAAGAACAGATATTTCAGATGTGTTAAAAACTGGGATAGTTAGCATGATCTGAATAGTCTCTGCTGGTAGATATTGCAACTGCACCCTCTTTCCAATGACAGCTATTTGAAAACTTTATTCTGATAAAGCAAAAATGTATTTGCAAGCAAAATCCATATTGCTGGTATTTCATTATTACCATAGTAGGTGTTTCACGAGTGTTGGATTATTTTTGTGATTCTATTCTAATAGTTGTGACTCTGTGTGTGAAGAGAGCAGATTTTGCTTAATGTTCTCTGTCGTATCTAAAATATAGCTCCTTTTAATGAACCTGAAAGAAAGCCTGAGGATTGTCAAATTAAGTGTGTTTGTAGTTCTGGCAATAAAAGGGATGTCACACAGTGAAAACAGAAGTACGACATGGCAACCTATCACCTATTACAGTTTTTAGCATGTCTAAAAAAAGATGCAGCTAACGACTTTACGTCAGTTGACATTTTATTCAACGCTGATGTTGGTAATCAGTGTATTTCATTTCGAAGGGTGTTTAAAAATAAAGTTTTAATTTTATTATTAGTCTTGGGTAGTATTACATTAAGAAGTACATTTTACTGTACAAAAGTAATGTATTTCAGTTACAATTCCTTCAGATTTAACCAAACTTTTATTTTGACGTGTTGCTGTGAAGAGATTTGTTTCTGTGTATATGATATGAGGACAGTTTTTCAAAAATTAAACGGTTAAATGCTCATAAAGTGACTCTCAGAGCAGCTCTGGAGATGAAAATACTGCAAACGTCATGTGTACTTCATAGGCCTATGTGTAGCAGATGAAGTACAGTATATTTAAGTAGTCTTTTTGTGGCTTAATATTCTCAGACACTAGCCCATATCACAATCTAAAGTAGCGTGACCTAACGCTCATCATAACTGTATATTTTCATGCTTTCACAAGGAAAGCAAAATTTGAAAGTCCACTAAAAACATATCTGGTCATAGACATTGTTGAAGACGTTATTGTCAACATGCCTAAGTAGTAAAAAAAAAAGTTTATAAAAATGTATATACAATTTGAAATAACAAACAGGAAAATTAGGAAACAATACCTTTGTTTTCCGTATACTTGTGTCGCTTACAGTTAAAGTCACAATTACAGTTACAATTTTATTGTTGATTGCATACTTGCCAATATTTTAAAGATAATAATAATAATAATAATATTTATTTATTGGTATTTTGCATGGTCTATTATTGTCATCTGGGTAGGAGTTTTAACTCCTATTCACTGGGAATAAAAAAAAAATCATTCAGTTGATGCAGAGACGTATAGACCCCTGCAGGGGAACCCCCCCATATCCCCACGCTCTGAATATTACGTAGCCTATCATCCCGTAACTACATGTAAACGTTAATTGGCGGTTTTTACTTGGACAATCAGCTGTTTTCTAGCATTCGAATAACTATGGATAAACCTGAAACGATAGAAGAAGGATTGGAGATGAATTGAAAGGTAGGAATGTTCATACTTTTAAAACGACACCTGCCAGTTTTTTCCTCTTTGAGTGTCTACTAAAAGCAATGAGGTATGGAAGCCACTTTATCATGGTTTCCGCCACTGAATAAAAAATTAAAAAGGTAATTGCGACTTTTTATCTCATAATTCTGACTTTTTTTCCCCTCAGAATTGTGAGATATAAACTCGCAATTCTGAGAACATATCAGTCTTAGAACTGGACTTTAACTCGCAATTGCGAGATTATATCTCACAATTCGGAGAGAAAAAGTCCGAATTGCGAGGAAAAAAACTCAGAATTGCGAGATATAAATTGAATTCTGAGGAAAAAAGTCAGAATTGCGAGATTTAAACTCACAATTGCAGGAAAAAAAGTCAGAATTGCAAGATTTTATCAAGCAACATGTTCATTAGAAGGGGGTGACCCAATACTTTTGGCAATATATATATATATATATATATATATATATATATATATATATATATATATATATATATATATATATATATATATATATATATATATATATATATATATATACACATATATATATATATATATATATATACACATATTCATATTTTAATGATTCCTTCGGAAGAAGGAACATTGACCACCATTTAAAATAGAGTGGGAAGCATAATAATGCATAACACAAATTCAGCTATTTCTGTTTGACCAAACATTGAACAAGCTAAGAATATAATTGCACAGATGCAGACACTGTAATTATGGAGCAAAAATTCCACTTAAATGTGAACTGACTGCCCTCCCCAATGAAAGCCTATTTGTGCGTGCCAGATGTGTGAAAGAGACACCTCATCTCAATCTTCAACTTTTTTAGATTTTTTTTGTATTCCCGCACATAATAAAGTTTTGTCAGTTTTTGACTGACTTTTTGAACCCCCTCCTTCAAAGCCCAGCGATGCACATCAGATATAACATTTCAGGTATTTTCATCCATTCCAGAGCTCACTTTCTGAACCTGTCACTCTCTCCACCCTTAAGAGAGCACGTGCCGTGCAGTTCTTTACATTTTCACATGCTCAGCGCACCAGCAGAGTAAAGGTGCTGGAAAAAAGGGATTTCTCTCCTGTGACGGTTATATTGTTTTCTCAGTCGTTTCAGCTGACCTTTTGCTTTTTCTTGAGTTTCACTGAACATGTTGAGCAATGCTGCTTCTGTCTGGAGACAGAGACTGAGAGCCTGTCTTTCTGGGGCTCAGTATATGAAAACAAATGTCTCTGAAGATCAATGAATTTAAGGCCAATGTGGAACTAAATCAGGGTGAACGGATTCAACCAGCCAGAAGTTACTCAAGTGTTCAATGCTCAAGTACAGAAGCACAGATGTGAGTTGGCATTTAGGCGCTGACATTTCAAGGTGTTGTTTTGTTGTGCCGGTAGTCTAACCTCATAAGAGCGTGAACTTAATTTTTTTAAAGGGATATTTAGACATGCTGATATTTTTGCTAGTGTGTGTATGTGACCTTGGTGGTGCTCCGTTAGCATATTTGTCGGTTGTTAGCAGGGCTTGACAATATGGGGCAATCAATGGCCCATCTAGAGATCAGGGTGGCCAATGGAAGATCAATAAGTAGGCTATATATAATAGAGCTACATACAGTGGCCTTAGAAAGTATTTTGGACACTAGCCATAAATGACTGAATGTCTTTCATTATACTGTATAACAAATGTGCAAACACATGAGCTTTTATACTTTAGAAAAGAACAAACTTTTCTAAGCCATTTTACTTTGAACTTTTTCTGAAGGCGATTTTAGCGGATGTATGAAGTTCACACAGATATCGTAACCGATTATCCAAAATATAATCACAGTATCTAATATTAACTATGAATCCCGTTAATAGAATTTCCTGTCTCAATTTTGAACAATATAGCCTAGGTATTTCATTTTATTTATTTTAGTTTACATTTTATTTTATATATATTTCCTTTCTTTTCCTTTAACAATGAACAAAGTTCATAGAATTCCCTGTCTTAATTTTTAAGTGAATTAAGACAGGTAACACAATTTGAAATATCCATTCACATGGTCTTTACTAAGTTTTGAAAGAATTGGGTTATATATTGCACCATATTGGTAATCGGTTGATAGTCCATATTTGATTTTTTATATAGGCCAATATTGGATGTTTAAAAATCTCAGAATTATATATTTTTTTTATTTTCATGTCATGCCTAAATTTACTTGAAGCTTGGACTGTGCTGTGATTGTGATTATCGTGCGCATTTTGTCAGTAAAGCCGGTTCTGTGATTAATAGTAAATCTCCATCACGTGCTTTCAATAAGCTACGCAATATCGCATTGATTATCGCAGGCAATACGTCGCTGATAATTGTAGAAAATTAATCCTACAAATATTTATTTTATTATTTAGCTTTTAGGGAATCACTCTTAAGAGTTGATCTTCATATGATTAATTGTTATTAATCAGAATGTCCAACTTATGCCTTGTTAACGACTTGTCCAGCCAGCATTAATAGCAGCAAGTTATCTCTTAACACGTTGTTTATTTCATTCGTGGCCAACGATTGGAATAAATCAAATAGTTAAATTTAGTTATCTAACGTTAGCTCCTGAGCGTAGGTAAAACGCGATCTTTTTGGCAAATAGTTACATGTTAAATCACATAACACAGACAAAAAGATTTCTTAATAAAGTCAAAGTTTTATTCACTAACTCTAATACACTACTGACTAGACAACATAAAACAGACATAAACACACATTCGTTGCAATGAATTGTTCGGATCTTAAGAGAGTCTTAGGTTCTAACTTAATGCTCGTTTTAGCCTGAGGAAACTCATAGACAGAGAATCATTCTATCTTTACTTCTCAAAGGAGAGATATCCCGGTTTCAGTCAATAAAGAGATTTTGCCTTACTTGGTCTTTTGCTTTCGGTTCAAAGAGTTCAGGCTTTCTTCGGTTCAAAGAGTCTTTCCTTCAGGTGATGTCCATTCTTTGCTCAGCTTGAGACGGATTGGCTGCTCGGGAGGTCGTGTGACTAGAGCCCTCTTCAGTGGTTGGTCGTCTCGTTCTGACGTGATGGCGCTCAGGAAGTCGATTCAGGTCTTAGCTTCCAATGTTAAAGTTCTTTCAAAGTTTAACTGAGTCTTGGTGTTAGTTGCTTGGCTCCGCCGTGATGTTCGCGGCCAGAAGCGCTTTGCAGCGTGAGCAGAACGAGAGACTCGCAGGCGCGCGTGGCCTCCTGTTGTTTTCAAACTCCAACCCCCTTCATGGTTGTGCATCCGTTTTAACGGGCCGATTTGGGGTCCGCCTTTTGGGCGCGTGGTCCAATCGCAAGTGTTTCTGTGGGCGGAGCCCCGCCCTGCACAGTTGCGTGTTTTGCATACATTATCTGGTTCAGTTATTCATCACATAACAACTTATTGAAAGCAAGTTTCTATCCGTTATTGTAATCATAATATATGTAAACAAATCATTTCCATTCACCATAATACTATTCATAAAATTAGCTTTCTAAAGAAACCAAACACTTATATTTTGATATGCACAAAAATACACGTGACCACAGAGGATATTACTGGGTTAAATACATTGATTAAACCATCCCCAAATTCTAAACGACACAAATAGCAGGTGAACTGAACATCTAGTGATCAGGCAAATTATACATTCTGGAAACAGATTTACCATAGATTTAAAATAATGCAACAGCTTATAAATGTCACAAACAGAAACTTCTTAATACATGTATAGATATATTGTATATAGTATTGCTTTTCGAGTATATTTTGCTTCAAATAGCAGAAACCAGTATAACTTTTGTTCCCCTTTGAAACATTTGTTTCTAATTCAAAGGTGTGGCTCTCTCTTTCTCTTTGTTAGCCACAGCCGCACAGAAAAGGCGCGTTTCCTTGGAATGTGCGTGATATGCAGGGTCGTAAAAGTCTTTGGTTTGGAAAGTCTGGAAATTGTCTTTAGTTCGAGTCGCTCGTAAAAACGTCATCCTTTGCGATATCGTCCTTTGAATTTACTGCGACTTAATGGTGAGCAGTTAGGGAGGGTTCTGTGGAGTTTCTCCAAATGACAAGGGCTCTCAAAAACCCAAAATATATGTTTTTCTGGTCTCAGGAGGTTTAAGGGAGGGCCGTCCATACGGCGTCAAGAAGTCTGATGTTAGGTGTGTGCGTTCAGACCACTCCTTACATAATGAACGCAATATTGCTTAGCTTGTCAGTGAACTGCGGCTCTGTTGAGTAAATGCTGCTCCATCTGAAAACACTTGATGGAAATTTACTACTAATTACAGAACCGGCTTTACTGACTAAATGCGCACGATAAATCGAATTCAATTATTTGCACAGCCCTACTTCAAGCTTTTAAAATGATTGACTTTATTTTTTAGTGTTTTATTGTTGACTTATTTGGACGAAATAGTACAGAATTTTAGTAATGGCTACTTATTGGTTTTCAGCCATAACATGAAAATAAATATCGGCATATCAATATTATCCAGAATTGTAGTGTGTCACTGCCTGTGTGTCTGTTTACTGTGTAGCTCTGTTCAGATGTTATAGGATGTCATAACTATTTAGGTATGTGACTCAAATCTCTTTACTAAACCATATGACACTTTGTAATCCCAACTCGCAGTGAGGAAAATGAATGAGTGAGATACTGCCCGCTATTCTTGTTTCTCGCTATCAGAAGCCTGCAATCATCTGTTGACTTAATTTATGTCCATCCTGTCGCATTAAACAATAATCATTCCCATGATACTTCAAGAAGATAAATTTCCCTGTGCAGTCCTGAGTGAGTCTAATCCATCGCCAGCTTCTTTAGCATTGCCTGTAAAGGTTAAGTGAGTTTCTTTCAGAAGCACAGTGTATTTTTTTCCCTTGGCAAGGGAAAGGTTGTTTGCCCAGTGTAGTTTGTTTATGTATGTGTTGGGGTAAATTAGCTATTCTCAGTCTCACTGAAGAGCCGACGTGACAGACAGTGGCCCTGCTTTTGAACTGACTTAATTGGGCCATTCATCACAGAATGCTGATGTCTACCTCTCTCTTTCTCTCATGTAGCTATCTTTCTCAGTCTTTCATTTTCGCATCTTTTCTTTCTCTCTTTCTGTAAACAGAAATGTAATTATTGGATCACATGACCCAAATTTGCCCACTACGAGGATACCTTAATCAAAACAACACGGTTTTAAAATAGAAGACAGGTAGAGAATTTTGTGATTTTTCTAATGTTTATTGGTAAGAAACGCCTTTGGGATTTAGATTTATGTTTTTCCAGTATTCTTTCCCTTTGTGAATGATTTTATATTTAGTTCTCCATTAAATCACATTTTGTAATCTCTCTGCGTCTCAAGTGGAATTTGACATGAAATGTATGTATCAAAACGAATGTTAATGTCTCTTTATGTGCTCTGATATGTAGTGAAGTTGCAGATTAGCATAGTCATAACTCCTTTACACGTGTTATGTAACGTTCCTGTTTATCATCCTTTCCTAGTGAACCCACTTTGGTGACATAGTATCTCTTCAAAGCTTGTATTGCATAATATACCATCTCAAGAAGCTTAAAGCAGTGAAAATGAGGCAAACACTGGTCAAGTTAATTATAAAGGATCTGCTTGCCATAAAGTTTTATATCCTGATACTCATTCTCGTATTTTATTTTATTTTTGGCAATGACATTCATTCCTTCTAAGCGTCTAAATACATATACATTTGAATAGTGTTCCTCTTTTGTTGTTTAGACACAATTTTTAAATAATTTCATATTTTGACATTTAAACGACTTAAAGGGGACCTATTATGCCCCTTTTTACAAGATGTAAAATAAGTCTCTGATGTCCCCAGAGTGTATATGTGAAATTTTAGCTCAGAATACCCCACAGATAAATTTTTATAGCTTGTTAAAATTGCCACTTTTAGGGTATGAGCCCAAACGCACTGATTTTGAGTATGTTGCTTTAATGCAAATTAGCTGTTGCTCCCGGAGAAGAGGGCGGAGCTTTAAGAGCTCAAGCATACACACACACACACACACACACACACACACATACATACATACATATATATATAAATATATAAATAAATAAATAACGGGTGTGCGATATGTATCTATTTTTTTATTTTCAATAACGATAATTAGACGATATTTTGTTATTGTGCTGATATCTGACTACCGTGGATAGCTGCAGTTTTTGATATTCTTCATATTCTGTGTGGTCAGTTCACATCGGTGATTAATTCATGTTTTAATTTAAGTTTAAATTGATTTTTACCTTTTAATAAAGCAATTCTTTTCTAAAATTGTTACATTTAATCAGTCAATAAAGATAATACACATTTAGGCTGTCACCAAATGAAACCAGTATCATCAAAATTAATCTTTGCAGAAGTTGCATCTGAATTGTTATTTAGATGTATTTACACACTATTTAATGTAGCTCAAAGGGACATGGAGTGCTTTAACCAGTTAGAAATGCATAATTTTTTGACATTTTAAATATAAAACATTGAATACTGATATTTAAAATTATTATAAAAAATAAAATAGACTTTAAATGTGAAATTAAAACGGGCAGTAGGTGTCAAAAAGTCACTGTTAATAAGTGAGTCATTGCGACTGAACCGAATCATTTAAGGTTGATTCATTCAGGAACGAAGCACTGTCATGTTGCTCAGAGACGCAAAACAGCGCTGTGGCTGTTTGGAATAATTTTTTTGTCAGCGAAATGGTGCAAAAACAGGCCATATGGCGTCTGAAACGTAAGTCTCTTAATATTAACTTATTTATTGAACTGTTGTATAAAATCAATATCACATTTGTAATCATGCTTATTGTTGAAGAAAAAACGGCATCAAACGTAAATATATACATTTTCTGCCTCCATATCTTGAATTTTGCGATCATTCTTAATATATTTTAATAGACTGAATCATGCAGTGAAAGAACACTCTAAATGCGCGCGTGCACTGTTTAACCCGTTTCATCACCACGTAGGCTAATGGAAGCGTACTCCTTAGCGGTTTTGTTTGGTTTTTGCAAAATACTCGATATTGTCAAATTGCACATCGTTAAAACAACAATTAAGATATTATAGTACTATATTATTGTATTATAGACGATATATATCGTACACCCCTAATATATATATATATATATATACACATATATATATATACACATGACATGGCATTTTCACTGTCCCACAAGATAAACATGCATATAAATAATATTGTTATTTAAAATGCAGTAAATCATTTAAAGCAGTTCTTTGTCCTACATGGACCTGTTGTTATAAAAGATTTTTGTCATTCGATTTTATTATTTAATTTTTTTGAGCCAAATCTCAAAATTGTCCCATTAGGGATGGGACGATACACCTACCTCCTGATTCGTTACTGTCACGATATTTAGGTGCCGATACAATATGTATTGTGATTTATTTTTTTAGAATTTCGATTCTACAAGTATTGCGATTCGATATTGCTATGTGTTGTGATCTTTGTTTTTTGTTTTTAACTCTAGACCATAGGAAAAAGTTGAATCATACACTTAATATAGGTCTACAGACTGTCACAATTAAAAAAAAAAACACACACACACATCTTAGCAGTTACTATTGCGATTCGATATTACAATTTATTGTGATTTTTTGTTTGCTTATTAAAGACTAGACAATGGAAAATAGTTGATTATACCCTTAAAAGAGACTGTATATGATGAGTCATATTAACAAAAACAATGCATCAAATCTTTCTAAACTTTAATTTCAGGAGCATACACATACGCAGTTTGTGTATATTTAACATACGCAGTGTATATTTAAAGTACCTTGAACCATGAAACTTTAAAGGGGCTCTATTATGCAAACATTACTTTTATAAGGTGTTTGAACACAGTTGTGTGGCTGCAGTGTGTGAAAACAACCAGCCTATAATGTAAAAAATCCACCCACTCATTTTGTAATAAAACCAATAAATCATAAACAGTCTTTCCAAAAGAGCGGTTTCAGATTCTCCCTCAGTTCACGCTACCAAGGGGAAAAAGTCCCACCCATTTGTGATGCTTTCTGCCCTATTTGCATAAACAAAGCCCTTAGTGAGAAGCTGCGGTCTGCCATTATTGGAGATAGATACAATGTTAGCGCCAAAGAGGCTTTACAAGTGTTGTGTTTTGGGATGCACTAATGAACATAGGAGTCGCCATAATCTCCCCTCATCTGAGCCGAGGACACTGTGGTTAAATTTCATTTTCAATGGAAATATCAAGAAAAATAATCAGTAACGTCCCCTAAATGTTTAGGAATCAATACCAACACTTCGTGCGTGAACCTCAGCTCCAGGCAAAGTAAGTATCACGGGTTTGTTTTCCAAATTGCCTTTCTGAAAGAGCTTCTTGGCACTCTGTAAGGCTAATTGCTAAAGCTATCATTGTTGCTACCTGTTTTCACTGATGCTGCCGTCAAGTGCAATCAGAATGATGGTGAATAGGAATGTGGTAGTTAAGTTGCATATGAAAGCAATGTGAGTCGATCACTTGAAGTTGTCGAGCTCATGATCAGAAGTGGGACTTATAAAGTTTGTGATAGCATGAGACCAGCTATGTTGTTATTTTTATCCCGCCGTGCTGCCCGTCTAATTCATAAACGCATATACAGTATAATCAGATGACTGACTTTGAAACCGAGTACGTTTTCTGTAAAGATAACAGGCTTGTACTAATAGGGGAATGTTTATTTACAAAGGCTAGCACTGCTAATGTGGAGCTGGAGCTCTTGAAGCTCCGCCCTCTTCTCCGGGAGCAACAGCTCATTTGCATTAAAGCAACAAATCAGCACGTTTGTGCTCATACCCTAAAAGTGGCAATTTTAACAAGCTAAAAAAAATTATCTGTGGGGTATTTTGAGCTAAAACTTCACATATACACCCTGAGGACATCAGACTTATTTTACATCTTGTAAAAAGGGGCATAATAGGTCCCCTTTAAAAGTACCAAAACCCTGAACTTGCACATGAATATAATAGTCAAATGTTCAACAAAATGAGAATTAAAAAAAAAAACTTTCTGAAATGAAATAAAGTGCTATGTTACTTTGCATACCGTTTCAGTCATTTTTAGTCATGTTTTCCCGGGATTCAAAACGTGAAGGTGCAGAAATAATTCTGGAAGAGGTCTGATCCTCTGCCTCCGTCATGGTTCTGCTTTCTCGTACCGGCTTTAAACGTATATGACATCTAATGCAGCGACACTGCACACGCAGAACGATCGCTGTATGACATGAAAGCAATGCTTTTTTTTTAATGTTATACGCTGATCGTCTGCGCGGTGCTGCTCCAAGTCGAACGCACATACATTTCGTCCGCTGTTGGAATTACAAAGCGCTAACTTCTCCTGAATGTGACTGAATGTGTGACTGAACACCAGGTTAGCCGACCTCAGACTTCTCATCCTGCTCTGAAACGGTCACCTGAGAGAGATGGAAGGGTCCATTCAGCCATCAGATCACATGACCTATTGTTCGTTATGTGGGGGATACAGCTGGTTTCCCCCAGGGGCCGAAATAGGATACTCTCTACTTGAGCTGATATGTGCAAATGAAGCCATAGCTGTACAGAATCACAAAAGGGGACTGCACAAAAACAATATATTTGTGAGATGTCAAGTATACATATGATTGTGTGCTGTTGTAGTAAGCTGTGGATATCAGTGTATTATTCACTGTATCAATGTTTTTAAATATCTTTATGTCTCTTGTGTTCAACGAGGCTGCATTTATTTGATCAAATATACAGTAAAAATGGTAATATTGTAACAGTTTACAACAATTTAAAATGATGACTTGCTATTTTAATATATTTTAAAATGCAATAAAATGTGATGCAAAACTATATTTTCAGCATCATTACTTCAGTCTTCAATGTCACATGATCATTCAGAAATTGCTGCTCAAGAAATATTTTTCAATATGAAAAAAATTAACATTGCTTAATATTTCATTTTTTTTCTTGAAAATGTGATATATTTTAATGATTCTCTGATGAATAGAAAGTTCGAAAGAACAGCATTTATTTGAAATATATATTTTGCAAATATCTGTCACTTTTGGTCTATTAAATGCATCCTTGCTAAAAGCATTCATTTCTTTCTTTTTAACAATTGTACTGACCCCAGAATAATTTTAATATAATATAATATAATATGCATTTTGAGCCATTTAAAAATAGTATTTATTTTCAATGGCTGATAACAGATACAGTTGGCTGATATAAATTCTATATTTATATATAATTTGTGTAAATAAAATGAAACACTAAAAACTAAAGCCAATTACTTTAATTGTTTAAAGTAATTTTCATGTTTATTTTGAAATTACAATTGTCATGTTATTAAGTTTAATAGTGTTTTTAAAGGTTAACTTTGAGTTTTAAAAGACAGCAATGGTAATCTAAATGCAAAAACGAGAGGAACAAACATTCACAATTCAATATTGTATATTGCCCTATAAATTAAGAAAAATCTTCAATACCAGTGTATTGTGATTCCCTAATGAAGAGCATCTCATTCCCTTGAAATTTTCCTGACCGTCTTCTCCTGCTCATCTGTAAGGATGGAGAGCTCAGACGGAAGAGAGGAGCATATTAGGGTGACAGCGCACTTGGTATGCATGAAAACGGTGAGAGTAACCTTTTATCAATCAGCTTTCATCACTGACCAGCCCTATTGAGGGAACACAAAGCAGGCTGTCAGTATTATTTTCCCACTCGTTGCTGCAGCAACTAAACCTCTGAAACCCTTGCTTTTATGAAGCTTGGATTGGTTTAGTTAAACGCAATACCATCTCTCATTTACTCTGACCGCAGCCCGACAGGCCATTTAGCTGTATGCTGTGAAATAGTGTCCTTTCAATAAATAATGAATATCTGGTAGCGCTAAAAGGGCTGGAGAAGTTTTGGCTGCCGAAACGCTCTGGCATCCCTCTCTCAGATAATACACACAGGGTCTCCATTGTGTTTAAACATATTCCGACACAGCAGCGCTTTAGATAAATCGTTCTGTCTCTCTCAGGAACGCCGACTTCCAGGCTAGTATTGATGTAGAACAGACAGTGAAAGTTCTCAGGCTTTTCAGCATTCAGAGGGATGGACGGATGGATAAGGAGAGAGAGGCATTTAGCGTTTCACCCCAAAGGTGCTCGAAATTCTCGCCCGGTCTTTGAGGTGCCGGGCACAAACTGTCGTGCGAAAAGGGGCAGACGGGAGAGCGATTGGAGGGACACTCGCTTTGGCAGTCTGGCTGGTGGGCGGGACATTTGGCAATGAAACATTGCATAAATAATGCCAGAGGGGGGCGCTGGGTCCTCTGTTGCACCTTTGTGGCTGAGATGAGCCAGTGTTGTGCGCGAGGTGCTTGGAAGCTGCGGCTGGCAGACCGGCCGCACCTGTAATATGTTGAGGAATTTCTCTAATGGGAAGAGCTAAGTGGAAGGATGGTCGACGGGTTGGCTTTACACTGATCTCTGCGACCGGTTGCTCGGGTGTGGTGTGATACGAGGTACGGCTGTTTTTTCCTGATTTGTGCTGGAAAAGGAAGGAAGAAAAGGTTTCTGATTTAAAGGGTGAGTTGGAAGTTTCTGAACTTTAACTGGATTATATGTATGCTTTGCTAATATAGTGATATTCGGTTAAGATGTTGTGCAAGTTGTTTTTTCTTTTCCTCTTGGACATCTGTTGTGTTTCTCATTAGGTATGGCATAATACATCCATTCATTGGCGCTAATTCTCACTGATTGGATTTTAAATCTTATTTATACTGGTTTTAATTGGTAGGTTTCAGTCAGACTTGGGTATCAGTGCTCATTTTTAAAATTTGAATTATGCATTAGTTAAACTTATTTTCTTTTAACTCTGATCAACAGGTATTGCTGGATTTTCTTCTTTATTAGTGATTTGTGACATTAATTCAACTTGTTTGATAGTGTTATTGCTCCAGAATATCTACTTTAAACTACCTTGGATTATAGGCTAATGCAATTACTACAGTATCAATATTTTTCTGTTTTAAATATTTAGTGTGCTTTTAATATTTGGTAGTTAAATAGATTTAATGATAACACTTTACGTATAGCCTTTATGTATAATGCATTATAAAGTGTTGTTAGAGGGTATAATGAATTATAATTATTCATAATGTGCATTGTAATACATTATATCTTGTCGTAAATAATTATAACCAAATTTATAATGCATAGTGTAACAATGAATTGATAAGTGTTATGTTTTAACTGTGGTTACATGTATTCATGAGATTGTGCAATGCATTATATGGTGCATTACAAGGCATAATTAATGCATTAAAACTACTTTTACAATGCATTATACATAAAGGTTTTAGGTAAAGTGTTACCGATCTAAGATTTGTGAATTAAAAATAGGGTTTTGTTTTTGGTCAGAGGAACCATCTTTGCAACCGAACAGATTTTTTCCCCCCAAGTAGATTCAAATTGTTTAATGCAAAAGGTAAAATACAGTAGAAATCTGTTTTTCAATATAAAGCTAACAATTTAATTTCCATCACCATGTCCCCTTAGGTGCTTTGTATATCTGAATATTTGAACCAGTTTGAACTGATTTAAGCTAATGAACAAACTTACCAACGCAACTGTTTTTGAATTTTAAATAAGAGTCATAAGGCATAAAAATGTCTCAGCGCTTACAATGTAATGAGACAGGAGGGAATGCATAACTAACTTTATGACACAGTCTTTAGAAAACATAGTTGCCAAGTGTTGCACATTACAATCATAGCCATGTTGCTTTATCTCCTACACAATATACTGTTATTATTCAATATATTGCTTCGACTTATCTGAAAAAAAAGCTCTATTAAATGGAGAGCACAGCCATGCAAAGGCATCTTTCTTTAGATTTAATTACTTAGGATGTATCTCTCTGTGGGCAGGATGCATTCCACAGTCCATATCCTCTTTTAATGTGTCAGTGTCCTGAACTGCACAAATGTGAGAAACGAAAAATCTCATGGGAGAAGTGTGAACGGTGTGAGAAAGAGAGAGTCGAGAGAGCGAGACAGAGAAGAAAGCAGTTTAATTTGCTGCACTTTTGTGGTTTGCTGGCTGAGAGCTGATTTAGTGCAGATGAAGAGGGGTGTTTTAGAATTGAATATAGGAAAAAATGGATAAATTGTTGTTTTGGTGTCTGGAAATAGGCCCTGGCGGGACACACCATCATCTGATTCAGTCCACAAATGGCTTACAGAGCTGGATCAATAAACTCTCCAATTGTATGACCCCCGTATGCATGTGTTTACGGATCAGGCCCCCATCGATTCTCCTGCCCAGCTGTAATTAAAACAGGTATCTGTGACAAGAACTCCTTCTGTGGAGCCTCTGATTATTTTCGGAGTTCCTATTTTATCCTCATTTCCCTGTTCTAGACCGTTTGGGGTCACTTTGGTGTCTCACGCTGATCTTTTGTCGTTCTCTGAGTGCATTTGAGGAATAGAATGTTCTTTGAAGGCTTTTTTTTTTGGTACCCGGGCTTCAGGCTCTAATCTTGGCTGCCTGGAGGGGGCATATGAGCTTGGGGCTGGCTGTCTGCGTGATTACATGAGCCGTCCGGTTATGGAATGGCCCTTTATTGGTGCTGATGGTGCACTTTCTGTCCCAGTTGGGGTGTTAGTGGTGATTATCATCTCTCAGGGCCGGCCGGAGGTCTGCCTGTTTGATTTATAGATGGCGCACACGCTGCTCCACAAATTCTACAGAAGTTTCTCTATGGGACTAGAGTTTAATCTAATCTAAAATAAGTTTGTAACTGAATTTAATTACAGGAGAGAGCAAAATGTACCCTCTATAGGACATTTTAAAAAGACATATTGAATGTAATTAGGGGTTCTTGCTTTAGGTTTATAGGATTAGGGATTGAACAAACCCTGAACTCTTAAGTATTAATATGTTGCCTCAAATCGTCCAGAAGTTCTTTTACTTTTCTAAATGATCAGATGAACTAATGTACTTGCATTGAAGGAGGAACCTGAGCCTTATGTAGAGACCAGAATGGAGTGAGGTCTATTTTAATCATTAAACAACATGCTAAAAAAAGCTTGATTCTGATTCACAAGCTCTTGATTCGATTAGATTCTGATCTAGATTCGACTCATCAATTCATTTGGATCGATTAATTCACTACATCTGGTGCAGTACGTGATTTTTTTTAAGGAAATAATTCTCTCTCAACTTAAGCTGTAAAATAAATAGGAAACCCTGTCAGTTGGGACATTACTATAATATTAAAGGTTAATATGAACAACTAATAAATTCAATTGCTGTTTATTATTAGAGAGGTTTTTTTCTATACCAACATTTAAATTGCACACGAGGCAGTTTTTAGATATTATGTTCGTTTCTACTCCAATTTATTGTTGATATATAAACTTTTAAACTGTAACTTTAATACAACTTGTTTTCATGATTTATTCATAAAATATAGGCTAAAACATAAAACTAACAGGTTAAGTACAAATGTAATGAATATGTAACATTGTATATGCTTAGCAAAATATTTAGTTTTTTCAACATACCTTCTAATATTCATTCATGTTTATTTCAGTTGAACTGAGGCGACTACAACGATCTGGTCACACCACATTAAACAATGTAACACATTAGAGACTACTTTAGAAAATGCATAGCAACAAGGTAAAACACTCAAAGCACATTAACAAACACATAAGAACACTTTAGCATCACAATGGCAACTTTTGCACTATTAAATACCACTTGTATTTTCCTCAAAGTGGACAATATTAGTTCAGCTTTTACAGTCAGCTGTGTACAGTTTTAATAAGAATGTTGTATTTCAGTAATCTTCTCATGTTTTGAAGAATAAGTGACGTAGAGTAATGGCGTTTAAGGAAATTTGTTAACTGACCATCTCTCTTTCTCTGTTTCTCAGGAACTGCAGTTTGAAAGATTAACTCGAGAGCTGGAGGCAGAGCGTCAGATAGTGGCTACTCAGCTGGAGCGATGCAAACTGGGATCTGAGACAGGTGGCAGCATGAGCAGTATCAGGTAATGCTAATGTACTGTGTGGGAGTGTGCAGGGGCTATCTAATGCTTCAGCAAGCCTCTGTAATGAGACCATGCTGCCTGAAGGATGTAATTGTACGGTTAAGGAAACCCTGACAATATTCTTGACTTCTTTGTGCAGGGATCAGAGTGGAGTTCATGCAATTTCAGCTTATATTGTGATTTACATACAGCACCGTGAGTTTGTATGTGTAAGAGAGTGTGTACATGTGTGCGTGGGTCCACATGTTGGTGGATTTCCATTTGCGGATCTAAATGCTAATGTTTTTGCCTACATGTGCACATGTAATTCTGTCACATGAGGGCACCCAGGTTAAACTAGTTTCCACATCAGAAGAACGGGTTTCTTTTTATGCCTTAGAAAACCTCATAGAAATTTACTGCATGACAGAGCCCCGGATTCATACACATTACTTGGATTTTGTTGTTTTTATTAAAAAATGTATTAAAGACTTAACCTATTTATTTATGTAAACTTTATTATAATCAGAATAGAGTTAATAATCATAATAATAATAATAATACAAATAATTGCCATCATTGTCATATTTAATGTTGTAAAAATATTATTTTAAAATGTATTTTATTTAAATATGTTAGTTGTTTTATTTAAATCAGTATTATTTTATTATTAATATTCTATTTTATTATAATCAGTATAAAATAAATATTAACAGTAATATCATAATCATCATCATCATCGTTATATTTAATGTTATACAATTATTATTTTTTAAATGTATTTGATTTTAGTTTATTTAAACAGTATTATTTTATTAAAATATTTTAAATGTATTTTATTTGTTTGTTTATTTATCTATTTATTTAATCTATCATTTATTTAATTTATCAGTATTTATTTAAATCAGTATTATTTTATTAAGTACTATTTTATTATAATCATTATAGAATAAAGAATATTAACAGTAATAATAATCTTCATATTTTTGTTGTTATATTTAATGTTATAAAATGTTATTATTTGTATTTCTAATGTTTTATTTATTTGTTTGTTTGATATATTTATGCATTTTATTTATTTTGTTTAACCTATATCAACCAGTATTATTTTATTATAATAAAATAATACTAAAAATAATATCAATATAGAAATTATAGATAAATTGTGTATGTGTGCATTTGTGAACGAGATACTTTCCATCACCTTTCTTTAAAAAATGCATGCATAAAAATATCTGTAATGAATGTAAGAGTTCTTTTAAGTGAGTGTCACATTTGCTTCCCCAGCATTCAATAGCAATTAACATCATTTAGCTTTAGTTGACTTTCTCACACTTGTTAATTATGTGCATCTCTTAGCGGCTTGACCTTCCATGAGTCTGGTATTGGATGTGAGAGTTTTTTAGTTTTAGTGAAAGAGAATCTGAGCTCTTTTTTTTTTTTGTGACCCTCTCATTTTCACTGCAGTCACAGCAACTCTCAGGTGAGGGACAGGTTCAAATAACATCTTGAGCCTCTTAAATGCACTGTAAGAAGATGTTTGACTGTTAAGAATTTCGCTTCAGTGGGACAATGTGTTCATGTACCTGTGTAAAACTAAGAGAAGGCTGTCCTTCAGTTTTACCACCTGTTTTTACTCCCTATTCACAGCTGTCTTTTATGAAAGGAATCAGTCTTTAACCGGTTTGAAGAGAACGACAGGGCAAGAAAGAAATGAAGTCCTGCTGCGCTCAGAGCCTCAAGGTTACCATTGAGAGCTTGTGGAGGAAGGAAGCCTTTTAATTTGCCATAAGTGAACCGTTCCACAATAGCTATCTGATTCAGACTTTCATTTAAACACTTATTCAAACCTGGTCTCTCATAGGGCTGTGTATTGGCAAGAATCTGGCGATACGTTACGCATCACGATACAGGGGTTGCGATATGATACATTGCGATACTGTAAGCAAGGCGATATATTGGGATATTTCTTATTTTAGGAATAGGATATATATTTTTTAGGAAAGCTGTCATTAAGAACACACCACCATATGTAAACTTTAGCAAAAAATAAATAAATAAAAATAGTTTAACCAGAACACACTGCAGAACACACTGGGATCTGCATTTGCAATAATCAGTCCCTATAACATTCAACATTATTGAACCACTTTTTGTGCAGTACGAGTAAAGGGGGAAATATTCAAGTGCTTGCATGATTCTTTAGTTAAATGTATGTATAAAATGTATTTTATAAAAAGATAAAAATATATATTTATAGACCCTACTTTAAAGGTTCAAGGTTTAAGTTTACAATTGTGACATGCAATGTCATAACATTTGATCTGAACAAAAAATGACATCTGCTTAATATCAATGAAAAATAAAGTGCTTGCAGGATTCCTAAAGATTAAATTGTAAAACAATGAAATAAATACAGATGTTAAACATTCTCAGAACTTTTCAACTTGGATTTCACAGGTTTTTCAGTTTGTATTTATGTTCCACGTGGAATCGCCGAGACGCGACGCGAGCCCCGCCCCAACTGCACAAAACGCCCCCGAATTACGAGAGAAAGCTGCAGCTGCGCGGCGACTCTGCCGCCCGCCGCGCCCCGCGCAAAGGCTCTTCAACGCGGCAAGCGGCAGAACCGAGGTTGCGCTCGCGCCACAGTCCCGGGGCGGACATTACCACAAAAGCCCAAATGGCACCACACTTCAGCTTTGTACATGGAAACGAGAAACGAGAAAGGAAAATGACTCCAATGCTTAATTTATTATTTTAATGGGATTAAAATAATGAAAACAAAACACTAACAAACCCCTTAAAAAACCTCTGCTATTACCTGCAACACCGCCATCAATCCCAAACTATTTTCCAAAAGGTTTTCCAGATCAAAGAATAATGAGCGTGACCATTAGCAAACAAATCCACGATGCTTACATCTACATTAAAAACATAATACCCTATTTTAATAAAACAAGGCTTTATTAGCAAAACAACCTATGTTCGTTTAGCCTACCTGCTCGCCCGGACCATGTGCACAATCAAATACAGAGGTACTACACGTACAAAGGACAGCACGATGTTTGTCTGCATTAAAAACAAAACCTAATTTAATAAAAAGCATTGTGAACACAAGGCCAAACAATCAATATTCAATTAGCCTACCTGCTCACCTAGACCATGTCCATGCACCAAAGAACAGGGAAGTGCTACCAGACTGGCACTTCCACACAAAAAGATCGGACCCCATCTTCAGGCATCCTTTCAGGTGCCTGCTTAAAAGCTCAAACAACCTGATTGGCCATGCCCCTGACTACTAGTCACCGCCCTGGCTACAGAGAGGAAACCATAATTGCAACACGTGAACTTGGACGGAATGAAAATCTGTTTTCTAATATGCAGTACAGCTACATAGAAAAGTCAGAAGTGTTATCGGTCTAACTTATCGGTCACAATTTCTGGTAACATTTTAATCCATCAATCAATCAATCAATCAATCAATCAATCAATCAATCAATCAATCAATCAATCAATCAATCAAAATAAATACATTAAGAAATAAAATGAAAATAAATAATTTTAGGATAATATTTATTATCCAATTATCTAATAGTTTTGGGTAATTTATTATCCAATATTTTTGGATAATATTTTCATTACATTTCTAAAAAATAAATTATTCTGCATTTTCTACCATCGTGTTTTGACCCCCCCCCCCCCCAATATTTACAGTATATTGTTTTTAGTATTTCAATCAGTGATAATTCATTGCAGCACAGCAAATATTATTTAATTCCTTTAGCATTATTTTGTTATATTATATTATGTTATATTATATTATATTTTGCTTAAATTAAGTCACTTTTTGGGACTGTAAAGATTTTTTGCAATGTCACATTATACATAATTTACAAAACTTCTTAATTATAAATAAAATTAAATAATTAAAAAATATAGGCCTATATATTATACAAAAACCTTTTATAGTCGTATTAAAACACCTCATTAATTTATAGTTATTTATTTTGTGTGGTTCACCCAATAATCAATTTTCATAAATAATAGTAACCACTGTTAGTAACCATTATTAAAAAGATGCATAAAGTGTATATTGCATGTTGTAAATTTATTATCATATAATGCAGTATGTATTATACTGTTTAATGCATTTTAACTTTATCTCTACAGTTATTTATGAAACCATAACAGACAATGTTTCATACATTCCATATATAAACAGAAAGTGTTACTGTTTTGTCTTCCATCTTTAGTTGTGTGTTTATGATGTTTGTGTTTCTACCATCTGTTGCATATTGTTGGGTTTGATACCTGAGCCAGACAGACACGGAGCCAGTGTCTGCTAGCAATGACTTATCAGTCTGTCAGTTTGGAAGCCCGAACAGACTGGAGATGCTATTACAGTAGACCAGCCTTGATTGTCAAATGAGTCTCCTGGGAATTCTGGGTAGAGTTGATAAAGAGACGCTTGGCTCACTGGGCTCAGCATGCAGGGAAGATGCACATTGAAAAAAACTAAAAAAAAAAAGGGTTTACTGTACAAGTCTGGGTAGTTTCTGGATGGACCTTAAGACTGTTATTTTCTGAGCATGAAATAAGCTGAAATGTGTCTGCTAATCTTTTCACGAGCGTAAAAATGCAAATGAGACATTTTTGACTGTAAACATGACGCACATGTCTTGTATAATTGGAAACCTCATGGCCAAAAACCAATTTAAACCTGGTGCGCATTTAGTTTTTCTTTTTGCTTGTGTTTTTCTATGTTTTCAGTAGCGGCACACAGAGTTGAGTAAACACTGAGTGTGATTCATGTGTGTTACTGCTGTAAATCCAGTCACTCTCTGGCACCGGATCAGTCTGGTTCACGGCTGTCTGGAGCACGGCCTACCCAATTACGTGATTACACACAAACACATACCCAGTCACTTTTCCTCCTTCTGCGGTGTCATGTTTTCCTCTATTTTGGTTTGGTGGGAACTCTCCTAAAGCAAAACATATTTCTAAGTTGATTTGCTTTTAACAGGCTCACAGGTAAATTTGACTAATCGTTCAGCACTTGTCTATCACAACTCTCTCATCTCTCTCAGGTTGGATGGTAAAATATTTTGAAGGAATAACCTTTAGTCTTTATTCTGTCAGGAGACATTGCTTCCGTTTGACAGTCAATCTCCTGAAGCTGAGCGTTTGGAAATAACTTTGAGAGATAGCAGACATCAGGAAGTGAGATAGACCTGCTTCTCTCAATCAACTGCTGCTTCCCATCAGCTCTCCATTCGGGCATTTTCAACAGTGGCTGTCTCTAAAATAAGTGAGCTGCCTACCTAGACAGCATTTTTGGAAATCGGTGCACCTAATTAAAAAGGAGTCTTATTTTAAACAATTTTAAGCCATCTTTTTTAGCTGTCATAAGACCTATTCGCACGGGATTAGTATATAATTTCATGTGGTGCATTCGCACGGGATAAGCGAAGCCTGTGATTTTACTCGAAATTATATAAAATAAGTATTATAACGATTACTTTTATATTATTTGTAGTAGAAAGGCAAACATTATAATACTTTCTCATTTGCTGAAGTGTGCATTTATTTCCTGCATGATTGTGTGTTCTCTGCGTGACGATCGGTCCGTGCGAATTGAATGCGGACAGGGGGAGAGTTCAGCTTCACTGGAGACACGCAATCGACAAACTTTAAACTCGTGATTTCAAATTGCTTTATGCATTTGTCCACTGTCATATTCATGTCATTTTCACTGTGTGCTGTATGTAAAATGAGTGTTACTTTGGCTTTATTTGAAAAAATTATTTCCAATGCACACAAACTTCCTAGAATACTGAGTGGCCTGTTGGTTACAGTGTTTACTTCCTTTTTAATTATATTTTTATTAAATAATTATTTATTAGTGAAAAATACTTAGTCATCTAAAGCATTAGTATGTTTATTTTACACATTTATTGTTTAATCAATTTTAAAATGATTTCAAATTTCTTAAATATTAATTAAAATAAATACAATTATATCTGCTTTTTTATCGGCCATTGGGCCACCCTGCTCTCCAAGATATCGGCATCTGCTGACAAAAAACCCATATCGGTTGACCACTAATCTTAGGCATGTTCTAGATAAATTTTTGTGAGACTAGCCAAATTTAAACATATTTATAACACACAAAAATGCTGTCTAGGTAGGCATTTTCAAATTGAGAAATTAGAAATTTGCTTTGGGACTTAAATATGTTTTTATTCACAATGGGCATCAGTATTAGTATATGGATAATTTTTAGTGCACAGATGGGAGTATGGAGAAGATATTAACATCCTCAATATTAATATTAAATGTTGCAGTTATGGTTGTTGATGCATTGGCTCTATCTCTGTAGCCCCCTTTCATTTATTTCTCTTCCTCCATCTTTTTCTCTCAGTGCCTGGCGAACAGCAGGCAGTGTTTAGTGAAAGGTCATCGCTGAATAACATGTCTGACTATGTGTTCTCTATGTGGCCGATTTTTCCCAAAGGTCTCTCTGTGCATTTCCATTTTTCACCCAAAACTCCTCTCGCTCACTGCATATTAAAGTCAGCTGGAAGCTTTCAGCCAAATTTAAATCTGTGTGCTTAAAGGTAAAGAGATCTGTTAAACCCTGCTTCCACCTCAAATGAAAAAGTACAGCTTGCAATTGTGAAAAAGTCACAGTTGTTGTGGGGGGGGGGGCATCACTGATTTTAAATTATGAGATTTAATGTCACAAATATATGAAATAAAGTAATGGTTTGGTGAAATTCAGATAAATTGTGACATACTGTTAAGACACAGTTGTGAGATTTGAAATAATTTAGCATTACATCTCTTGTTTGCAAATGGATCCTCTGCAGTTAATGGCTGCCGTCAGATTGAGAGTTCAATCAGCTCATAAAACATCATAATGATCTACAAGTAATCCACATGACACCAGTCCATCAATTACTTGTGAAGAGAAAAGCTACACATTTATAAGAAACGACTCCCATCATTATGGCATTTTAACCTTAAACTATTGCTTCTGGCCAAAATACCACTCCATAATCTATAATAATGCTTCGTCCAGTTAACAAAATGTCCATGCCCTGTTGTCTTTGCACATCACCAACATATTTGTTTAGAACGGTTTTGGACTGTTTTTGCTTGTAAATGCTGCTTGATCTGTGCATATTTCTCTCCTGATTCAGAAAAGATGACCTTTTTAATGGAGAAAGCAATATTATAGATAGATGTTTGAAGTTGATAATGTCTTAATGATGGATTTGTTATTACAAATATGCAGTTTTTCACTTCATAATATGTTAATTGATGGACTGGTGTTGTGTGGTTACTTGTGGATTATTGTGATGTTTTCATCAGTGTTATTGAATGTTTGAAAGTTTCACTTTATATGGTCAGAGATAAAGACTCAAACAGTCATACAGCGCATCTGCAGAGTGTGTGGCAAAAGACAATCCATTGTCCCAATCTTTTATACTCTAAAATATACCAGGATGCTCTCTTATTAACCAATTGCAGTGCATATCTCTCATTCATTCCTTTTTATGGGACCCCTGGCTAACATAAATTACATTTCTTGTCTCACACTGTTTGACACGTGGTATCAACATGAGCATGAATAAAGACACAGAAGAAGCTTTTAGAACAGAATAAACAGAATAAGTAAGTAATTTTCCATCACATCAGCTGTTTGGTCTCTCGTTCTCACGGCACCCATTCACTGCAGAGGATCCATTGGTGAGCAAGTGATGTAATGCAAAATTTCTCCAAATCTGTTCTGATGAATAAACTAATCTACATTTTGAGTAAATTTTCAGCAAATTTTAATTTCTGGGTGAACTATTCCTTTAATTAGTTAATAGCTACATAAAACAATTAGAAATGGTACAACATGGCCACAATTTAACTAAAACATAGGAACAAATTCTTAATATGTGGCCACAATATTTTATTTCTTATGCACATCATGTTTTACCTTTTTTTTATCTTTTTTATAGAGATCCCCTCTGTCTTTTGTACGTTTGCAGAGACCTCCATTAATACGAAGACATCCAGCTTAATTTCTCAATGTGCAAAGAAGCACTGAACATTTTATTTTTATAAACTCACACCAGAAAACTTTTATATTTATAGAAGCACTGTTACCTTTGCATTAATGAAGCTCTTCTTAAATTTACTCCTTCGCTGCAGAGCATATTTAACCTCTTGTTTGTTTGTGTTTGTGCATGGTTAGATTCATTCAGCATCTTTCCCGCTGAACATCTGCTGTCCCAGTTAAGTGTGAGTGTGTGTGTGCGGGCGGGTGGTCCACTTCAGGTTTCTCTTCACTAAACGGCTGCTGTAACCTACAGAGAGGACATTAAGGCAAAGCTCTTTCACACTATTCTATGCTACATTTTTAGAGCCGAGACTTCCGTAGCTCTCAGGCTGAAGGCAATGTGTTATTATTCAAATTGGATAATGGGTTGCCAGTCAGCGCTCCAGTGCAATAATGTACCGTGGTGAATTGCTTCGCCTGAAAGCATGACTGTCCATTTTGCTTCAGCTGAAGTTCTGCGCGTATCTTTTAAACGGGAAAGGTTGTGCTTAAAGTGTAAGTTGGTGGAAGTCATTATGCTAAAGACCATGTGACTACAAACAGGAATAAATTGGAGGGGGAAAAAAATGAATTATCAGGATATTTCCTTGGATGTTTTCTAGAAATTGAAGTCTCATTTTCGGATCAAAGGATGGCTAGATAAACGTATATTAGCACCTCTGTGCAATGGCAGTGATACTAAACTTGTCTGTTTTTACTATTAGACCAAGAATCAATGGTGGAAATGAATTGAAATTTGGGAGTTTGAGTAGATTCTTTATTGTTGTGATATTGTGATTATGTATTTTTGTCCAGACTGAAGCAATGGATGCCGTAACTGCTGGGAAACTGCTCACTGGAAGGACATTTTGAAGGTTTTACTTCATAATGCCATAATAAGCTTCTTAGAGCCTGTGCTCATAAGGGACCACGATGACTCTGAACAAAATTACCCACACTTATAGAATGACATTATGAGAAAAATTATATCATCAAAGCCCTTCCAATATTACCAAGCCTTGATTTTCAATTATGCCTCAGTTATGCCTATGCCAAAGACAGACAATGACAAGGTACAGTAGCATTAGCAGTTGAGTTGAACATGCATGACATATTTAAAATGATTTGGAATTGATTATTTAATCGTTTTCATTAATATTATACATGCTGCTTTCTGCTATTTTGTACATTTTACATTAATTTCTCCCACTGAAAACCCCTCCCACTGAAAATTTCTCCCACTGAAAATTACTTACTACTAATAATAATAACTAAAAATATTTCACAATATTACAATTATTATGGTATTTTTGATCAAATAAGTGCAGCCTTGGTGGCTTTGAGAGACTTCTTTAAAAATAAATCTATGTTATGCACAGTATATAGCAAAGGATTTAAAAAAAAATCCTTTGTTAAATTAAAAAAATATATTAACTCTAAATTAATTAATAAAATACAACATCAATTAAATACATGAAACAATTTCTGCTTTATACATTTTTTTTATTATCTATTGGCACATTAATCCATTTTCATTTAAAATGTTCAGGGGTTTAGTTGGCTACTACTGGACACAATTAGATTCCATTACTTGGGCCAAAACAAACAAGTACTAACAAGTAGATAAGGCCAACATTAATATGCAGATCACTGGAAAAATGTGCTGTAATGGAGGAAGAGGAGTGAACTTGACCTCTAAATGAATGCTTTATTGTGTTTAAAACAATCATTTGCATGTGATGAGAGGAAAAGGGGAAAAAAGAAGATAATAGATGGTTTGGTATAAAGCGTTTAGAGGAAGTATAAAGTGTTTTGGTAGCTGGCTGGTATAATGAATGACTTTCATTAGCTCGCAGTGGCCTGTGAAACACACAACATTGATTTTTCTCTTTCTTTCTGTAGGGGATCACTGGACATATTGGTTAGAGAGTGTGTTTGTGTGTGTATGGCACATGCAAGCTCGCGCTGAACCATGAGGTCAGTTACGGGGCCACATGTCAGCATTTGTAAAAGCCCTCAGTGGTCAGCAATTTCTCTGTGTATGTGGTCCCTGTGGCTAATGAGAAGGACCAGTGTGTGTCATCTAATCTCCTGTGTGTGCTCCCGAGCCACCCATCACGCGCTTAACTGCTGTTTGCCACACACGGTCTAACGCTAACTGGGCCTGTTAGGCACATTGGGCTACTTTGAAAGGATTCTTCATTAGGGGGATGAACCGCTGCTCAGTTTGAAAGAGATTGGTTTGATTTTGGTGGCTAGAGTTGATAGTCATCTAAAGAAGTGCCTTCACTTTGTGTTTGTGTGTGTGTGTGTGTGTGTGTGTGTGTGTGTGTGTGTGTGTGTGTGTGTGTGTGTGTGTTTGTGTGCGAATTCGCACACAAAAGTGAACTAGATCTGACCAGATCTCCCAAAACCTTAATTTGGGAATGTAAAAATGGCATAAAAATCAAGTTTTCTGTAGTGTTTAAATGCATGTCAATGTTTTTGAATCATATCAGATCTTCATCATAAATTTAAACAAATTTGTTTTTCACTTGATGTCACATGTCCAATATTAAAAGGGCAACCTTTTATATATATATATATATATATATATATATATATATATATAAAACTAGACTAAAATGTCATCAGTTTTCGTCGACTAAACCTAAACGAAAATAGTCATGGATAATTCTGACTAAAATAAGACTAAAATGCTCAGACTTTTAGTTGACTGAAACTTGACTAGACTAAAAAGAGTATGAACGCTTTACAATAAAGCAATATTTGTTGCATTAATTGCGCAACTTAGGTTTTTTTTTTTTCAAACCTATGTTCCCGGAAGGTTTTTTGTTACATTGAGACATTTTGTTTGCACTGAAAAGATAAGATTTGAATATATTTTCATCTTATTGCTTCAGTTAGCCTATTTTTTTTTTTCTCCAACATCAAAATGTAACCTATGTTCTCTGTAAGTTTTTTGTTAGTTTGATACAAAGGTATTTAAGATACAAATCTGTTTTTATTAATATTTTAATAAAATTGTTTTAAATTCACTTATCTTTTGAGGCTGGTTATTTGCCACCTATGGTATCAATTTAGTATCGATACCGAGGTATTATATTCTGGTATTGTACCGAAGCCAAAATTATGGCATCGAGCCATCCCTATGCATCACGTTAAGTGTTAAATGTGCGAGCACTTCGTATCTCGAGCCGTTTCTAGTTGCTATTTGCGAGAGGAGGCCAGCGAAGACCCGCTTGCTTGGTGATGGAATAACGAGGCAAGATACCTGGCCACGGCCACAAGCACTCCATCTGAATGCGTGTTCAGTGCAGCTGGAAACATCGTAACACCAATGAGTTCCTCCCTTAAACTGGACAATATCAACATGTAGGAATTTTAAATCTAACATTATATAAAAGCCAAGGTAAGCTTAAGTAGTGTTTGCGTTCTAATTGTTATCAGGCCAAAGCAGATTTTCCAGCATGTGATTGAAGTTGTTATGAATTATTTAGGCTACTTTCTTATTTAACTGTATTATTTCATTGATAGCCTAGTGTTTTGCAGGCTGCGTGTAGCCATGTTCACTGACGGAAGTGCTAAAATAAACACGTAGCCTACATTTGTTTATAGATGTTTGAACAGTGCCTGCATTTATTTATTTTTTTGTTTCTCATATATATATATATATATATATATATATATATATATATATATACAGGTGCTGGTCATAAAATTAGAATATCATGAAAAAGTTGATTTATTTCAGTAATACCATTCAAAAAGTGAAACTTGTATACTAGATTCATTCATTACACACAGACTGATATATTTCAAATGTTTATTTCCTTTAATTTTGATGATTATAACTGACAACTAATGAAAGTCCCAAATTCAGTATCTCATGTCACAAAAAAAAGGGTAACACTTTATGACATGTAGTTACAAAGTTACTTATAGTTAGTAGAATGTCTAAAGTGGACTATCGAAATAAAGTGTAACCAAAAAAAGTCCCAATGATTGGCTATTTTGTATTTCGTGTGGTCTTGGTTTTTTTTTTGGTTTTTGTTTTTTTGAAAATACGAGTTGCATTCATTGTTAAATTTGTCAGCTCAACCTAATGAACCTCCAGATAAACTGAAACGCTCATTGTTCCCTCATGTTGTGAAAAAGTGATTGTATTGAATCACATTGGACATTTCTTATTGTGTCTTCAAGTTCAGTTCCACAGTGAACAAACACAACAGATTTGATGAGGTCAGCGAATCACTCTGATCAATGCGTAGAACTCAGCTGGCCGCACTAATTGGGAACAGCGTGTAATATACCGGAGAAATGACTCATTAAAGGCAATGTTTCCTGCAAGTTCACAGACTTCAGCAGCAGTTCTGAATCTGACACTTACTTGAATTAGCATATAGACCGACAGGTTACAGAAGTGCAGCACGTTAGAGGTTGAAGTTTGTCTTGCACAAAGAATCTTAAATTAATCAGAGCCGTTATAATCCTGTTGATAAAATCTCCCGTAAGATTTTTTGATGAGTTCATTGATTTCCAACTGTGTGCTTGCTACGGGGGAGCCTTCCTCCTCTATTAGTGCTGATGTTTACTCAGCCAGCTTGAGCTCAGGCCTTTACAGATTTCAATCAAATTATTTTCTCTCACACATATACTGGATTATACATACACCTGTTTTATACATACATCCAACGAATCGTTCGGTTTGTAATGCGTACCGAACCGTTCAATACAAGTATCGGTTCGGTACGCATTACAAACCGAACGATTCGTTGGACTAATCCTATTACTTTTGGAAAATAAAAGAGCTTAAAGTGTGTGAAATATCAGTGCCACTGCGCTCAACACCACAGCCCAAACAACGTAACAGGCAACGTGCTGTCTGCCCCGCGATAACGTCCCCTTGCTGGGGTGCATCGAAAGACAACATATATGCCAGAGATATTGTCAAAAACATAAATTATTGGCAATAATAAGAGGATTTGGCATTTCCAATTAATGTAGGCATGTTACATTCTTATTTTTATTAGGCCTATTATTAATATGAAGTTACTTTTATTATTAAATTAAAAGTACAATTAATTTCCCCCCGCAGTAATAATTAACGCATAACTGACGCGCTGCGAACATAACATTATATTTACTCCTCAATTAAAATGTTTTTAAAACAGGTATATTAGGCTATAGGCTACGGCTGCCTACAATGAATTATAGTCCTATAATAAAAATATTAACACTGCAGTCATCAATAAAAATCAATGAAATAAAAAGCTTTTATTTCAAGCACCGACTTTCAAAAACAATCTGTTTAACACGAAATACGTTTCTTCTCAATTTGTTTTTGTTTTTTTTCCCACTATGTGCGGGCCACAATAGAAATATTAAGGAAATAAATGAAAACAGCTATAGGCTATACTGTTATCAGCATATGTTGAAGTAGATCTGTCACTCGTCGTCTCGTCACTTTCTGCTTATAGTGAATTGACTGAGATTAAGACGTTCACAAGTAATTTTGCACAAAGTGCTTGTGTGATATCCATTGGCTCACCTTCATGGTTTAAAACAAAAATATTTCCAACATTGCAACGTAACCAATTGCCCCGCCCCCCGTATAGAAAACGTATCGAACCAAACCGTGAATTTTGTGAACCGTTACACCCCTAAAATAAATAAATATATATATCTCACAATTTTGCATCTCACAATTCTCAGAGTACAATCTCACAATAGTTTTTGTTTTTCTCTCACCATGGAATAATAAAAAGGTAATTGCGACTTTTTATCTCACAGTTCTGAGTTTTTATTACAGTTGGGAGTGTATATCTCACAATTCTGAGGTCATATCTTGCAAATCAGAATTTTCCCCCCTCAGAATTGTAAGAAAAAATGTTAGAATTGTGCCATATAAACACAGAATTGCAAGAACATCCAAACGGGAAAAATACCTCATTAAATTACATTAAATTACCTACCTTATTTAATTAAATTTTATAAAATTATTAAATGTTTTTTTTTTTTTTCATTTATTCATTCATTCCGTGGTGGAAACGAGTTCCATAAATATTGTGAACTACTATTATTTAAAAGAACCTTAAATGTATTTGCTGTCACTTTTAATCAATTTAATAAAAGAGGGGGAAAAAAAACTCAGTTCTGTCTGTCTGTCTGTCTGTCTGTCTGTGTCTGTCTGTCTGTCTGTCTGTCTGTCTGTCTGTGTCTGTCTGTCTGTCTGTCTAGTGAATGGCATTTAGGACCCCTTTCTGTCCTGTTCTGTCTACAGCAGAATTACACTTAAAAAGAATAAAGTATAGTTGATAGGAGATGAAGCGAGGCTGCAGCGGCCTCTGGCTGCTACTGGACTTTACATTCACACTGATGCTGTGACATTAGCCGGCGGTTTGATTGTGATCTCTAAAGAGAATGAGTCTGTGCGCCTGCCGGATCAGTGGTCAAACACATTCACAAAAATCTGCTTACCTTCAAACAAGAAAATGACTGGTGAGTTTAATGATTTTTATGCACATGGGCTGAAGCAAAGGGAGATGTGCCTCCAAACACGCATAATTCCTGTACACTGAGGTGTGAGTGAGTGGAATTGACCTTCTGTGTCCATTTATTTGGCTGGAGGAATCCATTTAGCATCCTATCACTGGAGGTCATCATATTTCAATAGATTTTTATTCAATTAATTATAAGATGTGGTTATTAATTAAAATAATTCTATACAGAATTAATATACAGTTTAAGGCACGTTTGTTTTAAATATATTGTTAATTAATTAATTAACATTAATTGAAAGCCCTAATAAATATAAATTGTGATCAATGTTATTTTAGTATCATTGATACTGTAACAACACGTGAGTCATGGGGATCCATTTGCAAGGCTTTATTAAAAGGAGTGGTCGGAAACAAACATGGGTCAAACATTGGCAAACAGCAATATATATGGCAAGACAAAGAGTAGTCCTAGGGCAAGCGTGGGTCTTAGATCGGCGAACAATATCAAACAGGAGTAAGGCAAAGAGAGATAATCCAAACAAGGTGTAAGCAAAGTCCGAACGGCAAGGCAAACGGTAAATCCAGGAAACACGGGCATGTATCAAACACGAGAAAACTAGCAAGGAAAGACTAACAACTGAGTGGGCTCCGTAGAGTAGCTATCGCTAGGATATACGCTAAACAATACTCGGCAGAGAGGAAGCCTATGGTTTATGTAGGGTGTGTGATCAGTGCAATCAGCTGCTTGTGTCATCAGTGCAATGGATGATGGGAATTGTAGTCTGAGGAGGCGTGCAACAGTTAGTGTAGTGCAAGAGTCCCTGTGGTGAGCGAGTGACCTCTGGTGGTGAGTTAAGTGGAAGTTCGTAGGCCAGATTCATGACAGATACTGTATTATAGTTTTTGTTAATTTATTTGTTAATTTATTATTTATTTGAATAATTTTCATATTTTTATATATTAAAGTTTGTCATTTAATTATGTTTCTGTCATTGTATTAATATAATTTTTTTCTCCGTATTTTTTATTTTATTTATTTTTTTAGTACATTAACTTAAAATCAAAAATGCTATTTTAGTTTAAGTTTGTTTTATTTCAAGTAATATTTTTTTTATTGTTTTAGTTAATGAAAAAAAATAGTGTTATGATTAAAAGAGGTCAAATCAAGAGGATTTTTTTTAGGTTTCTATTTAAATTTTTTCTTGAAGATTTTTCTTCATATATTTTTCTTGAATTTTTTCATATATTAAATCATAAATTATTTCAATCATACATAGTCTTTTTTATATTCATTATTTTAATTTTATTTTGATACAAGTGATATTGTTCTTTTAAAATATAAAATTTAATTTAAATAATATAATGATAATAAAATGTGTACTTTTAAAAATTATTTTACGCAAAAATTTTGAATGTTTCCTTTATTTATTTATTTTTTTTTAAATGATGAAATTGTTTTTTGCACAAACACCTTGACTAACTTCATAAATGGACCTCATGGGGAAAATTGAATGCTAAAAATTCATAAGATGACCTCTCTACATGCTTTTAGTTTGTTCAGAAGGGCATTTACAGCCCATTGGCCTGTAGCTTCTCCTGCTGTGATAGGTGGTGCGTGGCTGTTTATGACAGTAATATTCACACTGTGCTGTAGAACATGTTCGTCAAACTTTGCCAAAAATGAAACTCCACTTTTCTGTCTTTCATGCTTTTGCCTTTCCTAGCAGACTTTATTCCATGGGCTATTACTGGGGTGATTATGGGACCAATTTGAAAACTGCAGACCCCTTTCATAGAATGTTGTTTAATGGTCTGAAAGAGGCTAAAAGTCCTCTTTTCTCCACAGTAATGTAGCTGAACGGCCTCTTGGACTCTCTCTCATTAGTAACTCTTCTCTTCTGGGGTCTGCTGATCGCTTCTCGCTGATGTGAAGAAGATCATCATTCATCCATGTTTCGACTCAGTGATTCATCACACCGGGAAAAAGGGCACAAGACCACCCGTCTGTTTCTCTTTCTTACTTTTTCGCTCCTTGCTTTTAATTCACCTGGGTAACCTCAAGTTGTGTGTAGGGTGAAATATCCAGTCTAAATGTCCAGTCACACGCCATTTATCACAGACATGGATGGGTACACAACCTAGTTTACATGGAACTCTTTTACTTGTAAATCTTTCACACTGCATGTTTGTTAAAGTATTGGTGTCAGTTTGTTTTGGCTAATATTGGGTGCGGATAATCAGACCTTAGTTTTCAGTTCATTTCAGTTTAAAAACATTTATTCATATTAACTATTATAAATAAAAAATGAGTTTACATTATATCTTGATTATTGTGATTTTATCTTATATTTTGACCCCTCCCCCACAAAAAAAGAACAAGCAGACAAAAAAACAGACAGAACGGAATAAATTTAATCATAACAAAAATAATTATCGGCTAGTGGCCAAACTTGTGCATTCCTTTAGTTAGTGGTTAAATATCTGGGCCGGTAACCAAAAGATTTTTGATTCACACCCCAGAAGGGATGATGTATGAATTGGACCATAACTGGAGTCTTATGTCACCAGTCAGCCCTTGAGGAAGGCAATTTGAAGACCCCATAAAGTGGTTAAATGGACATGATTTTCTTTCCAATTTTCTAGTGTTGACGTACATGTACAGATTTTTATTTATTTATTGGCAATAGCTTTTAGTTTGTGACAAAACCCAGTGAAATCTCAGTTTGCTAATATCGCTTTATTCAAGAATAGTTTGATTAATCAACTTGAATTCCATGTTTTTTTTTGTTGGTACGGTCTGAAGGTAGTTTAGTGATGTGACATTTGAACTGAAGCATCGGAGCTTGTGTCGCGAATAAATGGGCATGCCAGATGAAGCCTTGATTCGAGGCCCCTATTATGGGTTATGACAGGTTCATGTTTTGGTTTTGAGAGTCCACACCAACAAGTTGACATGCATGTAAGGTAAAAAAACACTTTCGTTGTTTTATAATATGCATTTATTTTTACCTTACTTGCTCAACAACTCCCAAACGATTCGCTCAACGATAAACCCCTCCTAATCTGCGGTGATTGGTCCGATTGGTCTAATTTCCATTTCATCTCGCCTGTAATGCATGATAAAGCAGCGTTTGTGAGGGCAGTGCTGCTTTGTGTACATAATTACCAGGGAAACCGTTATTTTTACTGCTCCAAAAGCGGCACCTAGTGGCAAAGAATGAATTTGCGTTTTCATTCAGACCAACGCAAAAAGACCAACAAGTGGGCAGTCAATATGCTTATGTTTTGTGTTGACATCAACATGAAATGGCTTGGGATTCGTTTTAAAAACAACTCGTTTCAATGATTCAGAGCCGACTCTTTCTTTTGAGAGACAATAACTATATGCAATGTGCACATTCAGATTCAAAGCTTTGCAGGATGTTTTTATTCACTTAGAGCGGTGTTGCACTGCATGAAAGGTCATTTTCAAAAATCCATTATAGGGGCACTTTAACATAGAAATCACGTGACCAATGACAAACGAAGCCTCTCTTTCTGTCCAATCATGTGAGAGATTTACTTTGCGTGTCGGAATGTTTGAACCACCTTACTTTTACTAGTTCATCTTACTTCACAAGTAAGTTTTCATTCAGATTTATTCAGTTAGATTTTTAAGTACCCAGTCATACAAGTAATGCGAAGAATATTAATTATTTCAGGAAAATTACATATTTGCCATGTGCAATTCATATACAATATGTGTACATTATCCTTCTACTCCATCATATTGATGTTTGTACTGGCAATAAATGCCACAGTTTAATGGGTAATGTTAAATTAATTTATCAGAGACAGAAATTCAACAAACACACACACACACTGTTAGGCTTTTATTTGTGCACGTAACATAACTGATCTATGGAATGTGTTGTGGCTGCTTTGTCCGACCGAGCTTCCTTCAGATTTTGGCTGCTTTATTTTTTACTAACCACCAGATAGCGCTGTTTTCGACACTCTCGAAGCTTCGAATCTTTTCCCGAAACAGTCAGAGGAAAGTCTCAGTGCTTCACGAGGCTTCATTTGCCCATCTGTAGTCTGGTTCTATTTTCATTAAAATTGGAAAGAAGTCCAGTCTCAGTCCTGGAGGGTCAATGTCCTGCAGGGTTTAGCTCTAACTGCCTGGGAGTTTCTAGTATGTCTAAGACCTTGATTAGCTGGTTCAGGTGTGTTTCATTGGGGTTAGAGCTAAACTCTGCAGTGGTGCTCCAGGAGCTGGATTGGACTCCCCTGGTCTAGATGTTTGAAAACACTTGTGGGTTCTTTGGAAAATTCACAGATTTTCATGACATGAAATGGAGAAGAATTTAGTTTTTAGCCTTTACGGTTCAGACAATATTAGCATAAACATGAGTGCAGCTTTGGACAGTTGGTGGCGCTAGAGGATTTGAGTTAGAGGCTTCAAAATTGCTGTGGTTACTATTCAGGCTATCCTCTATCTATGTGCCACATTTCAGAACTTTTCACTGGCCCCTATTAAGTTGCCCTGTAGTTTATTTCCTTAGGATCTTCATCTCTGAAGATTGTTGTCATGTGATAAAACTGATGCAACAGATGCTACAGATGTCTTCATTCATTGCTGTCATTGAATCAAAAGTTCCAGTCCCTGAAATACAGTTTTCAGGTCATATTTCGAGTTTGCTGTCAGCAGTATTGATAGAGTCATAACAGAAACATGAGTCTTCTCCTGCTGTGCAGAAGCTTGTGTAATCTCCAGCAGTCCTCCTCTGCCAAAGATCGTGCAAGCTGAGAAATGTGATTACAGTTTTTGGTTAGGGGCCAGAGGGGAAAGCAGACAGCGCGAGAGGAAAAATGTGTATTTGTGTGTGAATTCCGACAGTGCGGTCCAGCTTTCCTTCTGCCGGGGATGATGTCTCAGTGGGGTCCGCATGCAGTAGTAACCCTCCTGCCCTGCCCACCTACCCATGGCCGCTTCCTTCCCAGCCAAACGGAACGTGCATCTACAGGCAGCAAGCTGGGAAATGCTCAATCTCATTAGAAATGCAAATGCAAACTTGTCAAGTCCAAACAGTAGATAGTGGCTGAGTCCAGATAAGGCCAGTCTTGCTGCCAAAAAGAGAGAGAGAGACCATTTCCATAAATCTGGGCACTCGTGCATGTTTGTCTGAAGATGGGGAGACACCAGGCTGAAGAGAGCGCTTTTCTCGTTTGGCTGGTTCGTTATGTTGTAAAAGACGCCCTACCGGCCTCTTTCCCAAATCATGTGGATTGTTATAGAAGTTTGCCATTACATTGCCTGGCAGATAGGTGAAACAAAAAATTCCCATTGACTTACACTGAATGAATCACTCAAGCCTTACTTTATCCAGGCTGTATCTATTTGATAAAAAATGCTGAATATTATTTCACAAAATAATATTGTGAAATACTATTGCAATTTAAAATAATAGTTTTCTATTTTAATATACTTTAAAATGTAATTAATTCCTGTGAAGCAAAGCATTATTTTCAGTGTCACATGATCCTTTAGAAGTCATTCTAATATGCTGATTTTTAATCAATGTTGGAAACAGTTGCTTTTTTTTACTGCTTTTTTAATTTTTAGTTTTATACTGTATTTTTTGGGACCTGTGATATTTTTTAAAAATAAAAAGTTAAAAAGAACAGTGTTTAGTCAAAATAGAGATTTTGTGTTACAATATAAACTATTCAAAATTTTGGGGTCAGAATTTTTTTTCTTTTTTTAAAGAAAAGTTTAAAGAGTTAAATAAACGTTATTCAGCAAGGATGTGTTAAATGGATAAAATTGATAGTAAAGACTTCTATTGTTTGAAAATATTTATATTTTGAAAAAATGCTGTTCTTTTAAACTTTTTATTAATCAAAGAATCAAAGAAAAAAGAAACACAGGTTCCAAAAAAATATTAAGCAGCACAACAGTTTCAACACTGATAATCAATCCGCATATTAGAATGATTTCTGAAGGATCATGGGACACTGAAGACTGGAGTAATGATGCTGAAAATTCAGCTTTGATCAGGAATAAATGCTATTTTATAGTATAGGTATTAAAATAGGAAACCAATATTAGAAATTACAATAATATTTCACTATATCACTGTTTTTTCTGTATTTTTGAAATGAATACAGCCTTGATGAGCAAGAGACTCAAAGTCAAAAACCTGATAAATAATTGACCTTGTTTTTGAGTCTATAATATACGCCTAACATAATATTTTATCAAAACAAACTATTTAAACTGATAGAACAGAATAGAATACAAACTGAAGCAAAACTTAAGCTGAGATCTGTAAGTTAAATATTAAAAAACGTGAACATGAATTCTTCTATAGCTGTCTAAACATCGTTATGAAGTACAGTTTGTATGATACTCTTGTGTGTGACTGTACATGTCTTTGTTGCCGTTCTTTGCCCATCCTCCACTGTTTCCAGCACTTAATCAAGCCGCTCTTCTTTAATACATGAGGGCGTTTTATTTCACATGTCATTGTGTTTGCGTTGTCTCTCGTGTTGAGCGCACCGCAACCATTGAAGTATTCAGTTTCTACAGCGACTCATTTGGTGCATATCGTTCTCTTTCTATGAAACCGGTTCTAACTCTGTCGTGACATCAGCTCTATAGCGGTTTGCCCGAGCATTGCTATTCCTTCCCTTTTACTGGCGGCATTCAATCAAATGGCTTTCCAACTAATTTTTGTGTGTGCGAGGCACATTATTTCTTCTGCACGGCCGTGGTGGAAGAAGAGTGCGGTCGCACGCGCGCTCAGCTTAGAGAGAACATTGCGTGGGAGCCCTGCATTTAAGGTAGCCCGTCGGGCAGGGCAGTGATACATTTTGGTAGCCCGACTGGAAAACGCAATAGCCCCGGGACGTCGGGCTAGTGATTTTGCGAGCCCTGCGGTATGCGTTGTTCCACGATAACAGCTGTGATTTTACGTGACTGTAATAGCTTCATGCGACATCTTTTATTCTTTTTTATGACCAGCGTTAACTGTAATCCATTAATTAAGCGTTAAGCGTTAGATTACTGCCACCGACTGTTGAAGCGTCAACCAGTTACTGATGTTGTATTATTCATGATATTATTGATATTGTGTTAATTCTACACATACAGTACAGTATTTTATCTTTTAAGCATTGCAAACTATTTTTGTTCAGTGGGGGAAAAAATCTAATGTGTAACAGTATATTAGATCCGTGCATTAGGTTTTAATATAATAAACCTCCTGCTGTCTGTGCCATTAATGTAAAAGAACAACAAAAGAGAAGATGGAATCACTCAGTGAATAACAGATCACTCAGATCTTGAATGAATAACTTTTGTAGCTTTTGTGAGGAATCATTTTACAATCAAAATATTACCGTCTGAATCGTAATCAGATCAAATCTTGAGGCAAGTGAAGATTCACACTTCTACTGTAGTGGTGGGTTTTGCACAAGTAAGCACCTCTCACTCTGTCTTCAGAAATTGTAAAAGCCAGTTATGAGTAACTGGTGAAATGGCTGGTGCTGTATTGGGCGGGAGAGCGTAGGGAGCCCTCCTAATGACTTTGTGTATAGATTCCTGTTATGAGCCAGAGCCTACAGCTGCACCAGCATACATCATCACCCCCTTAATGAAGGCTCCACTCCAGCTGTGTGTTTGTTTCTTTGTTTCTCTGCATTCACGCTAGAATTTGTTCTGCGCTAGAGGGAATACATGCAAAAACACGACCAGCCTCTGTCCTCCTTGAAGAAACACAGAATGTCATGCTTAATAAAAGCATCGCCGGCAAGGCCAGACAGTCTGGAGTGGAGCTGATGGATGATGTCATAGTAAGTGATTGATGTCATAATGGTTGTGACTCGATGTCGAGTGTCTGTTATGGACAGATGTTATCAGCGATGGCGAGAGGCCATATAAGGAGAGAAAGAGAGAGCGAGACTATTGATGAAAGCGAGAGCCATTCGCTTTAGCTTTCCTCTGGGAATGATACCAGAGGACTCGCTCACTCTTGCACTCTTTCTCTCTTCTGTTTTTCAGTGCTGTTGTGCTCTTTATTTCTATCCCTTGTCTTGTGACACAGTTCCACTCTGTCTGCACAAGCTGTGAAATTCAGACCAAAATCTATGCCAAGTCAAGCAATTAATGAGCCAAGACAAACAGGCCTACCAAAAGCAATTAAACCACTTTTTAATTGGCTAAAAAAGTCTTTATTTTTCTATGCATTGTGAATACTAAAACAGTGATTTGAACGTTGAGGTTCATTTCAAGGGTGCAGCATACGTTTATTTATTTGTGAGCTTGAGAAAATGCACTTTAAATGCCCTTAACACACCATTTAGTCAGGGTCACGTTAAAATTTCAGTTTGCAAGAAACTTTTTACTGTTGCTTGTACTTAGGTTTACAGTTTTGAAAATGTGTAACTTGTCTCACACAGACTAAAACTGTGTCGCTTGTTGAAGAAAAGTAGGGTATTAGTTTGGTTTTGTCTGGTGGACAAACAGGCTATAAAATGTCACGTTGAAGGAGAAACCAGGGCCATATCTAGTGATCAAAATGTCATTGAGACTCAAGTTGCATCTCAAAAATGATGTACTTATGCTACACACTGTGTATGATGCCGTCTGTAAAAAATGATATCATCACTAAGTCATGGCAGTGTGTTTTTTTTTGTTACACTCTTAAATGTTGATTTGAAGCGTCAGTTTTTGAATTATTACTACAGTCAAATCTGAACACAGAAAGCATTTTGTTTTACAAAACACTAAAATTATATAAAAATGTAACAAAAATAAACATGAGTACTTTATCAGAGCTTAATCCTTCTGGGTCGGATCTGATTTCAACCTCTTATTTAAGTTTTCTGACTCATTTTGGCTATATGGTTATAGCCATACCAATTCGAGTGTGTATAATTGTGTGTGTGTATGTGTGTGAGTGAATGCGTCTGTTTTGCACTCTTGATGTTTTAGAGTGTAACCCCTTCCTTGCTGTCCACTTTTTTACTAAATTGTAGTTGAATTGATTTTATTTTACATAGTTGCTGTTACAGGCACACAAGTTAATAAGGGTGTGTGTACACGTGTGTGTGTGTGTGTGTGTGCGTGTGTGTGTGTGTGTGTGTGTGAGTTGGTTGATTTTGCACTCTAGATATTTTACAGTTTCACCCCTTCATTGATGTGCAATTTATTTCTGCATTGTAGATTGTACACACAAAATTTCTGTATTTTCAATTTTTTGCCATTTCCCATTAATTTCCTATGGTCGAAGACTAGGGGTGTCCCCGACTAAGGATTTTTATAGTCAAATCGGAATTTTCGAATCTTGTCAATATTCGACTGATAGTCGAATCACATGTTTGGGGGCGGGGCAAAATACATTACCAAGAGTCAAGTCAGACACAATCATACATACCGACGTTAACACACAGGGAAAATGTGTAGCGGACGACTCACAGATACAAACGGGGTAAATAATGTTTTATGCTTTGATTAAAAGATAGTTAACATTAAACGTCAGCGAAACCCTAAGATTTCACAACATTTTTTTACAATAATGCTCTCATTATAACGTTATGTATGACAGTAGTTGTTAATGCTAAAGATGACCAGTAGAAGCTTTTGATAGCAGGTTTTTAATCAATGATATTTAACTCATCATTTATCTCATATAGACTACGCTTCGTTATTATACAACATAACGTTAATATTACGACTTGTAGGCTATCTGCACAAAATGCCTCGAATGCACAAGTGAACATGTCTGCGCGGCTGAATTAACTACTTTTGAGGATCCCTGCTTGACGCAACGACGTGCAGAAACACAGCATCTAAACTCTAAAACTTCACAGCGTTTTATTATAATAGTGTTCTCATTATAATGTTATGTATATGACAGTCCCAGTCATAGTCATTAATATTCTGCATTCATTGTTGTTTGTCCTGCTCGCGCTGCGCCCCCTGAAGAGATAATCACCGTAGTACTACAATGAAGCGCTTACTGCAGGGCAACTCAACCAAATGCATCATATACGAGATAAATAATATATACACGATATATAAACCGGCTGAAATGTTTTGAAATCGGTAAATTGTACCCTACCTTATCGAAAAAATCCAGTCTTTCACTCTGCCTGTCAATTTGAGTCTTGTTAAAGATTTAAATCCCTGCCGCCAAGATCCTCTGTCGGTCACAGATTGTGGAAAGTGAAACTTAAATCTATAGGGGTGGTTGGATTTATTCACGCATGTAAAAATATTTAATTTGAACCCTCTTTCTTTTCAGATTAGGGGGTATATTAACTTATTTGGAGAAAACTGGTAGTTTTATGTGAAATCAAAGATTTGAGCACCCCCAAATTTCCAAAATGGCATAATCATAACATCCCACAAATATTCGACTGTGAGATTGGGAGTCGAATCAGGCTCCTCCTATCGAAACATCGAATCTTTGACTATTTGGGGTCACCCCTACCGAAGACCATGAGCGTGTCTATTTTTTTTACGAGCACTTAGCTTTTTCGAATCATGCCCTCAATTTTTGTGTGTTCACACATACCAAGTGCCATAAACGTCACCAAGGTTTGTACCATTCCGATGAAGCTACGATTTTTACAATTTCAAAATGTATAATTTTTCGGTCAAAAGTGACAGAAGACCGCACAAGGGTTAAAAAATAATGTTTCCAACAGGGTTTTTCCCCAAGTTTGATTCCCCAAAGAACCTTTCAGTAAAACGGTACCTAAAAGAACCATATTGTGTTAAGTGTGAAGAATATTTATAAAAATCAATAGAATGTTTTTTCACTATAAATAACCTTTTGTGAAATGGAAAGATTCCATGCATGTTAAAAGTTCTTATTGGAACCAAAGATGATCAATTACAAATTCTTTTTTTTTTTTTTATATTACATGAGATTCAGCAAATTTTTTTCACTGTTTAATATAATTTATGTTAATAATGTAAAGAAAATTCAATTATACTTAAGTTGAAGATAGTTGAAATTTTTAAACAAGTATATAATTTGAGCGCTTGTAGTGTCTTGTTGTGTTTTCCAATGTGAACATACTTCTATCACTACTTGTATTGGCATCATATTGGTTATTTCCTGATATTAATTTTTTTTTTGTATTGCCCTAGTGAAAAATAAATATACTAAAATGTATTTGAAAAAAAATTATTTTGTACTAAGTATACTACAAATACATTTTTATGTGCTTAATAAAAATACCCTGCAGTTTTTGGTACTAAACTGGTATAGTTTTTATGCTTAATGCACTTTAATTGTGCGGAAATAGTCCAACTATAGATATACTGAAGTATATTTGATTGTGCTAAAGTGGAACTATTGCAAGTACTTTAGGTACACTTTAAATATCTTGCATTTAAAGTCCGATATTATTCAAAGATCATGCAATCCTCATCAAAAGTGACATTAAAACACAATAATATTAAGAAATGTGCATTGTGCACAAGTAGTTCTCCAAATTAAGTTTAATTATAATTTCTATATCAGTTGATGTGTCAGTAAATATATGAATAGATTTGAACTACACTTAGTATGAAATAAATGTATTTTCTTTTTTACTAGGGCAGTTTATTTTGGATGTTTCATTGTGAATGCTCATTTCCCATATATTATTACATTTTGATTACTTTCCAGTCATCTCACAGTGATTTAAAGTAATATTTAAAAACACTAATAATTCAATAATATTGTAAATTGTCTTTAGTAAATTACAAAATATTTTTTTTTTCATATTACACTGTTGTGATGCCCAAATTTAATTTGTAGCATTTCAAATAAGTTTACTTTACTTTTTTTATTTTTTTTTATTATAATTTTTTATTCATTTATTCAAAATTAGATCGGCCCTTTATCGGTTATCTGTGAAAACATGAACATAATAATTGGTTTTAGTCAAAATCAGATAATACTTCCCATAATACAAAATGCCATAGAACAGTGCAGAAGTATGCAAAATGAGAAGAAACCACCCAGAACACCTAGGAACCTGGCAGCCACCCACAGCCCCCAATAATCTTACACAGGCAAGCAGCACTCACATTTGCTTCAGAAAATGTACAAATCTACCCCAGTAAGTGGTTTGAAGTCCTTTTTCTTTCTACTTTGGATGATTTGAAAGCCAACAGGGGTGTCTTACACACTTAACCCACACCGACAGAAGAAATCTGAAGCAGCATGTGTAAGTGTGTATGTATGTGTGTGTTTGGACCTCTTTCTTAACATCTTTATCTTGCCCAAAACACTCTTTTAAGAGTAAAGGAGAAAGTCACCGTAGAGGGTGGCAGCCACCATGAGGGTCTCAATTCAACTTCTTCCATACATCTCAAATTCCACAGGCTTTTGAGCGCTACTCAAGGTGTGGATGCGTTTCTCTCCCTGCCCTTGCCTGATCGAAAACATGTCAAGAAGCCTATGAAAGACATGAAATGAGCCGGGCTCTGCTGCCTCTTTGTTCCTCAGCCAGGGAACCCGTCTTTGTTCTGTGGCTCTTTTGAGTTCTTTACAAGCTCTCCAGTGCAGTCTCAGTGGAGGAAATAAGAGATATTGATATACATGGACTTCAATCATGGGCACCATTGCTTCCCTCATGCCAGCCTCCTTCATTTATTCCAGCCATATTTCCTTCCTTCCTTTCATCTGTTTTCTCTCCATCCTCTCTCTCAGGTCCTGCTCGTGGTCTAAGTGATGGTTCACCCGATGGCTCCTTGAGCTTATCTCAGTAAGAGCAGTCCTGTGGTGAAGAGAGAGCTTTTTCGTCTTTTTTCCCCCTCTCCCTCACTTCTTCTGGCTCATTTTCTCTCTCTTGTTGAAGTCTTTGGATCCGAACATGCTGCTTTTGAGGGCCGCGTGTCAGTCCCGTGAGGCCGAGCAACTGGAGGGCCACCATAAGACACTCCCTGCATAGCAATAGATGCTTCATAAAGTGTTGATTGTAAACTTGAGCGCCTTCATGAATAAGGATTGCCTGCAATATAACGCTGTGTGATGCTTCAGGAGGAATGCGTTTACATATCTGGCAGACAGGACACGCAAGTGTTGCGTTGTTCTGCTGCAGTGATAGCTTGTAATCCTGCCGGAGCACTCTGTTTGATGTGGGAAGCTACTATCTGAATGTTTAACGTGCAAATAATCAAGACGGACACGAGGTGTGCTGCTACTGGAAGTGTAATGTCTAGTGAAAAGGGTGTTTAAATATAGATCTGAGGCAGCAGACTAAAATAACAGTCACTGACTGACATTGGGCCATTGATTGCATGCCCATTGACTTGACACCAAAAGTGTTTATCACTTTAGTTTAGGACCTCATGTTGATTTCCGGTCATTTTGACCCAAGGAGGATTTTCTTTTTCCTGAAAATGCTATTAATGTTATTCCATTGGACTAAAACCTACTGACTTTGCTTGCACAGGGAACAACCTCCCAAAACAAATGTTTGATCATTTTGTATTTTTCCCCACCTTGTTACACTTGTGGTGTTCCTGGTCAAAAAATGACAGGCATATGAAAATTACATATAATTTACATATAATAACTCAAAAACTGAGGTGTATAAGCTCAGATCAATGAGGCCCATGATCAATCATTTCCAAAAAGAAATAAAAAAGCCTGGGTTCATTGAAAGAAAACAAGTTGGAACTTGAAAGGAAAGATTGAAACAAAGATTTGGTTATAATATAATGAGAGGTTTGCAAGCAATCTGCAAGGTCTGTTAATTCTGGACACCAAAAAATACCACTGGGAATACCACCCAAAAATGAAAATTAGCCTGTGTTTTACTCACCCTCGAGGCATCCTAGGTGTATATGACTTTCCTCTTTCAGACGAATCCAAATGGAGTTATATTAAAAGTTGTCCTGGCTATTCCAAACGTTATCATTGCGGTGGGTGTTTCTGTTCAACAGTCTAAAATGCATCAAATAAAGTGTGTGCATCCATAAAAAACGTGCCTCACACTGCTCCAGGGCTTGAATAAAGGCCTCAGGTAGCGAATCCATGCATTTTTGTAAGAAAAATATCCATATTTCAAACATAATAAACACTTTTCTCTCACTTCCGCTATCTGTCATACGCGGAAGACGTTTCGGGCAGATGACGTAGGATGTATGCGTACCACATGCGCCTCTGAGATTTGCTAGTCTCGCGAGCTTGTTTACAGGAGCAAAGGAAGCAAAGTTTCCTTACTTTAGCAAAGGAAACCAGTCATAGGGCTGGGTATCGTTCAAAAATGTTCGATACCGATACCTTGAGTTTGATACTGGTTTCTGAACGATACTTTTTTTGATACCAATTTTATGAAATCAGATTTAACAAGATTACATTATCTCAAAAAACTTTGGCTTTATTTTTTCAACTTGTTGACATTTATACAGACTCAAAGCCTCATCTCCTGAGCCACTGCACAAAGAAACAAAATATATCCAACACAATAAATCAGTGCAAATAGTTTTCAGTTAACACATCTGCTAGGCTACGTTTACACTATGCGTTTTAAAACGCATAGCTCAGACAGAATCATCATTTCTATTCATTTATTCTAGGTTGTTAAAGACTTGAAGAAATTGAAAATCTAAGTGGGTTTTATTTTCTTTCACCATATGTTTTATTATTAAATTATGTATTGTTGTATGTCTAATTATTTGAATGCATAAAACAACTTGGTTTATTCAAATTTATTCTTAAAATAGCCTTATGAAATGCTTTCTAATTCTGTGTTCTGTATCTGGTTTTCAAATGAAAGCATAAAACATTAATTTAATTGATCTTTATATAATTGAAAATCAAACTTTATTTATTTATTTTGGCAAACAAAGGGGGTTTACTATTAAAATTAAAACATGGAAGAAATGTTGTGTGATCATTACTTAAAAAAATGTAGTTTTTAATAATTTTAATAGTAGCCTAGTAGTAACAGTATGTACATTCTGCTGAACAATGGTAATATATTTCTGGCGTAGTGTCTACCAAGTTAAACCAAACTTTTATTTTGATGGGCTGCCGTGAATAACATTACAGTTCTGTCTTTATATAATGTGACGCTAGTTTTACTCAAATCAAACGATAAAATGCTCATGAAGTATCCTCATTTAGTGAGACGGCAGGTGATGAAATCATTGCGAGCGTCACGCTCGCTTCAGTCTGTGTATAATAAACAAAACCGTGCGATATAGAGAGCAGACTGCTCTCGCGGATGTCAAACACTGATCAGTCTGCGCTGCTTCGCTTATAGTTGAACACACCAAGTGCTGCAGGCTTATTGGCCCACTGACGTTGATGAGATTAACCACTTAGGTATCGAAATTTGGTACCGAATGACAAGATGTTTTTTGATACTCGATGGTATCGAAGCAATTCGGTCGGTGCCTAAAAAGTTGCGAACTCGATACCCAGCCCTAACCAGTCTCCTCTTGGCTTATATCGAAATCCTTCTAATTCATGACTGGCATTCTGTTTTGTTCTCTCTCCACGTTCGTCACTAATCACGCTACGCCAACGTCCTACATCATATGCTGGCGTACCACACTGCCCGGCTTCCACCACAGTTAGATGAAGTGTTTATTACGTTTGAAATTTTGAATTTCTTTTTACAAAAATACATGGATTTGCTATAGGAGGCCTTTATTCATGCCGCGGAGATGTGAGGCACGTTTTATGGATGCACACGCTTTATTTGACGTGTTTTGGACTGTTGAACAAAAACACCCACCCACTGCAATGATATCGCTTGGAAGAGCCAGGACCATTTTTAATATAACTCAGAATTAATTTGTCTGAAAGAAGAAAGTTATATACACCTAGGATACCTGTGAGGGTGAGTAAATAACAGGCTAATTTTAATTTTTGGGTGAACTAACCCTATTAGTTAAAGGGGTGGTTGACTGTTTTTTTTTCTAGGCTTGATTGTGTTTATGGGGTGTAGTCTAACATGTTAATGCTTCGTTTGTTAAAAAATGCATTATTTTTCACATAATTTACCTTTATTCCACACTGATCACGCCCTGATCATTTCCTGGTTTTATGAAGCCCCTCCCTCAGAAATACACAATGGGCTCAGATTGGTTAGCTGACTCAGTGTGTTGTGATTGGCTAAACTGTCTCTAGTGTAAACGTCCCGCCCCTCAGCTCAGCGGCATTGCATTGTAAACAATGGCGTCGTCAATATTGCGTATCAATTTGAGCCCAAATGAGACGCAGAGGGGAAAGGGAAAGGGAAGTGGTGTGTGGCCAAGTATGGTGACCCATACTCAGAATTTGTGCTCTGCATTTAACCCATCCGAGTGTATACACCGTGTGAGTGTGAACATACACCCGGAGCAGTGGGCAGCCCGGGGAGCAGTTGGGGGTTTTGGTGCCTTGCTCAAGGGTCTCACCTCAGTCGTGGTATTGAGGGTGGAGAGAGTGTTGGTTATTCACTCCCCCCAACTACAGTCCCTACCGGACCTGAGACTCCACAACCTTCGGGTTACAAGTCCAACTCTCTATCCATTAGGCCACGACTGCCCAGAGGATATAGGTTGTTTGCAAACACGTGATTCTGATGATGCGCGAAATGCAGCTGGAGGACAGGAAGTGATTTTTCTCCATAGGAATCAGTAGCAGAAACTCAAGATGCCTGTGTTTTACGTTGTTTATGAATGCTCAAATCGGTCAAACGGAGAAAACACAAGGACATTTTTTCGTGTACGAAAATGTGTTGTTCATAAGGGGCAGTGTAACATGGCGAATGAGACGTGAGGCGTGTGGATCCATGTGCAAGCTTTTATTAATAGACATGGTCAAAAACACAGGCAGGGTCGAACAAATGGCAAACAGGTATATTGAGGGCAATACAGATGAGTACTCAAGTAAACGGGCGTGGTCTTCGATCGGTGAACAGTATCCAGAGGGCTTGACAAGAGAGGTAATCCAGGTACACGAGCAATGGTCCAGGCAGGGGCAAACAGAGTCCAAATGGAAGGCAAAGGGTTAATCCAAGATACAAGGCAGAAGATCAGGAACCAGACAACAAGGCAACACGAAAAGACTAGACTTAAACTAAAATAAGTAACGGAAACTAGGAATGGCTCCGTAAAGCAGCTAACACTCGAAGAGTGATAAACGCAGAACAATACAGGAGACTGAACACAAAACAAACACAGAAAGGCTTAGTACGTAGCTAACACTAGGAGAGTGCTAAACTCTAGACAATACTCGGCGATCTGTGAAAGGAAGTCCATGGTTTAAGTAGGGTGTGTGATTTGTGTAATAATTCTCAGGTGTGAGCGTGTGATCGTGAAATGGCTGTGTGATCAATGCATTCAGCTGTGTCTGTGCAATCAGGAAAAAGTGGCTTTTAAACCTGCGTCTGCGGTCGGCAGGAGCCAATCGGATAATGCTCGTGTGTGCAAATGGTTAATATAGGAATATTAAGATATAATAATATGTTAATAAAGACATATATAAATAGATACAAGGTGACCCAGTCTGAATTCACTGAATGCTAAATGCCACACGTAGACAAGATGTAAATAAGATATTATTTGCAGTTCAGAGAGCTTCATTGATTATAAAGGAACCGTGCGATTGCTATAAACAGCATTTGTGATTACATGGAAGCGCCATTTGCTCGTTTTCTAGGCTATAATCAAATCAGAATGTAAATGTTGTTTTTGTGCTGCTAACAGGACCCACGGCCACAAACCCTGTATGCAGCAAAGTTTCTGGAGTGACGTATATCCCACATCCCTCATATAAATACGGGATTCACTTTTGAAAGTCACTTTGTTTGCAGTCAGGGTAAGTTGCTTAGCCTATATCCACCGCCTCAATGGCAGGCAAGTATTTGAATTTAGTTCAAAAATCGCTCCTCTTTATAACATAAGGATTATATAACATTGTGTTTTTCTGTTTATACCTTTCTTTTCTTCAATGGTGACATCGCAATATGAGCCAACATAAATCCAGATTTGTGCTGAGTGACCGTAACAATGACCGATCTCATATATGCGATTTGTTACACAGATTTTATATTTTAGAGATGGTCCTTTCTGAACGCTAATGTGTATTTAAATGTGTCCTAAGTCGATACATTCTCTCTGCTCACTTTAAAGGTAACCTTTTAAAGTTTTGGAGCTAAATCAGAATAAACTCATTTTAAACCTTGCATATCCAGGAGACAATTAAATTACATCCCGAAAGTCAAGTCTGCCATGAAAGATTAATGTTCTCATGTACTTTGTTTGTGCTAATGGATGTCAGTAACTCAAAGACGAATACGAGAGGAAATTATTATAAAGGAAGAGATGAAGTTCAGAGAGGCTGGTCGCTGGGCACTTGGCTAATAACACAGCTGGAAGCATATGTTAAGGTTTAGCTGCGCCGCGTGTGCACTCAAGATTCCTGCAGACATGAAAAATAAGTGATTAATGGAGGTGACTGCGGCCTACAGTGCTCACGAGTTAATTAAAAGCTCAGCAGCGCTGCAACTCTGCACTCTGCCCATCAAAAGTCACATCATTTTTCCTGAGCCAAACTGAGTCAGGGCCAGATCTTTATTTATGGACGTTTGAGACATTGCTCCCCAACTTTTTAAATGACATGTCTCTAATTTTACAAATTTATGCGTTACTTGAGGGTTTTATGATTGGGATGGAAATTTTAGTCAAATTATAGTCAGGGTATGAAGGGTGATTTAATTTAGCATTTTTAGGTAACTGGACATTTTGTACAATCAACAGCGTTATTGTGAGGATAACACTTCACAAGTTTCATTAGTTAGGTAGTTTAGTACTGGACACAGTTTTGTACTGGACTAAAGTTACACAGGTATAGTAGGTTTCTAACGCAAGCAAATTAATTAATTTATATCAACAACAACAATAATAATAATAGTAGTAATATTTATTAATTATAATAATAATAATTTAATTTATTTATTTCCTTACAGTCAAAAATAAAAGGTTGCTATTTTATTATTTTTAAAATATTTTATTACTTAAAAATAATAATTAGTATTATTTTATTATAATATTGTTACTTAAAAATAATAATAATTAGTATTATTTTATTATAATATTGCAGATAATAATAATAATAATATTTAAATTATTTTTAAAATAAAATAATCTATTTTTTCAAATTCATTCATTCATTTATTCATTTAAATAATATACTATTTATTTATTTATTTTGTAATGTTGCTTTTACTTGTCGTTGTTGTTAAAAAATAAAATAATAATAACAATAATACATATTTTTGTTGTAATCTAATGATTTTTTTATATAAAAAACAAATTTAAAATACTAATTAAAAATCATTATATATATATATATTAACTAGAAACCAAATACTGTACCTAACTACTTTACTGTGTACTATTCATGTACAGTACTAGCTAATAACAGAAACTGGATGTAGCTGGATTTTCCCATAGGGAAGTCTTTTTAAAACCCAAGCCCTGACAGCATGAAAAAAAAAACAATCTAATTTACAAAAATCTTAAATGATAAATACACTTATATATGATGCCCCACAAACACTCAGCACAGTAGCAAATAAAGACCTGCAGGGTATAATATTTCTTGGTTTCTGCTTTGCCTGCCATGGTGGTTTGCTGGTAGTAATGTTTATATATATATATATATGTGTGTGTGTGTGTGTGTGTGTGTGTGTGTATGCATGTATGTGTATATATATATATGTATGTATATACATGGGGTGGTGATGGCGCAGTGGATAAGACACATGCCTTTGGTGTGAGAGACCCGGGTTCGAATCCACTGTGAGACACCAATGTGTCCCTGAGCAAGACACTTAATCAGAATCAGAACCCCCTAGTTGCTCCAGAGGCGTGCGACCTCTGACATATATAGCAATTGTAAGTCGCTTTGGATAAAAGCGTCAGCTAAATTAATAAATGTAAATGTAAATGTATGTCACGCTTGACCAGGGAGCGAGGAGTAATGCAAAACACGATCTTTAATAATCCACACACGTAGGAGACACAGGAACACAAAGAATGACGTTTAGAACCGACAAGCACTAACTAAAAGGACTGGGGCTTATAAACACAGGGTAATCAGGGAGGAATGCGAGACACACCTGGAATCAAATTAACAATCAACATGAGGGGGAAACTGGGTCACATGGAAAACATGGGGAGCAAAACACACACAAAACAGTCCATACTCCTGACAATATATACAGTATATATATATTTATATATGTTATGGGTCTGCTCTTTTGGGGGTCTGTGAGGACAAGGCACTGTAAACAGTGAGCTTCCAGCCGCAGTAAATAATGTGGATGTTCTCCTGCTGCCCAGTCCTACAGTCTCACTAGAGTGTATCTTGCAAAAAAAGCATACACTTTATAGTTTTATGTAAGCAAAAAGAAGAAAAACAATTATGATAAACTAATAATATTTAGTCTATCATTGTGACCAGCTTCTCATAGGATCTTGGTTTTGTTTATTTAATGCCAAACGATCATTGACTCTGAAACTGTTACTTGGTAGAATTGGCACCAAAAAGGAGGCAAGGATTATATTTTGCGTGTATTTACGAGCGTTTTTGGATACTGTGGTGTAAATGTGTCAGCACTTGCAATGTGTCAGGTTTGTATTCTTGCTGTGTTGGTCTGAGCACAGTTTGGTGCCGGATGCGGTTTGCCTAAAGCTGCGTCTTCACTCCACAAACACATTCAGATGAAACTGGGGAAAGATAATTAGTCTGTGTGGTAATCAGAAAGCAGAAACTGAAAAGGAAAGCTTCTATTCCTCATGCTAGGACTGAGGGCATCAACCAGAGGGTTAAGGACCCTCACTGTGTGCACTGATCAGCTTCCATAAAAATGTAGCATTACGCCACATACTAACTCTGTTTTTCATATTTAGTTTTTCCTTTTTGTGCTTTCCCCTGCTGAATGCTGACAGAGAACTGGTTTTGTGTAATAAAGCGGTCTGGTGGGAACAAACTCGTACACCAGCGTCCAAAACACATGTTGGTGAACAGCCATGTTTGGTCTTTTCATCAAGATCCTACTGACGCCCAGCATCCTGTCCCTCATCCAAAACCAGTAATTAATGACTTTCATTTTCAGTGTTATTGACCATCTTTAGTTATTTAGTATAGAGTGACATTATTATATATATATTTTTTATATATATTTTGAATCAGTTTTTAGTTTTATATTTTTCATAGTTTTTTAATTTGTTACATTTTTAGTCATTGTTTTATTTTTAGTATTTTTGTCTGCATAGATGTTATTATTTATTTAAACTATTAATTTGAAATAAATAAATAAATAAATAAATGGATGAAAAAAGTAAAAGATTTAACTGAAGCCTTTTATGTGTAAAGGCCCGTTCACACCAAGCATGAGAACTAAGATAACGATAAAGATATAGTCCTAAAAATCGTTCTCAATATTAAAGAATAGCAGAGCCCACACCACAACCATAACGATAAAGGCACAGAGAAACGATATCATTGGAATCACTTTCAGAACGATTTTTTCCAGCTGATGACTGATACAAACATTGACATCCAATCAGAATCCGTCCTGCTATAAGGAGTTTGAGAATTGAAAGCGGCAGACGCGCGTGCACTTAGAATAAATAGACGAAATCGTTCGCTGGTGTGGAAGCTTATATCGTTATCTTTATAGTTATTGTTCTTGATGTGAACGGGGCTTAACACATTATGAAGGTATTCATAATGACATCTGAATTATATCTTTTCATAAATAATTGTAACCAAATTTAAAACGCATTATAATATTTGCAGATTCCTTGTTGCTTCTGAAATGTGTTGTTTTATAATGTATTATAACTGGGTTATAATTATTCTCAGGATCATACAATGCATTACAAGGCATAATTTATGCATTAAAAATAAAGTTATGGTGGATTATATATAAAGGCTTCAAGTAAAAAAAAAGGTTTTTTTTTTTTACTAAGTTAAAGTTGTTTTTTTAATAAAATTCATTCATTTTATATCAGTTAACACTGCATTTTTTATGGTTTTAGTTTGAGTTAACCCTGTTTCTTTTATGCTTTTCATATCACTTGTCATCTTAAACCCAATAATTAGTGAATTCTGCCTTTCTGAATTTTGTAAAATCCCCATGTCTTCTGCTCTGTATCCTCCAAGATCGGTATTATCAGGATTATTTGATTTTATTCTGACAATGAGGGATGAGCTTCTGCAGTGATTAATTGTGGGCCTGTGTTTGTAAGGACTGTGGAGATATTAATTGAATCTGATATTAAATATTACAGACAGAATTTGGCGAGACAAAGAGATGCTGGGCTTGATTTAATACTTCTCTGCATGCTGAGATACAGAGGAGAGGGATGGAGAGAGAAAAAAATGGCTTGCCGTCTGGAAAAGAGAGAAGTGGAAGGGTCAGAGTCATACTCTTATTTATTCATTCAGAGTCCATCTTGTTTATCCTTCATCTTTTTTCAAATATTTATTTATAATTTGTATGTTACTTTTTAAACAGATTTTACCCAGTTCTTGCCTAATTTTATTTTCTTTAACTACTTCCTGAGGTAGGTAATCAGAAACCATCTGCGTTAAACAGTGAAGGACTGCAGAGGAGCATCGGCACAACATGTTTACCAAATTGCAGATGATGCTGGGGACATAACTGTTGATCCCCTTACAATTTATAACATTTTTATGAACTTTTACTCTAGCCTTTATAAATCAGAAACCCCTAAGGATCAGTCTAAATTGGTAGAGTTTTTTTGATCAAATAAGTGTCCCAACTATTTCATCAGAGTATAAAAAAGACTTGGAGCATCCCCTTCAGCTGCAAGAAATATCTGAGGCCATAGCAGCCTTGCAAAGTTACAAAGCCCCGGGACCCGATAATTCTATATCTCCACTCTTGCTGAATATGTTTGAACATTCTCTGTCTCAAGGAACTTTACTGAAGCACTGATTACACTGTTATTGAAACCTGAGAAAGATCCAACACAGTGTAGCTCATATCGACCAATTTCTCTGCTAAATGCAGATGTCAAAGTTTTAGCAAAATTGCTAGCTGTTTGATTAGAGTCTCCCTTAGTCAATATAATTTCAGCTAATCAGACTGGTTTCATAAAAGTTCGGCACATTTTCTCTAACATCCGTTACCTCTTAAATGTTCTTTACACCCCTCCATCTCAGGACACCCCTGAAATTGTAGTTTCATTAGATGCCGAAAAGGCTTTCGATCGGATTCGGCCCCAGATTTATAGAGTGGATCCGTCTTTTGTATACTTCCCCAGTTGCTTCATTTGTTACTAATAAATGTCGATCCAAAAATTTTTCTTGTCAGGGGGTACTCGGTAGGGGTGCCCATTAACCCCGCTTTTGTTTACAATCGCAATCGAACCATTATCTCTGATATTAAAATCCACACCTTCATTTCATTGCATAAACAGGTGGGGTGTTGAACATAAGCTCTCATTATATGCTGATGACTTGCTGCTTTACATTTCAGATCCTTTATCATGTATCAATGTCCTTTATCATGTATCAATGATATTATCAAAATTTTTAAAAATTTTGGGACTTTCTCGGGCTACAAATTGAATATTTCTAAAAGTGAATGCATGCCTGTTAACACACTTGCTAGGGAAATGGCTGATTCTGTGTTCCCCTTTTGCTTGGCGAGATCTGGGTTTAAATATCTGGGTATTAATATTGCACATACCTTTAAAGGACTATATGAAAGTAATTTTACTCCTCTTCTGGTTAAACTCAAATCTGATCTTCAAAAATGGAGGATCCTTCATTTAACCCTGGTTGGCAGGGTGAACTGTGTAAAAATGACAGTTGTTCCGAGATTCTTGTATCTATTTCAATGCCTTCCCATCTTTCTATCCAAAGCCTTTTTCAACAGATTAGACAAATTTTCCAGTTTTATATGGGATGGGAAAACCCCTAGGATTTGGAAAGAGTTTCTCCAGAAAAATAAGAGTGATGGAGGGTTAGCTCTCCCTAATTTTTTATATTATTTTTGGGCGGTTCAAGTTCAAAAAATTGTCTATTGGATGCACTTATCAAACACTAATGATTGGTGTGAAACAGAATTTAAATCCTGCACAGCGACCTCTTTACAAGCCCTAGTAACATCTAGCCTACCTATTAAAATAACACAATATACATTGAATCCGGTTGTTCATTCTACTCTTAAGATATGGACTCAACTACGCCAGAACTTGGTTAAGACAAGCACTCCTTTCTCAGAGTCCAATATGCAATAATCACGAATTCCTCCCTGCCAAACTAGACTCTGCATTTAAACAATAGCAAGACTAGGGCATTGCTCAGTTTAGTGATCTTTATATTGATGGTCTTTTTGCTAGTTTTAATGATCTGTGTTTCAAATTCAATCTTAATCAAGCTGACCTTTTTCATTATTTTCAGATACGTCATTTTGTGAATGCCCAATGTCCATCATTTCCATACATTCCATCCAAGTCTCCTGCAGACATTTTGTTTGAAGCTCCACTCCATCTACAAGGTTTTATTTCAAGAATATATACAATTCTTATGTCCTTAAAAAGTGTAGGAACAGACAAGATTAAAATTAGTTGGGAGAAAGAGCTTGGAACAGTATTTTCAGAGGAATTTTGGAGCAGTGCCCTACGTAGAGTGAATACTCGTACCTCCTGTGCCCGACTGAATTTAATACAGTTCAAGGTTCTACACCATGTGCACCTAAGCAGAACACGGATTGCTTCTTTTAATCCTACTTTTGACAAGACCTGTGTAAGATGTCACAATGGGGAAGCAGATCTGACTCATATGTTTTGGACGTGCCCCAAACTTACTCCTTACTGGTCAACCATATTTGATACACTTTCTAAAGTATGTGAAGTACAACTGAAGCCATGTGTTGAATCTGCTATATTTGGTGCTCCGGGTGATGAATCATGTCTGACTCAAAGCCAACTAAACATTAGCCTTTGCATCCTTATTGGCTCGCAGACGGGTTGGTTCTATTACATTGGAAATCTGTAAACCCACCTAAAGCATCGCATTGGCTTCAGGATTTGATGTTATATTTACACTTGGAAAAGATTAAATATTCAATTAGAGGTTCTCATAAATTGTTTTATGTCTGGCAACCATTACTATCATATTTCTCGGCCATAAATGTACTTCCTGGGGAGTAATGGGTTTACATTGATACTGTAACCTTTTCTTTTTCACACACCTCTTTACATGGTGGTCCCGTGGTGTTTGATGCTTGGTACTTTTACATATGTAAATATGCCGGATTTATGTCGCTTGTTGTCGTATCATTGTTACACTTTTGAATGTGGTGTCCATTTGTGTTTGGGTTTTTTTTATTTTATTATTTATATGTGTGTATGTATATATACATCTATTGACATTGTCTTAACTACTAAGCATTTTTTTAAATTATCTATTTTAATTTAGCTGTATCACTATTATTATTACTATTATTATTATTATTATTTATTTTCATTGTAGTTTATACTATAACTTTTTATACTAAGTTTAATTATCATCAAAGGCAGTTTGTTCAGGGGTGGTTGGGGAGGGGTTGAAAATGTAAAAATATAATCTCTTTACAAATAACAGCATTTATCTTTGGAATAAATAAAGAAGAAGAAGAAAAAAGTATATAGAGTACATAGAGTTTGTCTCTTTTTAATCCAGTGTATTAATTTAATTTTAATTTAATTTAATTTACCAATTTCTCAGATAGAAACCATCTGCATGTATACAGCGAAGGACAACCTACCCATCTGTCAATCAACAATTATACTAAAACAGTGGACTTGAACTTTTACCATATGGCTTTAAAATAACAATATATCAATAATATATAATTATCATCAATTTGTCTTTCTGTTTGTTTACCTCATTTGTTTTAAATATATTTAATTAGTTTATTTTAATTGTAAATGTATTCTACCCCAATTTATTTCTTTATTTTATTTATATATATATTTTTTTTTTTATGCACCCAGTTTTTTAGATAGTCAATTAGAAACTCTGCGTTTATAAACCTACCCATCTGTCAATCAACAATTGTACTAAAGCAGTGGTCTGGAACTTTTACCATATGGCTTTAAAAGAACAATATATCCATATATCTGTCATATATCAACAATATTTATTTCTCAAGTCCTCCTAAAAGCATAGAGAGTTTGTCTTTCTGTTTGTGTACGTCATTTCTTTTAAATATATTTATTAATTTATTTTATTTTTAAATTATGGTTTCTACCAAGAAGTATTTATTTTATTTTTTTTGCTATATTTTAAGTTTTATTTTTAGTTTTGTTTTGTTTTGGCTTCATTATCATAAGTGGGGTATGCAGCCACAAAAACATTCTCTATAAAATCCATTGATCCCACAAGACATGTTACTACCATGCGTACTACAGATTTCAATCTGTCTTGCTAAACACTTGTGAACAGCTTCCCCATGTCAGATCTTTAAACCTTGTACACAGGGCTGGACTCACACAAAAACTGTTACATTCACATAGTCTTCTTTTTGCCAGACTCTATACTGCAATCTAGATTTGACCTTAACCGATCACAGTTGACTCTGGCCATTCCAGAGTGTGAAGTCAGCATGGTATTTTGTTGCAGCTGTTCTGCAGCAGTGAAAACATCCAAAGACCGAGCGAGAGACAGGTTTCAGCACAGCCCTGCAGTGCCGTGTTTTAATGGTGTTACGTTCTTTGCTCTTGACACTTTCCTACCGCAGGACTCTAGCGTAACCGTCATACATACTGTAAATAAAGCTGAAAAACATGCTAACACAAACCCAAGTGCGAGGAGGGGAGCTGTATCACGCACACATTCACTCAGCCGGCAGCTTGTATGCGTATGTTCGTGTTTTCTTGGTTGTGTGGGACTGTATACCAGTAGGAGAGTAAACCGGAGGGGAATTGTATGAATCCATATTCAACATTTGCCGCATTCCCACGCCTGAAAGGATTAAATAGAAGCTCCTATTGGGAACACAGCAGGAGTATATGAAGGACATGCAATCATGCAGAGAGTCTGTATGTGTGTGTCTATGGAGGATCATAAATAATTCTGATTGGCTTTATGGCAGGAAGCTAACATCGGATGTGTGTATGTGTTTATGTTATGGATGTTCAATGAATTCATTTCCAAAAACCGCTGGAGGGACATGTTTTTAAGTCCTCTTTAAAGCATATTGGAAAAGGACTCAGGCCTGTTTCACACAGCTTTCATAAGCAGGACAACAGTGTAAACAGACACTGTGAAAGAGGGTCTCAGTGTTCAGTTTCTAGCTGACATTCATTATTTCACTCGTTACAGTTATTCCTCCATCCTAAAGTTCCATTGTTGCCAAAAAGGCAAAATTTCTGAAGCGCTCTGCTTTGTAGAGTCCCTGCAGATTTCCTGCTGAGCATTCACATTCAACTGCATGGAAACCTTGCGCACTTTGGGCATTTCAGAAAGGTGAAAATAGATCAGCACAAACTTTAGTCAGCTGAAGGCTAGATCAGCATAAATGATTACGGGTCTTCAACCTCTTGGGTGAACCTGCACATTAAGAAAGTGTTCTTCAAATAGTTTGAGAGCATCTAGCTCTTTATGATATTATCATGATGATTTTTTTTTGTACTGAATCTCCGCTTTTAATTACATTCAGCACTCAACTTAAAAAGACACAAACTACTTTAAACTGAGATGAAAATTGATGTTATAAATCAGTTAAAACTGTATTTTATAATTTCTAACAATTATATAATTGTATTAAATGTAGTTGTCTTGTCATAATTAATTCAAATCATCACATTGCATTTTACTTTTGAGTACTGTTAAATGTTTATTATTATTAAATGTTATTGTTGTCAAATTCATTTTTAATACATTTACATGATGATTGATTATTTAATTAACTTAACTTAAATTTAATTTAAATGTGTTAAATTTAGTTGTCTTTTGCTATAATTTATATGCGATTTCAGTTTACATTTTGATTAGTATTTAGTGTTTATTATAATATTATTATTATTATTGTTTTATTTAAACTTTTTGTTTTTACATTGTTTTTGTTATATTGGATTTCTGTTTAATATGTACTCTTTGATTCACAATACACACACATATATATATATATATATATCTGTAATACCTAGTTATTAATCCCGTGGCAGAAACAGAGAAACACAATGCTGATCCATCCAAGCAAAAATTATTTGTTCAACCCAAGCTAAAGAATAATAATGTACATTTGATCAGATATAACTGCAGTACAAGATTATAAGATGCATTTTGTGAATGCTTGGCTAAAGAGATGTGTCTTTAATCTAGATTTAAACAGAGAGAGTGTGTCTGAACCCCGAACGTTATCAGGAAGGCTATTCCAGAGTTTGGGAGCCAAATGTGAAAAAGCTCTACCTCCTTTAGTGGACTTTGCCATCCTAGGTACTACCAAAAGTCCAGAGTTTTGCGACCTTAGGGAGCAGGTTGGATTGTAGCGTGATAGAAGACAAGTTAGGTACGCAGGAGCTAAACCATTTAGGGCCTTATAGGCAAGTAATAATATTTTGTAAGTGATACGGAACTTAATAGGTAGCCAGTGCAGAGACTGTAAAATTGGGGTAATATGATCATATTTTCTTCACCTGGTAAAAACTATAGCCGCTGCATTTTGGACTATCTGTAGCTTGTTTATTGAAGATGCAGGACAACCACCTAGCAGTGCATTACAATAGTCCAGTCTAGAAGTCATGAATGCATGAACTAGCTTTTCTGCATCAGAAACAGGTAGCATGTTTCAAAGCTTGGCGATGTTTCTAAGATGGAAGAATGCTGTTTTTGTAACATAAGAAAAAATTTTCAAAGGACAAGTTGCTCTCTAATATAACACCCAGATTTTTTATTTTTGACGTAACAGTACATCCGTCTAGTTGCAAATTGTAAGAGATTAAGAGATTATGTGTACTGTTTTTTGGTCCAATAAGTAATATCTCTGTCTTATCTGAATTTAATAGGAGGAAATTATTGGTCATCCAATCTTTTATATTTTTTACACAATCTATTAGCTTAGTTTAGAAGTTTCATCTGGTCTTGTTGAGATATATAGTTGAGTATCATCAGAATAACAATGAAAACTAATCCCGTATTTTCTAATAATATTACCAAGGGGCAACATGTATATTGAAAATAGCAGAGGACCTAGGACAGATCCTTGTGGTACTCCATACTTTACTGGTGATAATTGAGATGACAGGACAGGTAGGATTTAAACCATCTTAAAGCCTGCCCTTGAAGACCAGTATAGATTTGTAATCGATCTATGTCATGGTCGAGTATGTCATGGTCTATAGTGTCGAACGCAGCACTAAGATCAAGTACAACTAGCAATGAGATGCAGCCTTGGTCTGAAGCAAGAAAAAAGTCATTTGTAATTTTAACAAGTGCAGTTTCTGTGCTATGGTGAGGCCTGAAACCTGACTGAAATTCTTCATAGAGAATTTTTTTGCAAGAAGGAGCACAATTGAGCAGACAACTTTTTCTACGATTTTAGACACAAACGGAAGATTTGAAATGGGTCTGTAATTTACCAGTTCACTAGGATCTAGTTGTGGTTTCTTAATAAGAGGCTTAATAACCGCCATCTTGAATGATTTTGGGACGATGAGTTAATAATATTGAGAAGCGGTTCTTCTGCTACAGGTAACAACTCTTTCAGTAGTTTAGTGGGTACAGGATCTAATAAACATGTTGTTGGTTTAGATGCACTGATAAGTTTATTTAGCTCTTCTTGTCCTATAGTTGTAAAGCACTGCAGTTTTTCTTTGGGTGCGATGAATGAAGCTGAAATACTAGACGCAGTAGAATCTACATTTGTTATTGTATTTCTGATGTTATCTATTTTATCAGTGAAGAAATTCATAAAGTCATTACTATTAAACTGTGAGGGAATATTTAGATCGGGTGGCGTCTGTTTATTTGTTAATCTAGCCACTGTGCTAAATAAAAACCTTGGATTGTTTTGGTTATCATCTATGAGTTTGCGGATATTCTCAGCCCTGGCAGCTTTTAGAGCCTGTTTATAGCTGGACATAATGTTTTTCCACGCAATTCTAAAAACTTTTAAGTTCGTTTTTCTCCATTTGCGCTCAAGATGACGAGTTTCTTTCTTGAGAGAATGGGTATAACTGTTGTACCATGTACGTTTTTCTCTAACCTTTTTCAATTTGAGGGGGGCAACAGCTTCTAATATATTAGAGAAGATAGTGCCCATGTTGCTAGTCATTTCGTCTAGTTCATGTGTATTTATGGGTACACAGAGCAGTTGAGATAAATCAGGCAGGTTATTTGTGAATCTGTCTTTGGTGGCTGGAACAATAGTTCTGCCCGGACGATAACGTGGAGCCATATAGTTAATATCAGTAATACGCAGCATGCACGATACAAGGAAATGATCAGTAACATCATCACTTTGAGGTACGGTATCTATATCGGTAAGATCAATTCCATGCAATATAATTAAATCTAGCGTATGATTAAAAACGATGAGTGGGCCCGGTGACGTTTTGCTTGACTCCAAAAGAGTTTATTAGGTCAGTAAACGCAAGTCCTAACGCATCATTTGTATAATCAACGTAAATGTTAAAATCTCAGACAATTAGCGCTTTATCAACATTAACCAATAGATCTGAGAGGAAATCTGCAAATTATTTTAGGAAATTTGTATATGGCCCTGGCAGTCTATACACAGTAGCCAGAGTAAGAGATAGGAGAGATTTCTTTTGCATATCTAACAGTGTGACATTAAGCAGAAGTATTTTGAATGCGTTAAACCTCCTGTATCCTGTTTTCTGAGTAACATTGAGAATATCACTATATATTGTTGCAACACCGCCACCACGACCAGTCTGACGGGGCTCATGTTTATAACAGTAGCTTGGTGGAGTAGACTCATTTAGACCAATATATTCATTTGGTTTAAGCCAGGTTTCAGTCAGGCAGAGTACATCAAAATTATTATCTGTGATCATTTCATTTACAATAACTGCTTTGGGTGCGAGGGATCTAATGTTTAGGAGCCCAAGCTTTAAAAATAGTTTTTGATCATTTATTTTGCGTTTTTCGGAAAAGTCATGGAATTTCAAAACCGCAATTTCCAGGCCTGGAAAGTTTTGGAAAAATAAATAAACCCAGAAAGTTTTGGAAAAGTCGTGTTTCACAATTCTCTGTACAATATAATTATGTTTAATCAGGTCCTGAATTTCGGTGCGGGATTCGCATATATCGCATTACTCATTCCCGCAGCTTTTGACTTTAAAATGAGGGCAATTCCTGCAAAACATTTATTCAATATAGCGTGTAGGTTAGATGAACAAATAAATTCACACATCATCATCAAATCAGTCATTTGAAAACCGCGTGAGTGGTTCAGCTGTACCGCGTCTTCTCTCTTTGACTTTCTCTTCACATCGGCGCATCTAGTGCTACTGCACGCTGCGATACAAGACTTTAGCTCGCGTTTCCGTACAGTTGACAGAATTGTCAATTGCCTAATTGCATCGTCACAATTTATTATTTGCACGTCTTTTTAAGCCTTTCGGTACTCGCGTGCTCCAGAGGCGTTTTCCAAATTGAGTTTGGTACCATACAAGCAAAGCTTGTTGCACTTAAGTGGCCAAATACACACAAAATTACGTCAAAATGGTCGTCCTAGATCCTCACAAGTACTGTCGGTTTTGTCTTAAGTTAATATAAACAGTTGCGAATGAAAACTCATGTGTATCAGTATCGGATCCGTGAAATATGTGTTGTGACAGCAGCCTAATAAAGTTGTGCCGTCTGTCATTAATGTTAATCAAACAACAAAAGACAGAGAAAATCCCTCACTGCTCTTGACTAAATGCTTTGTTGAAAAACTTTGTCAATTTACAGTTTATTCAATTTCTGTAGCCTATTTAAAACACATTCATATTTTAGAAAATTTAATTAATGTTTGCATCATTAATGACTTGTTATCTACCCGTGATCCATCCACAAATAATCAGAATGCAATTTTTTATTACCCGACCCGCGGATTATCCGCAGCGCCCTATATATATATATATATATATATATATATATATATGGAGGCAGAGAGGGAAAGAGACTGTTTTAGTATGTGTTTTTTTATTATTATAATCAAAATATATTATGTTTTGATTGGTAGTGCATACCATTTGAAAATACAAGGCAATTATTCAGATGTTTATTGAAGCGTAGTATGTTTGAATTTTGTGGTATGTTTGATGTCTTGTCAATCATGTTTTAACAGCTTGCCTCTATTATGGCCCACAAGCCCTTTTGCATTTGTATTTGCATTTTTGAGACCAAAAATGGGCAAACGGGGAGAAAGAAAAAGAGCCGTTCTAGTTGAAATGGAAGTCAGAATCAGAATGAGTCAGAATCGCTCATTTGCATATTTATTTTCTGGTCTATACAGTGCACAAAGAGTTTGATTGACAGGGTAATATTATGACGACAAGCTGTCATTCCTTTTGTGAATAGGGAATACAGCTGTTGCTTGAGTAGCACAGAACATACTGTACATTACAAAAGATTTAGCTTTCGACGATGTAATGCTCATCCACTTGCTTAACTCTACCATTGTCTCTTGCTCTTCCTCCCTCAGTCCCTTGTTTTACAGTGTGCACGACACAATTATGTGTTATGTCAAATCTGATTATTTCATCAGCATGTGTAGAGTGAGCTGGTCTGCTGTCTGCTTCTGGGCCTTACTCTACCAAGCAGATCTTGTCACGCTACAGGCAGGGTTTATCACTTATATCACTTTCTTATTCTGTTGGTCAGAAAAACGAGTCTGTCTTACAGGTCCAGGTTATGCCATTTTCACTTTTTTGGCTTCTTTTTTAATTGATGGAAAGAAGAAATGGGAATAGGATTACGAATTGTTGTGAGTCTGATTAAAACCCACCTCACCAGCATGAACACCACGGCGCGACGTGAAAAAAACTAAGTTCCATCTGTCATCTATTATATTTTTATGTTATGTTGTTATATTGAATGTACTTCTACTATCTGTCTATTATATTATTTTACTGAATGTTCATCTATCTATCTATCTATCTATCTATCTATCTATCTATCTATCTATCTATCATATTTTGTTATGTTGTTATATTGAATGTACTTCTATCTGTCTATGTTCTATTATACTGAATGTTCTTCTACTATCCGTCTGTCTGTCTATAATCTATCTATAAAATTATTAATAATTATTAATATTATAATGGTATTTTAATCATTCCTAATATATTATTTAAATGTGAATATAATGTATTAATATTCTCAGTTATAATGTTGGGAGTATTAGCTTTCTGCATTATACATAATTAATAAAATTAATATCGTTTTATGATTTTAGTATTTTATTATATTGAATATTTGTTCTTGTACTTGCATTTATAATGTTGTTGTGCTCAAATGAACATTTATCATTTCAAACTGTTTTTGTTTTACTTTCTAGTAAATTTTTTACAACATAAATTAGTATAAAAATTTGAATATCAGCTCTTTACTAATTGAATATAATGAATAATATGCATTTATATATTTTTTAATTATTGACTTATTATTTGCTGGATATTTAATATTGTGAAATCCATAGACTCTAATATAATGCAATGTTAATTAAGCAATATTATTTATGTGTGTGCGCAATTTACCCATGTAAACGTCACCGCAATGCTGGGATGTTGGAGGTGGTTGCCATGAGCATTATGAGCAATAGAAATTGAGATGCTTGCAACATGACAATCAAAACAATTCTTCATTTCGACATGCGTCTGCTTGTGCAGTGAAGATCCTATTGACTATTTAATTCGCTAATCTCACTGCCGATGCCCTGACCAAGCAGCGAGAGGCGTTCCTTTGATTAAGGCCGATTGCTATGTAAAATGTCCATTGATTTCTCTATGACCCAGCTAGATAATCCTTCAGCCTCGTTATAAATCACCCTGTCCTCCTGCTTCCATAGCTGTTTCTGCAATACGATAAACCTCAGACAGCTCCACAGCCTGATACATTGGGCGAATGGGGGTCATGCTGAATAGTATATCTCACAAAGCCGTGTGTGCTTGGTTTGAGTGGCTACTTTAATTTTTATTGTGTTTAAGAGGGCCTTTCTGGCCGACATTTAAGACTATGCTTATATACGCACATCAATATAAAATACATGAGTCATTGTTTGTCTATAGAGGATAGACGGTGAGTTTTATGGGTTAAGAGGCGGATTATAAGTGATCTGCCCTTGATGGCCATGTCTTTGTTCGTCCCCTTGAGGACCAGAAGCCTTTGAGTAAACATTATTGCCTGCCTGCCCATAAACTTGCTTTTACGTTTCAAACCACACAGCGGGCTTATTTACTATGAGTATGTTGATAGGCAGAACTGCTGTCTTAATGGTGTTGTTTATTTGAGAGGAAAGGAGAGATTAATGACGTGCTCTGTGAGCGTAACAGGCCATCCGTCCAAATGCCATCATGGCTGTCTGTGCTTCTGGAGCACGAGACTTGTGTACCTACTAAATGGAAAGCTAATATCAATTGGGATGTATCAGCAAGCATGTTTTTTCCCCACCCACTGCTCTTCAGTGTGTGGTACAGATTCATGGATGTACATGCTGTTCAAAGGTTTGGTGTCAGTAAGATTATTTATTTGTGTTTTTGGAAAGAGAGAAATTATTACGTTTAATCAGCAAGGATGCTCAATTGACTGTTCGCAAAGAGCTTGATTGATTAGGCGATTTGACCAATCAGAACGCAGATATTATGCGCTGCCACTGCTGTCCGCCATCTTGCCCGACAGCTACTGCCAGTTTCCATAGAAATCCATGTTAAAACGGGGTAAAAAAGATAGACTAAATTGAAACTTTTTCAATATAACTCAATTTAAAAATGTGCGGAGGGTTTTGTGCTGTTGTTGGCTGCCACAGAAACGGCAATAAGATAAGGAATTCCTTTAAATACTTGTTATGCGTACCAGAAAACCTGTCATGTCCGGCACTGTATGCATGGCTTGCAGCGCTTAAGTTAAAATACAGAATGTTAAATAATAAAATATGTAAAAACGTGTGCTTTTATCCTTCTGTGGACAAAATCCCGTGAACTGTTTTCAATGCAGCTAACCTCGTGTCGCTTCATGTTATCTTCCCGCTCATTAAACTATGACAGGTCCTTTACTGCAAAAAGATGGTCACTGTGACACTCTAAAGTGATGAAACTATGGTGCTATGTGCTTTTTTTTAAACCATTTTCATATGTTTCACGTGATATTGTCAGCTCGGAAAATATCTAAATACGCATGCCCAGTAGCTGCAGCTGTATCCCTTCTAGCCTTAACCACAAATCAGACAGGAGAGTAGATAACTTCGGTGGATTTACACTTGAAAAATGGTGTGTCCCGCGGTTGAAATAAAATACTTTCTGATGTTTATTCATGTTCATTTTGTGCTTTAAGTAAATATGAAAAGACGATCGGTTCACGTGTTTGAACTGAGGCAATACAGTGAGCTGTCACGACATATTAAAGAGCTACAAAATGGTATTTGTTGTTTTAATTTCTTTAAAAATGGCACAAGTTAAAAGCTGAGAGTCCAGAAATCTTGTTTCCTATCAGAAGTAATCTGCTCTGTCTCCTCTGCCGGTGTGTTGTCAGTTTCCTCTTTGCTCTGCGATGTATTTTTCACTGCGTGAGAACATAATTTGTAGTGTGAGAGCGGCATTGTTTGTCGGGCATTAGGGTTGGGCCGATAGACGATGCAATCGCCCATCGCCGATGGCTGATAGACATCACGATGTTGAGCTGGCATCGTGATGCCTCCCCCCACCATACCCCCCGCAATCCTCCACATCCGGCCGCATCCCAATACCGTGTTTACTGTTTACTCTATTTTTTTATCAAATAAATGAGCAAAAGTAATTTACAAAGCAAAATAAATGAATAAAAAAAAATCTAATTCAAAATATTAACAAAAACTACAGTGTATATAACAGTAATAATATCTCAGTGGTACTCATAATACTTTTTCTGTTATTATTAGTCATAAATAATATTAATCTGTGATATCTACATTTCATAAGCCTGCGAAATCCTGAGAAACAAAGTCAAGGTCCGTTCAGCCTTATTTTCAACTTTATATTGCGTTTAAATGCATTGCATTGCTGAGGTTAAATGTGTTGTGAATGCTGTTTCACATTGCTGGAAGCGATCCTGGCTTATTTCAGGGTTTCTCTGCATTCTGAGCGTGACATGTTCTGAAACAGCAGTACGCTCAGAGGAGCAGAACACAGCTGATGTCACTAATTCATCGGTTCACTCTCTGCTGTGGTCTTGCTTTCATTCTTCTTTGGCTCTTTGAGGGGTTGGGTTCAGTCTGGATGTGGGTGGAATATGATGTCAGCCATACAGTGACTGTCCTTGGGACTCTTTTAAGTGGGACTGACATGACTTAGCAACTTACCTGTGAGTCTGTGCCGTTACCCAGAGCTGAGACTGAAGAACTGAGACACAATGTCCCAGATTATTTTCAGCCACTGACCATGTCACTTCAGATCAGCCTCTCCCTCTTAAAACTCCCTCTTTCTCACCACACTGTCCTGGAATAAAGACACCACCGTTTCACAGTAAAGCACTATGATTAGCTTTTGTAATATCTGACTTTGGTTTATTGGTTATATTTTATTGGTTTATTGTTTTTTTTACAAAGCCAGTGCATGTCCAAAAACTTAAGAGTGGTAAAAAATATTTATTTATTATTATTGTTATTTATTATTCAAAATAAAATTGTTACTTTTTTTTCATTTTAATATCTAGAATATATCTCACTCAAATGTTTAGACAAAATTATTAATTCATTAATTTGCCTACATTTTATTCATTTGTGTGTTTGCTTGTTTTTATTTATTCAGAATTGATTTATTTTGCTTTGTTGACTTGAAATGTGTTGACTCCAGAAATGGTAAATTAATAATTACATGAAGCCTGTGTGTGTGTGTATATATATGTACCGCAGTATGCATCTGGATGGGCCGGGCCGGGGTGGTCATGCAGAAAATCAGCTCATTCCGGTCCCTGGCCGGTCGATCGATGCATTCTCTAGTAATATCTATCTATCTATTTGTCTGTCTATTCTGTCTGTCTGTCTGTCTAATTTATTCAGACAGTATTTTAAAGTTTTTCATTTTATTTTAACATGTATTGATGATGCCTGGCCAGTAACTTTCGTTCATTCATCAAACCCAGTTTTTACTCTTTTCTCACATGCTTTGTTCATTTTCGACCCCAGACATACACTTCTGGGTTATTTTTTAACCCAAATACTGGGTTTAGTCTGTTTGGCTCAATTTGCTGGCTTTTTTTTTTTTAAGCAGGTGCAGGATAAACATGATGGACGAAGGCACATGAACATGGCCAGACGTGTACAAAGACACATTTACTTCTACACATTTGCTGGTTCTCTCTCTCTCACACACAGACGGACGGCCTCCCACAGCCACGCTGTAGGTAATTGCCAGCAGGCAGTGTGTGGGGACTGCCCTACATTAAACCCAGCTGATCTTTAGGGATCCATTACAGCAAATGTTACTGCAGCTGGTGCATAACAATAAGATCTATTCCCAAATCCCCACCTCCGAACCACCTCTGCTGCCTTTCCCAAATCTCAGCGGTGCGTGTGCATTCGACTTTCTGCAGTTTGAAGTGTATGCATACTGTATCTTCATGCTACGGGCTGCCATGTCTCATAACCCTGTCACCAGTAGTGAGGCAGTGGGCTCTTTTACAAGAAAATAAACTTCAGACTCTCACATATACTCTGACAACTCGCCTTGGGACTCCACTTCTCTTTCTCTATCTCTTTCTTTTCTCTGTCTCTCTGTGACCCGAGATTGAGTTTTTCAAAGAAAGAGAGACTCTAATGTAAGGTGACTAGATTTAGAAATTTAAACTGAGGATCATATTTACCAAGGGTGCCAATATTTTTGGCCATGACTGTATATATACTTTATAATTATATTTATAATATTATTAATATAGTTAATAAGTTTGTATATGTAAACATATATAATAAACTCTAATATCTAATAATTCAAATACAAAAATAATAATGTAATCTAGTTACTATATAAATATTTAAAAAATTAGGAAAACATAAAAAATTACCATTTTAAATGGTAAATAATAAATTGTTCTCATTGTAATTTGTACTGTATCGATAATAATGTATCGTCTAAAGAATTATTTAATAAATCGGTTAATAAATTGAATAAATTAAAGAATAATGGAGATGGATGAGTCATAATCATACTGCCTTTTCTCACTGCATATAGCATGTTCTGTCCCAGTAGATATTATTAAGCACAGTACACAGCGGGGACATTTCCGTGGACAGCCTTAGCCGGGGACAGGACACTAAATTGCGGATGTCTGGTTACTCTAATGAGTTACTAAACTGAGATAAATGATCCTCCGGTGATGTGGGCATGTGTGATCATTAGCAACAGGATGTGAAGTTTGAGGCCGAGTTGAAAGGTTGCCATCTTCCTTTGAAACGTGCCATATAGGTGGAGAAAAACGTGAGCTGGGTTTGTGTGTCCCGTCAGAAATGAATATCTTCTCATCAGTGCCATAATGGCTTCAGCAGGACTGTGCGTGAGTCTGCAAGCAAATGGAGGCAGACACAGAGCATCCCTGAAGGGTACACAGACAGACTGCCTGTTAGCTGTTTCTGCTCCATTTTGATGGAGTCCTAAAATTAAAACTTCATTTTTCATCTCAGGATGCAAGAAGGCAGCAAAGCAGTCAAGCATGGTTTTCCTTCCTCTCCATAAATACTTCTCATCTGCATCATTCCAGCGTCGCTCTCTTCACACTGTACAGAGTCAGAAATTGTTTGGCTGTTGACTACATTAGCGGATGAATATCTTTGCGTATTTGATAATAGACTTTGATAATATTTGGTCACATCACCAATGGCAATCATTGTGAATTCTCCAGATACTACTGTATATGTGTTCACATATTCTGTTCTGTGGGTTGTTGAATTATGTATATGGCCATGGTTTGGCAATGTTGTTCTCCACAGCTACTGACCAATCTCTGATACAGATGCTTTTAAAGATGAAAAAATGCATTATAGCAGGCTGATTTTAATTGCTTGTAAAGGGGCCAGACGTTTCAGATTTGTCATTATTGCTTTAGCCTGATGCCTCCGCAGTGTGACGCATGGCAGATCTGGGTTATCTTTAGGGTTTCAGGTTCATGTTTTTTCAGACTTCAGCATTTGTTAATTACTTAGATTCTCTTTTAAACGTTTGAAGTTTTTCTTTCCATCTGTGCAAGTCCTTGATTAAACTTGCTTCATGAATATCGTAAAGAAATAAACTGTGAAGAAATAAAAGAAAAACTACTGGTTGAGTGTTGGTAACAGTAACTTTTGCTAAGTGTTGTGGCTGGGATTCAGTCTTTTATTATTGTTGATATTTTTGCAGGAATTAATAGAGAAAAACAGAAATGTTGCATTCATAGCAGAAATGTTGCTGGTCTACATAAGCAAATGGCACTTGATATACCATGCACTAACAATTAAGCCTTGATAGTTTAGTCTCTTTTCTGACAAGCTAATGAGTGTTATGGAAGCCCGTTTTCAGGATAAAAAAAAAAAAGGAATAATTATATATATATATATATATATATATATATATATATATATATATATATATATATATATATATATATATATATATATGTATATGTGTGTGTGTGTGTATGTATATATATATATAATACTATATATGTGTGTATATATGTGTGTGTGTGTGTGTGTATGTATGTATGTGTGTATGCATGTGTGTGTGTATATATATATATATATATATATACTTTAGAAACAAATCAATACTTTAGAAACAGCTTGCATTTTTAAATTTATGCTATTTTTGAAGGGAGATGTCAAAATATTTTTTTATTTTATGCTGTAAGTTCAGTTGCTCAGTTTTACAAGAAAAATAAACGGAATTGTGAGATAAATTCACAGTTATTATTATTATTTTTTTTATTGTTATCCCATGGTGGAAACGGGCTTCCACAGATTGTGGTTTAAAATCAGTGAAATGGAAATCCAACCAGTTTACTGATCTTATGAATGAATCATCCATAGTTTATTTTTTACTTTTAGCTCATAGTTTTTAATCAAACTCAGCCTTTCAGTGAAACATCAGGCAATGAATATTTATTTTATGTTATGCTGCCAATTGAGTTTAACTTTATTAAAAATTTAATATTTCTTTAATGCTCTCAAAACTTCACTATAAAAATTATTTTGGGATGTTGTAATTCACAACAAATGTACTAATTGGAGTACATTTTACAAGAAAATACAATTTCAGTCATTCTACTTAAAATTTTCACATTTAATTAAATGTGTTACATGTCGATTCTTTGTAATTATTTGTGAAATTTACTTGCAATTTCTGTGTGAGTGTTTATTTTTCTACTCCAAATATTTGTATAGCTAGTAACATTACAGCTAGTAATGTTCTCATAACAACTTCTACTCCGTGTACAGTTCTAGGTATTTAGACCATGGGAACGCAGTGTTTGGCACCTAACCGTACATCACCATGTGGCAGATTTTCCTATAGAAAAGAAGTGACCCCCCCCCCCCCCCCCCCCCCCCCATTTAACTGGCAGCCGAAGGTAATTAAAGTCTCTGAGTTAAAGGCCTCTAAATCAAGCATTCTGGAAGGAGTCCACTGAATCTAATTCTCACAAAGACATGAATGAGAGGGTTTGTATCTTATTCAAGACCTCAGAATGAGTTATGCAAGACGCCCAGCATTGGCAAGCAGAGAGTCACTGGCTTTTGGCTGAGTGAAGATATATTTATTTCTTGTTAGGACCCATCCGGGGATGGATGTCAGTGTTTACACTATGGATGTTGTGGTAATGAGGTTAATATTGCAGTTAGTTTGGTCTAGTGTATCTGTAACGTATGGATGCGCAGTCTTGCGGTAATTGTTATTGATTTAGCTGTGCCGGTATACTGCAGTTGATACGGTTATATTTGTCCAGCGTTAATTGTGTCTCATCTTTTATTCTGACTACGGCTGCTTCATTAGATTTGGTAGGGTAATGTATGTTGTATTTAAGAACAACTTTGCTTGGAGGCCCGTGTAGCAGATAGTTATCAGAGCGCTGCTAAATCTGTGATGTAACTAGGGTTTTCCAAATGGACCAGCTGTAAAGAAGGGTGTAGAAGGTGTACCGATCCATCCAAGTGAATTAGACGGCTCTAATTCTATGTGGTGTCTTGATGGACCGTGGCCTGCTGTGATCTGAGAACGCACACACACACACAGACACAGACACACTCATCACGGTCAGTCAAGAGGATCAAGGCAGAGCGACACCAAAGATGGTTTAGTGCATCAGGCTTGACTGCTTTTATGGTGTCAAGTATTTACAAGGAGAGAATGGCATAAATAGCATTCATATGTACTGGTGCTGCACAAATGATCAAAATAAAATCGAAATGTGATGAAGCCTAGTGCGATTTATTAAACTGCGAAAGACTGAAAATGAATGAATTAATGTAAAACTGGAATAATAAAATAATAATAATAATAATACATATTTAAAATAAAATATTAGTAGTATTAATTTTATTATGATTAATCTTATTAGGATTAATGTTATTAATTATAATGAACATTTTAAATGCAATATTATTATTGTTTTTGTTGTTGATACATTTAAGTAATTATTCATATTTCAGTATTAATAATAGTAATAATATTGATACTACTACTAATAATAAACAAGTCAAATATTAATAATAGTAATATTGTATTAATTTAAATAATAATACCATTATAATAACAACAACAACAACAACAATAATAATTGGACAATAATAATAAGGATTATTGTCATTAATTATAATAAACATTGCAAATTTATTATTATTATTATTATTATTATTAATAATAATAATAATAATACTGATAAGATTACCATAATATATATATATATATATATATATATATATTATTTAATAAGAGTATTAATATTATTTTATTATTATTATTATTAAATATTATATTTATTGAATATTATATTCATTCTATAATGTATCCATATAATATATTCAATGTTTATTTTATCAGTATTAATAATAGTACTAATATCGATACTCTAATAGTAAACATTTTGAATATAAATAATAATAATATAAAAAAATATGATTATTATTGTATTATTATTATTATTATTATTATTATTATTTATAATATTATCATCTTATTAGTAATAAAACTGAGGAATCCACACTCGCTAGTTTTTGATTTGGTGTCTTTTACTTCTTTTTTACTTTTTTCTGAGCATAAAAAAATTCAATTTTATCATTGCAGTTAAAATCACAATATTTAGCAAACAAATCGCAATATGACCCCCCCCCCCCCCCCCCCCCCTCCCCCCAAAAAAACATGCAACACTAATGCTATGCAGAATTGTTGCAACTGTTGCATGACATTTTATCAAATTTATGTCCCATAATACACCTCCATTGCCTTGTTTTGACACTTGCATGCAACCCAGCATGCATTTGTCTCTTGCCATGTGCTCGTCTGCACTTGCCAACAGGTTTCAATTAAAAGCCTTGTCATAGGTCTGCAGGCTCCTCAATCATGCTGCTGGTTCTGGCTGCCTTGCTCTCTGGCGTCTGGCTCCGGCGCATCCATCTGAACAGAAGGTGTGTGACAGCATCTTGAGCTGAAATCTGCTAGGCCACGGAGTTCGTTGTGTGTTAAAGCCTCTTGGAAATGAAACCGCAAGCCATAAGGAGTGAAAGTGATTTGTTGAGGTGATGAAGTGCGTTTGAGAGACAGGCTATTTCAAATATTGGCCTGCTGTAAAATAATCAGCATTACACAACAGTTGACGCCGGTCCTCGCTTTTGATTGGCTCTAAGAGAGTGTAACGACTTTCTGAAGAGGAATGGTCTAAATTGTCGCACAGGGTTTATGCTTTGATGTCATTTTCTCTCAAATGTTGACAAAGCAACTCTTTCTTCAAAAGAGAAGCATTTCTATTGAATCACACCACCATTTAATTTCAGGTGCATTCATTCGTTCCTTCCGCACATGAGTAGTAGCTTTTGATTATTAGAACCATTTCCCATTCAAACAAGTCAACATTTTCATTATTCAGATGACAGACTCATGCATTATTTAAAGTGAAAACTCTGTATAAACAAGCAGCTGAAAAAATAATTTTGTCAGCTGAGAACTTGCTCCCATCCTTTGCTTTCGAGATGGGTTTCAAATGTAAGATCATAAGAGGTAACGTTTCCCCAAGTGCACTAGTGCTAAATGTCCTCATGGGGTTCACACCGAGGCCTGTCACTAAACCCTTATCAGAACTTGCTGTACGTGTAGAATTTGCCATCTCACTATTTCTGTAGGAAATTGAGCATATTGTAGGCATAATCCTACTTATATCATGAAAAAGTAAGTTGAAGAAAGGATTTTGTCTCAAAAGGTTTGCCATGTGAATAGGGATGGGAATTGTAAGTTGTTGAATGATTCTAGCTACTGTTCTGATTCCTTAAAGCCAAAAATTAACATTGTCATCATATATTCAGCCTCAAGTTCTTCCAAACCTGTATGAGTTTCTATGAACCAAAAACTGTTTGGTGAGTATTTGAAGAACCACTGTACATGACTCAGTGATTGCTTGGATCAATTCAGACTGATGACTTGTTTGAGACAATTTATGGATCTTGACAGAATGGACTGAACCATTAAGAAGAACTGGCTTGTTTGTGATTCGTACTAAACCTGCCTACAGTATGTTCATTGTTGTATATTATGTCGTGATATTTTGTTGTGGTGCTATAGATTTACTGTACGTGAAAAGCATTAAAGGGATAGTTCACCCAAAAATTTGATGTTTATCTGCTTACCCCCAGGGCATCTAAGATGTAGGTGACTTTGTTTCTTCAGTAGAAAACAAACAAAGATTTTTAACTCAAACCGTTGCAGTCTGATCTATCAGACTGCAACGGTTTAAGTTAAAAATCTTTGTCATATAATGGCAGTCAATGGGACCCACGGGTTTGAGAGACAAAAAACATACACAGACAAAACCAAATTAAACCCTGTGGCTCGTGACGATACATTGAGGTCTTAAAACATGAAGCAATCGGTCTGTGCAACAGTTTTTATATCATTTTTTTACCTCTGATCCAGCGCAATGTCCAACTGTCCGGAGCGCGTTTACAACAGCCGGCGTGTGACGTGTCAACGTGCTCTGGCATAGTAGATGCATGCGTGGAAGCAATCTTCTTCTTCGCCGTGCGTATATGTCACTCATTGTTTAGATCGCTTCCGCATTTATTTAAAAAAATTATATAAATACTGTTCAGTTTCTTGCACAGACTGATTGTTTCATGTTTTAAGACCTCAATGTGTCGTCACGAGCCGCAGAGTTGAATTTGTTTTTTTCTGTGTATGTTTTTTTTTTTTTGTCTCTCAAAGCTGTGGGTCCCATTCACTGCCATTATATGCCTGACAGACTGTAACGGAGTTAAAAATCTTCATTTGTGTTCTACTGAAGAAACAAAGTCACCTACATCTTAGATGTCCTGGGGGTAAGCAGATAAACATCAAATTTGTTTGGTGAACTATCCCTTTAAGGATTAAGAATTACAGTATTGCAGTACCATAATTGTTATCCATTGATGTTAGAGGTGTTTTAGGTGAAGTATTATTACTTAGTGTGGAGTAGTTAGTTATGTATACCCCTATTTTTACATGTAGATTACCTAGACCTTTAGATTACAATTAATAATTTAATAACACTTTCAGATGTATATTTAACAAATCTTAAGAATGAATATCCATTTTTCATACTGTACTGTACATTATTATGTTGTGATGCTCACTTGAGGCTTTTAAAACTGTTTTTTTTTGACAAAATAGTATACAATTATAATAATTTAATAATAATTTACTACTTTTTTCAGCAAGTATGCATTAAATTGATCAAAAGTGACTGTAAAGACATTTACATTGCTACAGAATTTTCACAAAATTTTTAATAAGCACACCTGTTTTCAACGCAGCAAATCACCATATTAGAATGATTTCTTAATGATCATGTGACGCTGAAGACTGGAGTAATTGCTGTTTAAAATTGAGCTTTGCCATCACAGGAATAAATTACTGTATATTTGAAAATATATTAAAATAGAAAAGTTGCATAAATTGTAAAAATATTTCACAGTATTATGGTTTTTATTGTGTTTTTGATCATATAAATGCAGCATTGGTGAGCATAAGAGACATACTTTTATAGGTATCTAATTCACACTTAATTTATTTTGACAAGATTATTCAAATTTTAATATCTGTCATTTATCAATTACTGGCCACTACATGAAAACAACTACTTTAAATATCAGTGGCATAGCTAAAAAGAATATTTTAGCACAGTATCCCATCAGAAGATGAGCAGTTAACAGAACAATTAACAGAACTGAACGTCATGAAAAACAATAGTTTCCGTTATGAAAAGTGAGGAACAACAAAAACCAACTCTCAGTCCCCTCGGCTCACTCCACGTAATCTTTTATTTACTTGCTCCTAGATTCACTACACACATGAAACAGGTCTTCTTCACGGCCTCAATGTATCTGTGTGTGTTTTAAAGCATAAATAAGTGTTTTCCTGCATAGTCTAATGGAACACTTCTGTGACCATGCAGGTTCTTTCACATTCAGATTCAGAAATGACCCAGACGTCGTCTTTGCGGTTTATATTTTATAGCTCGATCCCCTTGGTCCTTGAACAAGGACACACACTGTAAACAACTCTCTTCACTCCAATGTCACCCCAGTCATTTCCACTTTTTTTAGGTATATATTCCCAATGCCTGCTGTTTAACGTAGCCATAGGATAGGCTGAATGAATAAATGGCCACAATTGTCTCTTGATGGGGGACAGCGGTGGGCAGCAGAAGAGTTTTCCGTAGGGGGTAGGACGTTTTGCTGGTAAACACACACAGTTTTTTTCCCATGACGCCTAGTACAGAGATCTACCGCTGATAAATAAACTTTTTTCAATGCAGGAAACCCTCTAACAGTTTGTCAGGCTACCGCAGCAGAGGATTATGGGTCACAGCATGCTATGCCTGAAGGCGTCTATACAGTAGATGGGCAGTCAACCGCAGCAGAGCTGATTTTAGCCAACTCCATCCCTATTCTCTCTCTTTTTTTCCCCATCCTCTGGCCCAGCCAGGCACCGGTAGCATCGATCATGGTCCAGGAAATCCAATATTCTGCACCAGTCTCATTCCCACTATGTGCCTGTACGCCATTATTTGTATTCTTTCTCAGTATAAATAGGAAATCTTCATTAGAGTGATGATCTAAAGGGTGGGAAGCGTTATCCTGGTTAACCTTTGATCCGAGATCTGGGAGAGAGGGAAAATACATCTGCATTCATGTGAAGTGGCACCCTCAGTTCACCCCAGCCTGCCGTAGTTTCCTGCCAGCGATGTTGGGTTGTTATGACATGAGAAATGTTGGGGGTTTCACAATTATTCTCTTACATATCAATTCTACTGTATCAGACGGAGAGAAAAAAAAACATCAAAGCTTGAATCACAAACAGTATTTACACTGTAAAAGTGAACTTAGAAAATGAAGTAATTGTTTGGATGGGTTTTGAGTTTAAATATCTTGACTAAACTTGGTTTGTGAAGTTGATATTACAGTTACTTATTATTTTATCTGCCTTTATTGACATTTGTAAAAATAAGAGTATATGCCAAGTGTTCCCTTTCATTGTGTGTTTTTATATGGTTTGTTTTCTGTGAGAAAATGTCATGGGGATTGAAGTGTCTATTAACAATATCACATGAATACTCATGAGGAAGAAATACCTTAAAATGCCATTCAAAGACCTAAAAACATTTGAAAGATCATTTTAATATGGGAACAAACTCAACAATGTAAATAAAACTAGCAATCATATCAACTATGTCCCAGTGCATGCTAGGAAGAGAGTAGATGAGACTAAAACACAAAGCTAAAAATTTTGTACACCCCTCACATTTTTGTAAATATTTTATTATATCTTTTTATGTGACAACACTGAAGAAATTACACTTTGCTACAATGCAAAGTAGTGAGTGTACAGCTTGTATAACAGTGTAAATTTGCTGTCCCCTCAAAATAACTCATTAATGTCTAAACCGCTGGCCACAAAAGCGAGTACACCCCTAAGTAAAAATGTCCAAATTGGGCCCAAAGTGTCAATATTTTGAGTGCCCACTATTATTTTCCAGCACTGCCTTAACCCTCATGGGCATGGAGTTCACCAGAGCTTCACAGGTTGCCACTGGAGTCCTCTTCCACTCCTCCATGACGACATCACAGAGCTAGTGGATGTTAGAGACCTTGCGCTCCTCCACCTTCTGTTTGAGGATGCCCCACAGATGCTCAATATGGTTTAGGTCTGGAGACATGCTTGGCCAGTCCATCACCTTTACCCTCAGCTTCTTTAGCAAGGCAGTGGTCGTCTTGGAGGTGTGTTTGGGGTAGTTATCATGTTGGAATACTGCCCTGCAGCTCAGTCTCTGCTTCAGTATGTCACAGTACATGTTGGTATTCATGGTTTCCTCAATGAACTGTAGCTCCCCAGTGCCAGCAGCACTCATGCAGCCCCAGACCATGACACTCCCACCACCATGCTTGACTGTAGGCAAGACACACTTGTCTTTGTACTCCTAACCTGGTTGCCGCCACACATGCTTGACACTATCTGAACCAAATAAGTTTATCTTGGTCTCATCAGACCACAGGATAATGGTTCCAGTAATCCATGTCCTTAGTCTGCTTGTCTTCAGCAAAAACTGTTTGCGGGCTCTCTTGTGCATCATCTTTTGAAGAGGCTTCCTTCTGGGACGACAGCCATGCAGACCAATTTGATGCAATGTGCAGCGTATGGTCTGAGCACTGACAGGCTGACCCCCCACCCCTTCAACCTCTGCCGCAATGCTGGCAGCACTCATACGTCTATTTCCCAAACACAACCTCTGGATATGACGCTGAGCGTCGCGTCACGTGCGTCACGTGCACTCAACTTCTTTGGTTGACCTTGGCGAGGCCTGTTCTGAGTGGAACCTGTCCTGTTAAACCGCTGAATGGTCTTGGCCACCGTGCTGCAGCTCAGTTTCAGGGTCTTGGCAATCTTCTTAAAGCCTACGCCATCTTTATGTAGAGCAACAATTCTTTTTTTCAGATCCTCAGAGAGTTCTTTGCCATGAGGTGCCATTTTGAACTTCCAGTGACCAGCATGAGAGAGTGAGAGCGATAACACCAAATGTAACACACCTGCTCCCCATTCACACCTGAGACCTTGTAACACTAACGAGTCGCATGACACCGGGGAGAGAAAATGGCTAATTGGGCCCAATTTGGACATTTTCACTTAGGGGTGTACTCACTTGTGGCCAGCGGTTTAGACATTAATGGCTGTGTGTTGAGTTATTTTGAAGGGACAGAAAATTTACACTGTTTTGCAAGCTGTACACTCACTACTTTACATTGTAGCAAAGTGTCATTTCTTCAGTGTTGTCACATGAAAAGTTATAAATATTTACAAAAATGTGAGGGGAGTACTCACTTCTGTGAGATACTGTACATGCTAGTGTGTGAAATATGAGTGTGAGTGTGACTCCAACTGTTATTTTTCTTATTTGCAGTTCAGCCGATGAGCAGTATCGCTGGAATACCCAAGGTAAATGGCATATTTATTTATTTATTTATTTTTTAATGATTTTTGAAATTTTGTTGTCAGGCTTTTTTGTGGAAAATTCATAACTAGGCTGAATTAGTTGTGCTGCTGCATTCAGGTTCATTGCATCATCTTTATGAATTTCAGTATTCGAAAACTGATGTAAAATGTGCTGTACGCACATTAAAGGTCTGGATAGAAGAAAAAAATTAAGTTTTAAATACTGTATATAGATTACTGTATACCGGTTTTAAAATAACCTTCTATAGTATTCATTAAATTCCTTATTGAGTATTTTCATTATCCATTTTTAGCAGTTTTACAGATTCATTGTTGCAGTTCTAGTGTGCTTGCTCTAATCATCTTTAACCCAACACATCCAGTCTGCATCACTCTCATATGTGTCTAAACAATTACGAATCCCAGCTTAGCGTCCTGCTCTCTGGCCATATGGGTGCTGCTCCAGTTGAGAGGTTAATCTTATGTCTTGGGGAGCTTGTGTAACCCTTTATCCCTTGGAAAATTACGCCACACTGGCCCTGGAAGAGCTGGCAGTCAGTCCTGACACAGAACAAGCAGCACGCCGGTTAACAGGGTCATCCAAACAGCCAATTAAGTTCAATCTCAGCCTGGATGCTTAGTGAGCAAGTGATAGGAAAAGGTCAAGAGGTCAGAGCCCAAATGTGACGAATGAGGCTTCAGGAAGTATTTGTAGTGCATGTGTGATTAACCTTCTCCCTGTTTTTCCCAGATGGACAGAAAGACATTGAGGAGGAACTAAACACTGGTCTGGAACTGGTGGATTCGTGTATCCGCTCCTTACAGGAGTCTGGGATCTTGGATCATCAGGAATATACCACAGCTGATAGTGAGTAACCATCACAATTGCTTATTCAACAATAGTTTTTTTGGAGTGCTTGAGTTTGCTTTATGTTGGAGCATTGTTTATTAAAGAAACAAAAGCCTAATCCTACCAATTAGCGAAGAGATTTTCACCATTGATTTCAACTTGACAACCTGACTGAGAGTCACACTATTGATGTCTGCATTCATTTAAAAGAAGAGCATTTACTGTCAATCAACAGAGCAGCACCTATATGAGAAGGTGGGATTTTGAAAAAGGGTGTGTGTCTATTCAGTGGATGGGTTTCTAAACGGCATCTTTGATATCGATGGTGAATATGATAACTGGTGCATCAAGGAATCTAGGGCTAGTTACTGCAATAATGTGAAATTATTTCCAGACAGAGCCTTTCGGCAAAAAAGAGAATGTTGACTCTCTACACAATTGCAGAACATTTCTAGTCTAAAAAATGGCACAGTTGTTCTGTTTGGAAAAATGTCTTTGTTCTTTCTTCTTATAAGGTGCACAAATATATTTTAAATATGTTGTCAGGCATACTGTGCGTGGCTTATAAATGCTTGAGAATTGTAAGGGGAAATATATTTTTCTGCATATAAATTATATTGCATTATATTTTCTGTGTTTAATGAATAGAAATATACTGATGCAAAAAAAAAGTACTGAATACATGTGCAGCAACTGTAACCATATCTCCTTGACACATTGAAAATTAGGAAACAGCCTTTTTCACATCTATAACTGTAAAAGACAACCGTTTGTCTCACTTTGTATATGCATTTTGAACATAACTAAGAACATCTGTCAAGATTAATGTGATGTACATTGCTTTTATTATGTCAGTTCTGATAATTAAGCTTCCTGTTATGTTGTGCATTGCACGTAAAGCGTTTTATTTAGGGATGGTAATAGCTTTTTTATTTTTGTCATTTTGTGAAACTACATCTGGCTGCATGCCATGTTAAATTAAGACCGCAGAACTGGAAGTTGTGTGCCAGAACAAGCGGACAGAAGTCTGTTGCTATAATATACTGTATTCTGTATGTCGTGGGCAAATAAATCTCCATTATATGCAAATAAAACCTGATAAAGAAATAATTCACCCAAAACTGAAAAGTCTGTCAATCATTTACTCAACCCTCATGTCCTTCCAACCTTTATGACAATTTTTTTTTTCCAGAACACAGAAAAATGTATAACACAATGGAAATCCAAAATTGTTTGAACCCTTTTATTATTCAAAATATCTAATAAATGTACTGTAACTGGTGAGAGTGAATAAATGATGAAAGAAGTTTACTTTTTTGGTGAGTCCTTCTGCATGTTTGGCTTTCCCTGACAGTAAAATATAGCATGTAGCAGTTTTATATGTAGCAGTGTAATAATAATAAATAAATACATAAATAAATAATTTGATTTATATTGCAATTTTCTTAAACCCAAAGCACCAACTATACTTTGTTCCCAGACACCAAAACAAGATGACAGAAAAAAATAAAACAAATAAAACAAAAGTACACTGTAAAAATGCTGCTGTAATTAGTTATGACAACTTAAAATTCATTGAGATAACATAAATATTTTCATAAATATTCATTCATAAATATTTACTATCAAACTATAGTTCAAACAATGTATCATTTTAAGTCAAGCTTGAACAACTTGAAAAAACACATTATTTATTTTTCTAATGTTGAAGAACACATTGAATTAAACATGAAATTTTGAAGTCAAATAAGACTGAAATAGTATGTTTATTTGCAACCAATTTGAGTATCATCCTGACTTTTTTTTTTAATAATTATTAAAATTAAGATGATAGCTGACCATGATGTTTGTTACCGCTGCAAGATTGACTGGAATCTCTGAACGTCAGCATGTTTTTCTATTTTAAAGTGTAACTTTACAACCCTGTCCTGCATTTCACCTTTTCTCCTCTTCTTTTTTTTTTTTTGGCTAGATTAAGAACAAAGGCTTAAGCATCTGTTTTATGGAGGATATATTACTTCACCGAAAACTGTCCTAATCTCCTCCCAGAAAGTTGCATGTCATTGATCTTTTTCAGAGTTCAAAGTGGCTTTTAAATAAGTTATTGACTTTGCGCTTTCTGTTAAGGTCGGTGACAAGAGAAAAATGCCACAGGTTTTTGCAATCCAATTCCCGCTTTAAAGTCGAAATAATCAAAACAGATAACGCCTCCGCTGAATAGACATCTCCACCACAACATTCTCTGGGCTTCAGGCGTTAGAACACCACAGCCGAACATAACAGCCCATGAATTATGTATTGAAACTAAGTATATTTACTATAACGGGCTGGAATTACAGTGAGCTCTAACGTTTTGCTAAGGACAGAGTGGCTTTCAATAATTTATCTGATAGCAGGGTGAGTCGAAATAAAGTAGGTGGAACCCTGTGGAGGTGTCTGATGTGGACACGCTTTTACATATTATCTGACAGCCAACAAACATTGACCTCCGTGACCCAGAGGCTTTATTCTTTGAATGGAGCTTGTCCCCGACTCGTTCCGAATGCATTAGTGATCTAAGCATAACAGGAATAAGAAAAAGATTGATGTCTTGAAGGCATCCGTCTCAGTGCCTGCTATGTGTAATGTCAGCGTTTCCATTTGTTTCCATAGGTTTCGTCTTATTATATTATATATCCATGTCACCCTCTTTCTCGTACTGAGTCAAAGCAGTATGATGATTCTGCTGTTGTGAGTCTTGTAAAAGAATATAAAAAATAGATCCTTTTGAAATCATTCATCATAGGAAGTAACAAAGTAGAGGTATAGCCTCTAGTGATATTTTATATAATAGTCAATAAGTCAATGCATTTCTTTGATGAGATTATATATTTCCAGTACAAGTTTATTCCATCCATTAGTTAACTTAACAGCCTGTAATTATGCAAAATGTTGTCAAGCATCTTCTTGATACCATGGCAAGTGAAACAACTATTTATTATCTTTCAGACAAATTAAACAAAGCGCAAAATATTTGTCTTGTGATTGTAAAATATAGAAAGGTTATCAGTAGGCTGCTTACATTTTGTTGATAACTGTATGAAACTAATTTGTAATATTATTTTTGTGTTTACTGAAATTTTGTTTGGAAAAAGAATACATATCCCCATTTTTGTATTTATTCTCTCTCTCCCAGGCCAAATTCCCTATTTGCATCCTGGTTGCATTTGTAGTAAATGAGTAATTAAAATAATTAGCAGTGGAATTTTCCAGCATCGTGGCATGTGATGAATTTATTTCAAATTAAACATTAATATAATTAAGCAAATTAAAACAATGGCACGTTGCCTTCCATTTTTTAATTTTTTTATTTTAATTGAGGGAAGCATTGCTTAATTTAATTATTCAATTAAACAATCAGCAATAATTAACAAATAAATTAATTAAGAGGGGTGTATTCTTTTTGTTTCTTATGAATATTTTATTTTTATTTATTTAGTTTTTGTAAATATTCTTATTGACAGCATGCTAGACTCTGACAGGGAAAAAAGGGCTATTTCTGTATCATTTACTCACTGCCGTGTTAGTCCCAAAGTCTAAAATATTTGTATTTTATTTTGTTTTATTTTATTTTGAATGCATATTTGAATTTTACTTTTTTTTTGTTGTATTTATGCACAATTGCCTGTTCGTTCATTCATTCATTCACTCATAACTTCATTTCTGGTTTGGTTTTATTTTAGTATATTATTCATCCATATATACGTATTTGCATTTTCAGTTTTTATGAAATAAACACAATTGCATATTTTTTTTATTTATACATACCTTATTTGTTCTATTAAACACAAAATATATTGTCATATTGACTTCCATTGTATTTTATTTTTTTGTCCATACAATGTAAGGCCATTGAAAACAAACAAAAACACAAGTAATCAAGTATTTTCACAGAAGAAAAACATACAGGTTTGGAATGACATGAGGGGTTAGTAAATAATGAGACAATTTTCATTTTTGGGTGGACTATCGCTTTAATGCATATAGATCCAATATTTTGCTTTATTATTTAGTTTTGACTTGGCATTGAAATTTATGGTACTAATGGTTTAATTTGGGGGGGGGGAAAGACTTCCAGACTGAGACTTGGGAAAAGAGGAGCATTCCTATGAGCACCTCACCACAGAAGCTTTTGAAATCGGTGAAGCTGGTGTTTGGAGGACTGTACGTTGGGGATGTGTGATTGATTCTGTGTGATACAGCGTGCAGCGCTGCCCGGCTCTTTGATGTTCAGGTTTTAGCAACACTGCTTTACATGTATGGAGGTGTTATCCTCAGTTAAACTAATCCAGCCGCTGTGTTTTAAGGAGGTGAATGAGAGCGCTGCGGGTGTCTTGGGCAGACTTGACTGAGGATGGGGGAAGTCAGATGTGTAAGAGCTGTGTAAGTGTCTTACACTAGGTGAGGAGCTATATTTAGTGTCACTGCTGTGATGCTATAGCTGCAGCCTCTTTAGACATGTTGCTTCAAATGAGAGAATGATTCCCAGGAGGCTGAAAATAACTTGCACAGAAACATACATACGAAAGAGAGGGAACATTACATTAGAATATAAGCACGAGTGACAGTGATATATCGAGCTGGCCGATTGTTAGTCATTTAGTTATCAACGCTGGCCAATTACAATGACGTCCTGGTCAGTGAACATAAATGGTAGTTCACCCATGTCAATTCCAAAGTCTAAAATTAACTATTTGATTTTGATTTATTTTATTTGTTTAATTTTATTTATGCACAATTGCATTTTCTGTTTGTTTATTTATTTAATGCATTTCTTGGTTTAAATTTGTTGTTATTTTATGTATCCATGCATGGACAATTACATTTTCAGTTTTTATATTTTTATTTATGTATGCATGAATAACTGTATTGTCTTTCTTTCTTCACAATTGCATTTTCAGCTTTTAGATTGTTTATTTATTTATGCATATTCATAACTGCAGTTCTTGTTTTAATTTATTATTTTATGTAACCATGCATACTTGCATTTTTATTTCATTTGTTTATGCATGCATAATTAATTTTTTTGTTTTATTATTGTATATATGCATTTCATTTTATTTTAGTTTTATTTATTTATGCACAATTGCATTTTATGTTTTAACATTTATTTATTTTATTTATTTATGTATTTAGTCATGCATTCATAACTACATTTTTGTATTATTTTATGTATCTACGCATGCGCAATTATATTTTCAGTTTTTATATTTTTTTTATGTATGCATGAATAATTGCATTTTCTCTCTCTCTCTCTCTCTTACTTTTTCTTTCTTTCTTCACAATTGCATTCTCAGCTTTTTGTTTTTTATGCATGTATGTATTCATAAAGGTTTTTCTTGTTTTAATTTATGTAAACATGCATAATTGCATTTTGTTTTAATTTTTCTAATGCTTGCATTATTGCTTTTTTAGAATTATTATTTTATTTTATTACTTTATTTTATGCATGGCATGCACAATGTGCAATACTTATCTGGCATAATGAGAAATAAAGCTTGGAAGCGGACTCATGACTGTTCTGTTGCTTTTGATCATCTTTAATAGCATTTGAGACTTCACCTTACAATGCCATGAAGTCTGATGATGATATTGTCAAGGGTCTAGGGCAGAGGAACGCTTTAGGTTAACCAAAGCTGCATTGCATTCCCCACGTCTGATCAGGGGTTTTCAGATCAATGGGAACATAAATGAGAGCAGCAGGCTATTATGGACTCGAATAATGCACCAATTTTCTTATCTCTCCAGACCAGCTTGATGGATCTGTCTGATACAGGAGCCATAGATTATTGTGTAGCGCGAGGAGAGCAGACAGCATCCTCCTCCTGAGAAACCTGAGATGCTTTAACTCGAGCTGTTTTTAAAGGGACAGTGTTTTGTGAGGGGAGCGAAAAACAATCATTATTTTCACAGTATGTTTCAGGAGCAACTAATCTCTGATTGAGACTGATAGTGCAAACATGGGCCTGCTGATAGCTACATGAGGGTTGATAGCATCTTGACAAACTATGAATTGTTGATAGAATCTGGTTTGCTGCCAGGTTGGCCCAGAAGCGCTCTCCTAACACACAGTCAGGCCGCTGCAGGTTATCTGTGTAATCTGACAGGAATGGACATTTTGGTCATTGTTTGCTCAAGTATTTGACAGATAAATCAACTCTAGAGAGGGTGTACATATGGTATAATTAAAATTCTATATAAAATTATAAAATTTATAGTATTAGATTATATCAAATATATAATAGAATATATAATAGAATAGAAAATAATTTAGATTGCTTCTAATCCTGAAATAAAATAAAAATTAAATAGAAACAAATTAAACAAAAAATTTAATTTAATGATTAAATGATTGATAAACCAGCTCAGGTTTATCCTTATACCAATGTTTAAACATCATACAACACAAATTCCGGAAATGTTGGGATGGTTTTTAAATTTGAATAAAATGAAAACTAAAAGAATTTCAAATCACATGAGCCAATATTTTATTCACAAAATGAGATTTTTGTTTCAAATTTCAAATTTGATGCCTACTACATGTCTCAAAATAGTTGGTACAGGGGCATGTTTACCATGGTGTAGCATCTCCTCTTCTTTTCAAAACAGTTTGAAGACGTCTGGGCATCGAGGCTATGAGTTTCTGGAGTTTTGGTGTTGGAATTTGGTCCCATTCTTGCCGGATATAGGTTTCCAGCTGCTGAAGAGTTTGTAGTCGTCTTTGACGTATTTTTCGTTTAATGATGCACCAAATGTTCTCTATAGGTGAAAGATCTGGACTGCAGGCAGGCCAATTCAGCACCCGGACTCTTAGTATGTAGTAATACATCTTAGTAATAGCTGCAGTATGTGGTTTTGCATTGTCCTGCTGAAATACGCAAGGCCTCATCTGGAGGGGAGCGTATGTTGCTCTAAAACCTTTATATACCTTTCAGCATTCATTGTGCCTTTCAAAACATGCAAGCTGCCCTTTCCGTATGCATTTATGCACCTCCATACCATCAGAGATGCTGGCTTTTGAACTGAACGCTGATAACATGCTGGAAGGTCTCCCTCCTCTTTAGCCCGGAGGACACGGCGCCTGTGACTTCCAACAAGAATGTTAAATTTGGACTCGTCTGACCATAGAACACTTTTTCACTTTGAAACAGTCCATTTTAAATGAGCCCTGGCCCACAGGACACGACAGCGCTTCTGGACCATGTTCAAATATGGCTTCCTTTTTGCATAATAGAGCTTTAGTTGGCATCTGCAGATGGCATGGCGGATTGTGTTTACCGACAGTGGTTTCTGGAAGGATTCCTGGGCCCATTTAGTAATGTCAATGACAGAATCATGCCTATGAGTGATGCAGTGTCTGAGGGCCCGAAGACCACGGGCATCCAACAAAGGTCTTCAGCCTTGTCCCTTACGCACAGAGATTTCTTCAGTTTCTCTGAATCTTTTGATGATGTTATGCACTGTAGATGATGAGATTTACCATCATCTACAGTGCAATTTGACATTTAGGAACGTTGTTTTTAAAGTATTCCACAATCTTTTTACGCACTCTTTCACAGATTGGAGAGCCTCTGCCCATCTTTACTTCTGAGAGAGTCTGCCTCTCTAAGACATCCCTTTTATAACTAATGTGCTGAACAGACTTGATGTCAATTAACTTAATTAGTTGCTAGATGTTACTTTTTTGGAGACCTGTAGCAGGCATCAATTTTGAAATTAGCTCATTTAGTAGATAAAAGTGTAAACTGGACTCAAAGTCTCTATGTTCTATTGTGAATAAAATATTGGCTCATGTGATTTGAAAGTCTTTTAGTTTTCATTTTATTCAAAAAAAAAAAAAAAATGTCCCAACATTTCCAGAATTCGGGTTGTATATTGTAGCAGTTTTTTATTTATTTAGATATATCTAAACTGTAATAGAAAGTAATTTAGTTTGCTTCCCTGTAATAAAATAAAAATAAAATATAATGTTAAATATAGTATAAAAAAATTAAATTAAGCTAATATCTGTCTATCTATCTAAATATATATATATGTGTGTGTAAATATATAAATATTGTTGTAGTGGACTTTATATGGTGTATACTGTATTATATAATTTTTTCAAAATTGTAAAATAAAACAAAGATTATCTGAGTTTTTCTACTTAAAAAATTCACATATAATTTAGTGTTACTTGCTGTTTCTTCATAACTATTTGTTGAATTTACAAACAATGTCTGAGTGGAAATTGTTTATATTATTATTATTAGTGTTTTTCCCCAAGTGTATCAGTTTAATTTAAGTCACTAATAAGTCTCTAATAAAAGACTCTAAAAAGTCATATGACACTTACAGCTCAGGTAATTGGCTCAAAAAGTTTTATCATTCAATGAGCATGGATAAAAGTATTCGAAATGTGGCTAGTTTTAGATTTGACGTTAAAAGTTGGCTCTAGGTTATTTTGAATTTGTATTAGTACTGTATATGTTTAATTGAGATTGTAAGTTTTGTAAATGTGAGATGTTATTGTCATTTTTGGATCTATAATGCAATGCCAGTGTACCTGTCACCAGGAGTGAAGTTTGTGCTTAACATCAAGGACCACAATGGAAACAAGTTTTTAACTTTATTGTTTTCCTTGACAAATTAAGTGTATTTCACTTCTTTTTTGTCTAATAAATCAAATCAAATCAGCAAAGATAACACATTTTGAGGGGATTCCGCACCAGTTGGTGCACATTGATGCAATGATGACACTGCAAAGTGTTGCTATAAAATGATACCGCAAGTCAGCACTGTTATTGCGTTTCGAGGATTGTTCATGATCGATTGTCCTCATGCCCAACCCTAGTTCTGTTTACTGACACCCCCACACAAACATTAAAAGACTAAATTTTTCTCGCTTTCTCTCCTCTGCTTGGGTTTTCTCTTGTCATTTTAATCCCCATCTCTCGTGCTGTCTTTCGCTTGCTCGTTCTTTCCTTCTCTCTCTATTTCACTCCTCCCCTTCTAATAAATTATGTATGCCATTTCTGCCAGGCTGAGGGCTGCATCGCTGCCTTGCTGAAATTGCTCTCTTTTTCTCCGTCTCTCTCTCTCTCGCTCTGGCGCTCTGCACACAGGACCGAGTCTGCTCTCTCAGAGCTCACTGCAGCTCAGCTCGAACCCAGAGGGCTCCCTCCAGTACTCCGCCAGCTACCATAGTAACCAGACCCTGGCCCTGAGCGACTGCTTGTCCACAACACAATCTCAGCAGCCTCAGCCCCCTCCACGCTCCAGCGCTCAGCCTGGAGGAGCTGTACACAGCTACAACCAGGTGAGCACTGCTTCTTTCCTCTTTTTCTCTGAGTCTCGTAATACATTCATCTTTCAGTTTTGTATTTTCACCGAGACTGCTCGTGATCAGAGACGTTGTGGTGCTTTTGCATTGTTGTTTTTGTTGGGGGGGTACTGGCACGAAACAATTTCCCGGGCTCCAGCTGGGATCATGTTTCAAGCTGCTGCCTAAAAAGTGATTTCAAGACCTGATTAAAGTAATTAACTGCAAGACCGAAGCATTTGTTAGCAGACACCAGCGGTACTGCATTGCATCGAGCGGCGAGCGTGTGCGCGACAAACTTTGTCATTATCCTGGGAGTTAAATTGTGCCCTGTTGATGAGACTATAATTACAGCAAACCCTGCAGGGCGGTTTCTCCCAACTTTCATTTCTTATAAACGAGTCTTGCGCACCTGCTACGAGCTACGAACATTGCAGTAAAAAGGTACGGTTTCTGTGGTTTCAGACCACAAATATTTAATTTCCTCCATGTTCGCTAATTAACTGACAGTTTAACGCATGCAAATGGTGAAGAAGAAGAGCTTGAGCGGTTGGTCACGCTAAAGCTGACATTGGCACATCCTCTCTCTCTTTCTCGCTCGCTCGCTCACTCACCCTGCCTTTTGCTCTCTTCTCTCTCTCATCCTTTGACACTTTTAATGAACACATAGGCCCTCTGTCTTTTAATGAAAGATGCCCAGCATCCTCTGCCTTCCGGACTTGTTTCTGAGAGAGTCGAGGGGGGCCTCGCTGCAAAGATGCTTTGAAAACATTCTCATTTTAAATGAATGCAGTTTCTCTGGCTTACAAGTGTGTTTTCTTTATAGTGAAAGCAGAAACTACATTGTGTTTCTTTCTCTCGTGTGTTTGTGCGGACTGTCGGCTTGATTCTGTGGAGGGTAATCTGAAGAGGGCTTGTCTGCTCTAGGATGGGTTTATATAACACAACGCATCAGTTAGGTGCTTTTATGTAGATATTTTTAACACCGTAAACCTCTTGTTCCCTAAATAATTCATCCACATCAGGAACCAGTAGCAGTCTCTTCAAGTAGGTGTTCCTCTGCTCTCTGTGCTGGTATGTGGTTCTCCCTCTGAGCTAGAGAGAGAGAGTAAGAGATGGAGAGATGAAGCATTTGGCAGAGGAATGATAGTATAATTGCATTACACCTTCGCATAACATGATATCGAGCTATTAAACGCCTTTTTTAAATCTTCACAATCCTATCTTGAGAGTTTTTTTTTCTTCTTCAGAGGATTCTTCCATCTCTACCATCTCATTCATTAAAGTCTTATCAGGAGGAGCTGCACAATCCTGAAAATAAAGATTAAAGTAACAACTGAAAGGCTTTTTGCAGACTGAGAACATATTCTCTAGTTTCCTTGTAGTAAACCATCTCCGAACAGGGCTTCAGGATACCTAGAATCAATATGCTGCTGTAAAGACTCAATCAAGAATGAGGTGATTAAGATCTATCTATCTATTTATTTTTTCATTTAATTTGATTTTTTTTATTATTATTGCATTTTACAGTGTAAAAAAAGTCAGTAAGCAGTAATGGGGAGAGTTTATGTTTGTTTTTTATTTTAGTTATTTTTTAAATAGATGTATAGGTTATTGCCTTTATTAGTTGACATTCAAAGCCCTACCTGACAAAATCTTAATCACCAAAGATTTTTAGAGTAAATTCAGGTGCTGTAAATTGCAGCACATTGTTCTTTTCATCTCAATGACAAAAGTGGCCCAATTTTGAACTGCTCTTGATAAGGGGATTGTTCATAGGTGGTGCAAAGCACACTGAAGAGTTTTTTTGTTTATGAATGCAGCGTATAGTCAAACAGAGGCGGGTTTAGCTTTAAATGTCATACAATTTTCCAGCACAATAATTCCCTCTGTCTTCAAGACCTTTGCCTCATATTTATTCAACTTTCCAGACTATTTAAATATTATTACCTGATATCAATGCAATGGAGGAGGGAAAAAACACAGCTAAGCCCCCCCACCCACCCACTGAAAATTGCACTGACTGCCAGTTTAAAAATATCAGGTTTCATGCTTTCTGTAAATGAGAAACAGTGGAACCAATGTTTCATTGTAATTATGAGGAATCTAAAGGAAGAAATGTTTATTCACACGCCAAAGCGTCTTTCTAAATGACTGGCACTGCGCCAGCGTTAATTTGCCTGGGTTTATCTGCACACGCCTGCCCTTCTGAATTACAGGCGATGCAACATTCATTGACATAAGGGGTGGTGATCCCGTGAGGAAATGCGACATATGGCCGTGCATGTATATGCAATAACTTCCGTTTACAGGCTTTTTTTTATGTGTTCAGGATACATGCTTCATCTGTTACTTTCAAGGGAATTATTGTGATTTTTAAGGCTTTCTGAAGAATTTATGCCCTTGTCTCATACATTACCATATGAATATCAAGTAAACCACCTTGAAGGGATAGTTTTCACCCAAAATTCATGTACTCACCCTCATATCATGCCAAACCTGTGACTGACTAACTTCTGTCGAACAAAAGACATTTTGAAGAAGGTTTTTGTCCATTTTGGGCATATTATGAAAGTTTATTTAAAAAAAAAACTTTCCCAAAAGGTCATAAAGACTGCATGAATATGGCAACACAAACCTCAAATGCCATTATGTTTGGTCACATGACATGCAAGAACTTGTGTTTATTTATTTATTTATTTTTAAATGTCTCCTAAGCTCACCCAGGCTGAATTTAATTGATCATAATACAGTGAAAACAGTAATATTCTGAAATATTATTACAATTTAAAATAGTTTTCTATATTAATACATTAAAAATTATTATTTATTCCTGGAATGTCAAACCTGAATTTTAAGAAGCCATTACTCCTGTCTTCAGTGTCACATGATCATTCAGAAGTCATCCTAATTTGCTGATTTGCTATTCAAGAAACATTTCTGATTGTTATAAATGTTGAAAACAGTTGTGCTGCTGAATATTTTGTGCAAACCATGATATATTCAGGGCTCCAGACTGCGACCAAAACTGCAACCATTTTTTCTGCCTGTGCGACTAAATTTTGTGTGCGGTCGCACTGGCGCGACCACCGTGTTCAGCTCATAAGCTCTGCCATTTGTGTTGCATATGTGAAACATCAAACTGCAAACGAAACTAAAAGCATAACGAAACCGTGCTACTCGTTTGAACTGCGCAGCGCTTAGAGAGTAGTAGAGATGGATGGTTTCAAGCTAAAGTAAAGTAAAAGACCGCTTCTGAAACCAGAGAAGGTGAATATAGTGGTATTCTTGTGTGAAAAAAAACATGCAAGCACTGTCACCGACAGCCAGTTTGAAAAGCTTATCTTTGCTGTTTACCTCACATTACGCTATAGATAAATTTTGCTGTTTACCTCACATTACGCTATTAATAAACATTTTGTAAGCTAGTGCTAGTTTGCCATTGTATCTGTTTTATTGTTGTTGTGCTTTTTAATTAAAAATAACAATGAATCCATATTTTGTTTTAGTCTTAAAAAGTGAAAGGTAAGTAAAACAGACAATTATCTTTTCTTGTAAAACGTGACAATAAGATTGCGAACTCAGAAGTGAAAGCATCCGAAGCTATTTTATATAGCAAAAGAGGATCTCCAGTTCACAAATCATGTGCTCGTGCGACCAACTAAGAAAGTTAGTCGCAAAAGACCAAAAATTTATCTGGAGCCCTGATTTTTTTTTCTTCTGGATTCTTTAATAAATAGAAAAAAGAACAGCATAAAAAAATAAAATAAAAAAATGACTACCCCAAACTTTTTAATTACTTTTAAATTATTTGAATTATTTATTTATTTTTACATATTTTTCTTTATTTAGGATCTGTTTTGATTAGATATAACACTAATCTGTCTCTCCCCACAGGTGACATCTAACCGTGCAGCCCAGCTCGCGGCGGGCAACTCTTGTCAGAGCCATGGCGGTGCCCTGCTGTCCGATTCCCAGCACCCCTCTGCAGTGTCTGGCCCGGGTCTGTATTACTCCAGCTCTACTCTGCCTGCCCAGCGCGTCAGCTCGCCCCTGAACTCAATGCAGTCCACGGCGGCCAGCGGATCCCCAGCTAAACTGCAGCGTCTGGGCTCGGCCTCTGATACACCTGGCTACGCCACCACCCAGCGCCTGCCCTCCTCGTCCTCCTCAGCCTCCCCCAAGCCTTCCCCAGGCAGGCTTGCGAAATCCTATAGCAGCAGCTCACCGATCAATGCGGTGGGCATCGGAGGATCGCCCGGTACTCACGCTTCAGGCTCCCCTCACCGGTTGGTATCTCCTCCCAATAACGCGTCGCCTATCTATCAGCAGCTGCAGACCGCGGGAGTGTCTACTTACGCTACGCTTTCACCCACCAAAAGACTGGTGCACTCGTCTGAGCAGTACAAGATATCCCACGATCTCTACGCCACCGCCACTCTGCAGAGACCAGGCAGCCTTGCTGGTGAGTAACTCTTGACCTGCCTTTGACTCGCCAACTGGGATTTAACAAACATTGTGTGGGTGTTTCTGTGGGGACGTTTTTTGAAGCGTGAAATACTTTCAGACGCCCAAGAAAACAGTACAAGTCCATTACTTGCTGTAATCTGGGAATGTATTTTCTTTGAAACTCTCAACTTTAATCTGATTTCAAACAACAGCAGGAAACAATACAAGTACGTCAGTGTGGAGATAACTGTTGGTAGTTGGTGACTAGTTGGCACGCTGTTTGAAACATTTTGTATAATTGATTTTGATCAGCTTTGATGTAAAGGAGCATTGGCACTGACAGCGATTTGAAGCCACCGGAAGCCATTCGTTTTCAGTTAGAGCTGAATTGAGGCAATATGAGCGACTATGCAACAAAATTGAGTTTAAAAGTGTGGTGATGCGATTCAGCAACTACCAGTGAAAATATGATCCTGTGTATGATGCATTTGGATACTGCAGTCGAAGAGGAATGACTAGCAAGCAACAGAATAGTGACTTGTTGATCGTTAACCATTTAATCACTGTCATTGTGAACAAAACTGAAAAAAGCTGTTGAAGTACTAAAATTACAAAAAAAGTTATAAAAATAAATTACAGCTAAACATAGATATATAAAACAAAATAAAATAAAATAGAAAATAGCTCTTTAAAAATATTTATAAATACTATAATAATATATAAATAATACTAAAATACTAACACGTCTTTTTGAAAGAGATTATTGAAGTGAATGTTCTAATGAGTGAATCAGTGAATCATTCATATTCATTCAAATTATTTGTTCAACAGCATTGATTCATTCCAGAAAGACAGATTAATGTCTTTATGACTGATCATTAAAGGTTGGGTAAGTGATTTCTGGTACCCAATATTGATATTTGAAGTCACCAAAACAAACACGCCCCTACCCCAAAAGGTTCTCGCCCCTATTTTGATAGCTCTGCCCCACACATAAGTACGAAACCCAGACAAGGATTAGTTCTGTGAAACAAAGCAAAGCCAATGTTACTCACCTATCTAGAAGAAACAAAGCAACCTCAGCGTCCGATCGCAGGCCTTCCCGCTCCTTGAGTTCTCTCCAGTGCTGGAAAGCCGATCCGATATTTACACGGGTCCTACTTCTTGCCTTATCGTAACACTGTGTCTACACCGGATGCGAGCGGTGCGGCGCAGCGCAACAAAATACTATAGAACTCATTATAATCAGTGATGCTGTCTACACTGGATGCAGCGCGGCACGACAAATCCCGACAGTATACTGCTGCCGCGTTCTATTTAAGAGGTATTGACACAAATTCCAAATGATTTTCAATGGTCGCTTTGTCACGTCCAGTGTAGACAGACTTTAGCTGTTGCAGCACGGCGTCCGGTGTACACACGGTGTAAGCCTTCTTTTGTTCCCCAGACGTTTTCCTCTTTTGTTTTTTAACCGCCATCTCTATCTTTCTGTCGTCGCTCAGCCCAGACAATTGATTGTGCTTTGACTTTGTTTGGATTTTAATTGGCAGAGCAAAAATACACAAAGTAACATATATATGTATTACATTCTAGGCTCGATGGCTTCTAGAGAAAACTTACAAACAAACATCAAAGTCCGAACATCATTGACTTCTCTGTTCTCAGAATCAGACAAATGCCCATGGGGCCTGGGTAAATAAACACAACTCTTAAAGCACACAGACAAATCTGATACTTGTATTAGTTTCTACATAGAAAGCACCTAGGGAACCACATTTGTTTCCTATGCATGCTTTCTTTGCTGATCCCTACATTCAGCCCCTTAAGTCTAGAGACTTCAGCTCTTCCTTTGAAGGAACATAGCACTTTGATATGAAGACTCACTCTCGCTCCACAGTTAGACATCAAAGAGGTGCTGTAACAATTCATTTATTCAGTCATATACCATACGTGGCTGAGATTGTAATTAGTGTTGCTATTTTTGCATTCAACATGCTGCTTTTTCCATAATTATTTAAAAAAATTATCTCAATCAATCTTAGGTCAAAGATGATAGGCTTTGATTAAAAAAAACACATACCTCCTGCTGATGCTTTTAAAGCGAAATGCTTTTAAAGTCATTAATATTTTTGGTTTAATAGCTACATTAATTGCTTTAGCCTGTTAGTTTTCAATTTCCATTTATCAAAGTACACAATCTGCTTTTATTAATTGATAGCATCCCATCCTGTACTTCTAAGGGCATTTGCATTAGTTATTAGTTAAAAGTCACAAATTATAAACTGTATATAAGAAAATATCTGTTTTCTATTTATTATATTTCACAATTTAATTTATTCCTGTGATGACATGTAATTTTCTGAATTATTACCCCAGTCTTCAGTGTCGCATGATCCTTGAGAAATCATTCTAATTTGTTGATTTAATGCTCAACATATTTCTCAGGATTGTTTGATGAATAAAAAGTTCAAAAGATCAGCATTTATATGAATTAAACATGATTTGTAACATCAGGGTTATTAATAGTTAGGGTATTATAGCGAACTTAATCTGAAACTAAAACTTAAACAAAAATAAATAAAATATATAAATAAAAATTCTTTAAATAAAGAATTCTTAAATGAATAGTAAAAAAAAAAAAAAGTAAATGAATATATATATATATTTTTAAGGATTTTCTGACCCCAAATCTTTTAAACGTAGTGTTCAAAATGGTATTTAATTTCTTAATTCATTTTTTTCTTTAATTTCTTAGCATTCATTTAATAGAATTACTATGTATACACCAAACTGCATCTTAGATGGCATCCAATAATGCACTGAAAAAAAATTTCAAAGTTGAAAATAAAACGCAAGATTATTGGAGTACGTTTTTACAAGAAAATACTATTTCAGTCTTTCTT